>NC_083722.1:38739166-39377500 GCF_028564815.1 Eubalaena glacialis | reverse complement strand
TAGATTAGTTGACCATAGGTGCGTGGGTTTATCTCTGGGCTTTCTATCTTGTTCCATTGATCTATGTTTCTGTTTTTGTGCCAGTACCATATTGTCTTGATTACTGTAGCTTTGTAGTATAGTATGAAGTCAGGGAGTCTGATTCCTCCAGCTCCGTTTTTTTCCCTCAAGACTGCTTTGGCTATTCGGGGTCTTTTGTGTCTCCATACAAATTTTAAGATGATTTTTTCTAGCTCCGTAAAAAATGCCATTGGTAATTTGATAGGGATTGCATTGAATCTGTAGATTGCTTTGGGTAGTATAGTCATTTTCACAATGTTGATTCTTCCAATCCAAGAACATGGTATATCTCTCCATCTGTTGGTATCATCTTTAATTTCTTTCATCAGTGTCTTATAGTTTTCTGCATACAGGTCTTTTGTCTCCCTAGGTAGGTTTATTCCTAGGTATTTTATTCTTTTTGTTGCAATGGTAAATGGGAGTGTTTCCATAATTTCTCTTTCAGATTTTTCACCATTAGTGTATAGGAATGCAAGAGATTTCTGTGCATTAATTTTGTATCCTGCAACTTTACCATATTCATTAATTAGCTCTAGCAGTTTTCTGGTGGCAGTTTTAGGATTCTCTATGTATAGTATCATGTCATCTGCAAACAGTGACAGTTTTACTTCTTCTTTTCCAATTTGTATTCCTTTTATTTCTTTTTCTTCTCTGATTGCCGTGGCTAGGACTTCCAGAACTATGTTGAATAATAGTGGTGAGAGTGGACATCCTTGTCTCGTTCCTGATCTTAGAGGAAATGCTTTCAGTTTTTCACCGTTGAGAATGACGTTTGCTGTGGTTTGTCGTATATGGCCTTTATTATGTTGAGGTAGGTTCCCTCTATGCCCACTTTCTGGAGAGTTTTTATCATAAATGGATGTTGAATTTTGTCAAAAGCTTTTTCTGCATCTATTGAGATGATCATATGGTTTTTATTCTTCAATTTGTTAATATGGTGTATCACATTGATTGATTTGCGTATATTGAAGAATCCTTGCATCCCTGGGATAAATCCCACTTGATCGTGGTGTATGATCCTTTTAATGTGTTGTTGGATTCTGTTTGCTAGTATTTTGTTGAGGATTTTTGCATCTATATTCATCAGTGATATTGGTCTGTAATTTTCTTTTTTTGTAGTGTCTTTGTCTGGTTTTGGTATCAGGGTGATGGTGGCCTCATAGAATGAGTTTGGGAGTGTTCCTTCCTCTGCAATTTTTTGGAAGAGTTTGAGAAGGATAGGTGTTAGCTCTTCTCTAAATGTTTGATAGAATTCACCTGTGAAGCCATCTGGTCCTGGACTTTTGTTTGTTGGAAGATTTTTAATCACAGTTTCAATTTCATTACTTGTGATTGGTCTGTTCATATTTTCTGCTTCTTCCTGGTTCAGTCTTGGAAGGTTATACCTTTCTAAGAATTTGTCCATTTCTTCCAGGTTGTCCATTTTATTGGCATAAAGTTGCTTGTAGTAGTCTCTTAGGATGCTTTGTATTTCTGCGGTGTCTGTTGTAACTTCTCCTTTTTCATTTCTGATTTTATTGATTTGAGTCCTCTCCCTCTTTTTCTTGATGAGTCTGGCTAATGGCTTATCAATTTTGTTTATCTTCTCAAAGAACCAGCTTTTAGTTTTATTGATCTTTGCTATTGTTTTCTTTGTTTCTATTTCAGTTATTTCCGCTCTGATCTTTATGATTTCTTTCCTTCTGCTAACTTTGGGTTTTGTTTGTTCTTCTTTCTCTAGTTTCTTTAGGTGTAAGGTTAGATTGTTTACTTGAGATTTTTCTTGTTTCTTTAGGTAGGCTTGTATAGCTATAAACTTCCCTCTTAGAACTGCTTTTGCAGCATCCCATAGGTTTTGGGTTGTCGTGTTTTCATTGTCATTTGTCTCTAGGTATTTTTTGATTTCCTCTTTGATTTCTTCAGTAATCTCTTGGTTATTTAGTAACGTATTGTTTAGCCTCCATGTGTTTGTGTTTTTTACGCTTTTTCCCCTGTAATTCATTTCTAATCTCATAGCGTTGTGGTCAGAAAAGATGCTTGATATGATTTCAATTTTCTTAAATTTACTGAGGCTTGATTTGTGACCCAAGATGTGATCTATCCTGGAGAATGTTCCGTGCGCACTTGAGAAGAACGTGTAATCTGCTGTTTTTGGATGGAATGTCCTATAAATATCAATTAAATCTATCTGGTCTATTGTGTCATTTAAAGCTTCTGTTTCCTTATTTATTTTCATTTTGGATGATCTGTCCATTGGTGTAAGTGAGGTGTTAAAGTCCCCCACTATTATTGTGTTACTATCAATTTCCTCTTTTATAGCTGTTAGCAATTGCCTTATGTAATGAGGTGCTCCTATGTTGGGTGCATATATATTTATAATTGTTATATCTTCTTCTTGGATTGATCCCTTGATCATTATGTAGTGTCCTTCCTTGTCTCTTGTAACATTCTTTATTTTAAAGTCTATTTTATCTGATATGAGTATAGCTACTCCAGCTTTCTTTTGATTTCCATTTGCATGGAATATCTTTTTCCATCCCCTCACTTTCAGTCTGTATGTGTCCCTAGGTCTAAAGTGGGTCTCTTGTAGACAGCATATATATGGGTCTTGTTTTTGTATCCATTCAGCAAGCCTGTGTGTTTTGGCTGGAGCATTTAATCCATTCACGTTTAAGGTAATTATCGATATGTATGTTCCTATGACCATTTTCTTAATTGTTTTGGGTTTGTTTTTGTAGGTCCTTTTCTTCTCTTGTGTTTCCCACTTAGAGAAGTTCCTTTAGCATTTGTTGTAGAGCTGGTTTGGTGGTGCTGAATTCTCTTAGCTTTTGCTTGTCTGTAAAGCTTTTGATTTCTCCATCAAATCTAAAGGAGATCCTTGCCGGGTAGAGTAATCTTGGTTGTAGGTTCTTCCCTTTCATCACTTTAAGTATATCGTGCCACTCCCTTCTGGCTTGTAGAGTTTCTGCTGAGAAATCAGCTGTTAACCTTATGGGAGTTCCCTTGTATGTTATTTGTCATTTTTCCCTTGCTGCTTTCAATAATTTTTCTTTGTCTTTAATTTTTGCCACTTTGATTACTATGTGTCTCGGCGTGCTTCTCCTTGGGTTTATCCTGTATGGGACTCTCTGCGCTTCCTGGACTTGGGTGGGTATTTCCTTTCCCATGTTAGGGAAGTTTTCGACTATAATCTCTTCAAATATTTTCTCTGGTCCTTTCTCTCTCTCTTCTCCTTCTGGGACCCCTATAATGCGAATGGTGTTGCGTTTAATGTTGTCCCAGAGGTCTCTTAGGCTGTCTTCATTTCTTTTCATTCTTTTTTCTTTAGTTTGTTCCGCAGCAGTGAATTCCACCATTCTGTCTTCCAGGTCACTTATCCGTTCTTCTGCCTCAGTTATTCTACCATTGATTCCTTCTAGTGTAGTTTTCATTTCAGTTATTGTATTGGTCATCTCTGTTTGTTTGTTCTTTAATTCTTCTAGGTCTTTGTTAATCATTTCTTGCATCTTCTCAATCTTTGCCTCCATTCTTATTCCAAGGTCCTGGATCACCTTCACTATCATTATTCTGAATTCTTTTTCTGGAAGGTTGCCTATCTCCACTTCATTTAGTTGTTTTTCTGGGGTTTTTTCTTGTTCCTTCATCTGGTATATAGCCCTCTGCCTTTTCATCTTGTCTATCTTTCTGTAAATGTGGTTTCTGTTCCACAGGCTGCAGGACTGTAGTTTTTCTTGCTTCTGCTGTCTGCCCTCTGGTGGTTGAGGCTATCTAAGAGGCTTGATGGGAGGCTCTGGAGGTGGGTAGAGCTGACTGTTGCTGTGGCGGTCAGAGCTCTGTAAAACTTTAATCCACTTGACTGTTGCTGGGTGGGGCTGGGTTCCCTCCCTGTTGGTTGTTTTGCCTGAGGCAACCCAACACTGGAGCCTACCCGGGCTCTTTGGTGGGGCTAATGGCAGACTCTGGGAGGGCTCACGCCAAGGAGTACTTCCCAGAACCTCCGCTGCCAGTGTCCTTGTCCCCACGGTGAAACAGAGCCAGCCCCCGCCTCTGCAGGAGACCCCCCAACACCAGCAGTTATGTCTGGTTCAGTCTCCCCCAGGGTCACTGCTCCTTCCCCTGGGTCCCGATGCACACACTATTTTGTGTACGCCCTCCAAGAGTGGGTTCTCTGTTTCCCCCAGTCCTGTCGAAGTCCTGCAATCAATTCCCACTAGGCTTCAAAGTCTGATTCTCTATGAATTCCTCCTCCCGTTGCCGGACCCCCAGGTTGGGAAGCCTGACGTGGGGCTCAGAATGTTCACTCCAGTGGGTGGACTTCTGTGGTATAAGTGCTCGCCAGTCTGTGAGTCACCCACCCAGCAGTTACGGGATTTGATTTTACTCTGATTGCGCCCCTCCTACCGTCTCACTGTGGCTTCTCCTCTGTCCTTGGACGTGGGGTATCCTCCTTGGTGAAGTCCAGTGTCTTCCTGTCGATGATTGTCCAGCAGCCAGTTGTGATTCTGGTGTTCTCGCAAGAGGGAGTGAGAGCACGTCCTTCTACTCCTCCATCTTGGTTAATCCCGATAACCTCTTTTATCTTTTGCTTGTCTGTAAAACTCTTTATCTCTCCCTGCCCTTTTTATTTTATATAAGGATTATTATTGGTGGTTAATGTTATGATTTAGTCTCTAGATTACAGAATATTCAGCTAGAACTGTGGTTGACTCTCATAGTCACTAACATCATTTAGAGATGGCCGTAGGGACTTAGTGTGTCCCCTTTTGGGGAAACAGTGACAGTGCCTTCGTTTGAAGGATAGTTGCATCTATCTTATTAGGCAGAAGCATAAAGTTGTTTTTTTGGAATATGGAAGTTCAAGTATAGGTAGAAGGGTGGAAATGGATGCTGAGGAGCCAGAGGGGTGGCTTGTGTCGATTGTTATTGTCTTTCAGCTCCTAATCTACCCTTCTATGTTCTGCTCTAACGCGTTGGAGGTGGAACTCTGTGGAGTTTCTCCTGCTAGATGGCTTCCTGCGGACTTCTGCCAGCAGGGGGCGCTAGAGGGAGACCGGAGGGCCGGAGTAGGGATTTGCCCTGTGCGCTTGCTGAGCCTTCCCAGCATTTCATCAGCAATGCGCACATCACCCCAGGCCGCACAGGTTGGCTTCCGCCTCCAGCTTGTTTTGGGAGTCCAGGCTCCAGTCTCCCCACAACCCCTTGAAACATTCGCACCAGTGACACAGCATCCCTCCTTGGAGGTCGAGCCCAGTAGTAGGAGGCCCTTCCTTGGAGCCATTGGCATGGTAGCAGCAGCTGGATCCTTCCTCTCCTCGGAGGTCCGGAACACATCCAAGAGGCGCCCCCTCTAAACTTTTAGCATCTTTCCTTTTTCCCCCCAGCCCTTCAGGTGGGAGTTGCTTCCTGGAGTAGCACACATATCTTGGTGCGACCTCCGTGTCCCACTTTTGCTTTTTAAGTCCTCCAGCCCCTGTTTAATCCATGTCCTATTTTACATTCTCTCTGTTAAAATAACTAGTGTGGAATCTATTTTCTTGACTGGACCCTGACTTATACAGATGATTTCTAGACAAGGGGGAAAATATCAACTTTACTGTATTAAAATCAGAAGTCAAAGACCCTGTTTTATAAATTTTTGCATACCCACAAGACTGAATGCTGACTTATACAAATATTCAGTAAAGAGTTGAGTAATGAATATTGAATGAATCAATGTGCCCACAAAAGATATCCATGTCCTAATCCATGGAACTGGGGGTGGGGGGAGGATCTTTGCAAAAGAAATTAAGAATTTTGAGATGAGTTAATTATCCTAGATTATCCAGGTGTTCTCTGAATGCACACACGTGTAATATCCTTATAAGGGGGATGCAAAAGAAGATTTGATAGAGAAAAAGGTGATGTGAAGATGGAGCAAATGGAGATAATAAGATGCTGGCCTGGAAGACTGGGGTGATGCAGCTGTAAGCCAAGGACTGCTGGTAGCCACTGGAAGCTGGAAGAGACATGGAGCAGATTCTCCTCTAGAGCCTCCAGAAGTGTAACGGAGTAAGTTTCTGTTGTTTTAAGCCATCAAGTTTGTGATCTTTGTTACAGCAGCCACAGGAAGCTAATATATGAATACTGAATTGGATTAAATTGACGTGGGAGATGACTTTCCTAAGGAAATTAGTTCTTCTAGTGTCACATCCACGTGGCTTAACCAGACAGGTCAGTGTCCTGTCTGTTTTGGGTCCATAGAGGGGCCCTTATTTTC
This sequence comes from Eubalaena glacialis, assembly GCF_028564815.1. Lineage (NCBI taxonomy): Eukaryota > Metazoa > Chordata > Mammalia > Artiodactyla > Balaenidae > Eubalaena > Eubalaena glacialis. The sequence continues at coordinate 39,371,205 of NC_083722.1, read as the reverse complement.
AACCCTCTGATTTATTTACTAGAATAACATACCCACTACCTAAAAAGATTTGAGGTTGCCTATAGTAAAAGACAGCTCTAAGTAAATGTAAAACGAGAAGGAAAGAACTGAAGTCACATTATAGTAGTGGTTATTCATTCATATATTTATTCAATCTTACGCTCATTTAAAATATTCTAGGGACTTCTCTGGTGGCGCAGTGGTTAGGAATCCGCCTGCCAATGCAGGGGACACGGGTTCGAGCCCTGGTCCGGGAAGATCCCACATGCCACGGAGCAGCTAAGCCCATGCGCCACAACTACTAAGCCTGCGCTCTAGAGCCTGCGTGCCACAACTACTGAAGCCCGCGTACCTAGGGCCCGTGCTCCTCAACAAGAGAGGCCACCGCAGTGAGAAGCCTGTGCACCACAATGAAGAGTAGCCCCTGCTCGCCACAACTATAGAAAGCCCGTGTGCAGCAACAAAGACCCAACACAGCCAAAAACCAAAAAAAATTAAAAATTAAAAAAAGAAAATTAAAAAAATATTCTACACACCAAATTAACATACCCAGCACTGTTCTTGATTTAATAAAGATGCTCCTTATGATGCAGGGTCAAGAAATAAAAAAATGTTGAAAGTAAAATGCACCTAAGCAGCTTGGTGTTTGGGCTCAGCATGGCTAAGAAACTGGACTCTAGGCCAAGCACCAGGCTGCCTGTGTTCTAGCCCCCTACTCTGCTGCTGTAACCGAGCGAATAGGCTCGTTGCCCGCTGAGCAGAGAAAGACCAAATACCGAGGCAATAATCTTTTGCAGAGAGAAAAGTCTTTATGGCACAGTAGCCAAGCAAGCAGACAGGAGACAAAGCTCAGATCTGTCTCTCCAATCTGAGGTTCAGTCAAACTTTTATGAGGTAGGGGAGGAGGGTTCGTCTGGGGAAGTGCTGGTGGCTCAGGTTTTGATTGGAGGTCTTTGGAACTTGGCCATTTACAGTAAGGTGTGGTAAAGGGGACTTCAGCACCAGATCTTCCTGGACAATGACACTTCGCTTCTGAAAGGGTTCCAGGGTTCAGGTTCCAGTCATGTCCTGGTCCTCTGTTTCCATTGGGGGCAGTTAATTGAGGTCAAAATTTTCTCCTCTGCTCATGCATTGGCTATATGACTTGAGGTTTTGTTCTGTTGTCTCTGAAGAGCAACTCACTATCTTATTAGAAGCAGGATAGGGCCAGTTTGGGCTGGTTCTGTGGTTACGCTACGTGTTGTGCTACTGGGCCTCCGTTCCTTCCAATAGCCTGGGTACCTAAATGACTGCATGGACAAAGGCTATTTACCTGCTCAGTACTGTTACATAACACACAAAGAAATTTCTATTGTGTATGAGCCTTACATATTTTGGGGTCTGTTTGTTGTAGCAGCTGGCCTGTCCCAATTCATAACATTCTACAGCAATAGACTTATCATTTATTGAGGATAGAGTGCACTGCTGATTTCAGTGGAGGGCCAAAGGAATGTGACTTATAAGAATATGTATTTGGTCTTCCTCCTGCTTCTGGCACAGAGCTCCTAAAACCCTTGGAATTTCCTAAATAAGTGCAGTGGGAGAATTTTTTGTCATAATATTTGGTCTTTTGTCCTTGGTTTCTGAAACAGCTTCAGAGCCATAAGGGCAAAAAGAGTGTTTTGTTATTTTTTCGTAACAAACCTGTTTCAATCACAGTTGCTTTGTGTTAATGAGGTGGATTTTGGAAAGCCCCAAAGGATGGGGGCTGGTTACCAGGGGAACCAATCACTGATTAGAGGGTTGGAACTTTGAGCTCCTCTTTGGGAAGGGGCTAGGGGCTGGAGATTGAGTTCAATCATCAATGGCCAGTGATTCAATCAATCATGCCTACGTATCCCTCTGCATCTCTCCCATCTGGCTGTTCCTGAATTATATCCTTTTGTAATAAACTGATAATCTAGTAAGTAAATGTTTTCCTGAGTTCTGTGAGCCACTCTAGCAAATTAATTGAAACTGAGGAGGGGAATTTATAGTTCATTGGTCAGAAGTGCAAGAGACAACCTGGACTTTTTTTTTTTTTTTTTTTTTTTTATTAGTCATCAATTTTATACACATCAGTGTATACATGTCAATCCCAATCGCCCAATTCAGCACACCACTATCCCCACCCCACCGCAGTTTTCCCCCCTTGGTGTCCATATGTCTGTTCTCTACATCTGTGTCTCAACTTCTGCCCTGCAAACCGGCTCATCTGTACCATTTTTCTAGGTTCCACATACATGCGTTAATATACAATATTTGTTTTTCTCTTTCTGACTTACTTCACTCTGTATGACAGTCTCTAGATTCATCCACGTCTCAACAAATGACTCAATTTCGTTCCTTTTTATGGCTGAGTAATATTCCATTGTATATATGTACCACAACTTCTTTATCCATTCGTCTGTTGATGGGCATTTAGGTTGCTTCCATGACCTGGCTATTGTAAATAGTGCTGCAATGAACATTCGGGTGCATGTGTCTTTTTGAATTACAGTTTTCTCTGGGTATATGCCCAGTAGTGGGATTGCTGGGTCATATGGTAATTCTATTTTTAGTTTTTTAAGGAACCTCCATATTGTTCTCCATAGTGGCTGTATCAATTTACATTCCCACCAACAGTGCAAGAGGGTTCCCTTTTCTCCACACCCTCTCCAGCATTTACAACCTGGACTTTTGATTGGCATCTGAAGTTGGGGTAGTGGGCAGTCTTGTGGACTGAGCCCTTAACCTGTGGGATCTGACATAATCTCCAGGTAGATAGTGTAAAATTGAGTTAAACTGTAGTAGACCCAGCTGACATCACAGAATTGCTTGAATGTGTGGAAAATACCCACACGTCTGGTGTCAGAAGTGCAGTAGTTTTGTAGTAGAGTAGTGTGAGCAGTAAAGGAAACACAGGAGGAAGTGAATTTTCCCATTACGTTAAGCCATTTTGATGTAGAGCAGGGCTAGGCAACCCCTCAGGCCAAATCCAGCCTGCCATCTGTTTTTTTAAATTAAATTGTATTTTTTGAATAGATATTATAAACACATGGTAGAACATTTAAAAGGTAAAAATGAATATGCCTTTGAAAGTAATTCCCCCTCTTTCCATTCCCCAGTTATCCAGTTTCCCTCCTTAGATGCAGCTACTATTACCAGTGGATTCTTGTTATCTTCCAGAGGTATTGAGATTCTGTGCATATAAGTGTGTGTATTGCTTTATCCGAGGTCATGAAGATTTATCCCTGTGTTGTCTTCTAATAGTTTTATAGTTTTAGCTCCCATGTTTAGGTCTTTGATCCGCTTTGAGTTGATTTTTATATATGGTGTGAGGTAAGGGTCCAACTTTATTCTTTTGCATGTGAATATCCAGTTGAACCAGCACCATTTGTTGAAAAGACTACTTTTTCCTCAGTGAATGGTCTTGGTACCCTTGTCAAAAATCAACTGACCATAGATATATGGGTTTATTTCTGGGCTGTCAGTTCTGTTTTATCTCTATGTCTATCCTTATGTTAGTAACACATAGTCTTCATTACTGTAGCTTTGTAGTGAATTTTTTTTTTTTAATAGTAATCTTTTATTTATTTATTTATTTTTATATTTATTTTTGGCTGTGTTGGGTCTTTGTCTCTGTGCGAGGGCTTTCTCTAGTTGCGGCAAGCGGGGGGCCACTCTTCATCGCGGTGCGCAGGCCTCTTCACCATCGCGACCTCTCCCGTTGCGGAGCACAGGCTCCAGATGCGCAGGCTCAGCAGTTGTGGCTCATGGGCCCAGTTGTTCCGCGGCATGTGGGATCTTCCCAGACCAGGGCTCGAACCCATGTCCCCTGCATTAGCAGGCAGACTCTCAACCACTGCGCCACCAGGGAAGCCCTGTAGTGAATTTTGAAAGCAGAACTATGAATCCTCCAACTTTGTTCCTTTTCATAATTATTTTGGCTATTCAGAATCCCTTGCAATTCCATATGAATTTTAAGATCCACTTATCCATTTCTATAAAAAAGGCAGTTGAAATTTTGATAGGAATTGCATTGAATTGTAGACGAATTTGGGGAGTATTGACATCTTAACAATATTAAGTCTTCCAATCCATGGACACAGGATGTCTTTCCATTTATTTAGGTTTTTAATTTCTTTCAACGATGTTTTGTAGTTTTTAGCATACAAGTCTTATACTGCTTTTGTTAAATTTACTCCTATGTATTTTATCCTTTTTGTTGCTTTTGTGAATGGAGTTGTTTTCTTAATTTCATTTTCATTTTTGGATTGTTCATTGCTAAGTGTTTAGAAATACAATCGATTTTTGTATATTGGTCTTGTATCCTGCAACTTTGCTGAACTAGTTTATTAGCTCTACTAGTTTTTTGGGTGGCAGATGCCTGATTCTTGATAGACATATGGCTGTTCATGGTGTAGACCACACCTCCAGCCTTCCTGGGAGCTTGCTATGGCCCAAGGATTAAGTTCTGGTCACTGCATATGAATGAAAGTGATGTGTGCAACTCCAAGTTGTGCTGGCCCTTTCTCCTTTCCTACTCTCTCTCTCTCTCTTTTTGAAATAAATAAATAAATAAATTTATTTATTTTGGCTGCATTGGGTTTTCGTTGCTGCGTGTGGGCTTTCTCTAGTTGTGGCGAGCGGGGGCTACTCTTTGTTGTGGTGCGTGGGCTTCTCATTGCAGTGGCTTCTCTTGTGGAACAGAGGCTCTAGGCACACGGGCTTCAGTAGTTGTGGCACGTGGGCTCTAGAGTGCAGGCTCAGTAGTTGTGGTGCATGGGCTTAGTTGCTCCGGAGCATGTGGGATCTTCCCAGACCAGGGCTCGAACCCGTGTCCCCTGCATTGACAGGCGGATTCTTAACCACTGTGCCACCAGGGAAGTCCCTCGTACTCTCTTTTGACTGGAAGGGAGTCAGCCATTGCGGCCTGTCTTGCAAAGATCTGTGATGTGTTTTTGTAGATAGAGTTTTACTGGAACATAGGCACCTTCATTCATTTATGTATTGTCTATGGCTACTTTCATGCTATGATGACAGTGTTGAGTATTTGTGACAGAGACCCTATGTCCCGCACAGCCTGAGATATTTACTATCTGGCCCATTACTGGGAAAAGTTTGCCCATGTCTGGCTTAGAGGACCTCTCGATAGTAGTATTTTATGATCCCATCTTTCTAGAATTGGTTTTATAGTCACTGTTATTTGAAGCATTGCTGTCTTTGGTTTTACTTATATTAATTTCTGTCACAGGCTGGCTGCTTGCTTCTTCTCTCCAGCAAGAGCTCTCTTGGCAGCAACAGCAGCTCTTGGATCATCATGAACTTTCTGATCATGAAGAGTAGTCTAGGTTTTATTAGACTGATCATTCTCTCTCCCTCTCTCCTTTCTGTAATTTGCCTTCCCGTTCTTGAATTTTTTGCTTAGAAGTTTTTTGCTTCCTCTGTAGCTAAGAGCTTCTGCTCTCCTCCTGTTCATTCACCCTTTTTTGTTTGTTTGTTTTGGCAGCTTGTGGGATCTTAGCTCCCTGACCAGGGATTGAACCCGGCTCACGACAGTGAAAGTGCCGAGTCCTAACCACTGGACTGCCAGGGAATTCCCCCATTCATTCTTTCTCAAGCCAGCTTCTCCTGCCAAGCTCCTTTCTCTGCTGATGCAGTACTTAAAGGTGTCTGCTCTATGCTGCAAGGTTCTGCATTTCTGCTCCACCATCTCTGTGGCAGAATATAGCTCTTGTCAGGCTTACACCTCATCATTCAGTTTGATTAGAAATGGTCTCTTGTTCAAGTACAGGACTCTTTTTAAAAAATTGAGTGTAATTTACATGCAAAAAATACTCTGATATTAAGTGTCCAGTTTGATGAATTTTGACAATGTATGCACCTGTGTAGCCACCACTCAAAACAACGTAGAGAACATTCTGTCTTGTGGCTTTTCCCAGTCAATTCCCACCTCTGCTCCCCAGGGGCAACCACTGTTCTGATTTCTGTCACCACAGATTAATCATGCCTGTTCTTGGACTTCACATAATCAAAACCATATAGGAAGTGCTCTTTTGTGTCTGATTTTTTTTTCACTCAGCATAGCATAATGTTTTTGAGATGTATCCTTGGTGCCCGTATAAGATAGTTCCTTTTTTATCACTGAGTGGTATCCTAGTGTGTGGATAGAACAGATTGGTTATCCATTCTCCTGTTGACGAACATTTGAGTTTTTTCCAGCTCAAGTACAATATTTTTTAACCAGAATTTTGTTCATGGCCTTTTCCAGCTTTAAGGCATTGTCATCCTGTCATTGTTAGCTGTATAATGCAATTATCCAAAATTTGAATTTCTTTCTTTTTCAGAAGTCAGAGCTTCTGGTTGTCAATCCTGGCTGCTCACTAGAATCACCTGGGGAGTTGTAAATCACAACAATCAGGCCACACCTGAGACCCATTAAGTGAGGCTCTCTGGAAGTGGGTGGGGCCTAGAGTCCGAGGTTTTAAAGCCCCCCTGTGATTTCACCGTGTGGCCAGTAGGGGGCGCTCTTGCACGAAGTCTTCTGGCGGAAGGCTTGGAATGTTGTTCTCATCTGAAGCTTCCCATGATAACTGCTCTGTGCTCTTCTTAAATCCGGTATTTTTCTTCTCTAGAATTTGAAGGCATTCAGACTTCATCTTCTTTCTAATCGGTTTTGTTTCTTTAAGGGCTTTTCTTTTCCTTCCTAAAGTTATACCAAATTCCTTGTTACAAGCTTCCCATATCTCCTTTACATTCTCTTTTCCCTCAGCTCCCCCTCCCCCGCCCCTCCACCCCACCCCCTCCAACCCACACCCCAGCCCACAGACAAGCAGATTTTACCCCCTGCATTTGGTCCAGATCCTCAAGCCTTCTAGAAGAGTGCATTGTAAAGCCCAGGCACCTCTTCAGGTGAATTCTCCTTTTGACATTATTTTCTTCAAAAGAGATCATAGCTGTTTTGCTCTTTTGGTCATAAATTGACGTTTTGAAATAACTTATTTTATTACTAAGAAAAAGATTTCTGTGGAGCCCGTTGTTCAGTCCTCTAATATCTTCTACTCCTGATGGAAAAGAAAGTTCCCTGGAAGAAAATGGCAAATGCACCAATTCCCAATAAAGCGTAATAATTATAGGCTCCCAGGTGTCTGGTGAAAACCACGGGTTCTAGATCAAAAACAGTTGCCCTCTCCTTGGCTGTCAGGCCGGGACAATTTGCAAATTCTGAAGCACCAATATCCTTCAGCTTGTAGGCAATCAGACTGCTGGCCTCTTCTGATAGGTGGAACCTCTTCTGGCTCTTTCATTTCAGGTCTCATTCTGCTTTCTCCGGCAGCATCTTGCCACTTCTCTGCTGGGCCATGACGCTCATGTCCTTATTCACCGTTGTCTTCAGTTCCAGTGTCTTCTGGGCTTTGTTGCTTGCCCCTGCATGGATCTTTGGAGCAGCCAGCGGGACACCTTTCTCGACCGCACGTGTGTCAGTGTCTGTCTGTACCTGACCCAGAGGGCAGCGCCTCCAAGCGTGAGTACCCTCCTGGCTGGGGATCTGGAGCAGTGAGTTTCCAGGGTCAAGTAACAAGGGCAGGAGGAGGACTGGGGAGATTCCAGTGCTGGACTGGGGCGGGCAGTGGGCATGTCAGCCCCAGGTGCTGGCACTAAGGGAGTGCATGGTCTGTGGAGATTTGTTGTTGTAATTCTACCTTGTGTTGATTTAGGTGGTCTAGCTTGAATATATAATAGGGACTGTTTTCCCTGTTTAAATGACTGCCCACTTTTACTTTTCTACCTGTGACTTCTTTCTTAGATCATAGCAAGGTTGCAAAATGTAAAATTGATGAGACAGATGTAGAGAATTTTAAAAACAATGATAAAACCTAATAGCTTGTCTGCTTTTTATTGTAAAACCTTGCACTGGCAATCCTAAACAATATTAGTGGTAAAATGTACCCCTCCCCAAATCTTTCGTTACAATTGCTTTGGTCATTGTTGAATTTCAGTAAAAAACCATGTGCTTCAAAGTAGCACATTTTTATTATTTATGCTTTATAGTCTACATGGAAGCTAATTTGGAGAACTCTCAATTGATATAGTAGGAAACCTCCCCCTGACCCAACACACACCCATATAAACTCAGTTACATGGATTCATTAGGAAAGTAGGAACCTAGAGGTTTGAAATCCTTCAAGCTCACTTCAGGTGTATTGTGCGTCTCCAGCCCCAGCTGTACTGTGTATTCCTGCATTTAATTAGTGAATATGAAATAAACAATGATGGCATAGTGGTTGTAAAAATTATAAAACAGAACTGGTATAATTTTAATTCTGTCAGTCTTTATGTGATCAATTAAAGTTCTTATTTTGTGTTTAAAATTTTAAATGGCACAATTGAGTGTAAACTGCAAGGTGTGTGCGTGTGTGTGTGTGCGCATGCGTAAGTGTATATATTCTTTGGTCAACACAAATTTTCGTACATGAAATACTTTGCTTGATTGAATATTTTTAAATTTTGAAGTTATTCTTTTTGATAGCTATTTTAAAACTGAAGAATGAGTCAAGAAAATGATTACTGATTAGAACATGATTATTACTGAAAATAATTTTGTTTATGGAGAAGGGGGTGTTAAAATGATTCACCTGGGGTATGAAATGGGGCAGTGAACACAGAGGCAGGAGTCCTCCGCCGGGTCATCACAGGAGACCTGCTACACCAGATCTTCTGTTCTGACTTTCCCTCTTGGGTGGCTGAATTTCACCTTTGAGTCTTTTCCTCAGGAAGGCTTCTGAGAACAATAGTCCTTGAGCATGTACAAAACTGTTTGCGCTGAGTATAAATGTCTTGGGTAATGTTTGCTTTTTCCTGCATTTTGAGGCCTCGCTGGCTCCACTGTCATCCAACACTGACTATAGGTGTAGGGTCGTGTGAGCCCTGCCATATTTCTGACGTGATGTGATCTGTTTGCCCGTTGGTTCAAAGGATTTTTTTTTTTTGGTTCAAAGGATTCTTATCTTTGAAGTCCGGCAAATTTGCCAGCATTGGAAGTGTTCACCATTTATATCCCCTTTTAATGGGACCTGGCCTTTCTACTTGTCTCATGTGTTTTCTCATTGCCAGAAGCCATGTCAGGATTCTGTTTTTTTTTTTTTAATATTTATTTTATTTATTTATTTGGTTGCGCTGGGTCTTAGTTGCGGCTCGAGGGCTCCTCAGTTGCAGCTTGCCGGCTCCTTAGTTGTGGCATTCGAACTCTTAGTTTCAGCATGCGTGTGGGATCTAGTTCCCTGACCAGGGATTGAACCCGGGCCCCCTGCATTGGGAGTGCGGAGTCTTAACCACTGCGCCACTAGGGAAGTCCCAGGATTCTGTTTTTAATTCCGTCTTTGGATTTGCTTCCTTAGGGATGCCAATAACATATATATGTGTGTATGTATGTGTATATATATATATATATATTTATATATATGTATATTCTCTCTTGCCCATTTGCCATGTATATTATTTCCTTTTAAGCCTGTTTAAGTATTTTCATTTCATCTTGCTCACTCTTCAAAGACCGGTCCTTTAAACCCCCTTCTGTGTGTCTCAGCCTCTCTTTTCCCTGTGATATTTTCCAATTTCATCTTCTCTTCTGTGTTGCTTTAATTTTCTTACTTTCACTTATTTCCTGGGTTTTGCCAGTTCACATTTTGCTCTTTTTTTATGCAGTGCTCATACATCTTTTTACTCTCATCCTGGGGCTCTGGTTTCATGGAAGAGTTGGTTTTTTAAAAATTGAAGATGAAATATGTGATGGGATTTTTTCACCTGCTTTCTGGTAACAATTTTCTAAGTGTTTTTCAGTGTTCATGTTTGTCCTGCTTTTTTCCTCCCTTTTTCATCTAGTATCTTTGCACAGGTTCCTTTTTGATTGTTCATCTTTGGCAGAGGTGAGCTTTTCAGGTCGAGCTGGGGCCCTTTCCAGCCAGCAGGAATTTTCCTAATGGCCTGGGGTTATTATCATTTTTTAAAAAATTTTTTATTTTTGGCTGCGTTGGGTCTTTGTTGCTGAGCGCGGGCTTTTCTCTGGTTGTGGCGAGTGGGGGCTACTCTTCGTTGCAGTGTGCAGTCTTCTCATTGCAGTGGCTTCTCTTGTTGTGGAGCACGGGCTCTAGGCGTGCGGGCTTCAGTAGTTGTGGCACACAGGCTCAGTAGTTGTGGCTCATAGGCTCTAGAGCGCAGGCTCAGTAGTTGTGGCGCATGGGCTTAGTTGCTCCGCGGCATGTGGGATCTTCCCGGACCAGGGCTCAAACCCATGTCCCCTGCATTGGCAGGTGGATTCTTAACCACTGCGCCACCAGGGAAATCCTGGCCTGGGGTTATTATAGCCTTTACTTTTCCCCAAGTGGTAGAAGCAGGCGGCCATGGGGATATGCACAATGCAAAGCCATGGGTATTGGCAAAAACAACAAAGTAAGGATCTCCAAAAATTCTCTCCTCTATAGAAGCAATGAGAAAACTGGCCAAAATGGTCAGAGTTAACTTTTCCAAACTCTGGAAATTAACCAAAGGCTTGCAGCAATTCAGAAAGCATTTATGCAAGAAGAATGGCTGGGGGCTTCCCTGGTGGCGCAGTGGTTGAGAATCTGCCTGCCAGTGCAGGGGACACGGGTTCGAGCCCTGGTCCGGGAAGATCCCACATGCTGCGGAGCAACTAGGCCCGTGAGCCACAACTACTGAGCCTGCGCGTCTGGAGCCTGTGCTCCGCAACAAGAGAGGCCGCGATAGTGAGAGGCCCACGCACCGCGATGAAGAGTGGCCCCCACTTGCCACAACTAGAGAAAGCCCTCACAAAAAAAAAAAAAAAAAAAAAAAAGGCTGAATCCCAGTAAGAATAGTGAGCTTTTTAGTGTTGTGTTTTTTTTTTTGTTTTTTGTTTTTATTGTGGTGAAATACACGTAACATCAAATTTATTGCCATAACCATTTTTAACTGTACGTTTCAGTGGTGTTAAATACATACACATTGTTGTGCAACCATTGTCACAATTCATCACCGTATTTCTTTTCATCTTGTAAAACTGAAGCTCTATACTTTTTAAACAATAACTCCCCATTCTTCACTCTTCCCACCCTAGGACCACCATTGCAATTTCTGTCTTTATGAATTTGACTACTCTGAGTACCTCATACAAGTGGAATCGTACAGTATTTGTATTTCGTGACTGGCTTATTTCACTTAGCAAAATGTCCTCAATGTTCATCCATGTTGTAGCATTTTGGAGAATTTACTTTCTTTTTAAGGCTGAATAATATTCCATTGTATGTGTATACGACATTTTGCTTATCCATTCATCAGCTGTGGACACTTAGTTGCTTCCATGTTTTAGCTATTGTGAATAATACTGCTGTGAAATAGGTGTATGAATATCTCTTTGAGCCCCTGCCTTAAATTCTTTGGGGTATATACCTGGGAGTGGGATTGTTGGATCATATAGTAATTCTATTTCTAATTTTTTGAGGAACTGCTGTACTGTTTTCCACAGTGGCTGAACCATTTTACATTCCCACCAAAAAGGCACAAGTTTTCCAGTTTATCCACCTCATCACCAACATTTGTTGTTTTTAGTTTGTTTTTTTTTAATTAATTAAATAATTTATTTATGGCTGTGTTGGGTCCTCGTTTCTGTGCGAGGGCTTTCTCTAGTTGCGGCAAGTGGGGGCCACTCTTCATCGCGGTGCGTGGGCCTCTCACTATCGCGGCCTCTCTTGTTGCGGAGCACAGGCTCCAGACGCGCAGGCTCAGCAATTGTGGCTCACGGGCCTAGTCGCTCCGCGGCATGTGGGATCTTCCCAGACCAGGGCTCGAACCCGTGTCCCCTGCATTGGCAGGCAGATTCTCAACCACTGCGCCACCAGGGAAGCCCGTTTTTAGTTTTTTTGATCGTAGCCATCCTAATGGGTATAAGGTAGTATCTCATTGTGGTTTTGATTTGCATTTCCTTAAGGACTGAGTGACGTTGAGCATTTTTCCTGTGCTTATTGGCCATTTGTTTATCTTCTTTGGAGGACTATCCAAGTCCTTTGCCCGTTCTTGAATTAGGTTGTTTTTTGGTTGAGTTTTAGATGTTCTATGCATATTCTGCATATTAATCCCTTAGATACATAATTTGCAAATATTTTCTCCCATTCTGTGTGTTGCCTTTTAACTCTGTGGATAGTGTCTCTTGATGCACAAAATTAAAAAAATTTTTATGAAGTCTAATTTGTCTTTCTTTTGTTACCCGTGCCTTTGGTGTCATATCCAAGAAATCATTGCCAAATCCAATGTTGTGAAGTTTTGTCCAATTTTTTTCTAAGAGTTTTATTGTTTCAGGTCTTATATTTAGGTCTTTGATCCATTTTGAGTTAATTTTTGTCTGTGGTATGAGGTAAGGGCCCAACTTCATTCTTTGCATGTGGACACCCAGTTTCTCCAGCACCATTTGTTGACAGGACCGTCCTTTTCTCATTGAATGGTCTTGGCACCTTTGCCAAAAATCATTTGACCATGTAAGTAAGGGTTTATTTCTGGGCTATTTATATTCTATTCCATTTGTCTATATGTCTGTCTTTATGTTAAAACTACACTGTTTTGATTACAGTAGCTTTGTAGTAAGTTTTGAAATCAGGAAGTGTGAGCTATCCAGTTTGTCCTTTCCAGATTGTTTTGGCTATTCAGGGCCCCTTGAGTTTCCATATGAATTTTAGAATGGGTTTTTCTATTTCTGCAAAAAACATCATTGGGATTTTGATAGAGATTGCATTGAATCTGTAGGTTGTTTTGGGTAGTATTGACATTTTAATAATATTAAGTCTTCCAATCCATGAATATGCAATATGTTACCATTTATTTCTGTTGTCTTTTATTTCTTTCAGCAATGTTTTATACTTTTCATTGTACAAGTCTTTACCACCTTGTTTAAGTTAATTGGTGAGTATTTTATTCTTTTTGATGCTATTGTTAATGGAATTGTTTTTGTAATTCATTTTCAGATAGTTCATTGTGTATAGAAATGCAACTGATTTTTGTGTGTTGACTTTGTATCCTTCTACTTTGCTGAATTCATTTATTAGCTCCAGTAGCTTTTTTGTGGAGGCTTTTGGATTTTCTACACATGAGATCATATCATCTGCAAACAGAAATAATTTTACTTCTTCCTTTCCAATTTGGATGCCTTTTATTTCTTTCTCTTGCCTAATTGCTCTGGCTAGAACTTCCAGTATTATTTGAGTGGAAGTGGTGAAATTGGGTATCCTTGCCTTGTTCCTGATCTTAGAAGAAATGCTTTTAGTCTTTCACCATTGAGTATGATGTTTGCTTTGAGTTTTCATACATATCTTTTATTATGTTGAGATAGTTTCCTTCTATTCCTATTTGGTTGAGTGTTTTTATCATGAAAGGATGCTGAATTTGTCAAATGCCTTTCTGCATCAATTGAGATGATCATGTGTTTTTTTTCCCCTTTATTTTGTTGATTTGGCATATTACTGTATATTGAATAATTTTTGTATGTTGAACCATCCTTGCGTTACATGAATACATTCCATTGGTCATGGAGTATAATCCTTTTAATATGCTGTTGATTTCTGTTTGCTAGTATTTTGTTGAGGATTTTGTATTGGTGTTCATAAGGGATATTGATCTACAGTTTCCTTGTAGTGTTTTTGTTTGGCTTTGGTATTAGGGTTATGCTGGCCTCAGAAAATGAGTTAGGAAGTGTTCCCTCCTCTTCAGTTTTTGGGAATAATTTGAGAAGGATTGGTATTAGTTCTTATTTAAATGTTTGGTAGAATTTACCAGTGAAGCTGTCAGATCAAGGATTTTTTTTTTTTTTTTTTTTTTGGCCACGCTGTGCTGCTTGCGGGATCTTAGTTCCCTGACCAGGGATCAAACCCTGGGCCCCCTGCAGTGGAAGCGTGGAGTCCTAACCACTGAACAGCCAGGGAATTCCCTAGGACTTTTCTTTGTTGGGAGATTTTTAAAAGATTGAGATAGGGCTTCCATGGTGGCACAGTTGTTAAGAATCCACATGCCAATGCAGGGGACATGGGTTTGATCCCTGGCCCAGGAAGATCCCACATGCCATGGAGCAACTAAGCCCGTGCGCCACAACTACTGAGCCTGTGCTCTAGAGCCCATGCTCTGCAACAAGAGAAGCCATGACAGTGAGAAGCCCATGCACTGCAACAAAGAGTAGCCCCAGCTTGCCTCAACTAGAGAAAGCCCAGGCGCAGCAATGAAGACCCAATGCAGCCAAAAAAACAAACAAAAAGATTCCAGCTATAAGTGTGATCATACAGTATTTGTCTTTCTCTGTCTGAATTTTATTTTACTTAGCATAATGCCTTCAAGGTCCGTCCACATTGTCACAAATGGCAGGCTTTCCTTCTTTCTTGTGGCTGAATAATATTCCATTATATATATACCACTACTTCTTTATCTATTCATCCATCAATGGACATTTAGATTGTTTCCATGTCTTGGCTATTGTAAATAATGCTGCAGTGAACATGGGGATGCAGATATCTTTATGAGACAGTGATTTTGTCTCCTTTGGATAAATACTCAGAATGGAACTGCTGGATCACATGGTAGTTCTATTTTTCAGTTTTTGAGGAAGAGTATGGTTTTCCATAGTGGCTGTTGCAATTCACAGTCCCACTAACAGTGCACAAGGGTTCTTTTTTCTCCACATCCTCCCAAGACTTGTTATCTCTTGTCTTTTTGATACTAGCCATTCTAACAGATATGAAGTGATATCTCATTGTGGTTTTAATTTGCATTTTTCTGATGATTAGTGATGTTGAGCACATTTTCAGTATCTGTTGGCCATTTGTATGTCTTCTTTGGAAAAATATCTATTCATTTCTTCTGCCCATTTTTTAATTGGATTATTTTTTCTTTTGAAGTGCATGAGTTCTTTATATATTTTCAATATTAACCCTTTATCAAATATGTACTTTGCAAATATTTTCCCCCATTTGGTAGGTTGCCTTTTCACTTTGTTGATGGTTTTCTTTGCTGTATAGAAGCTTTTTAGTTTAATGGAGTCCCACTTATTTGTTTTTTTCTTCTATTGCCTTTGCTTTTGGTGTAAAATCCAAGAAATCATTGCCAAGACCAATGTCAAGGAGGTTTTCCTCTATTTTTTCTTGTAGGAGTTTAATGCTTTTAGGTCTTACATTCAATTCTTTACCATTTTGAGTTGATTTTTATGTATGGTGTAAGATAGTGGTCCAGTTTCATCCTTTTGAATGTCACTCTCCAGTTTTCCCAATATGGCAGTCCATTTCCCACCATTTGTTGAAGAGACTGTCCTTTCCCCATTGTATATTCTGGCATATTGTCATAAATTAATTGACCATATTTGTGTGGGTTTATATCTGCGCTCTCTATTCTGTTCCATTGATCTATGTGTCTGTTTTTATGCCAATACCATTACTGTTTTGACACTGTAGCTTTGTAATATAGTTTGAAATCAGGAAGCATGATGCCTCCAGCTTGTTCTTCTTGATCAAGATTGCCTTGGCTGGACTTCCCTGGTGGCACAGTGGTTAAGAATCTGCCTGCCCATGCAGGGGACATGGATTCAAGCCCTGGTCTGGGAAGATCCCACATGCTGTGGAGCAACTAAGCCCGTGTGCCACAACTACTGAGCCTGCGCTCTAGAGCCTGCGAGCTACAACTACTGAGCCTGCACACCAAGAGTCCGTGCTCTGCAACAAGAGAAGCCGCCGCAATGAGAAGCCCATGCACCACGATGAAGAGTAACTCCCGCTCGCTGCAACTAAAGCCTGTGTGCAGCAATGAAGACCCAATGCAAAAAAACCAGGAAAAAAAAAAAAAGATTGCCTTGGCTATTCAAGGACTTATGTAGTTTCATACAAATTTTAAAATTGTTTGTTCTGTTTATGTGAAAGATGCCATTGGAATTTCAATAGAGATTACGTTGAATCTGTCGGTTTCTTTGGGTAGTATGGACATTTACAAATATTCTTCCATTCCATGAGCATGGAATAGCTTTCCATTTATTTGTGTCTTCAGTTTATTTTATCAGTGTCCATAGTTCTCAGTGTACAGGTCTTTCAATTCCTTGGTTAAACTTATTCAAGGGTATTTTACTCTTTTTGATGCAACTGTAAGTGGTATTGCTTAAATTTCTCTTTCTGATAGTTCATTGTTAGTATATAAAAATGCAACATATCAGACTTCCCTCGTGGTGCAATGGTTAAGAATCCACCTGCCAAAGCAGGGGACAGGGGTTCAAGCCCTGGTCTGGGAAGATCCCACATGCTGCAGAGCAACTAAGCCCATGCACCACAACTACTGAGCCTGCGCTCTAGAGCCCACAGGCCACAACTACTGAAGCCCACGCACCTAGAGCCTGTGCTCTGCAACAAGAGAAGCCACCGCAATGAGAAGCCCATGCACGGCAATGAAGAGTAGCCCCTGCTCGCTGCAACTAGAGAAAGCCTGAACGCAACAATGAAGACCCAACGCAGCCAAAAATAAATAAATACATTTATTTTAAAAATGCAACATATTTTTGTTTGTTGATTTTGTATCCTGCAACTTTACTGAATTCATTTCTTAGCTCTAACGGGTTTGTGTTTTTTTTTGGTTGAGTCTTTAGGGTTTTCTATATATAAAATCTTGTCATTGGCAAATAGTGACAGTTTTACTTCCTTTCTGATTTGGATGACTTTTATTTTATTTTTTTCTTGCCTAATTGCTCTGTCTATGTTTAATAAAAGTGGTGAGAATGGGTATCCTTGTCTTGCTCCTGATCTTAGAGGAAAAGCTTTCAGCTTTTCATCATTGAGTATGATGTTAGCTGTGGGCTTATCATATATGGCCTTTATTATGTTGAAGTTTGTTCCCTCTACACCCACTTTGTTGAGAGTCCATCCATCATAAATGGATGTTGAATTTTGTCAAATGCTTTTCTGCATCTAATTAGATGATCATGTGATTTTTATCCTTCATCTTGCTAATTTGGTGTATCACATTGATTCGGGGATGTTGAACCATCCTTGCATCCATGGAATAAACCCTGCTTCATCGTGGTGTATGATCCTTTTAATGTATTGTTGAATTTGGTTTACTAATATTTTGTTGAGGATTTTTACATCTATGTTCATCAGTGATATTGGCCTGTAATTTTCTGTGGTGTCCTTCTTGTTTTGGTATAAGTGTAATGCTGACCTTGTAAGATGAGTTTAGAAGTCTTCCTCCTCTTCTATTTTTTGGAAGAGTTTGAGAAGGATTGGTATTAATTCATCTTTGAATGTTTGGTAGAATTCACCAGTGAAGCTGTCTACTTCTGAACTTGTTTTTGTTGGGAGTTTTTTTTTTTTTTAGTAGTTCAATTATTTATTACTTCATCACTCCCATACCCCACCCTCCTGACCCTTTAGTGGAGCTGTTTCACCACGAACAGAGAAAGAAAGCATTAAAGACATTCAGTTACATACAACTGACTAGCCTCTCAGCCCCTCCAGAAGCATTTGTATTTTTGAGTGGTTGTTTATAATTAAAGACCAGGCCATTTAACAGACATCGAATAGGGAATTCCCTGGTGGTCCAGTGTTAGGACATGGCGCTTTCACTGCTGGGGCCCAGACTCGATCCCCGGTTGGGAAATGAGATCCCGTAAGCTGCGCAGTGCAGCCAAAAAACAAAACAAATGAAAAAACAAACAAAAAAACATTGAATAAAGCCACAAGTGCAGGAATTGGGAACCAACAGGACAATGTTGGGGCCTGCGTGGGAATCTGGCTTCAGGGTCAAGTGCCTTCACTGCTCGTGATACACACGGGATGAGGTGTGTGCTCTTGATACACATGGGGTCGGCTACAATACAAGGGATATAAACTCGACAAGCCATTTGGAACTGGAAGATAAAAGGTAACATGGTACCCTGAAGAGGTGCTTTTACCAGAAAAAATCAAAAGCTTGTGAAACAACACGTCTATGAGTTTGTTCGTAAACCACGTAGTTTCTCTCAACCGAAACCAGCAGAAACATCTGTGAGGTTCGCTTTTCGGAGGAGCGGTTTAGTAACTCTTTTCATTCAACCACAAACCCCTTTATGTAAGACTAGTCCAAAGCAAGTTGCTGTATGTTCTTTACAGGCTAAAATCCACTCTTGTAAATCAACTCATCCGAACTACTATGTCAAGATATTTGTCTAAGTGGGTCTATGTCTGACTTGATCCCAAACTTGATGCATTCTGATGCTGCACCCAGAAAGTGGTAGTGTAAGTGATAATAGTGCCACTTCACAATCCATTTCGTGATGAAATATGTACCAGGTTGTATGTTCATTAGGAAGAATGATATTAGCGCTTACTACTATGCTTCCTAGCGAAACAACCAATGCATTAACTGTTGGGAGATTTTTGATTACTGATTCAAACTCACTGCTAGTAGTCAGTCTGCTCAGATTTTCTATTTCTTCATGATTCAATCTTGTAGGTTGTATGTTTCTAGGAATTTATCCATTTCTTCTAGGTCGTCAAATTTGTTGTCATATAATTGTTCATAGTAGTCTCTTATGATTCTTTGTGTTTCTGTGGTATCAGTTGTAATGTCTCCTCTGTTATTTTGGTTTTATTTGAGACCTCTTTTTTTCTTGGTGGGTCCAGCTAAAGGTTTGTCAATTTTGTTTCTTTTCAAAGAACCCACTCTTAATTTCATTGATATATCTAATGTCTTTTTAGTCGCTATTTCCACTCTGATCTTTATTTCCTTCCTCTACCATCTTTGGGTTTCATTTGTTCTTTTTTATTTCCATGAGGTGTAAAGTTTGGTTGTTTGAGATTTTTCTTGTTTCTTGATGTAGGTATTTATCATTTATGAACTTCCCTCTTAGAATTGCTTTTGCTGCATCTCATAAGTTTGGGTATGTTGTATTTCTGTTTTCATTTGTCTCAAGTATTTTTTTTAAAATAAATTTATTTATTTATTTTTGGCTGCACAAGGTCTTCATTGCTGCGTGAGGTCTTTCTCTAGTTGTGGCAAGCAGGGGCTACTCTTCGTTGCGGTGCGTGGGATTCTCTTGTTGTGGAGCATGGGCTCTAGGCATGCGGGCTTCAGTAGTTGTGGCACATGGGCTCAGTAGTTGTAGCACTAGGGCTTAGTTGCTCCGCAACATGTGGGATCTTCCTGGACCAGGGCTAGAACCCATGTCCCCTGCATTGGCAGGTGGATTCTTAACCACTGTGCCACGAGGGAAGTCCCTGTCTCAAGGAATTTTTGATTTCTCTTTTGATTTCTTCTTTGACCCATTGGTTGTTCAGTAGCATATTGTTTAATCTCCACATATTTGTGAATTTTCCAGTTTTCTTCTTGTAAGTTATTTCTAGTTTCATACCTTTGTGGTCAGAAAAGATTCTTGATATGATTTCAGTCTTCTTAAGTTTACTGAGACTTGTTTTGTGGCCTAACATATGATCTGTCCTGGAGAATGTTCCATGTGTATTTGAGAAGAATATATTTTATATATTTTTGAATGAAGTGTTCTGTATATATCTGTTAAATTTATCTGGTCTAAAGTGTTAAGGTTGCTGTTTCCTTATTGATTGTCTGTCTTGATGATCTATCCATTGATGAAAGTGGGGCATTAAAAACCCCCACTATTATTGTATTGCTGTCTATTTCTTGCTTTAGGTCTGTTAATATTTGCTTTATATATTTAGGTACTCCTATGTTGGGTGCATAAATATTTATAAATGTTGTATCTTCTTGTTGGATTGACCCCTCTATCATAATTTAATGCCCTTTTTTGTCTCTTATTAGTCTTTGTCTTAAAATCAATTTTGTCTGATATGAGTATAGCTACCCTATCTTTTGGTTTCCATTTGTATAGAGTATCTTTTCCATGCCTTCGCTTTCAGTTTGTGTGTGTCCTTACATCTGAAGTGAGTCTCTTGTAGGTTGTATATAGAGGGGTCTTGCTTTTTTATCCATTCAATCACTCTGTCTTTTTTTTTTCCCTGAAAATGTCTTTATTTTTCTGTCACTCTTTTTTGTGGCAAAATATATAACATAGAATTTACCATTTTTAAGTGTAAAATGACATTAAGTACATTCATGTTGTTGTACAACCATCACCACTACCCAGCTCCAGAACTTTATCATCTTCTCCAACTGAAACTCTGTACCTATTAAATAATAATTCCCCATTTCCTTTCCCCCTAGCCTCTGGTAACCACCATTCGATTTTCTGTCTCTATGAATTTGACTATTCTGTGTACCTTATAAGTGGTGTCATACAGTACAGTTGACCCTTGAACAATGCAAGTTTGAACTGCATGGGTCCACTTACACCCAGATATTTTTCAGTACTAAGTACTACACTACTACATGGTCTGTGATTGGTTGAATCCAATAGATTTGGAGGACCCATGGATACAAAGGGCTGACTATAAGTTATATGTGGATTAACCCCCTCTTTGTTCAAGGGTCAACTGTATTTGTTGTTTTGTGATTGGCTTATTTTACTTAACTTAGCATAATATCTTTAAGATTCATTCATGTTGTAGCATGTGACAGGATTTCCTTCCATTTTAAGGCTAAATAATCCATTGCATGGATATACCACATTTTATTTATCCATCATCTGATGGCAGACACTTAGGTTGCTTCCTCCTTTAAAAAAATATTTTTTTGATTGAAGTATAGTTGATTTGCTTCCACCTTTTGACAATTGTGAATAATGCTGCAGTGAACATGGGTGTACAAATATCTTTGTGAGTCCCTTCTTTCATTTCTTTGGGATATATACCAGATGTAGAATTGCTGGATCATGTGATAATTCTATGGTTAATTTTTTGAGGAATTGCCATATGTTTTCCACAGCAGCTAAACAATTTTGTATTCCCACCAGCAACATGCAGGGGTTCCAAATTTCTCCATACCTTCAATGCTTGTTATTTTCTGTGTTTGTTGTTGTTGTTAGCCACTATGTCTTTTAAAAAACTATATTGAAATATAGTTGATTTACAACGTTGTGTTTAATTTCTGCTGTAAAGCAAAGTGACTCAGTTATACATATATATTTCTTTCCAGATTCTTTTCCATTATGGTTTATCACAGGATATTGAATATAGTTCCCTGTTCTATACAGTAGGAAGTTGTTGTTTATCCATCCTATATATAATAGTTTGCATCTGCTAATCCCAAACTCCCAGTTCTTTCCTCCCCCACTCACCTTCCCCCTTGGCAACCACAAGTCTGTTTTCTATATCTGTGAGTCTGTTTTTGTTTCGTAGATGTGTTCATTTGTGTCGTATTTTAGATTCCACATATAAGTGGTATCATATGGTATTTGACTTTCTCTTTCTGACTTACTGTGCTTAGTATGATAATCTCTAGGTCCATCCATGTTGCTGCAAATGGCATTCTTTCATCCTTTTTGATGGCTGAGTAATATTCCATTGTATATCTATATATCTATATCTATGTAGATATAGATATACCACATCTTCTTTATCCATTCATCTGTCGATGGACATTTAGGTTGTTTCCATGTCTTGGCTATCATAAATAGTGCTGCTATGAACATAGGTGTGCATGTATCTTTTTGCATTATAATAGTTTTGTCCGGATATATGATGCCCAGGAGTGGGATTGCTGGATCATATGGCACTGCTGGTTTTATTTTTTTGAGGAAGCTCCATACTTTTTTCAAAAGTGGCTACATAATTTACGTTTCCACCAACAATGTAAGAGAGTTCCCTTTTTTCCATATCCTCTCCAGCATTTATTATTTGTAGACTTTTAAAAATTTTTTATTTATTTTGGCTGTACGGGGTCTTAGTTGCGGCATGTGGACTTCTTAGTTGCGGCATGCATGCGGGATCTGGTTCCCCGACCAGGGATCGAACCTGGGACCCCTGCATTGGGAAAGTGGAGTCTTACCGACTGGACCACCAGGGAAGTCCCTATTTGTAGACTTTTTAATGATGGCCATTCTGACTGGTGTGAGGTGGCACCTCGTTGTTTTGATATGCATTTCTCTAATAATTAGTGATGATGAGCATCTTTTCATGTGCCTATTGGCCATCTGTATGTCTTCTTTGGAGAAATGTCTATTTAGGTCTTGTGCCCATTTTTCAGTTGGATTGTTTGTTTTTGTTATTGAATTGTAGGAGCGGTTTGTATATTTTGGAAATTAAGCCCTTGTCAGTTGCATTATTTGCAAATATTTTCTCTCAGTCTGTAGGTTTTCTTTTTGTTTTGTTTATGGTTTCCTTTAGTATGTAAAAGCTTGTAAGTTTGATTAGGTCCCACTTGTTTATTTTTGCTTTAATTTCTATTGCCTTGGGAGACTGACCTAAGAAAACATTAGTACAATTTATGTCAGAGAATGTTTTGCCTATGTTCTCTTCTAGGAGTTTTATTTTATTTTGAACAATATATTCTTTTCCATTATGGTTTATCACAGGATATTGAATGTAGTTCCCTGTGCTATACATTAGGACCTTGTTGTTTATCCATTCTAAATGTAGTAGTTTGCATCTACCAACCACAAACTCCCAGTCTGTCCCTCTCCCTCCCCCCACCTCTTGGCAACCACAAGTCTGTTCTCTATGTCTGTGAGTCTGTGTCTGTTTTGTAGATAAGTTCACTTATGCCGTATTTCAGATTCCACATATAAGTGATATCATATGGTATTTGTCTTTCTCTTTCTGACTTACTTCATTTAGTACGATAATCTCTAGTTGCATCCATGTTGCTGCAAATGGCATTATTTTGTTTTGTTTTTTTATGACTGAGTAGTATTCCATTGTATATATGTACCACATCTTCTTTATCCATTCCTCTGTTGATGACATTTAGGTTGCTTCCGTGTCTTGGCTATCGTGAACAGTGCTGCTATGAACATAAGGGTGCATGTATCTTTTTGAATTATAGTTTTGTCTGGATATATTCCCAGGGGTGGGATTGCTGGTTCATATGGTAATTCTATTTTTAGTTTTCTGAGGAACCTCCATACTGTTTTCCATAATGGCTGTACCAACTTACATTCTCACCAGCAGTGTAGGAGGGTTCCCTTTTCTCCACACCCTCTCCAGCATTTGTTATTTGTAGACTTTTAAATTATGGCCATTCTGACTGGTGTGAGGTGATATCTCATTATAGTTTTGATTTGCATTTCTCTAATAATTAGTGATGTTGAGCATCTTTTCATATGCCTATTGGCCATCTGCATGTCTTCTTTGGAGAAATGTCTATTAAGGTCTTGTGCCTATTTTTCTATCGGGTTGTTTGTTTTGTGTTATTGAATTGCAGGAGCTGTTTGTATATTTTGAAAATTAAGCCCTTGTTGGTCACATCATTTGCAAATATTTTCTCCCAGTCTGTAGGTTGTCTTTTCGTTTTGTTTATGGTTTCCTTTGCTGTGCAAAAGCTTACAATTTTGATTAGGTCCCATTTGTTTATTTTTGCTTTTATTTCTATTGCCTTGGGAGACTAACCTAAGAAAACATTAGGATGATTTATGTCAGAGAATGTTTTGCCTATGTTCTCTTATAGGAGTTTTATGGTGTCTTGTCTTATATTTAAAAATTTAAGCCATTTTGAGTTTTTGTGTGTGTGTGTGTATGGTGTAAGGGTATGCTCTAGCTTCATTGATTTATATGCAGTGTCCAACTTTCCCAACACCACGTGCTGAAGATACTGTCTTTTCCCCATTGTATATTCTTGCCTCCTTTGTCAAAGATTAATTGTCCAAAGGTGTATGGATTTATTTCTGGGCTCTCTATTCTCTTCCATTCATCTGTATATCTGTTTTTGTGCCAATACCAGGCTGTTTTGATTAGCTTTGCAGTACTGTCTGAAGTCTGGGAGGGCTATGCCTCCTGCTTTGTTCTTCTTCCTCAGGACTGCTTTGGCAATTCTGGGTCTTTTATGGTTCCATATAAATTTTAGGACTATTTGTTCTAGTTCTGTGAAAAATGTCATGGGTATTTTGATAGTGATTGCATTAAATCTGTAGATTGCTTTGGGTAGTATGGCCATTTTAACAATATTAATTCTTTCAATCCAAAAGCATGGGCTGTCTTTCCATTTCTCTGAATTATCTTCAGTTTCCTTTATTAATTTTGTAGTTCTCAGCATATAAGTCTTTCAACTCTTTGGTGAGATTTATTCCTCTTTTATTTTATTTATTTAAAAATATTTTTCAAAGCGAGGCTGCTGTCATTTGTTCAATCTTTATTTATTTATTTATTTATTTTTGACCACACTGCATGGCTTGCAGGATCTTAGTTCCCCACCAGGGATTGAACCCGGGCCCTGGCAGTGAAAGCACTGAGTTCTAACCACTGGATTACCAGGGAATTCCTTAAGTATTTTATTTTTGATGCAATTGTAAAATGCAATTGTTTGTTTACATTCCCTTTCTGATATTTCATTGTTAGTGTAAAGAAATGCAACAGATTTCTGTATGTTAGTCTTGTATCCTGCTACCTTGTTTAATTCATTTATCAGTTCTAGTAGTTTTTTGTGTGGAGTCTTTAGGGTTTTCTATATATAGTGTTATGTCATCTGTGTATAATGACAGTTTTACCTCTTACCTACCAATTTAAAAACATTTTTTTATTTTTGGCTGTTTTGGGTCTTTGTTGCTGCACGCAGGCTTTCTCTAGTTGTGGCGAGTGGGGGCTACTCTTTGTTGTGGTGCATAGGCTTCTAATTGTGGTGGCTTCTCTTGTTGTGGAGCACGGGCTCTAGGTGCGTGGGCTTCAGTAGTTGTGGCACACAGGCTCAGTAGTTGTGGCTCGTGAGCTCTAGAGCTCAGGCTCAGTAGTTGTGGTGCATAGGCTTAGTTGTTCTGCGGCATGTGGGATCTTCCCGGAGCAGGGCTCAAACCCTTGTCCCCTGCATTGGCAGGGGGATTCTTAACCACTGTGCCACCAGGGAAGTCCGGATGTCGAATTTTTTAAAATTTATTAATTAATTAATTTTTTGGCTGCATTGGGTCTTCGTTGCTGTGCATGGGCTTTCTCTAGTTGCAGCAAGCGGGGGTTTCTCTTGTTGCGGAGCATGGGCTCTAGGCGTGCGGGCTTCGGTAGTTGCGGTGTGTGGGTCTCAGTAGTTGCAGCACGTGGGCTCAGTAGTTGTGGCTCGCTGACTCTAGAGCACAGGCCCAGTAGTTGTGGCGGCATGTGGGATCTTCCCGGACCAGGGATCGAACCCATGTCCACACATTGGCAGGCAGATTCTTAACCACTGTGCCACCAGGGAAGTCCCCACTTCTTCAGTCTTTTGGAAGACTTTGAGAGGGATCTTTGTATGTTTGGTAGAATTCACCTGTGAAACCATCTGGTCCTGGACTTTTGTTTGTAGGGAGTTTTTAAATTACAGATTCTATTTCATTTCTAGTAGTCAGTCTGTTCAAATTACCTATTTCTTCTTGATTCAGTTTTGGTGGGCTGTGTGTTTCTAGAAAGTTGTCCATTTCATCTACGTTTTCAAATTTGTTGGCATATAATTGTTCATAGTAGTCTCTTATGGTTTTTTGTATTTCTGTGGTATCAATTGATTTTTCCTCTTTTGTTTCTTATTTTGTTTATTTGGGTATTCTCTCTTTTCACCTTGGTGAGCCTGGCCAGAGGTTTGTCAATAGTTTTTACCCTTTCAAAGAGCCAGCTCTTGGTTTTATTGATTTTTCTATTTTTTTCCACTTAAACAACATTTATTTCTCACAGTTCTATTAGAGGCTGGGAAGTACAAGATCAGAGTACCAGCAAATCCTGTGTCAGGTGAAAGCCCCCTTCCTAATTTGTAGGTGGCCACCTTCTCACTGTATTCTCACATGGCTGAGAGTTTTCTATTTTATTTTTAATCTATTTTATTTATTTCTTCTCTGATCTTTATTATCTCCTTCCTTCTGCTGACTTTAGGGTTTGTTTGTTCTTTTTCTTGTTCTTTTAAGTGGTGGGTTAGGTTGTTTATTTGAGATATTTTCTGTTTCTTAAAGAAGGCCTGTATTGCTATGAATTTCCCTCTAAGAACTGCTTTTGCTGCATCCACAGGTTTTGTATAGTTGTGTTTTCATTGTCATTTGCCAAGGTATTTTTAAATTTCTTCTTTGATTTCATCACTGACCCATTGGATTTTTAGTAGCATGCTGTTTAGTCTCCATGTAATTGTTTTTTTCTCATTTCTTTTTCTGTGGTTGATTTCTAGTTTCATGCTGTTGTGGTCAGAAAAGATGCTTGAAATAATTTTTATACTCTTAAATTTGTTAAGGCTTGTTTTGTGCCCTAGTATGTGGTCAATCCTAGAGAATGTTCCATGTGCACTTGAAAAGAATGTGTATTCTGCTTTTGTGGGGATGTAATGTCCTGAAAATATCAGTTAAGTCTAACTGTTCTATTCTATCATTTAGGATCTCTGTTGATTTAATCACTGTGTCTTTTGATTGGAGAATTTAGTCTTTTACATTTAAAATAATTATTGATAGGTATGTACTTATTGTCATTTTGTTCATTATTTTCTGGCTGTTTTGTACTTTATCTCTGTTACTTTCTTTTCTTGCTTTCTCTCTCTGTTGTGTGATGATTTTTTCTTAGTGGTATGCTTATATTCCTCTGTCTTTATCTACCATAGGTTTTTGCTTTGTGGTTACCATGTGGGCTGCATATAGCAACTTACATTTATAACAGCCTATTTTAAAGTTGATAACAACTTATTTGAATGAATTGTAAAATGCTACATTTTAACTCTTCCCTCCAAGTTTTGTTTTTATTGTTACATTTTACATCTTTTTATCTTGTGTATCCCTTAACTAATTACTGTAGTTATAGTTAGTTTTACTACTTTTTGTCTTTTAACCTTCATATTAGTTTTATAAGTGATTAATCCACCTCCTTTACTATATATTTACCTTTACCAGTAAAATTTATACCTTCACATGTTTTCTTCTTACTAATTAGCACCCTTTTCAGCTTAAAGAAGTCTCTAACATTTCTTGTAAGGCTGGTTTAGTGGTCATGAACTGCTTTGGCTTTTGCTTGTCTGGAAGACTATCTCTGTTTCACTTCTGAATGATAAATATTCTGGGTAGAATATTCTTGGTTGGGAGTTTTCCCCCTTAGCACTTTGAATATTGTGCCACTCCTTTCTGGCCTGCAAAGTTTCTGCTGAAAAATCTACTGATAGTCTTATGCAGGTTTCCCTATACATAAAAAGTTGTTTTTCTCTTATTACTTTTAAGATTCCCTCCTTGTTTTTAACTTTTGATATTTAATTATAATGTATCTTGGTGTGGGTCTCTTGGGATCATCTTGTTTGGCACTCTGTGAGCTTCCTGGATCTGAAAGTCTGTTTTCCTTCCCCAGGTTACGGAAATTTTCAGTAATTATTTCTTCAAATATAATTTCCACCTCTTGCTCTGTCTTTTCTCCTTTTAGGATTCCTGTAATGCAAATGTCAGTCTGCTTGATGTTGTCCCATAAGTCCCTTAAGTTCACTTTTTTTTCCTTTTTTCTTTTTGCTGTTCTGATTATGTGAGTTCCACTGCCCTGTCTTTGAGTTGATCGATCCTGTCTTTTGCATCATCTTGTCTGCTGTAGAACCCCTCTAGTATATCTTTCAGTTCAGTTATTGTGCTTTTCAGCTCCCCAACTTCTGTTTGGTACTTTCTTATATTTTGTATCCTTTGTTGAATTTCTCACTGAGTTCATCAATTCTTCTCCTGAGTCTGGTGAGTTTTGTTTTGTTTTTGTTTTTTTGCCCTGCTGCATGGCTTGTGGGATCCTAGTTCCCCAGCCAGGGATTGAACCTGGGCCCACAGCAGTGAAAGCACCAAGTCCTAACCACTGGACCACCAGGGAGCTCCCTGGTGAGCATCTTTATAATCATTACTTTAAACTCTTTTAGGGTAAATTAATTATCTCTGTTTCATTGAGGTTTTTTCCCTGAGTTTTTTTTCTTGTTGTTTCAGTTGGAACATATTCCTCTCTTTCCTCATTTTGCTTTACTCCCTGTGTTAGTTTTTATACAGTAAATGAAATAACCACCTCTCCCAGTCTTGAAGGAGTCACCTCATGTAGGAGATGAATCTTATCATTCAATCCTGCCCTAGCTGTTCATTGTCTCTCAAACCTTTGTGATTATCCAAGCAGCCTGTTTTGTTTTTAATAGCTTCCAGTCTTTGGGGACTTCCCTGGTGGCGCAGTGGTTGAGAGTCCACCTGCCAATGCAGGGGACATGAGTTCGAGCCCTGGTCCAGGAGGGTCCCACATGCTGCGGAGCAGCCTAACCTGTGCACCACAGGTACTGAGCCTGCGCTCTAGAGCCCGCGAGCCACAACTACTGAGCCCGCATGCCACAACTACTGAGCCCACGCGCCACAACTACTGAAACCGGTGTGCCTAGAACCCGTGCTCCGCAACAAGAGAAGCCACTGCAATGAGAAGCCCACGCACCACAGCAAAGGGTAGCCCCTGCTCGCCACAACTAGAGAAAGCCCATGCGCAGCAACAAAGACCCAACACAGCCAAAAATAAATAAATAAATAAATAAATAAATAAATTTATAAAAAATAGCTTCCAGTCTTTGAGGGTGTTCCAAGACCTGTCAGTTTCTGCAAGGAGAGGAGTCAGTCAGCACCCGGATTCATGCTGATTAGATGCCAGACCCTTAGGCAGCAGCTTTTAAAGTATGAAAAAATATATTGTTCTGTGGGACTGAAAGTGTGAGCCCCACAGGTCACAGAGCCAGGTGATATAGAAGTGTCCCTTGGTGGCAGCTGCAAAAATCAGGGCACCAAGCATGGGTGTAAGCTCCTTTATGGGAGACACCGGTGAGCTGGATCAAGGCAGAGGAAGAGTACAGGGATTGTGTCCACTGATGTCCATTCCCTGAGAACACCTCCATAGGCCCCTAGATGTGTGCCAAACCAGAAGCTTGCCCCTCAGACTGAAGCTTCCGGACAAGCAAATAGGCCTCTTTCTCAGAAAAGACTTGGGGTGTGTTTCAGTCTGCTGTCTGCACAGTGCGAGGTGGTGGTAGTCTGACAAAAACTGTCTCTCTGTGTGTTACAATCCCATGAGACTCAGGAATGCAAGACTCCTGGCCTCCAGAGCCAGGTGATCAAGGAGCATCTTCTGGGCAGCAGCTTTAAAAACTGGGGCACCAAGCATGTGTAAAAGCTCTTGCCAGAAAAAAAGGCTTAGTAGAGTTTTAAAAAATGATGCCCACCAACTGGAGCAAGACAGAAAACGCAAACATGGCACCTGTCAGCCTCCACCTGTGGGGGTACTACATGCTTGCCCCTCGGGCTGGTGCTCCAAGACCAGCAAATGAGCCTCTTTCACATAAAGTCTGGGCAACTCTAAATTGGATGCTTCTGTGCTGGTCCCTGGGGTGGGTGAGTCCAAGTGCATGAGGTGTTAAAGAGCCATTTCTCAGTTCCCTATAGCCTTGTGGTTCTTGTGGATGCAAGACCTGTTGGTTTTCAAAGCTCAATGTTTTGCAGGCTCGTTTCTCAGGTTTTATTTTATTTTTTTATTTTTGGCATTCAACCATGCAGCTTGCAGAATCTTTGTTCCCCGACCAGGGATTGAACCCAGGACCTCAACAGTGAAAGCGAGGAGTCCTGACCACTGGACCGCCAGGGAATTCCCTCATTTCTCAGGTTTTAAAAGTAGGGATGCTTGATGTGGGGTTCAAACCCTTTGCCTCTCAGGGAGAAGCTCCAGGTTTTGAGTTCCCACCTGACTGTGGGTCGCCACACCAGGGGTGAGGTTTATGGCAAGATTGTTTCTCAGCCTCTCTTACACACCTGGATGTGATCTCTTTCTTGTTTTCCTCATGTGTGAGTTACTCAGCCGGTTCTTAGGTTTGTTTTTTGTTTGTTTTTTTAAGAGGAAATTGTTCCATATGTAGCTGTAGACTTAGTGTGTCTGTGGGAGGAGGTGTGTTTAGGATCTTCCTATGTTGCCGTCTTGAACTGGACTCTTAGGGTTTTCTATGTATAATATTATGTCAGCTACAAACAGTGACAGTTTTAATTCTTCCTTTCTGATTTGCAGGCCTTTTATTTCTTTCTCTTGCCTAATTGCTGTGGTTCGGACTTCCAATGCTATGTTGAATAAAAGCGGTGAGAGTGGACATCCTTCTCTTGCTTTTGATCTTAGAGGAAGAACTTTCAGCTTTTCACCATTGAGTATGTTGTTAGCTGTGGGCTTGTCATATATGGCCTTTATTATGTTGAGTTATGTTTCCTCTGTACTCATTTTGTTGTGAGTTATTACACGAAAGGGTGTTGAATTTTGTCAAATGCTTTTTCTGCTTTTATTGAGATGATTATTTGGTTTTTATCCTTCATTTGTGAATGTGGTGTATCACATTGATTTGGGGTTGTGGAACTATCCTTGCATCCCAGGGATAAATCCCCCTTGATCATGGTATATGATCCTTTAAATATATTGTTGAATTTGGTTTGCTAATATTTTGTTGAGGTTTTTTGCATCTGTTTTCATCAGGGATATTGACCTGTAATTTTCTTTTCTTGTAGTGTCCTAATCAAGGTAATACTGGCCTCATAAAGTGAGTTTGGTAGTGTTCCCTCCTCTTCAGTTTTTGGGAAGAATTGGTATTCAAATGTTTGGTAGAATTCACCAGTGAAACCATCTGGTCCTAGACTTTTGTTTTTTGGGAGGTTTTTGATATCTGATTCAATCTCCTTACTATTCAGATTTTTCTTTTTCTTTTTTTTTTGATACAAAATGTACTTGCAGAACTTTAGTATAAGCATAACAATAAATTATTATACAGTATTTTGGGGAAAATCTGGTTATTCAGTCTCTTCTTGACTGAATTTTGTACAAATAGATATTTGCTATAAGCACTATTTTTTCACTATTTTTGGTATAGAAGGTAATCTGATCCAAAAGTATTTAGGAGAAACCTGAGATTTTAGAAGGGAGATGTATACAGTCAAAAGGCGGTTTGTTAAATCAACTGGCATTAAAATATTAGAATAGAAATAGTAATGATTATAAAATATCATTTTGCCACTGTTAATATTAACCAAAGTATTAGAGAAACAAAAATATTAGAGAAGTTAAAATATTAGAGAGGGGCTTCCCTGGTGGCGCAGTGGTTGAGAATCTGCCTGCTAATGCAGGGGACACGGGTTCGAACCCTGGTCTGGGAAGATCCCACATGCCGCGGAGAAACTAGGCCCGTGAGCCACAACTACTGAGCCTGCGCGTCTGGAGCCTGTGCTCCGCAACAAGAGAGGCCGCGATAGTGAGAGGCCCGCGCACCGCGATGAAGAGTGGCCCCTGCTTGCCACAACTAGAGAAAGCCCTTGCACAGAAACAAAGACCCAACACAGCCAAAAAATAAATAAAATAAATAAATAAATAAATAAATTAGAGAAGTAATAATTTCAGATTAGAATGGCAGAAAAGACTGAATAAAATTTAAAGTTATCATTGCTAATTAAAAAACAGTTGGGTCTGTGGAATAGTAATTATTCAAAATGGAGCACATAACTGGTAAGCAGAGTATTTTATCTGCAGGCAATCCACGGTATTTAAGGGAAAAAAAAAAGTCACTTATAGGGAGTTCTTGACTTCTCATTTCTCTGGGGCCCTTTCAACTGCATTTGCCTCCTTTATATTAAGGAAGGTGAAAGCTGACTTCAGTGTGCCATGACCACTCTGTTGTGAAAAGCAAAAGAAGGTGGCTTGTGGAAAACCAGAGTCCAGTGAAAGCTTTTCTCCAGTGAACAGGAACAAGCTGAAGTTGGTCAGCTGTACAAAAGGCTAGCACATCATGGACCGCTCAGATGAATTCTAGAATTGCTTTTCAGGTCCAAAATTATGTCATTCTTTCTCTGGAGAGTATTCACACAGGTGTAGAAGGCTGAGACAACCAGGGGCACGTGGAGTGCCTGGTCACACAGCACCTTGGTCAGGACCATGTGCGGCCGGGCAGCGCATGTGCCCCAGCAGGCCCAGCTGCACGTGGTTGAAGTTGGTGTGGAAGGCCGAGCTGGTCACGTGCTCATCTGCCGTCAGGAGGCCCTGCAGCTGCTGCAGTG
The DNA here is from genome assembly GCF_028564815.1 of Eubalaena glacialis. Taxonomy (NCBI): domain Eukaryota; kingdom Metazoa; phylum Chordata; class Mammalia; order Artiodactyla; family Balaenidae; genus Eubalaena; species Eubalaena glacialis. Next base: position 39,339,116 of record NC_083722.1, on the reverse strand, counting down.
CATCACTGACCTAGAAGAGTATGGGTAGAGAGCTGCCTCCCTGCCCCCATTCCCGGGCTGTGCGCCCACCAGCAACTGATGCACCGGCTCCCTCAGGCTTTTTCTAAATGATTTAGTCTTAGGTTTTGTGTTCTAGGAATTTGTCTCTTGCACTTAGGTTTCCATTTTTTTTGTTGTACAGTTGTTCATAGCACTCTCTTACAGTCCTTTTTATTTCTTTAGCATTGTTAGAAATGTCCCTACTTCCGTTTCTGGTTTTAGTAATTTGAGTCTTCCCTCTTTTTTTCTTAGTCCATCTAGCTAAAGGTTTGTCAATTTCGTTACTCTTTTTGAAGAACTACTTTGGTTTCACTATTTTCTTTTTCTTTTTTTTTTAAAAAAAATTTATTTATTTGGCTGCCTCGGGTCTTAGTTGGGGCATGTGGGATCTTTTAGTTGCGGCATGTGGGACCTAGTTTCTGACCAGGGATCGAACCCGGGCCCCCTGCATTGGAAGCATGGAGTCTTAGCCATTGGACCACCCCGGAAGTCCTCACTGTTTTCTGTTCTCTATTGTGTTTATTCTGTGTTCTAGTTTTCATTATTTCCTTCCTTCTGCTACCTTTGGGTTTAGTTTGTTCTTTTTCTAGTTCCTTAAGTTGCAAAATTAGATTCTTGATTGGAGACTTTCCTGTGTTTTTTTTTTTTTTTTAATTAATTAATTAATTTATTTATGGCTGTGTTAGGTCTTCGTTTCTGTGCGAGGGCTTTCTCTAGTTGTGGCAAGCGGGGGCACTCTTCATCGTGGTGCGCGGGCCTCTTACTATCGCAGCCTCTCTTGTTGCGGAGCACAGGCTCCAGACGCGCAGGCTCAGTAATTGTGGCTCACGGGCCTAGTTGCTCCGTGGCATGTGGGATCTTCCCGGACCAGGGCTCGAACCCATGTCCCCTGCATTAGCAGGCAGATTCTCAACCACTGCGCCACCAGGGAAGCCCTTTTTTTTTTTAACATAAACATTTATAGGGACTTCCCTGGTGGCGCATTGGTTAAGAATCTGCCTGCCAATGCAGGGGACACAGGTTCGAGCCCTGGTCCGGGGTGATCCCACATGCTGCGGAACAACTAATCCCGTGCGCCACAACTACTGAGCCCATGTGTCACAACTACTGAAGCCTGTGTGCCTAGAGCCCGTGCTCTGCAACAAGAGAAGCCGCTGCAATGAGAAGCCCGTGCACTGCAACGAAGAGTAGCCCCCACTCACCACAACTAGAGAAAGCCCACGTGCAGCAGTGAAGACCCAACGCAGCCAAAAAATAAAATAATAAATAAAATAAATAAATTAAACAGAAAAAAACCCATAAACATTTATAGCTAAAAATTTCCCCCTTAGCACCGTTTTTGCCATGTACCATAAGTTTTGGAATGTTGTGTTTTCATTTTCATTCATCTCTAAGTATTTTCTAATTTCCCTTGTGATTTTTTTCTTTGGTCCATGGGTCATTTAAAAATATGTTGTTTAATTTCCACAGTTTTGTAAAATTTCCAGTTTTCTGTATATTATTGATTTCTAACTTCATCCCATTATGGTCAGAGAAAATACTTTGGATGATGTCTATCTTTTAGAATCTGTTGAGACATACTTGTGGCATAACATATGGTCTATCTTGGAAAATGTCCCATGTGTACTTGAGAAGAATGTGTATGCTGTTCTTATTGGGTAGAGTGTTTGGCATATGTCTCTCAGATCTAGTTGGTTTATTACATTGCTTGAGTCCTCTCTTTCCTTAATTATCTTCTGTCTGGTTGTTCTCTCCATTCTTATGAGTTGAGTCATGAAGTCTCCAACTACTATTTGAGACCTGTCTAACTCTCTCTTCAGTTCCGTCAGGTTTTGCTTCATATGTTTTGATAGTCTGTCATTAGGTGTGTAAATGTTTATATTGTTTTATCTTCTTGATGTTTTGAGCCTTTCATTAATATATACAGTCCTTCTTTGTCCCTTGTAAACTTTTTTGATTTAAGGTCTATTTTGTCTGATACTAATATAGCCATTCCTGCTGTCTTTTTTTAAAAAATAAATTTATTTACTTATTTATTTATTTTTGGCTGCATTGGGTCTTCGTTGCTGTGCGTGGGCTTTCTCTAGTTGCAGCGAGAGGGGGCTACTCTTCGTTGAGGTGCACGGGCTTCTCACTGTGGTGGCTTCTCTTGTGGAGCATGGGCTCTAGGCCCGTGGGCTTCAGTAGTTGCAGCACATGGGCTCAGTAGTTGTGGCTCACGGGCTCTAGAGCGCAGGCTCAGTAGTTGTGGCACGCAGGCTTAGTTGCTCTGTGGCATGTAGGATCTTCCCGGACCAGGGTTCGAACCCGTGTCCCCTGCATTGGCAGGCACATTCTTAACCGCTGTGCCACCAGGGAAGTCCCCCTGCTGTCTTTTGGTTAGTATTTACACGGAATATATTTTTCCATCCTTTCTCTTTTAACCTTTTATGTCTTTGGATCTCAAGTGAGTCTCTTGTAGGTAGCATACAGTTGGATCTGTGTTTTCATCTATTCTGCCAATCTCTCTTTTCATTGGAGGGTTTAATCCATTTGCATTTAAAGTATTACTGATACAGAGGACTTCTGTCATTGTGTTGTTTTCTATATGCCCTAGAGTGTTTTGTCCCTCATTTCTTTCATTCCTGTCTTTTGTGTTAGGTTGATTTTTTTTTATTGTTTTTTTTAGTGAAATGTTTAAATTCCTTCTTGTTTCCTTTTATGTGTATTCTATAGATATTTTCTTTATGGTTACCATGGGGATTACATTTACTATACTAAAGTTACAATATTCTAGTATAAATTTATAGTAGCTTAACTTCAATAACATACAAAAACTCTGTTCCTTTATAGCTCTTTCCCCACCACCCTTGGTAGTTGATATCACAGAATTATATCTTTTTATATTGTAAGGACCAAAAATATAAACTAATCATTCTTTTAACTACATTAGTCTCTTGAATTATGTAGAAAACAAGATTTGGAGTGACAAGCCAAAGTTACAATAATACTTTTACACTAATTTTTTTTAAATGTATTATTGTCTTGTGGAATGTAGAAAACCAAGTACAGTTAAAAATCATTGTTATATTAATACTAGCTTTTACAATTGTCCATGTATTTACCTTTATTGAGATCTTTATACTTCTATATTGCTTCAAGGTACTCTCTAGTATCCTTTTATTTTACCTGGGAGGACTCCTTGACCATTTCTTGCAGGGCAGGTCTAGTGGTCACAGTCTATCAACTTTTGTTCACCTGGGAATGTCTTGATTTCTCCCTCACTTTTGAAGGACAGTTTGGCTAGATATAGGATTCGTGGTTGAGTTTTTTCCATTTAGCACTAAATATACCAACCTACTGTCTTCTGACCTCTAACATTCTGATGAGAAATCTGCTCATCATCCTACTGAGAATCCCTTGTTTGTGGTGGTTCACTTCTTTCTTGCTACTTTCAAGATTTGCTCTCTGTCTTAGGCTTTTGAAAGTGTAATTATAATCTGTCTTGAGATGGGTCTCTGAGTCAGTCAGTCTAGCTTGGAGTTCATTGAGCTTTTTGGATGTTCACATTCATGTCTTACATCAAATTTGGGAAATTTTTAGCCACTGTGCAAATATTCTCTCTGCCCCTTTCTCTCCTTCTTCTGGACTCTCATGATGTGTATATTGGTCCACTTGATGGTGTCCCACAGGTCCCTTAGGCTCTGTTCACTTTTCTTGAATCTTTTTTTCTTTCTGTTGTTCAGTCTCAATAATTTCCATTGTCCTATGTTAAGGTTCTCTGATTCTTTCTTCTGTCTGCTCAAATCTGCCTTTCAATCTGTCTAGTGAATTTTTCATTTCAGTTATTATACTTTTCAGCTCGATTCTTCTTGGTTTCTCTTTAGGTTTTTAAAATCTCTGTTGATAGTTCCATTTTGTTCACACATCGTATTCCTGACTTTCTCCATATCTTCCTTTAGTTCTCTGAGCATCTTTAAGACAGCTGTTTTAAAATTTTGGTAGTATATCTGCCACGAGGTCTTTTTCAGGGAAAGATTCTGTTGAATTATTTTTTCCTTTGAATGGGCCATACTTTCCTGTTTCTTTGTATGCCTTGTGATGTTTTTGTTGCACTCAAGCCATTTGAATCTAATAATGTGATATTAACTCTGGAAATCAGGTTCTCCCCGTTCCCCAGGTTTTGCTGTATTTTGTTATTTATTTATTTAGTTTTTTGATTGCTATAGACTGTCTCTGTGCTGAGGGTTGGTCTGAGGTGTAAACTTAATGTCTTCTTGGGTCTTTTCTGAGCTTTTCCCTGGGCATATGTGGTCGCTTTCTAATTTTTCCTGTATATGCAGTTGTTTTTGAATATCCTAGTATTTAATATCTGGCTCTCCAAAGGAGAACAAGGAGTGAACAGCAAAGGGGGGTGGGAAGTGCACTGGCCCTTTAAATCCCCCTGGAAGTCACTTGAGCCAGAGATGGAGGGGCTGCCACAATAGGGGGAGGTGAAACGACAATGACTGCCCTCATATCTGTCTGCATCTCTGTGATCAGAAGCAGCAGTTGGCAGTCAGAGCACAGATACCCAATATTTGGAGGTAGGAGTCCTTTTTGCCCACCCTAGCTCCCACAGGCTGTGTACAGCTGCTCCAGGAAAACTTGCACGGCTTCCTGCCACATGGCTGGGGTGGGGGGGGGGGCGGATGGCTATCTGCTACTGTGATAAGAGCTGAAAGTGACCAAAATTAACCTCAATTCACCATTAATGTCTTCTCCTGTAAGTTGCTGGCCTTCAGCAGACTCCAGAGTTCGGAAATAGTTACATCAGATTCTCTGAGTGCAGTTGTTGTGTAGGTGGGGAGACCTGTTCCTGGTGTTTCCTACTTTCCATATTCCCAGAGTCCTCTGAGCTTTTTAGGGTTTTAACTTTCCCCTAGTGCCATCCCCTTCTCTTCTACTCTGTGTTAGCTTTGAAAACTAATAGACTTCACTCGCAGTGGAAACTAGCAGCGTAGTAGCCACTGAAGGAGAAGAGGTCTAGAACTTCAAAGCCTCATTCTCAGAGGATTATCATTATTTGACCTGTCAAGTGGTGCCCTGGAAGACACCACCTGTAAAGCTGACTGTGTTTGACCTGGCTTCTTTCACTCAATGCATAAAGCCTTTTTCTGGTATGGGTTGGGGTGGAGGTGTTTGTTAAAAACAGTGATAGGCAATTGCTTGCCTTTGTGGCTGTGTTGAGACAGTGGATAGCATTTGGAACACATGATAGACAATCTAGAAATCTTAAAAGGAAAAGTGGGAAATGAGATGTCCATAGGGGTCTTAAAAAGCGCTGACAGGGGCTTCCCTGGTGGCGCAGTGGTTGAGAGTCTGTCTGCCAATGCAGGGGACACGGGTTCGAGCCCTGGTCCAGGAAGATCCCACATGCCACGGAGCAACTAAGCCCGTGTGCCACAACTACTGAGCCTGCGCATCTGGAACCTGTGCTCCGCAACAAGAGAGGCCGCGATAGTGAGAGGCCCGCGCACCGCGATGAAGAGTGGCCCCCGCTCGCCGCAACTAGAGGAAGCCCTCGCACAGAAATGAAGACCCAACACAGCCAAAAATAAATTAAAAAAAAAAAAAAAAAAGTGAAATTCTTTAAAAAAAAAAAAAAAAAAGCACTGACATATTTCTGGGAATCTAGAAGGCCACATGCATGTGTCGGGTTGTGAGTATGCCCAGAGCTGTATGCATGCTAAGGAAAAGGCCTGAGAAGATGCTAAGCTCTCACCTCTCTTTGACCTTGAGGCTCCTTGCAAGGAGGGAGTTAAGGCTAAGGCAGAGCTGTCAACTTCCAGGCTGATTGTTGAATGCATACCCCAACATGCGCACAGAGCCCTTTGGCAAAGACTTGGAGTCTTATTGATTCCAGGCGGTTAAGGAAATCTCTGTGCAATCATTAGCTGACAACTAAGCTAACTAAGAAGAGACTTCAGTGGCCACATACAACAAAGAATACAGACTTTACATAATTACTTTGGAAACGTCACTAAACAGACAAACTACAAAAAATAGCAATTATAACAAGCTGCTGGGGAGGAAGAGAATCTGATTTGCAGAGTTACCATATTATATTATTTAAAATGTTCATTTTTCAACCAAAAATTGAGACATGAAAAGGAACACAAAAATGTGGCCCATACACAGAAAAATGTAATCAATAAAAACCATTTCTAACGAAGTCTAGATGTGGAACCAGCTAGAAGAATACTTTATTATTATTATTTTTTTGGCCGCCCCACATGGCTTGTGGGATTTTAGTTGCCCAACCAGGGATTGAACCCAGGCCCTTGGCAGTGAGAGCATGGAGTCCTAACCACTGGACCGCCGGGGAAATACTTTAAATCACCTATTTTAAGTATGTTTAAAGAACTAAAGAAAATAATTTCTAAAAAATTAAGTGAAGGGTGGGTGAAATGAGTGAAGGGAATCAAAAGATACAAACATCCAGTTATAAAATAAACAAGTCATGGGGATATAATGTACAGCATGGTCACTATAATTGATACTGTATTGCATATTTGAAAATTGCTAAGAGTAGATCTTAAAAGTTCTAATCACAAGAAAAATTGTAACTATGGGAATCTTGCATGATACCTACCACTACACCAATGGCACTAATTGTAACTGTGTATGGTGCCAGATGTTAACTAGACTTATTGTGGTGATCGTTTTGCAATATATACAAATATTGAATCATGTTGTATACCTGAAACTAATATAATATTATATGTTGATTTTGCCTCAATTTAAAAAAAGACATAAACTTAAAAAAATTGGAAATAAAGAACTAAGTGAAAATATGAGAGCAATATCTCACTAAATAGGGAATATCAACAAAGATACAAATTATAATAAAGAACCAAATAGAAACTCTGAAGTTAAAAAGTGCAATAATTGAGATAAAAAATTCACTAGAGGGGCTCAACAAAATATTTGAGCAGGCAAAAGAACCAGAAAATTTGGAGAGAGCTCAACTGAGATTATCAGTATAAGGAACAGAAAGAGGAAAGAATGAAGCAAAATGAACAAAGCCTCAGAGATCTATAGTACAGTTCAGGGAGACAAAGGAGGGTCAGCCTGTCCTCCTGTTTCTCAAGTACCTTTAATTCAAAATATCAATATGCCAAAGTGGCATGTTCTGGAGTGGCATATTCTGCTGCCCTTCAATTATATTAATTTGAGTCTGAAAAAAAAGTTGAATGAAAAAAGTGAGTTGTAAAAGTATCATTTTCAATCAGGTTCTTAACGGTAAGTAAAGAAAATGCTTCTAACTTAAGCAGAAAAAGGATTCATTGGGAGGATAATGGTAATTCACAGAATCAGCAGGAGAGCTGAAGGACTGAGATCCAGGACCAAATTGTGTGGCTACAGCCGAGCCCCAGGCCCTTTGGTCAGCACTGCCATTGCTGTCAGGGGCTGTGGTCTGATTGCAGACCCTCGTGTGGTCACAGGCCTGTCCCAACCTGGGAGGGCAGCCCGCTGGGCTTTTAGCTCTCATGGTGAAGGGACTCTTCCTCCTCCTGGGAAGGGGCCTCAGACACTGAGCAGCCAAAATAGTGACAGATAGCCACATAGCTATCATTTATGTGAAACTTACAAACACCCAAAGCAATAGCCTAGATTGTTTGTAGATAAGTACACAGTGAAAACAAAATCATTCACCGGAATGACATGCACTAACTCCAAGATAATAGGCATCTCTGAGGAGGGACGGTCAGGGAAAAGATGTGGAACTTCAGTTGTATCTGAAACATTTCCCTCCCTTCCTTCCTTCACTGTTCAGCTTGCGGGATCTTAGTTCCCTGACCAGGGATGGAACCTGTGCCCCTTGCTGTGGAAGCAAGGAGTCCTAACTACTGGACAGCCAGGGAATTCCCCTGAAACATTTTATTTCTTCAAAATGAAAAATGTCACCACCTGTTTATGCTTAGTGATGGGTACATGGGTATCATTACTTTCTACACTTATGTGTATCTTACAAATATTTCCTGATTAAAAAATCACTTCGGTAAATCAGCAGTATCTGTCAGGCCACTCAGGTCTCTGCAGATGTCTCCTTATATAACTTGAAATGCAAATTGATCCAGCACCCACAAGAGGAGATGGAAAGCTTTGCTTGCTAGCACCCACCTATCTTGTGAGAGTTTTCCAGCACTTGTACGGAGTCTCTGTCTCCATCAGCTGAAAGTTGGCAGGGCACTCAGCTGAAACTGCAAGACTGAGTAATGCTTGGCTTGATGCTGTTTATTGGGAAGGAGTGATTCATTTCATTATCAAAATCCTAAGCCCTTTAATATGCCTCCCAAGAATTTATCTGGTTTGGAAGATCAGAGACAAAAACTGAAGGGAGAACAAGAATTTCAGAAAAGTTGGAACGATTTTATAAAACAAACAAAAAGAACCAAACCAAAATCTTTTTGTTCAGACTGTGGCCAGTAGGGGTGAATTAGTGGATCTGTTTCTACATATTTAAAAAAAAAAATTGAGATATAGTTGATTTATAACATTGTGTAAGTTTAAGGTGTACAACATGTTGATTTGAAACATTTACATATTGCAATAGAATTACCACAGTTAGCACTGGCTAACACCTCTATTGGCACATAATTATTTTTTGTAGTGAGCACATTTAAGATCTAGCCTCTTAGCAACCTTGAAGTTTATAATACAGTGTTGTTGACTGTAATCACTATGCTGTGCATTAGATTTCCAAAACTTACTTCTCTTCTAGTTGCAAGTCTGTATCCTTTAACAACATCTCCCCATTTCCCCCACCTCACAGCCCCTGGTAATTGCCACTATGTTTCTATGTGTTTGCCTTTTTTAGATTCCATGTATGAGTTGTATCATAGAATATTTGTTTTCCTCTGTCTGATTTATCTCACTTAGTATAATGCCCTCAAGGTCCATCCATGTCATAAATGGCAGGATATCTTTCTTTCTCATGGCTGAATAATATTCCATTGTATATATACACCACATCTTCTTTATGCATTCATCAATGGACACTTAGGTTGTTTCCATGTCTTGACTATTGTGAATAATGCTGCATCCATATATATAAGTTTTAATAACAGGAAATCAGTTTCTCCTTGTTCCTCTTCCCTCCAAGTAAATGTTTAGCAAATATTTAAAGACTATGGATTTGAACTCTAATTGGAAAAGGTATATGCACCCCAGTGTTCATAGCAGCACTGTTTACTATAGACAAGACATGGAAGCAACCTAAGTGTCCATAAATGGATGGATAAAGAAGATGTGGTATATACACACAATGGAATATTACTCAGCCATAAGAAAGCATGAAATATTGCCATTTGCAGCAATATGGATGGACCTAGAAAATATACTAAGTGAAGTAAATCAGAGAAAGACAAATATGATATCACTTATATGTGGAATCTAAAAAATAATATAAATGAATCTATTTACAAAACAGAAACAGACTCACAGACATAGAAAACAAACTTATGGTTACCAAAGGGGAAAAGAGGGGGAGGGATAAATTAGGAGTATGGGATTAACAAACCACTATATATTAAATAGATAAGCAACAAGGATTTACTGTATAACATAAGGAATAATATTCAATATCTTATAATAACCTGTAATGGAAGATAAAAAGAAAATATAACTTGAATCACTTTGCTGTATACTTGAAAGTAACACAATGTTGTAAATCAACTATACTTCAAAAAAAAAAAAAAAAGACTATGAGTTTGAAATGACACCAGAGTGTTAGCCTGCCAGGGTACTGCCTGTCTTAGTTTGGTCCTGAGCATAGTTTCTACACTATAATGTGAACTAAATAAATGTAAGCTATTATTACTCAACAGCAAAAAAACCAAATAACCAGAATAAAAAACAGGGAAAGGACTTGAATAGACATTTCTCCAGTGATGATGTGCAAAAGGCCAATGAGCATATGAAAAGATGCTCAACATCACTAAACATTAGGGAAATGCAAGTCAAAACCACAATGAAATATCACCTCATAACCATAAGGATGGCTGCTAATCAAAAAACCCAGAGAATAGCAAGTGTTGGTGAGGCTGTAGAGCAGTGGTCCCCAACCTTTTTGGCACCAGGGACCGGTTTTGTGGAAGACAATTTTTCCATGGATGGGGGAGGGGGGTGGTTTCGGGATGATTCAAGCTCATTGCGTTTACTGTGCACTTTATTTCTATTATTATTACATTGTAATATATAATGAAATAATTATACAACTCACCATAATGCAGAATCAGTAGGAGCCCTGAGCTTGTTTTCCTGCAACTGGATGGTCCCATCTGGGGGTGATGGGGGACAGTGACACCCGAAGTGTGTTGCTTATGTCCAGTCTACTCCGTAATCTCGTTTTGGTCACTGTCACTGCAGAAAACCCTGCTTCACAAAGATAGGATGTTGGAAATGGAAGCAGGCTTTTCAGTGCTTTTGTGGCAATCTCAGGATAGTCCGCCTTGACTTTAATCCAGAACATATGGAGATTTGAAGTTGTCTCAAACATACCTTTAAGGCCACCGTCATTTGAGATCTCAAGCAGTTGATCGTCTTCTAGCACGGAAAAAGTCGATTCACCTGGCTTATTCACAAATGGGTCGCGGATCCATTCCTTCCCAATTTGGGAGTCTTTCGTGGTTGGGAAGTAATGCTCAAGCTCTTTTGAAAGCTGAGATAGGTGATTGTACACCAGCTGGGAGAAAGAAGGCCCTGGCTCAGTCTCTTTCAAAATCTCTGCTAATGTTTGAAACATGTCAAAAATCCCAGTGTTCACTCATCGCCCCCATAATTCCAGTTTGGTTTTGAAGGCACCACATTATCTGCCGACTTGAACACAGTTGTCATTCTCCCCTGAAGTGACAGATTGAGTTCATTGAGCAGGTTGAATATGTCACACAAGTAAGCAAGTTTTGCAACCCATTCTGTGTCACTGAAATGTGCTGCCAGTGGTGACTATTTTTCTAAAAGAAATCTCTGGATGGGAATTCCCTGGTGGTCCAGTGGGTGAGACTCCACTCTCCCAGTACAGGGGGTCTGAGTTTGATCCCTGGGTGGGGAACTAGATCCCGCATGCATGCCACAACTAAGAAGCCCGCATGCCACAACTAAGACCCAGCGCAGTCTAAATATATAAGATCTTTAAAAAAAATAAAAGAAATCTCTGGAGTGGCTCTCGTAACTCAAAAACTCTGGCCAGTGATCTACCTTTAGAAAGCCATCTCACTTCTGTGTATAAGAGAAGACGTGTGTGCTCTGCATCCATCTCCTCACAGAGCTGTGTGAACAGATGTGAGTTAAGGGCATGTACTTTAATGTGGTTGATAATTTTAATCACATCCTGTAAAACGTTGTTAAGTTCAGGTGACATTTTTTGGCTAGCCAGCATTTCTCTATGGATGACGCAGTGCATAGACTCACATTCAGAAGCGACCTCTTTGACTGGAGTGGTGAAACCAGAAAGCCATCCAGTCATGGCAGTCGCTCCGTCTGTGCATATACCGACACAAAATGACCAATTCAGTTTTCCTGATATGTAATCATTCAAATACTTGAATAATTCTGCAGCTGTGGTGTTGGTTGGCAACAAAAGTACACATAACATATCCTCATGCACGTCCTCCTGAAAAATACATCGCACAGAAACAAGCATTGTTGCCTTGTTGTCAACATCGGTAGACTCGTCAACCTGAATCACGTACCACAGTGACCCATTAATCCTCTCTAACAATTGTGCCTCAATATCCTCTGCTATTTCATCAATTTGTCTAGTTATGGTGCTAGCCGAAAGAGGAACACATGCCACCTTTCGAACTGTAGCCTCTCCTAAAAGTTCACAACAAATGTCCATAGCTGCAGGCGGGATCAACTCTTCACCAATAGTAAAGGGCTTCTTAGCTTTAGCGATGCAGTTAGCCACTAAGAATGATGCTCTCAGTGCAGACACATTTGATGAAGTGGTGGCCTTCAATAATTGCTTCTGTTCTTTGTGTTCACGTTTTTTTTTTCTTTTGAAAAACTCCAAAGGCTTGTCTTTTAATTCAGGGTGCTTAGTCTCCATGTGGCAAAGCAGTTTTGAAGGTTTCATGGCTTCGTTGGATAGCCGGTCACCACATATTGTACAAAGCAGGCTTGGAGAATGTGAATCACCTGTTGCAGTGAACCCGTAATTTAAGTAGGACTCTTGGTATTTTCTTTTAAATGAAGCTTTCTTTTTGTTGGCAGTCTTAGAGTCTTCTGCTGTCTCATCACTGGGTCTTTCCCCCGTTTCAAAGATGCTCTCCAGCGACATTTTTTTTTTACTCATTTTGGCTAGGGTTAGCTTGTGGGCTTACCAAAACAGTGACTGAGACAAGTGTGCAGTGCGGGAAAAAGGCGCGGACAGAAGTGGTAAATAAAATAATGGGTGGGCCACACGCAGACTAAAATAAGTGTCGGATTCTGACTTAAAGCCTGCCACCAGATGCAGCTGTACAACTGAAGTACATCAACTCACTTTCTACTATAAAGCCTGCCACCAGATGCATCTTAATTGTCACTTGCCACTCACTGATAGGGTTTTGATATGAGTCTGCAAGCAACTGATTTATTATGGTCTCTGTGCAGTCAAACCTCTCTGCTAATGATAGTCTGTATTTGCAGCCACTCCCCAGCACTAGCATCACGGCCTCAGCTCCACCTCAGATCATCAGGCATTAGATTCTCATAAGGAGCGCGCAACCTAGATCCCTCTCATGCGCAGTTCACGGTAGGGTTCACGGTCTTATGAGAATCTAATGCCACTGCTGATCTGACAGGAGGCGGAGCTCAGGTAGTAATGTGAATGATGGGGAGTGGCTGTCAATACAGATGAAGCTTCGCTCGCTTGCCCGCCACTCACCTCCTACTCTGCGGTCTGGCTCCTAACAGGCCATGGACCAGTACCGGTCTGTGGCCTGAGGGTTGGGGACCCCTGATGTAGAGAAATTGGAACCCTTGTTCACTGTTGGTGGGGAGGTAAAATCGTGCAGCCTCCATGGAAAACACTGTGGTGGTTCTTCAAAACTTAGAATCATCCTATGATCCAGCAACCTCACTTCTGGGTCTATGTCCAAAGGAACTGAAAGAAGGATCTCAAAGAGATATTTGTACCCTTGCGTTCACAGCAGCATTACTCACAATAGCCAAAAGGTGGAAGCAATCCAAGTGTCCATCAGTGGTTGAATGGATAAACAAAATATGGTATATACATACAAAGGAATATTATTCAGCCTTAAAAAGGAAGGAAATTCTGACATATGCTACAACATGGCTGAACCTTGAGGACATTTTTCTAAGTGAAATAAACCAATCACAAAGAGACAAATACTGTATGATCCTACTTATATGAGGGAATCTACAGTAGTCAAATTTATAGAAATAGAAAGTAGAATGGTGGTTGCCAGGGGCTGGGGAGGAGGGGAGAATGGGGAATTGGGTTAGTGGGTATAGAGTTACAGTTTTGCACAATGAAAAAGTTCTGGAGATTGGTTGCACAACAGTGGAAAAATGCTTAACACTGTTGAACTATACATTTAAAAATGATTAAGATGATAAATTTTATGGTTTTTTTTAAACCACAATTAAAATGTGAAAAGTTAAATAAATATTAGCTGTTTTACAAGTGAGGAAACTGAAGTCTCAAGAGGGAAGAGGTGACTTGAGCAAAATCACTTCCTTTCAACACGGAGCTGGACCTGATCCCATGCTCTTGCCACTCGGCCTCGGGGTTCCTCAGATTTCGAAGCCCTGACGAGGACCTTCCGGGGCAGCGTCATTTTGGAGTCGGGCTGGTGAAATCGCAGCACAGAGGTGTGTAGCACTGTCCACAGGAAATCTGGTCCCGGCCATCATACAGCCAACTTGGGTCGTCCCACAAAACTTGGTTCTTGAGGCCCAGATTCACAGCCTGAAGGTGGCACTTGGTTTATTTGCTGTCATGTTTGATAACAACTGAAGAGTGCATGCTTCACTGTAAAGTCTTATTACCATCTGCCCCTGTTAATAAGCCACAGCTGGGCTCAGAGGAAGCTTAGAGACCCTTCCAGAAACTGTGCGGAGGAGAGAAGAGAGAGGGATTCAACAGCCCCCCCCAACAGAGCAGCGCTGTCTGCAGGGAGGCCAGGTCTGCAGCAAGGGGGTGGGTCTCCCCTCAATATTGGGAGCTGACGCCCCTCTAAGAGGGGCAGTTCTTTTTTCCCCCCTTTTATGTTCTTTTTAAAAAATTTTTATTTTATATTGGAATGTAGTTGATTAACAGTGTTGTGTTAGTTTCAGGTGTACAGCAAAGTGATTCAGTTATACACGTACATGTGTCTATTCTTTTCCAAATTCTTTCCCCATTTAGGTTTTTACAGAATATTGAGCAGAGTTCCTTGTGCTATACAGTAGGTCCTTATTAGTTATGTATTTTAAATATAGCAGTGTGTACATCTCAATCCCAAACTCCCAATCTATCCCTCTCCCCCACCCTTCCCCCCTTGTAACTGTAAGTTCATTCTCTAAGTCTGTGACTCTGTTTCTGCTTTGTAAATAAGTTCATTTATATCACTTTTTAAGATTCTGCATATAAGTGATATCATATGATATTTGTCTTTCTCTGACTTACTTCACTTAGTATGATAATCTCCAAGTCCACCCATGTTGCTGCAAATGGCATTATTTCATTCTTTTTTTTTTTTAATTTATTTATTTTATTTATGGCTGTGTTGGGTCTTCGTTTCTGTGCGAGGGCCCTCTCCAGTTGTGGCAAGTGGGGACCACTCCTCATCGCGGTGCGCGGGCCTCTCATTATCGCAGCCTCTCTCGTTGCGGAGCACAGGCTCCAGACGCGCAGGCTCAGTAATTTTGGCTCACGGGCCTAGTTGCTCCGCGGCATGTGGGATCTTCCCAGACCAGGGCTCGAACCCGTGTCCCCTGCATTGGCAGGCAGATTCTCAATCACTGCGCCACCAGGGAAGCCCTATTTCATTCTTTTTAATGGCTGAGTAGTATTCCATTGTATATGTGTACCACATCATCTTTATCCATTCCTCTGTAAATGGACATTTAGGTTGCTTCCATGTCTTGACTATTGTAAACAGCGTTGCAATGAACATTGGGGTGCATGTATCCTTTCGAACCATGTTTTTCTCTGGATATATGCTCAGGCGTGGGATTGCTGGATCATATGGTAGCTCTATTTTTAGTTTCTTAAGGAACCTCCATACTGTTCTCCATAGTGGCTGTACCAATGCACATTCATAAGGGCAGAGGGTAGTTCTAATTAAGCATCAGACTTGTTTCTTTGAAACTCAATACTTTCTAGTAGATATGCAGTAAACAAGGTTAGGCATGGTGTATCCGTCCAGTTGCTTTGTTAACTAAAGGAAACTTCTGGGGATTTTGTAGCTGCAGCCTAGTGGGTGAATCACTGAAAAGCAGCCCCCCGACTCCCCAGACTTCTGCCTGGAGCTCCTTTAAAGAGGGAGGTACTGCTCCAAGGAGGAAATTAAGATTCTGCCACCAGGAGAAACTTACCCAGACTGGGCCCGGGGCAGGGTCTACATCAGGGCAGGTACCTACGTCAGATGCTGTTGCAGAAGGGCCATTTGTATGTAGTGGGTCTGGACGTTGGCTGTGGGGTAGGCCCTGGCTGGGACACTGTACGAGCAGGACACTGAGGAGGCAGAATTAAGTTTCCTGCTCTGTTCTCCAGGTTTTGTACGTCTGAATAGCAGACGACAGATGCTCTGCAGTGGTCCAACCATCTCCGTGCCTCCTTTCCTGCTTGTCTGTGAGCTGCTCGAGCACAAGGGCCCTGTCCTTCTCTCAGGATCCCCTGCATATAGAACAGTGGTACCCAGATGAGCCATAAATGTTTGGGGGCTTGCTGGTTGCTGACTAGGAGGGTGGTCCTAGAAGTACTTCTAAGGAAAACACTCCACTTCACATTTCGTTTTTTTAATTTTTTTTTTTTTTTTTGGCTGTGTTGGGTCTTTGTTGCTGCACGCCGGCTTTCTCTAGTTGCGGCGAGCACGGTCTACTCTTCGTTGTGGTGCATGGGCTTCTCATTGTAGTGGCTTCTCTTGTTTTGGAGCATGGGCTCCAGGCGTGCGGGCTTCAGTAGTAGCAGCACATGGGCTCAGTAGCTGTGGCATGCAGGCCCTAGAGTGCACGGGCTTCAATAGTTGTGGCACTTGGGTTCAGTAGTTGCGGCATGCAGGCTCTAGGGTATGCGGGCTTCAGTAGTTGTGGCGCACGGGCTCAGTAGTTGTGGCGCATGGGCTTAGTTGCTCCACGGCACGCGGGATCTTCGTGGACCAGGGATCGAACCCGTGTCCCCTGAATTGGCAGGAGGATTCTTAACCACTGTGCCACCAGGGAAGTCCCACATTTCTTTTATTGTGTTAGAATACTCGTAAAATTTACCATCTTACCCATTTTTTTTTTCCAAACAGCACATAGCTCCTTTCTTTATTTACACTTCACTATAAATACATGAGACATGATTTGAGCTATGTTGTTAAAGGCTACAGTGTGGAGTGCAGGCCAAAGGGGGGTTGGGTGGGAGGATTAAGGAGATACTTTCTGTCGTTTGGGTGAGAGCTGATGGTGGCTTGGGCAGGATGGTAGCAGAGGAGGTTGAGAGAGGGGATCAGATTCTGGATACATTTTGAAGGTAGAGGCAGTAGATTTGTCTGCGGACTGGATGTAGTGTGAAAGAAAGTAGTCAAGGATGATGCCATGTTCTAGAATATCAGCTGTATAGCAGACCTCAGAGAATAACCAGTCCAGATCACAGCAGGAGGATGGAGACGTGAAGGGCATCGGTTTCCAGATGGGTTGAACATTTGGAATATCTCAGAGTTCGATATTTGAAAATTATATTAGTAGGTACGTAAAAGATATAGTGGAGTGTGTAAAAAATTAAGAATAGATACATTGAGAACAAACCAATAAACAAACCAGGCAATTATTGATTTTAGAAAAAACAGTAAGTATGTAAGAAAGGTATAAACTTAGCTTTGCAGGAAACGATATTTTTGTGGTATTAATAATGTAAACACAGACTGCTTGATTTAGCAAAAAACTGAGATATAACTCTACTGGAAGGATGAGGGCAGGAGAAAAGGTACAAAGAACTAAATAAATCCTTATTTACCATAACAGCTAGTCAACAGATGAAGCAGAAAATTGTCAGATCAAGAAATAGGATTATGAACACATTAATCAGGCATGGAGGCAAACAGAGAGAAAATTACTAAAAATAATTGAAAATGGTAGCCTATAGGCATCTTACCCATTTTAACATGTAAAGTTTAATGGTCTTAAATACATTCACGTTGTTGTGCAGCCATCACTACCATCCATCCCCATAAATCTTTTCATCTTGTGAATCTGAAACTTTATGCCCATTAACCAACATCTGCCCATTCTCTGCTCGTCCCAACCCCTGGTAACCACCATACAATTTGTGTCTTTATGATTTTGACTACTCTAGATATGTCACATAAGTGGAATCAAACAGTATTTGTCTTTTTGTGACTGGCTTAGTTCATTTAGCATAAATGTCCTCAAGGTTCAACCACGTAGTCATATGTGTCAGAATTTCTTTCCTTTTTAAGGCTGAATAATATTCTATTATATGGGGAATTCTCTGGTGGTCCAGTGGTTAGGACTCTGCACTTGCACTGCTGGGGGCCCCGGTTCAATCCCTGGTTAGGGAACTAAGATCCCGCCAGCCACGCAACACAGCCAAAAAAAAAAAAAAAATTCCTTTATATGCATATACTGCGTTTTGCCTATCCATTCATTTAGTGATGGACACTTGGGTTACTTCCATGTTTTAGCTATTGTGAGTAATGCTGCTGTGAACATGGGTGTAAAAATATCTCTTAAAAACCTGCTTTTAGTTCTTTTGGGTATATACGCAGTAGTGGGATTGCTAGATCATATGGTAATCCTACTTTTAATTTTTTGAGGAACTGCCACACTGTTTTCCACA
The DNA here is from genome assembly GCF_028564815.1 of Eubalaena glacialis. Lineage (NCBI taxonomy): Eukaryota > Metazoa > Chordata > Mammalia > Artiodactyla > Balaenidae > Eubalaena > Eubalaena glacialis. Next base: position 39,321,061 of record NC_083722.1, on the reverse strand, counting down.
GTGGCTGTAGCTTTTGCATTCCCACCAATAGTGCACAAGGTTTCCAATTTCTCCATGTACTTTCTGACACTTGTTTTCTGTTTATTTGATAGTAGCCATCACAGTGGATGTAAGGTGATATCTCATTGTAGTTTTGATTTACATTTAATTCTGATTAGCAATGTTGAGCATCTTTTCATGTGTTTCTTGGCCATTTGTGTATCATCTATGTAGAAATGTTTATTCAAGTCCTTTGTCCATTTTTGAATCAATTTTTTTCTTGTTGTTGAGTTTAGGAGTTCTCCATATATTCTGGATATTAATTCCTTATCAGATATATGATTTACAAATACTTTCTCCCATTCTGTGGGTTGCCTTTTTACTCTGTGGATAGTGTCTTTTTCTCAATTTTTCTTGAAATTTTATTTCAAGAAATAAATAAAGTTATTTATTTCTTTTATTGAAGTGAATACTTTTTATTGAAAATATAATTGACAGTTTTATTGAAATGTAATCGACATACAGTTTTATTGAAATATAATCGACATACAGCACTATGTAAGTTTAAAGTGTACAGCACTGACTCTCACATCTTGTGAAATGATTAGCATAATAAGTTTAATGTCCATCATCCATACAGATTTAAAGAAAAGGAAAAAATGGTTTTTCCTTATGATGATCTACTCTTTTAAAAATTTCCACACATACTATAAAGCAGTGTTAACTGTAGTCATCAAGTTGTACATTACATCCCCAGTACTGATTTATCTTATAACTGGGAGTTTGTACCTTTTGACCACTTTCATCCAATTCCCCCACACCCAACCTCTGGTAACCACAAATCTGATCTTTTTCTCTATGAGTTTTTTTTTTTAAAGATTCCACATATAAGTGAGATTATACAGTATTTGTCTTTCTCTGACTGACTTATTTCACTTAGCATAATGCCCTCAAGGTCCATCCATGTTGTTGCAAATCTCGAGATTTCCTTCCTTTTTATGGCTGAATAATATTCCACTGTGTTTATACCACTACTTCTTTATCCATTCATCTGTTGATGGACACTTAGGTTGTATACATGTCTTGGCTATTGTAAATAATGCTGCAGTGAACATGGGGGTGCAGATATCTCTGTGACATAGTATTTCACTTCCTTTGGATATATTCCCAGAAATTGTATAGCTGAATCATATAGTATTTCTATTTTTACTTTTTTGGGCAACCTCCTTATTTTTTTCCATAATGGCTGTACCAATTTACCATGCCACCGGCAGTGCACAAGGGTTCCCTTTTCTCCACATCCTTGCCAGCATTTGTTATCTTTGTCTTTTTGATGATAGCCATTCTACCAGGTATAAAGTGACATCTTGTTGTTTTGATTTGCATTTCCCTGATGTTTAGTGATGTTGAGTACCTTTTCCCATACTTGTTGGCCATTTTTATATCTTCTTTGGAAAAATGTTAATTCATGTTCTTTGCCCATTTTTTAATTGGATTATAATGACCCTTGAACAACACGGGTTTGAACTGTAAAGGTCCACTTATGCGTGGGTTTTTGTCAATGGTAAATACAGTGCTGTATAATCTGTGGTTGGTTGAATCCTTGGATGTGGAACTGAGAAGGAGGGCCAACTATAAAGTTAAACTCGGATTTTTGACTGCTCGGAGAGTTGATGCCCCTAATGCCCATGTTGCTCAAGGGTCAACTGTATTTGTTTTATTTCGGTTTTGCTATTGAGTTGTGTGAGTTATTTGTATATTTCAGATTTAGTCCCTTATGAGATATATGAATTGCAGATATTTTTTTCCGACTCCGTAGCGTCATTTTATTTTGTTGATCATTTCTTTTGTTGTGCAGAAGCTTTTCAGTTTGTAGTTTCACTTGTTTGTTTTGATGTATTTCACTTGCTTTAGGTGTCACATCCAAACAATCATTGCCAAGACCCATGTCAAGGAGCTTTTTTCCCATTTTCTTCTAAGAGTTTTATGGTTTTCAGTCTTACAATTTAATAAGTCTTTTTTTTAAGTTTTAAATTCCTTTTCTTTTTTTAATTGAAGTATAGTTGATTTACAATATGCTGTTAATTTCTGCTGTACAGCGAAGTGATTCAGTTACACATATATATACATTCTTTTTATTTTTTTTAAAAATTAATTTAAAAAAATATTTATTTAATTTATTTATTTAATTAACTTTTTTGGCTGCGTCAGGTCTTAGTTGCGGCACGTGGGATCTTTGTTGAGGCATGTGGGATCTTTTTCATTGTGGTGCGTGGGCTCTTCATTGCACTGCTCGGGCTTCTTTCTAGTTGTAGCATGTGGGTTTTCTCTCTAGTTGTGATGCGTGGGCTTAGTTGCCCCATAGCATGTGGGATCTTAGTTTCCCAGCCAGGGATCGAACACACGTCCCCTGCATTGGAAGGTGAATTCTTTACCACTGGACCACAGGGGAAGTCCCTATATTCTTTTTAATATTCTTTTCCATTATGATTTATCATGGGATATTAAATATAGTCCCCTGTGCTATACAGTAGGACCTTGTTGTTTATCCATTCTATATATAATAGTTTGCATCTGCTAACCCCAAACTCCCACTCCATCCCTCCCTTACCCCCTTTCCCCTTGGCAAGTACAGGTCTGTTCTCTATGTCTGTGAGTCTGTTTCTGTTTCCTAGATAGGTTCATTTGTGTCATATTTTAGATTCCGCATATAAGTGATATTATATGGTATTTGCCTTTCTCTTTCTGACTTACTTCACTTAGTATGATAATCTCTAGTTACATTCATGTTGCTGCAAATGGCATTATTTCATTCTTTTTTTATGGCTGAGTAGTATTCCATTGTTCATAGGTACCTCATCTTCTTTATCCATCCCTCTGTCAGTGGACATTTAGGTTATTTCCATGTCCTGGCTATCGTGAATAGTGCTGCTGTGAACATAGGGGTGTATGTATCTTTTTGAATGATAGTTTTGTCCAGATATATGCCCAGGAGTGGGATTGCTGGATCATATGGCAACTCCATTTTTAGTTTTTTTTGAGGAACCTCCATACTGTTCTCCATAATGGCTGCACCAACTTACATTCCCACCAACGGTGTAGGAGGGTTCCCTTTTCTCCACAACCTTTCCAGCATTTGTCATTTGGTCTTAAAATTTTAAGTCTTTAATCCATTTTGAGTTAATTTTTGTGAGTGGTATGAGATAGGGGTCTAGTTTTATTCTTTTACGTGTGAATGTTCAATTTTCCCACCATCGTTGTATTGAAGAGACTGTCTTCTCAGCTGAGTATTCTTGGCTCCCTTAATAAATACTAGTTGACTGTGTATGAATGGGTTTATTTTCTAATAAATAGGCTCTCAATTCTATTCCATTGGTATATGTGTCTGTTTTTATGCCAGCACCAAACTGTTTTGATGACTATAGCTTTATAATATAGCTTGAAATCAGGAATGATGCCTCCTGCTTTGTTCTTCTTGGTCAGGATTGTTTTGGCTCTTTGGGGTCTTTTGTGGTTCCATATAAAATTTAGAATTATTATTTCTACTTCTGTTAAAAAATGCCATTGGAATCTTGATAGAGATTGCACTGAATAGTTGGCTTGGGTAGTATGGATGTTTTAACAGTATTAATTCTTCCAATCCAGAGGCATGGCATGCCTTTCCATTTATTTGTGTCTTCTTTAGTTTCTTTTATCAACGTCTTATAGTTTTCAGCATAGAGATTTTTCATTTCCTTGCATAAATTTATTCCCGAGTATTTATTGTTTTTGATGCTATTGTAAATGGGATTATTTTCTTGATTTCTTTTTCAGATAATTCGTTGTTAGTGTACTGAAACACCACTGATTTTTATTTATTTATTTTTTGGCTGCATTGGGTCTTTGTTGCTGTGAGTGGGCTTTCTCTAGTTGCAGCGAGCAGGGGCTACTCTTTGCTGTGGTGTGCAGGTTTCTCACTGCGGTGGCTTCTCTTATTGCGGAACATGGACTCTAGGAGTGTGGGCTTCAGTAGTTGTGGCACGTGGGCTCAGTAGTTGTGGCTCGCAGGCTCTAGGGCGCAGTCTCAGTAGTTGTAGCGCACGGGCTTAGTTGAGGCATGTGGGATCTTCCCGGATCAGATCGAACCCCTGTCCCCCGCACTGGCAGGTGGATTCTTAACCCCTGCGTCACCAGGGAAGTCCCCACCGCTGACTTCTTAATGTTAATCTTGTGTCCTGCAACTTTACTGGCATTATTTCTTAGTTCTAACAGTTTTCTGGTGGAGTCTTCAGGGTTTTCTGTATATAAAATCATGTCATCTACAAATAGAGACAATTTTATTTCTTCCTTTTCTTTTTTAAATAAATTGGGCGTATTTTTTAAAGCTTTAAAAAAAATTTTTTTTAATTTTATTTATTTTTGGCTGTGTTGGGTCTTTGCTGCTGTGCGTGGGCTTTCTCTAGTTGCGGTGAGTGGGGGCTACTCTTCATTGTGATGCGCAGGCTTCTCATTGTGGTGGCTTCTCTTGTTGCGGAGCACAGGCTCTAGGCGTGCGGGCTTTAGTAGTTGCAGCTTGCGGGCTCTAGAGCACAGGCTCAGTAGTTGTGGCACACAGGCTTAGTTGCTCTGCGGCATGTGGGATCTTCCCGGAGCAGGGCTCGAACCCATGTCCCCTGCATTGGCAGGCAGATCCTTAACCACTGCGCCACCAGGGAAGCACCCCCCCTTTTTTTTGGTCAGCACCTATCTTTATTTTGACCAGACACACGAGTCAGACGATACTCCCAACAATCAGACCATTAGGGCTTGTAAGCAAAACAGGCAAAAATGGGGAACTAACCAGGACCAGCGTCTACCATTTTCCATGTGTTCACAAGTCTTTTTTTTTTTTGAGTTGGCCTTGAGTATGAATTTAGAGAATGCTAGCAGAATATCAAATAGTAACGTGAAGAGACCCTATATGCACACACTGGACCTGTCATGCCCAGCTCCCCTCACCTGCTACCTTTGACTGAACAAGACAGGAAGGAATTATTAAACTATTAGGTAGGATGAAGTTATCCAGCAGGAGGCACACCTCCAGCTCAGGTTTGAGACACCAGATCTCAGAGTAAAGGAACTTATGTTAGGTGGTCTGTAAAAAGTAATAGAAGACTAAGGCTTGGAAAGAGGATAAACAAGGAGGCTTTAAAAAATCTCTTCTCCTGGATGACCTGTTTAAGACAGAAACAATACACCTTCCAATTTGACCCATTTCTGACTGAAAGTCATGCCAAGGTTGAACCTTAAGGAAAACTAAGTTTAAACCTCTTACAGAATAGCTCACCCCCACCTAGGGGTGGGGACAAGACAACAGTTTTTAATGAATATTACAGAGGCATAACTTCAAACTTAAAAATGGCCTGAGACATCCCAGTGATATGCTGTAGCGAATCATGAGTCAAAGGGTTAGTCACATGTATACTGTGGGTCACATGACTCATGAACATGCCAAGTAGGCCGTGTTGCTTGGAAGTTTATCTAGTTTCTGGTCTGGTCCTGCCTTTAGTAATCCTGCAATGGCACTTGGGCACACAGTGAGGCCTTTGGCACCATTTCCCTATAACCTAGCCCACACCCCTCTGCTCATCCTCAGGTGATTGGTCTGTTTGTGCCAGTACCCTTGGAAGGTGAGGGTTTGATGGGCCTCCTGCAAGTGTCTTGGTCGTGTGTGTTGCTGCTGGTGTGTTTCAAATACTACTGAAAATATGGGTTCTGAGCATTTTCCTGGTACTGGGTCCAACAGGAAACTGCCCCGTGGTCACCTCTCCACTGGACCCGGGGTTATTCTTCCTCATTTTTTCTTTCTTTTCTCCTCAGACTTGTAGTAGGGGTTCCACAACATGAAAAGCAGAAGTATGAGAGGGATGAGAAAGTAGGAGGTGTAGACAGATATAAGGAATAGTCATTCATGGAAAGTCTTAGGTCCTTGTCCTCTGAAACAACTGGCTTTGGAGAAATCCTCGAGTAGAAATGTGGAGAGGATTAGAATCAGAGTTGTCATGGTGTGAACCAAGTAGATGATTGCAGGGGTGTGGATCCACCTGCAGCCTTCTTTGAAGAAGGCATATGTTGCAATGGGAAAGAAGGGCAGCTGAAACACGAGCTCCCAAAACAGGACGGACTTAAACCACACCGGGGGGTTCTGTAGCAGGGGGTCTTTGAACTCCTCAGTCTACCACTGCCGCAGGTTTCTCAGCTCCACGGGGATCTCAGAGATCACGCGGCAGCACCGCCTGCAGGTCCACGAGCAGGGTGAAGGGGATGTAGGAGAGGAAGTAGAGACCCAGCAGCCACTCCAGGCCACGCCAGGCACCCAGAGGCCCCATCATCCATCAGTTGGGCAGAGCGGGAGCCGAGACTCTTTTTTTTTAATAGTTTCCAACCCCTCCCTTCCTTCTTTCCTTCTTTCCTTCCTTCCTTCCTTCCTTCCTTCCTTTCTATTCGTTCATTCTGCTGTGCTGGGCCTTAGTTGCAGCATGCGGGATCTTCATTGCCACACACAGGATCTTTAGTTGCACATGCAGGATCTTTTAGTTGTGGCATGTGGGATCTTTTAGTTATGAAATGCAAACTCTTAGTTGCGGCATGTGGGATCTAGTTCCCTGACCAGGGATCGAACCCAGGCCCCCGGCATTGGAAGTGTGGAGTCTTAGCCACTGGACCACCAGGGAAGTCCCCCTTTTTGATTCTGATGTCTTTTACTTATTTTTCTTGCCTAATTGCTCTGGATGGGACTTTCAATACTGTGTTGAGTAGGAGTGCTGAGGGTGGGCACCATTGTCTTGTTTGACAATGAGTTTGGGAATGTTCCCACCTCTTCGATTTTTTAGAAGAGTATGAGAAAAATTGATGTTAATTTTTCTTTAAATGTTTGGTAGAATTCACCAGTGAAGCCATCTGGTCCTGGGCCTTTCTTCATTGGGAGATTTTTGCTTACTGATTCATCCTCCTTGCTAGTAATTGATCTGCTCCAATTTCTTCCTGATTCAGTCTTGGTAGCTTGTATGTTTCCAGAAATTTATCCATTTATTCTAGGTTGTCCAACCTGCTGGCATATAATTGTTCATTGTGGTCTCTTATTTCTATAGAATTGGTAGTAATCTCCCCACTTTAATTTCTGATTTTACTAACTTGAGTCTTCTCTCTTTTTTAGTCTATCTAGCTAAAGTTTTGCAAATTTCTTGATATTTTCAAAGAACTAACTTATCATTCCATTGATTTTCTGTATTATTTTTCTATTCTCCATTGCATCTATATCTACTCTTTATTATTTCCTTTCTTCTGCTAGTTTTGGGTTTAGTTTGTTTTTTTTCTAGTTACTTAAATTATAAAGTTAGGTTGTTGATTTGAGATCTTTCTTGGTTTTTAGTGTAAGTGTTTATAGCTAAAAAATTTCCCCTTAGGGAATTCCCTTGTGGTCCAGTGGTTAGGACTCAGCGCTTTCACTGCTGAGGGCCTGGTTCAATCCCTGGTTGGGGAACTAAGATCCCACAAGCTGTGTGGCATGACCAAAAAAAAAAAAAAATTCCCCTTAGTACCAATTTTGCTGTGTCTCATAAGTTTTGGTATGCTGTGTTTTATTTTCATTTATCTTTAGGTATTTCTAATATCCCTTGTGATTTATTTTTTGACTCCTGTTTTTTAAAGTGTATTAATTTCCACAATTTTGTGTACTTTCCAGTTTTCTTTGTACTTGATTTCTAACTTCATCTTATTGTGGTCAGAGAAGATACTTTGTAAGACATTTATCTTTTTAAAATCTATTGAGACTTAATTTGTTGCCTAACATACGCTCTATCTTGGAAAATGCCTCAGGTGTACTTGAGAAGAATGTATATGATGTTTTTGTTGGGTGGTGTTCTGTATATGTCTGTTAGGTCTAGTCCTCTATTTCCTTAATTATCTTCTGTCTGGTTGTTCTATCCATTCTTGCAAGTGGGGTATTGATGTCTCCAACTGTTATTGTAGAAATGTCTCTTTCTCCCTTCAATTCTGTCCATTTTTGCTTCCTATATTTTAATGGTTGGTCATTAGGTGCTTAAACATTGTAATTGTTAAAGTTTCTTGCTGTATTGAAACTTTTATTAATATATAATGTCCTTTTTTGTTTTGTAACCTTTTTTGATTTAAAGTCTATTATGTCTGATGTTAGTATATCCATTCCTGCCCTATTTTTGTTACAATTTGCATGGAATATTTTTTTTATTCTTTCACTTTCAACATGTTTGTGTTTTTGGATCTCAAGTGAGTTTCTTGTAGGCAGCATATACTTGGATCATGTGTATTCATCCATTCTGCCCATCTCTGTCTTTTGAATGGAGAGTTGAATCCACTTACATTTAAAGTAATTACCAATAGGGAGAGACTTCTGTTATTGTGATATTTGTTTTTTGTTTCCTATATGTCGTATAGCTTTTTTGTCCTTCATTTGCTGCGTTCCTGTCTTCTTTCATGTTTAGTTGATTTTTTTTTTTTAGTGAAATGTTTAAATTTCTTCTTTGTATATTCTATAGCTATTTTTTCCAGTTACCATAGAGATTACATTGAACATAAAGTTATAGTATTCTAATTTGAATTTATAGCAGGTTCATAACATACAAAAACTGGTCCTTTACAGCTCCATCCCCAACCATTTCACTTGTTGATGTCATAAAATTGCATCTTCATACATTGTGTACCCAATGCATAAGTAATCATTCTTTTAAATGTATGTTTCCTAAATTATGTAGAAAACCAAGATTTGGAGTTACAAACCAAAGTTACAGTAATATACTTTTACATTAATAATTTTTTTCTTTAGATGTATTAGTCTCCTAAATCACATAGAAAACAAAAAGTACAGTTACAAATCATTTTTATAATAATACTAGCTTTTATTATTACCCATGTATTTACCATTATTGAAATATTCATTTCTCCATATGGCTTTGAGGTACTGTCTAGGGTCCTTTCATTTCACCTTGGAGGTCTCCCTTGAGCAGCACTTAGTGGTCACAAATTTCCTCAGCTTTTGTATATCTAGGAATATCTTAATTTCTCCCTCACTTTTGAAAGACAGTTTTGCTGGGTAGAGGACTTTTGGTTGACTTTTTAATTTGAGCACTTTGAATATACTGACCTACTGACTTCTTGCCTCCAGTTTTTTTTTTTTTCCCTATGAGTTTGTTTTTTGAAGTATACTTGACCTACAACACTACAACACAGTGATTTGATATTTCTGTGAATTACAAAATGATAAGTCTAGTTACCATCTATCACCATACAAAGACACTATATTATTATTGACTATATTCCCCACACTGTACATTTCATCCCCATGACTCATTTATTTTGAAACTGGAAGTTTGTACCTCTTAATTTCTCTCGCCTATTTCACTCATCCCCCACCCTCTCCCCTCTGGCAAGCACCTTTTTGTTTCTGTATCTATGATTCTGTTTCTGTTGTATTATATTTGTTCATCTGTTTTGTTTTCTAGATTCCACATGTAAATGAAACCGTACAATATTTGCCTTTCTCTGTCTGACTTATTTCACTTGGCATAATGTCTCTAGGCCCATCCATATTGTTGTAGATGGCAAGATTTCATTCTTTTTTATGGCTGATAAGATATTCCATACACACACACAGACCCCACATCTTCTTTATCCAGTCATCCATTGATAGACACTTAGGTTGCTCCATATCTTGGCAGTTGTAAATAATGCTGCAATGAACATAGGGGTGCACATGTATCTTTTTGAATTATTGTTTTTATTTTCTTTGGAAAAATACCCAGAAGTGTAATTGCTGGATTGTATGTTAGTTCTATTTTTAATTTTTTGAGGAACCTCCATACTGTTTTCCACAGTGGCTGCACTAATTTACATTCCCGCCAACAGTGCACAAGGGTTCCCTTATCTCCACATCCTCCAGTTTGATTCTGATTATTTTGCATGTAGCTGTCCAGTTTCCCAACACCATTTATTGAAGAAGCTCTCTTTTCCCCATTGTATGTTCTTTTTTTTTTTTTTTAATATTTTTACTAATTTTTGGCCATGGTATTCTATTTATTTATTTATTTATTTATTTATTTATTTTTGGCTGTGTTGGGTCTCCGTTTCTTTGTGAGGGCTTTCTCTAGTTGTGGCAAGCGGGGGCCACTCTTCATCACGGTGCACGGGCCTCTCACTATTGTGGCCTCTCTTGTTGCGGAGCACAGGCTCCAGATGCACAGGCTCAGCAGTTGTGGCTCACGGGCCTAGTTGCTCTGCGGCATGTGGGATCTTCCCAGACCAGGGCTCGAACCTGTGTCCCCTGCATTAGCAGGCAGATTCTCAACCACTGCACCACCAGGGAAGCCCCTTCCCCATTGTATATTCTTGATTCCTTTGTCATAGATTAATTGCCCTTGTAAGTGTGGGTTCATCTGGGCTCTCTATTCTGTTCCATTGATCTATGTTTTTTGTGCCCTTACAATACTGTTTTGATTACTGTAGTAGCTCTTTGTAGTATAGTTTAAAATCAGGGAGCATAATACCTCCAGCTCTGTTATTCTTTCTCAAGATTGTTTTGGCCACTCAGGATCTTTTGTGTTTCCATACAAATTTTAGAATTATTTATTATAGTTCTATGAAAATGCCATTGATATTTTGATAGGGATTGCAATGAATTTGTAGATTGCCTTAAGGAGTATCGTCACTTTAACAATATTAATCCTTCCAATCCATGAGCACAATATATCTTTTCATTTAAAAAATTTTTTTTTAACTTTTAATTTTATATTGGAGTATAGTTGATTAACAGTGTTGTGGTAGTTTCAGGTGTACAGCAAAGTGTTTCAGTTATACATGTATCTATTCCTTTTCAAATTCTTTTCCCATTTAGGTTGTTACATAATATTGAGCAGAGTTCCCTGTGCAATACAGTAGGTACTTGTTGGTTATCCATTTAAAATAAAGCAGTGTGTACTTGTTAATCCCAAACTCCCTAACTATCCCTTCCCCCCACTCTTCGCTCCAGTAACCATAAGTTCCTTCTCTAAGTTTGTGAGTCTGTTTCTGTTTTGTATCATTTCTTTTTAGATTCTGTATATAAGTAATATCATGTGGTATTTGTCTTTCTCTGTCTGACTTACTTCACTCAGTATGACAGTCTCTAGGTCCATCCATGTTGCTGCAAATGGCATTATTTCATTCTTTTAATGGTTGAGTAACATTCCATTGTATATATGTACCACATCTTCTTTATCTGTTCCTCTGTCAGTGGACATTTAGGTTGCTTCCGTGTCTTGGCTATTGTAAACAGTGCTGCAGTGAACATTGGGGTGCATGTATCCTTTTGTACCATGTTTTTCTCCAGATATATGCCTAGGAGTGGGATTGCAGGATCATATGGTAGCTCTGTTTTTAGTTTTTTAAGGAACCTCCATACTGTTCTCCATAGTGGCTGTACCAATTTACATTCCCACCAACAGTGTAGGAGGGCTCCCTTCTCTCCACACCCTCTCCAGCATTTATGGTTTATGTATTTTTTGCTGATAGCCATTTAAAAAAATTTATTTATTTATGTATTTATTTATTTATTTTTGTCTGTGTTGGGTCTTTGTTGCCGCACGTGGGCTTTTCTCTAGTTGCGGCGAGTGGGGGCTACTCTTCGTTGCGGTGGCTTCTCTTGTTGCAGAGCATGGGCTCTAGGTGCGCGGGCTTCAGTAGTTGAAGCATGCAGGCTCAGTAGTTGTGGATCATGGGCTCTAGAGTGCAGGCTCAGTAGTTGTGGTGCATGGGCCTAGTTGCTCCATGGCATGTGGGATCTTCCCAGACCAGGGCTCATACCTGTGTCCCCTGCATTGGCAGGTGGATTCTTAACCACTGTGCCACCAGGGAAGTCCTGATGATAGCCATTTTGACTGGTGTGAGGGGATATCTCATTGTAGTTTTGATTTGCATTTCTCTAATAATTAGTGATGTTGAACATCTTTTCATGTGTCTCTTGGCCATCTGTATGTCTTCTTTGAAGAAATGTCTATATAGGTCTTCTGCCCATTTTTTGATTGGGTTGTTTGTTTTGATGATATTAAGCCGCATGAGCTGTTTGTAAATTTTGGAGACTAATCCCTTGTTGGTCACATCATTTGCAAATATTTTCTCCCATTCTGAGGGTTGTCTTTTCATTTTGTTTATGGTTTCCTTTGCTGTGCAAAAGCTTTTAAATTTAACTAGGTCCTATTTGTTTATTTTTGTTTTTATTTCCATTACTCTGGGAGATGGATCGAAAAAGATATTGCTGCAATTTATGTCAGAGAGTGTTCTGCCTATGTTTTTCTCTAAGAGTTTTATAGTATCCAGTCTCACATTTAGGTTTTTAATCCACTTTGAGCTTATTTTTGTGTATGGTGTTAAAGAATATTCTAATTTCATTTTTTTAACATGTAGCTGTCCAGTTTTCCCAGCACCATTTATTGAAGAGACTGTCTTTCCACCATTGTATAGTCTTGCCTCCTTTGTTGTAGATTAATTGATCATAGGTGCATGGGTTTATTTCTGGGCTTTCTATCCTGTTCTGTTGATCTACATTTTTGTTTTTGTGTCAGTACCATACTGTTTTGATGACTATAGTTCTGTAGTATAGTCTGAAGCTAGGGAGCCTGATTCCTCCAGCTTTGTTTTTCGTTCTCAAGATTGCTTTGGCTATTCAGGGTCTTTTGTGTCTCCATACAAATTTTAAGATGTTTTTGTTCTAATTCTGTGAAAAATGCCATTGGTAATTTGATAGGGATTGCATTGAATCTGTAGATTGCCATGGGGTAGTATAGTCATTTTCACAATATTGATTCTTTCAATCCAAGAACATGGTATATCTTTCCATCTGTTTGTGTTGTCTTCAATTTCTTTCATCAGCGTCTTATACTTTTCAGCGTATAGGTCTTTTGTCTCCTTAGGTAGGTTTATTCCTTGGTATTTTATTATTTTTAATGCGATGGTAAATGGGATTGTTTCTTGAATTTCTCTTTCTGATCTTTCATTGTTAGTGTATAGAAATGCAACAGATTTCTGCGTATTAATTTTGTAACCTGCAACTTTACCAAATTCATTGATGAGCTCTAGTAGTTTTCTGGTAGTGTCTTCAGGATTTCCTATGTGTAGTATCATGTCATCTGCAAAAAGTTTAACTTCTTCTTTTCCAGTTTGAATTCCTTTTATTTCTTTTTCTTCTCTGATTGCCGTGGCTAGGACTTCCAAAACTATGTTGAATAAAAGTGGCGAGAGTGGACATCCTTGTCTTGTTCCTGATCTTAGGAGAAATGCTTTCAGCTTTTCACCATTGAGTATGATGTTAGCTATCGGTTTGTCATATATGGCCTTTATTATGTTGAGGTAGGTTCCCTTTATGCCCACTTTCTGGAGAGTTTTTATCATAAACGAGTGTTGAATTTTGTCAAAAGCTTTTTCTGCATCTATTGAGATGATCATATGGTTTTTATTCTTCAATTTGTTGATGTGGTGTATCACACTGATTTGCGGATATTGGAAAATCCTTGCATCCCTGGGATAAATCCCACTTGATCATGGTGTATGATCCTTTAAATGAATTGTTGAATTTGGTTTGCTAATATATATATTTTTTATAAATTTATTTTATTTATTTATTTATTTATTTAGGCTGCGTTGAGTCTTCATTGCTGCACGTGGGCTTTCTCTAGTTGTGGTGAGCGGGAGCTACTGTTCGTTGCAGTGTGCGAGCTTCTCATTGCAGTGGCTTCTCTTGTTGCGGAGCATGGGCTCTAGGCACACGGGCTTCAGTAGCTGTGGCACGTGGGCTCAGTAGATGTGGCACACGGGCCCTAGAGCACAGGCTTAGTAGTTGCGGCACATGGGCTTAGTTGCTCCACGGCATGTGGGATCTTCCTGGATCAGGGCTCGAACCCACGTCCCCCGCATTGGCAGGCGGATTCTTAACCACTGTGCCACCAGGGAAGCCCTGGTTTGCTAATATTTTATTGAGGATTATTGCATCTATGTTCATCAGGGATATTGGCCTGTAATTTTCTTTCCTTGTGGTGTTTTATTTGGTTTGGGCATCAGGGTAATGTTGGCCTCATAGAATGAGTTCAGAAACATTCCTTTCTCTGCCACTTTTGGAATAGCTTAAGAAAGATAGGTATTTGTATGCTAACACATATATACGGAATCTAAAAAAAAAAAAAAGTTTCTTCAGAACTTAGGGGCAGGACAGGAATAAAGACGCAGGCATAGAGAATGGACTTGAGGACACAGGGAGGGGGAAGGGTAAGCTGGGACGAAGTGAGAGAGTGGAATGGACATATACACTACCACATGTAAAATAGATAGCTAGTGGGAAGCAGCCGCATAGCACCGGGAGATCAGCTCGGTGCTTTGTGTCCACCTAGAGGGGTGGGATAGGGAGGGTGGGAGGGAGATGCAAGAGGGAGGAGATATGGTGATGTATGTATATGTATAGCTGATTCACTTTGTTATACAGCAGAAACTAACACAACATTGTAAAGCAATTATACTCCAATAAAGATGTTAAAATATATATATAAATAAAACAAATAAATAAATCAAAGAAAGAAAGATAGGTATTAATTCTTCTTCAGATGTTTGGTAGACTTGACCTCTGAAGTTGTCTGGTCCTGGACTTTTGTTCGTTGGGAATTTTTTTTACTGATGCAGGTTTTTACTGGTAATTGATCTGTTCATACTTTGTATTTCTTTGTCATTCAGTCTTGGGAGATTGTACGTTTCTAGGAATTTATCCACTTCTTCTACGTTTTCCATCTCACTGGTGTATAGTTAGTAGTAATTGCTTATGATCCTTTATATTTCTGTGGTGTCAGTTTTAACTTCTTTTTCATTGCTGATTTTATTTCTTTGGACCTTCTTTCTTTTTTTCTTCATGAGTCTGGCTAAAAGTTTATCAATTTTGTTTATCTTTTCAAACAACCAGCTCTAAGTTTCATTGATCTCTTCTTTCTTTCTCTCTTTCTTTCCCTTTCTTTCTTTCTTTTTGTCTCTATTTCATTCATTTCTGCTCTGATCTTTATGGTTACTTTCCTTCTACTAACATTGGGATTTTTTTCGTTTTCTTTTTCTAGTTCCTTTAGGTGTAAAAAAGTTAGGTTGTTTATTTGAGATTTTTCTTGTTTCCTGAGCTGGGCTTGTATCGTTATAAACTTCCCTTTTAGCACTGCTTTTGCTGTATCCCATAGATTTTGGATCATTGTGTTTCCATCTTATGTTTGTCTTCAGATATATTTTGATTTTCTCTTTGATTATCCCAATGACCAATTGGTTGTTTAGTGGCATATTGTTTAGCCTCCACATGTTTGTGTTCTTTTGCAGTTTTTTCTTGTAGTTGACTTATAGTCTCAGCATTGTGGTCAGAAAAGATGCTTGATATGATTCTAGTCTTTGTAAATGTATTGAGACTTGTTTTATTGGCCTAGCATGTGATTATCCTAGACAGTGTTCCATGTGCACTTGAAAAGAATGTGTATTCTGCTGCTTTTGGATGGAATGTTTTATATATATATATATATATATATACACACACACACACACACACACATATATATATATACTTTACATATATGTGTAAATTTCATCTGATCTAATGTGTTAAGGCCAGTGTTTTCTTTTTTTTTAACATCTTTATTGGTGTATGATTGCTTTACACTGGTGTGTTAGTTTCTGCTTTATAACAAAGTGAATCAGTTATACATATACATATGTTCCCATATCTCTTCCCTCTTGCGTCTCCCTTCCTCCCACCCACCCTCCCTCCCTATCCCACCCCTCTAGGTGGTCACAAAGCACCGAGCTGATCTCCCTGTGCTATGCGGCTGCTTCCCACTAGCTATCTATTTTACGTTTGGTAGTGTATATATGTCCATGCCACTCTCTCACTTTGTCACAGCTTACCCTTCCCCCTCCCCATATCCTCAAGTCCATTCTCTAGTAGGTCTGTGTCTTTATTCCCGTCTTGCCCCTAGGTTCTTCATGACCATTTTTTTTTTCTTAGATTCCATATATATGTGTTAGCATATGGTATTTGTTTTTCTCTTTCTGACTTACTTCACTCTGTATGACAGACTCTAGGTCCATCCACCTCATTGCAAATAACTCAATTTCATTTCTTTTTATGGCTGAGTAGTATTCCATTGTATATATGAAGGCCAGTGTTTTCTATTGATTTTCTGTCTGGATGATCTGTCCTTTGATGTAAGTGGAGTGTTAGAGTCCCCTACTATTACTGTGTTACTGTCAATTTCTTTCTGTACGTTTGTTGATATTTATGTATTTAGGTGCTCCTATGCTGGGTGCATATATATTTACAATTGTTATATCTTCTTGTTGGATTAATCTTTTTATTGTTATGTAATGTCCTTCTCTGTCTCCTGTTACAGTCTTTGTTTTAAAGTCTATCTTGTCTGTTATAAGTATTGTTACTCCAGCTCTCTTTTCATTTCCATTTGCATGGAATACCTTTTTCCATCCTCTCACTTTCAGTCTGTGTGTGTCTTTAGACCTGAAGTAAGTCTCTTGTAGGCATCATGTATATGGGTCTTGTTTTTTTTTTTTTAAATCCATTCACCCATTCTATATCTTTTGATTGGAGCATTTAGTCCATTTACATAAAGTAATTATTGATAGGCATGTACTTATTGCCATTTTATTAATTGTATTTGGGTTGTTTTTGTAGTTCCTTTTGGTTCCTTTCTTCTTTTTTTGCTCTCTTCCCTTATGATTTGATGACTGTCTTTAGTGTTCTGCTTAGATTCCTCTTTTTTGGGGGGTTTGTGTATCTATTATAGGTCAAACACATTCTAACAACCCTGCATTTTTACTGTTCCCCTCACCTTAATGTTTTTGACATCATATTTTACATCTTTTAATTTTGTGTATCCCTTAACTACTTATTGTGGATATAAATGATTTTACTACTTTTGTCTTTTAAGTTTCCTACTAGCTTTGTAAGTGTTTGATCTACTACCTTTACATTTGCTTTTACCAATGAGATTTTTTTTTCCTCTTATAATTTTCATTTTTCTAGTTGTGGTCTTTTCTTTTCCGTTTAGAGAAGTCCCTTTAACATTTCTTGTAAAGCCAGATTTGTGGTGCTGAACTCTTTTAGCTTTCATTTGTCTGTAAAACTCTTTATCTCTCCTTCAAATCTGAATGATAGCCTTGCTGGGTAGAGTATTCTTGGCTGTAGGTTTTTTTTCTTTCATCACTTTGAACGTATTATGCCACTCCTTCTGGCCTGCAAAGTTTCTGCTGAAAAGTCAGCTGACAGTTTTATGGGAGTTCCATTGTATTTAACTATTTGCTTTTCCCTTGCTTCTTTTAACATTCTCTCTTTATCTTTAATTTTTGCCATTTTAATTACAATATGTGTTGGTATGAACTTCTTGGGTTGATATCATTTGGGACTCTCTCTGCTTCCTGAACCTGAATGTCTGTTTCTGTCCCCAGGTTAGGGAATTTTTTTCAGCTATTATTGCTTCAAATAAGTTTTCTGACCCTCTTTTCTCCTTCTGGGACCCTTGTAATGCAAATGTTAGTATGCTTGATATTGTCCCAGAGGTCTCTTAAACTGTACTCATTTTTTAAATATTTATTTTATTTATTTTCCTTATTTTTTGGCTGCATCGGGTCTTAGTTGCGGCACACAGGATCTTCGTTGAGGCATGTGGGGTCTTTCGTTAAGGCATGTGGTCTCTTCGTTGTGGTGCTTGGGCTTCTCTCTAGTTGCAGCTCGTGGGCTTCTCTCTAGTTGTGGTGTGTGGGTTTTCTCTCTCTAGTTGTGGTGCGTGGGCTCCAGAGCACATGGGCTCTATAGTTGTGGCATGCAGGCTCTCTTGTTGAGGCACGCAAGCTCAATAGTTGTGGCGTGAGGGCTTAGTTGCCCCGCAGCATGTGGGATCTTAGTTCCCCGACCAGGGAAAGAACCTGCATCGCCTGCATTGTAAGGAGGACCACCAGGGAAGTCCCTAAACTGTACTCACGTGTTTTTTTTGTTTTTTTTTTTTGTACTCATGTTTTAAAACTTTTTTCTTTTCAGCTTAGATTTCCACTACTGTTTTCCTGTTCACTGATCCATTCCTCTGCATCAGGCAATCTACTCTTGATTCCTTCTAGTGTATTTTTTATTTGTTATTGTATTCTTCAACTCTTTGGTTCTTCTTTATATTTTCTCTTTGTTGAACTTCTCACTCTGTTCATCCTTTCTTCTCCCAGGTTCACCGAGCATCTTTATGATCATTATTTTGAACTCTTTATTGGGTAGATTGCTTATCTCCACTTTACTTAGTTGTACTTCTGGGGTTTTGTCTTGTTTCTTCATTTGAAATATATTCCTTTGTTGTCTCATTTTGCCTAATTCTCTGTGGTCATTTGTATGTATTAGGTAGGTTGGTTACACTTCCCAATCTTGGAGAAGTGGCCATTTGTAGGAGACGTCCTTACGGGGGTCTGGTAGTACACTATGCTCTGGATGCAAACCTGTATGATCTAGGGGTGTCCTTTATATGTGCTCCATTGGCCCTTCTGTTGTGGTGGGGCTGACTACTGTGGGTGGGCTGGTAGATGGGGCTGGTCCCTGGCCCGGTTGGCTGTCAGGCCCTGCCTTGTGCAAAGGCTGCTGCGGGGTGTGGCCAGGTCCTGGCCTGGCTGGCTGTGGGCCCCAGGGCTGGAGCCTGTGCACTGGTGGGCCTCCAAATTATCTGATGATGATCTTGTTGACACTCCCTTGTATGTGACGACTTGCTTCTCTCTTGCTGCTTTCAAGATTCAATCTTTGTTTCTTTTTAATTTATTTATTTTTGGCTGCGTTGGGTCTTTGTTGCTGCACGCGGGCTTTCTCTAGTTGCGGCGAGCGGGGGCTACTCTTTGTTGCTGTGCACAGGCTTCCAATTGTGGTGGCTTCTCTTGTTGCAGAGCACAGGCTCTAGGTGCGCGGGCTTCAGTAGTTGTGGCACGTGGACTCTAGAGCACAGGCTCAGTAGTTGTGGCACACAGGCTTAGTTGCTCCGCGGCATGTGGGATCTTCCTGGACCAGGGCTTGAACTCGTGTCCCCTGCATTGGCAGGCGGATTCTTAACCACTGAACCACCAGGGAAACCCCATCTTTGTCTTTTTGAAAGTATGATTATAATGTGTCTTGGTTTGGGTCTCTTTGAATTAATCTTACTTGGAATTTGTTGAGCTTCTTGGATGTTTACATTTGTGTGTTTCACTAAACTTAGGAACTTTTCAGCCATTATGTCTTCTAATATTTTCTCTGCCCCTTTCTCTCTCTTCTTCTTCTGGAGTCTCATGATGTCCACTTGATGGTGTCCCACAGGTCCGTTAGGCTCTGTTCACTTTTTTCAATTTTTTTTCTTTTTGTTCTTCAGTCTCAATAATTTCACTGTCATATCCTAATGTTCATTAGTTTTTTCTTTTGCCTGCTCATATCTGCCTTTGAATATGCCTAGTGAATTTTTCATTGCAGTTATTGTGCTTTTCAGCTCCAGAATCTTTTTGGTTTCTCTTTAGGTTTTTTAAATCTCTGATCATTCCATTTTGTTTACACATTGTTTACTTGACTTTCTTCATATCTACCTTTAGTTCTTTGAGTATCTTTAAGACAGTTGTTTAAAATTTTTGGTAGTATATCTGTCATGAGGTCTTTTTCAGGGAAAGACTCTGTTGAATTATTTTTTCCTATGAATGGGCCACACTTTCCTGTTTCTTTGTATGTCTTGTGATTTTTTTGTTGAACACTGGCCATGTGAATCTAATAATGTGGTATTAACTCTGGAAATCAGATTCTCCCTCATCCCCAGGGTTTTCTGGGGTTTTTTTTTGTTTGTTTTTTTTGTTTTTTGATTGTTGTAGGCTGTCTCTGTGCTGAATATTGGTCTGAGGTGTAAAGTTAACATCTTCTCAGGTCTTTTCTGAGCCTTTCCCTGGACATATATTGTCACTTTCTAATTTTCTCCATATAGGAAGTTGTTTTTGAATGTCCTAGTCTTTAATGTCTGGCTCCTGAAAGAGGAAAATGCAAAAAGTGAAGGCGGGGGGAGGGCAAAAGGCCACTGGTCCTTTAAATTCCCCTGGAAGTCACTTGAGCCAGAGATGGAGGGGCTTACAATGATGGGGGAGTGGGGGAGATGAAATAGTGGCTTCCTGCCTCTTTGCACTTCAGTAATCAAGCAGCAATCCTACTCAGAGGACAGATGCTTAATATTCAGGGGACAGAGTCCTTTTTGCCCACCCTAGCTCCCACAAGCTGTGCCAGAAAACTTGCAGAGCTGCCTGCCATGTGGCTGGTGGTGGTGGATGGGTAGCTGCTATTGTACTAGCTGAAATTGACTAAAATTGCCTACAATATACCATCCATGCCTGGAAGTTGCAAGGTTTCAACAGACTCCAGAATTCCAAAATAGTTACATCAGACAGATTCTGCCAGTGTAATTGTTGTCCAGGTGGGAGAGAGATTCCTGGTGCTTCCTACCCTTCCATCTCCCCAGAATCCTCCTCCACTTCACATATGATCTGTTGGGCTGATGAACTCTGAGTTAATAGTGGAAATAGATTTAAGATCATTGTGGCCTGAAGACCACAGATCCATTTTGCAGTTATGTCCCCTGCCCCAAGTCAAGTTGTTGCTGGTTCCCAGTACATCAAGGACCAAAATCAGGTTGCCAGCACTGCTAGAAAACCATGTGGTTCTGGCCTCCGCATCTCAAGGCAAGTAACAGGAATGAAGGGCCACTGAAATAGAGATGTGAGGCTGCCTTATGAGAAAGGGAGGAAGCCAATTTATTGAGCATCTACTAAGTACTAGTTTGGGCATAGTGTACTAAATGCTGAGATGGTGATGAGTAAAGGAATGCATGAGTTCCTTGATCCCTCAGTGGGGGGGTTATATGAGTTTATTATGTTTTGGCTGGTGTCACCTTTAGGAAGACTTTGGTATCTGTAAAGGGCAAGGGTATATATGTGGGTTCACGTTTTTACACTGAAAAGATCAGAAGTTCTCAGTGTGGAAATGTGGTTGTAAGCAGACATCAAATCCGTTAGAGTAACTAGAATTAGCCATTGCCTCCCCCAATACTAGTCATTAGCTACTTGGTCTGCCCACCTTATCTCCTCAGTCAGAAGCTTTTAAGGAGATAATTTCTTGCTGTAGGCATTATGATTTGGCTTTAAAGTTATTTTATGAAAGCGTATTATCCAAAGTAGACCCAGGCCAGGGATGTATTTAATGCCTCAAGAGAGGCTTGGACACTTGGGGTATTTATAATGTGTCAACTAAGCCAGGTTTGAAATACATCTCCCAGAATTCCTTCCTTGCATAGTTTTAGGTTGGTAAGGACCACATGATCTTTTGTGAGATTCCAAAGGTAGAAACAGTGTAGCAGCCACATTCTTTTTATATCTGGAAATTCAGTGTAAAGAGGGTTTAAGTGTCTGGCACATAGTAAGAATTCAAATAGTAATGACCAGTTTAAGCCTGTGGCTGCAGGACAGCTTTTTCTATGCACTGTTCTTAGCAACTGGTACCTACCCTACCCCTGTCAATGCCCGGCAGATTACTGAAGATTTCACTACTTGCCATTGATTATGTTAAAAAGGTCTGGTCCCTCCAAACATGGGTACTGAAGTGTTTGCTGAAAATGAGCAGGCTGCAGAGGAAAACCTTTCGCCTTTTCTTGCTCCAATCAGATTCCAAGGTGGTGGGTGGTGAGGATCTAATACCTGGTTTGTTTTTTATTTCCTCTAAACAATGAAATTCCTTAACTCAACCCAGAGCATGCTTTAAAAAGCAAAACATCCCTACCCTTTACATACTGGTAAATTCCCTGCATTTACTCCAAAGTAGACTATGAGGCCTATGGCTCTGTCGCCATTTCAGTTCCACCAAATGCTTGGGGATTTTAAGGAGCTATCAACATCTTATGCCATTTGCCAAAAGAATCATGCTTTAGACTAGAAAAAGAACTATTTTGAAATTATAGAAGGGTATCAGGTGACCTGGATGACCGTGGGCTGGCCACTTCACCCTTCTGGGTCCTCCTCATCCTTGATTCTCCAGGGTCCTCAGGGAATCCCCGCTTTATGGACTATGCTCCAGTCATCCCATCTGTAGGTAGCAGTTAGCTCCAACAGGTGCTGTCAAAGGTCTTCTTGGGAGTTACATTCAGTGATGTCCCCTTTCTTGCAATGTATCATTAAGGTCACACATGTAGATTATGTTGAGATGAATTATATAAATAGCAGGGTCAAAATTATTGTGCCTTGTCTGTATAGTTCCCTTATCTCCCAAAGAAATGTCAGACAAGTAGGAGAGAAAAATCTGAAAGGAAGCACTGAGGGTTCCTTTTATGTCCACTTTTGTCAGTCATTGCTATTCAAACACGTAAGTAGCCAGTTGATGGAAATATACAGCTAGTTTGGGGAACTGTTTTTGGATTTTGATGAATCAACTCAAATTAATGCTCTTTGTCACTAATGTTGGTGACAGTCCCTTGGAATACATTCTGATGCACCATGCTAAAAGAGGAGTCGAAGTGATGCCTTAAAGGCCAAATAACTATGGAGAAAACTCTTCACTGATATTCCTCATGCTTTGGAGCAGGTGCAGGCTGCCTCGAATTACCCAAATCACAAATTTATAGTTAGGAAACTCTGCTTATCTTCAAGATCCCTAGCTAATCATTATTTGTTTAGAAAAACGTGCAAATAAAGGGAATTATTCCATTACCACATAATTTAGCAGCAAAGGGGGAAGAGTAGAGTATAATTCAAATCCAGAGATGAAGCAAGGAATTCAAAGGGAATAAAAGGTGGCTGGAGCCTGTGTTGACCTGACCTGTCTGTAGGCCTTGGTGGTGCTATTGGGGTCGCAGTGCCCCCAGCCCTGCAGCCCCTGTCTTTTGCACTGTGAATCAGGATTAACAAGCTACTTAAGAGGAAATACATGCTTAACGCAGAACACTGACTGACATATGCTTACTTATATTTTACATATTTATTAAAGGGCACAATTAAACCTCTTCATTTCCCCAATTGAACCTACCTTACACTCAGTTAAAATGGCGGAATATCCACTGGTTAATGAAAAAACAAAATCTTCTTGTTTTTACAAAGATGCATAATTCCACTGCCTTTAGCCCAATGTTGATCTCAAGTTGTGCATCAGAGCAAGGAGCAGGAGAATATCGTCTCTTGCCAAGTTTCTGAGGTCTCATTTCTTCAACTTGTCCCCCACCACAGTTTTTCAACCAAAACAACCTTTCTTGAAGACTATTTTAGCAAAACCAAGAATGGGAAATCACATTTGTTTTTCTTAATTTATTTAAGGAACACCAAAAAAGTGCATCTGAATACTTTTTTTAAAAAACCAATTTGTTTTTAATTCACCGTATGCTGCCTCACCACTCCAAATGCAGTCTAAGAGATGGTTCAAAGACATCTGCTGACTTCCAGACAAATTGTTTAAAATTATTGAATTTGATACAAGAATATGTGAAGTTTCTTTCTCTTGAGTGGTGATGGGCACCTCATAATCATTTGCTCCGAACCACTTGCCCAGCCTTCCCCTCTCTCTCCTCGCCTGTTCACATGACCCATAACAGACGAGACAGTGGGCTAAGATAATCTAATTTTTGGAACAGTTTTTTGCTTGTTACCTGCAAAAATCTAACTGGACTTTTTAGGATCTAATTTTAACCTTAGCCTCACTGGAGTCGTGCTCTAGTCAACAGAGCTACAAATACTAAACAGTTAAGCAGATAAGCAAAATCAACTTTTGCTTTTATATTCCCTAGGTGAGACTTCTTTAAAAAAAGAAGTAACTCACGAAAAAAGACTAATGTGTAAATGAGAAATTAAAAGGATTTTAGTTATCATTAAGGAGAAACAATTCCATTTGTTCCATGGAGACAAAAACTGATATAAAAGGAAATGACTTTATTTTTAGGTTTTAACATGGGACCTAACCTAACAATAAAAGTGTTTTGTTAAAACCACCATAAAAATAAAAATTAATCTAAAATACAATTGCCAGTGTTCTTTAGGATTTAAAAAAGTGAGATGTTCCAGGTTGAAGCAAATGTTTTCTTGGGTTGCCAAATGCATTCCCATGAGTGTTTCTTATTTCTTAGGCTGTGGGACCAGAAAGCCACGCTTAATCTCGCTTACCCGTAAGGACTAAAATTCAACTACATGTACATATTTAAGACTTGCCCTAATTCAATGCCCAAGTACTGGAGATTTTAGGCTAGATGTACCTGCATGGGAAGCTGTTTTCAACTCTTTTTCACAACTCACACCAGAACAAAGCAGCTATCGGCGCAGGAAAAGAAAGCTACTGCATGTCAAACCTGCAAGGAAAATGCTTAACGTAGAAGAGCGATGACTTATTTTTTCAACCCCACAGACTTTGTTTTTAAAAATTAAGCTACTTAGTAGTAAAAAGTCAAAAAATTTTTTTAACATGATAGAGGAGTGTAAATAAACTTCCATAAATCAGTATACATGTGTTTATGAGACAGCAATTTTAAAAAGACAACAAAAAGGCTGCATGGATCCTAGACAGATATGTAAATAAACTCACTCACTCCAGATATTATAAGAACAAGCCTGAAATTCTTTATAGCAAGGGTTAGAATGGAAATAAGAAACTGAATGGTAGCAATGCGAGCAGGCAGTACTGGATTCAACATTCTTTCCTAAAAGGATAGAGGAGGGAAGAAAAAGCACAATTCTGATAGTTCTATTCACATTTCAGCATCTCAGAACTTCATCCAAAACAGGGAAAGCTAATCCAGAAACTCCCTCTGCTCGCTAGCATTGAAGAGTACTTTAGGAATGACAGGGTTCCTCCTCTGGGGGGACAGGCTGGCGGGGCAGAAGCCTGCTCTCACAAGGAGGCTGCTTTACTAAGGAGGGGGTCTGGGAGGCGGCTAAGTCAGCAAGCGAGAGGCCTCTGAGATTCTGGCTTTCAGGTCCGTGATGCTGCTGGGGATCTGAGGGGGGGACCCGGCCCCTCTCCTTTGGGTTCTGTTGGTTAAAAATGCAACAGCATGCATTCACAGCACTTCAGTCATTTGAAAAACAAAACCTCCCCCAACTCTCCCCTGCCCAACTGTAGGAAAGAAGAAACTCATTAAGCATTTATTTCTAGGTTTCTGCAGTGCTATTAAAGTTCAGTCAAATGGAAAACCTAACAGCCAGCCCCCAATTGTTAGGATGATCTCAAGAGACCCTGAATTGGATATTGCAAGTTGACATAAACTGAAATGAGCTGGACTTAAGCTGTTGGCTCAATCTCTCCACACCAACAGTTGCTGCTTTGTTCCACCTGGAGTGGTCCCATGCCACCCCCTCGATGAGAGCTCTGGGCAGCAGCAGGGTGGTGGTTTTTTGGGAAGCTACTGGTTTTGCCATTTGCTTCCAGAATCACATAGACTATAACAAACTTTACATTAAACACTGTTTAGTCCTGAGTTGGGTGAAAGCCCGTGGAGGAGGGGCCAAGTTCCTTAGGACTCTTCCCTCCTTGGCGTGGTGTCATACATGGCCTTTGGCTTTCTCTTCCATCGACTGACTTGCTGTTTCTTTTTCATTGGTGACCCCTTCTAAAGTCTTCTTGCCCATTGCTTTACTGGCCTCTTCCTGAGGAAGAAGTAAATCAAGAGCATTAGAGGAAAAAAGAAATGAAATGTCCAATTACTTCCTGGCTCCTCCAGACTGTCAGGTCGAACACAAGAGGGCATTACCATGACTTTATTTAGATTGTGCAGCTGTGTAAGTCACGGCTCTGCTGCCATAGTCAGAGTGGGGGCTTTCACTTTTCTTTCGTTAAAGTGACCAGCTTGCCGCAGGGACAGCTGTTTAACAGTCAAGTCCACATAACAAGGGGGTTTGAGCGGACGGTCAGCGCAGGACCAGAATACAACTTTGCTGCAGGGGAGGCTGACTGCTCCTATCACATTCGCTAGGTTGGCTCCCGAGCCTCAAATTAAAGGGCATGACGGCGGGGCTTCCCCATCAGAGCCCATTTCCCAGGAAAATCAAAGTCTCAACAAGCAAATACTGTTTGGTTTTTTAAAAAATATTAAAAGCCTTAGTACATTTCTAGGGAATTAATTTCCCTCTTCTCTTGCATGGACATGCCAGGGCCTCACAACTATGTGCCTTTGGGGAACAGAATAGTGGAAAAGCTCTACTCTATTTCTGGATCCAAACCAGCCTCAATCAGATCTGAGATCATTTTCCCTATTCTTGTGCCTCTCAGGTTGTCTTCCTGTGCTTGTGTCCTATGCTGAACCTTCTTAGAAAAAAAGTCAAAGGGGCAAGGTCAGTCAGTTCATGATCTACCTGAAGGCAAGTGGGTTCTGCACATACCTTTGCATCCTGCTCTGCAAACTTCTTGAACATGTTGGCGTATATCCTGCGGTCCCGCTCATTGTGCTCCTTAGCCTTTTTCTGGCACATGGAGATCTGCAGTCTCGCGGCCTTATTCTGGGGGTTTACTTCCAGCACTTTCTCAAAGTCGCCCTTGGCTGACTCAAACTCATTCATGAGCAGCTGGGCTTCACCCCTCCTGTACAAGCCCTTCTCATTGGCACTGTCCAGTCCAAGGGCCTAGGGACAGATGGTCTATGTTTTAGAAAGGATGCATGTACCTTGTGGGCATTTGGAGAGAAAGGTCTCTGGCCAAGGGAACTGGAAAAGGCATATTGAAAAGATCAGGCTCAAGGTAATTACGTACTACTGATCAAAATATCCAAATTAATTTCTGTATTTAATGCAATTTCTATAAAGGTTCCAAGGGGACTTGGGAGGAGGACTTTTGAAAAGTTCATATAAAGTCCAATGGAAGAAGTAAATGACTAAGAATGGCAGAGAAAATTTTGGAAAAACAAAAATAATGAGGGGACTTGACCCACCAGAGAAAAAGATATACTATTAAACTATTGAAACTATTAAAACTACTATTAAAACCGTGGTTAGTACTCCATGGACAAACAGGTCAGTGGAAGAGAACAAGGCATTCAGAAACAGATTCATGTGTATGTATACAAAAAGATTTAATAATCACCAAGATGGTAATGTAAATCATGTAGGGAAAGGATTAACTTTGCAATAAATGGGGCCAAGACAGTGACTATCCATGTAGAAAATAAGTTAGATTCCTAGCTCATATCATAAACAAACAAATAAATTCTAGACCAACGATGTTTACATGCAAAAAACCCCCCATAAAATATAATAGGGTTGGGGGCTTCCCTGGTGGCGCAGTGGTTGAGAATCTGCCTGCTAATGCAGGGGACACGGGTTCGAGCCCTGGTCTGGGAAGATCCCACACGCCGTGGAGCAACTAGGCCCGTGAGCCACAACTACTGAGCCTGCGCGTCTGGAGCCTGTGCTCCGCAACAAGAGAGGCCGCGATAGTGAGAGGCCCGCGCACCATGATGAAGAGTGGCCCCCGCTTGCCGCAACTAGAGAAAGCCCTCACACAGAAACGAAGACCCAACACAGCCAAAAATAAATAAAACTTAAAAAACTTAAAAAAAAAATAATAGGGTTATTTATTATTTTTTTTAAAGTAAACCTAGTTGGAGTAGGTTTTTAAAGTACTGAACAGGGTTATTTTTATTATTGTTGGATGGGGAAGACTTTTCTAAAAAGACAGATTTTACTACGAAGTATTAAAACTTTCTTTTCAGAAAAAGATACCATCATCAAAGACAAACAAGTGAGAACAAGGTCCCTACTGTCAGACAAAGGGTTAACAGTGATAATGTGAGGCTACCTCAATCAATAGAAAACAAATAATCTGGTGGAAAGATGTGAACAAGCAATTCACAGAAGAAACACAAATGGCTAACAAGTCATGAAAAGATGTGCAACTTCATTGGTAACCAAGAAATAAAAATGAAAATAAGAATTTTTTGTTGCCAATAATACTGAGAAAAGAAACCACTGATAATATTCAATAATATATGAAGTATTAAAATTTAAATATATTAAAATAACATCTTTTGACCCAGTATTTCCACTCCTAGGAATTTTATCCTAGAGAAATAATTCCACACATATGCAGAGAAACACTTCATAATTTATAATATCAAAAACCTGGAAATCTACCAAAAGGTATTGGTTAAACAAATTATGATAGAGGCATACAACTGATACTATATAGACTAAAAAGAATGAAGAAGAGTTATATGATGAACTGATAAGATGCAGAAAGATGTCCTTGTTTTATACATCTATACATTCTCATTAAAAAATATACATATTACTATGTATGGAAAAACAAAAGGAAGGTGTGTGGGAAATGAATGACTGTGGTTTTGGGAGAGGGTCAATGGGAATTTTATGAATGGACTCAGTTTCTTGTATGTTTCTGTAATGTCTGAAATTTGAATGACTTTATACTACTTCTATAATAAAAAAGCACAAAGTTTAAAAATGGAATTAATAACATTCTTTTCTCAGGCAAAAATTTAGTATAAGATGATAGGGAACACATCCACAAAACTCAAAATCTTAAAACTCAAAAATAATCTTACAAAGAAGGTATGAAATAGTTGCGTGTTATTCCTCTTTCCTTTGTCTGTCTTTAAGATATATCCAGTTACTAGCTTTTACCCATAGTATAATATACACTGTTCACTCTGAGACCAAATACCTGACACAATAGCATCAGCTAGTGTAGAAAAGAACAGAATCCTACATATGATACTGTTACTGGTCTTTTAGTACTTAGGTGCTGCTTAACATGTTAACAACAGAGATGTAATAAGGGATGCTGATGCTTTGTGGGTCTTGCAAATTATTTATGTATACTCCTAGTCAGTGAATAAATATGATTATAATAAAAAGTGACTTGTATATATCCCTGCATGAGCAGCCACAGTCTGTTCTTAAAATCCTAAAAGGCTTCAGTTAAATGTTCTTATTAAATTGTGTAATCTGGTACCAAATACCATCGACTTAAGGTCATGGATAAAAATTGCTTAATTTTATCAAAACTTTTACTCATAATGTATTATTATAAATAGTCTAGGCATTAGGAAAGTATGACTGTAGTAAAAAAAAAAAAAATCTTTCTGAATTTCCCAATTCTTACTGAGAAACAAATAATCCCAAACAAAACAAAGCAAAATGAAAAATCCAAAGCTTGGCTGAGAGGAAGGAGAAGACGACTGAGTACGAGGATGGAGAAAAAAGATCCGGACTGTCTAACATTCATCCCACACGAAGACACTTTACCTTGTCACAGCATTCCACGGCTTTGGTGTATTCTCTAAGCTTCAGGTAGCACATGGCCAGGTTCAGGAAGGCAGCGAGCAGAAACGATTCAGAAGCTTTCGATTCCTTTTCTGATAAGCCATATTCCATCTCTAACCAGGACACTATCTTCCCATACTGAATCACCGCCTGCATGTACTTGCCTCCCTAACAGAGAAAGCCAGTAATTACTTGCTGTACAGGCTCTGGAGCGGGTACAAAGGAAGTGTAAGCTCAGCCCTCCCTGAGAAAATCAAATCCGCAAAAGGAGACAACCACCTGGTACCAACCAAGGTATCTGATCATTTCCTTCTGTTCTCAGCAGGTGGCTCTCCAGGCAACTTTCTCCCTTCCTTCTCAAGTTCCAGTGACCTCTGAGCTGGTGCAGGGCCGGGCACCGTAATGCTCTTGTCCAGCATTTACCATCTCACCCTTTTCAGAGGGGGCAGTTCTTTCAGCAGGTGGGCATCAAGGCTTTTGGGTTACATTCTTTGGTGCTAAAATTTACCAAACTTTCAAAGGGCTGGTGAGTAGCTATAGACTATGTCACTAGTTTACTTGAAGGGGAAGTTACTTTTCCCTTTTCTCCTCCTGACGATCAGCACTGCACAGTACATACTATATTCTGGCAAGTGCTAGTCCCAAACCCAGCAAATCTTATTTAAACCAGGGGTTGGCAAACGTTTCCTGTAAAGGGGCAGATAATATTTTAGGCTTTGCAGACCAAACAGTCTCTGTTGCAACTCTGTCCTTGGTAGTACAAAAGCAGCTACAGACAATATATAAATAAAGGGGCATGGCTGCGTCCCAGTAGAGCCTTACCTACAAAAACAGGCTGTGGTCTGCTACCCTCTGATCTATAGATAATGGGAATATACATAGTTGAAGAGCAGCCATCCAACATAAATAACTATAAAACATAAATCACACAGGAGTTAGTCACCTAACTACATGAGAAAGCTCTTTCTCTTAATCATATTTTTGCTCTCTTACCCGATTAGAATTCTAAAAATTGTGAATAAGAATTGTGTAATTAATTCACATGAATTATATCTGCTCTATACAAGAAATAATGGGCTGAAACAATGTGTTTACTGCCATTTTAGGATGAATGAGAGGAGTGACAGCTGGTAAGTACACAAATAAGATGGGGGTACAGGTGAGGGGTCTCCTCTGCAGGAGGTGACCATAAGCTCGAAAACATGACCCATCCCGCCAGATGGCAGAATTGCAGCCAGACCCCTTAGGACATTAAATCCAATGTCTGACCAATGAACAGTGTTAAGATCATGTCACTAGGATTTACCATAGTCAAAGCAAGGCATACACTTCAGTGTAGAGTTATGTCTCCCCATGCACTCCAAACGTCACCCAATGACTGAGTAAGAAGAGAAAAATCACAGAGCAAGTCTACAAGAATGTTCCCGTTATAAAGGAATTCAGGTGGTTGGCATAAAAATGAGCTCCATCTGTAGAAAGGAAGCCCCGATGTCGATTTTTAGTGATAAGGATGGGGTAGACCAGTTCCAAGGAGAGGGCCTGGGTCTGAATGTACAAATCTTCCTCAGCTTACAACACACCCTGGGTGAGCTGAAATGCATTTACTACCCCTCACCTACTAAACAGTAGAACTTAGCCTGGCCTACCTTAAGTGTGATCAGAACACTGGCATTAGCCTACAGTTGGGCAAAATCATCTAACACAAAGCCTGTTTTATAATAAAGTGTTGAATATCTCATGTAATTTACTGAATACTGTCCTGAAAGTGAAAAACAGAATGGTTGTGTGGGTCCAGAATGGCTGTATCGGTTATTTGCCTCCGTGATCGCAGGGCCGGGAGCTGTGCTCACTGCTGCTGATCACATCGCCAGCCCAGGAAAAGTCAAACCCCAAATTCAAAGTGTGGTTTCTACTGAATGTGTATTGCTTTCGCACCGCTGTAAGTCGGGGGTTGTCTGTACTTATAGTTTGTCTTAGCCTTAGGCCCACTACTCAAGATTAAAGTCCTCACCAGTTTCAGGGTTGGGCATTTTCTGTCATTGTCTTTTCTCTTGCTGGATTGTGAGCTCTTTGGGACAGGAAGCATGTCCTATCCCTTTTGGAATATCCAGGGTTTAACATAAGGAGGCCCTTAATGAAGGTGTGCTAAGTAAACATTAAGGTCAAAGGCATATAACTATGGAATCAAAAGTTTTTCAATCCTTGGGAGCAAAATGGAGGCGTAGGTGAAAATAAAAGGTGTCACTTCATTTAGATTAGGTGAGGACAGGCATTTTCCCTGTTACACCTAGTTTCTTCTTCCTCTCTCTCCTCCTCCATCTTTAGTGTTCCAATTACCTTTCTGACTATTTAATATATTGTCATAGAGAAAGAAAAGAAGAGTCAGGGAGGACAAAGATCCAGATCCTATCACTTCAGTAGGTTCTGACCTTCAGAATGGTAGAGGCTATGCTTTCTAAAAAAAAAAAAAAACCCAAAGTATTAGACTTCATAATACATAAATGTTCCTTACCTTTATAGAGCATTTTAATTTTTTGACAGCCTTTTCTTATATAGTATATATAATTTTACTTATATCTCAACTTCTAATGAACAAAGACCTCTGTGTTATTTCTGCTTCTGATGTACTAAAACAGGAGTTCTCAACTAGGGTGATTTTGCCCCCAGGGGACATCTGGCAATGTTTAGAGATGTTTTTTGTTGTCACAACTGGAGAATATGTGTGCACTACTGGCATCTAGTGGGTAGGGGCCAGGGATGCTGCTAAATGCACAGAACAGCCTCCTGCCAAGCAGAATTTATACAGCCCCAAATGTTGATTGTGCTGAGGTTGAGAAATCCTGCTCTAAAAGAGTGAAGGAACAAGAAAGAGGGGCAGGTTTTTAGTTTTTTTAACCTAAAATCCTAGAGTCATAGACGACTTGTTTCTAAATCATAGCACTGGTTTCCTGGTTCAGTAATGGTGGTCAAAACATAGCAAAGCCTGGTTCGTCTGCAAAGGGTTCCATGGTTGAAGGACGATCCTTAACTAGCTTGCTTTAGAAATGCTTTTTCCCCCAAGGAGCACAAGGGGGCGCAAGAACCTCTTGGTTAGAAAGTGTCCTCAGCCTTACCACTCTGCCTCCAAGTCAGAAAAGAGAAACACGTGTGATAGTTAATGCTCTTGTCCCGCAGAATGCTGTCAGCTATGAGGGCAAAAATCATGTCTGTTTAACTGACTTGCACAATGCCTGGCGCAACGTCACGTTGTTAAACGTGCTTAATAATTATTTTCAGAGCCAAATGAAGAGAGTCCTCTCCTACCTTTCTTTAGCGTTCAGAGGTTGATATGAGTTTACACTTTAAACGCCAAAATCACTCCCATTTAAAGGCTTATTACAATTCTACCCTACTACGGGGAGAGACTTACCCACTTATGTGTAAACCAAACCGACAGGTCAATGAAAATGGAGCTCCAACGTGCGGGTGGCATGCAATGTACCCCATCTCTGCTCTGGCCCACACACCCGGGCTCTGCGCTGTGCACAAGGCGCCAAGTCAAACACCCTGGAAAGTCAAGGCCCGGGAAGGCAGCATGGCAGATTGAAACCTGCCCTGACATTTGAAAAGGGAATGTGTATAGGAACCCACCTACCAACCATTTCTGAAGTCTTACAGGTAAAACTAGGATCACTGCTGGGATCTTTTACCTATAATTATGAAGGTGCCTCCAGGGAAGTTCTGAGTAGTACAGAATGTTCAGAGACATTCTGGGGGAAAGGTCTTAGGTCAGTGGTTTTGAACCTTTCATTAATTTTCCCCCAAAAGACTAATGTTTTGAAAGATTTTGTCTATCGAATTGCATGTTAAAAATAATATGTTCCATATGTGTGACTGCTGATCCAGATTTTATCCAAAGATCAGTAATTTTAAGAGGGTTCATAATATTATGAAATACACAAATCACTGTTGCAGTTATGATGCTAAGAAGCAACAAAGTTTAGTAACTGTACAGACAATTTAGCACTGCTTTCTGTTGCTGATCGTAAATTCTGGCCATCTCTCTGTATACATTCAGGACACAGCTATATGACACGTGGCTTCGCAACATTATTTGAGTCATCAGCAACCAATTAGAGCTTCTGAATAGCCAAGCTGTTTCATTACACGGAGTTAATTCTAGTCAAATGCCAAAAGTCGCAACCCCTCTACCAAATGTTAATATTCTTTTCAGAGGTTTTGGGAAATATAAAAAATACACTTAAAGACTTTTATGGACTCCAAGTAGATAGCAAAACATAGTTCAGGACCTATGGTCTTAAGTAATTTTACAGAAAATTTTCTTTTTGTTCTAGTGTATTAGGTATTTGGGTCTACAAATAACTCATCTGGAATCTACCTGAATAGTTACAGAAGTATCCAATACCTCAATTAGAATTTAAAAAAATCAAAGTTGTTCTTGAGAGTTTAGAAATGCACTGAATTTTAGGGCTGGAAGGAAACTTGGGAGTCTTCTAATTTAACTCCCTCACTTTTCACATGAAAAAGTAATCTCTTTGGACCTTAAATGACTTTAAATCATTTGGAGCCATAAAGCCCAGTTTTCCCAATTCAGAGGTCATTCTGCCATATCCTAATGCTTTCTGGTGATCCATACATTATTTTAATATATGTAACAGTTATAAATAAATATAAATAATTATATATTATCTACACCCACAATAAGAAATGTTTTAAATTATGACCTAGTACCCACTCACACACAACTGAACAAAGTTTTGTGAAACAAAGTGTATCCTTACTACATAAGGCAATACACTTCCACTAAATTGATTTCATGACTCAATAATGGGGCTCCTCTCAAAGTGTAGAAAATAATAACCATACCTGTTGCCCTCTGGCTGCGTAATTCTATGTTGGTTATACAGTCTTACATAATTCTCTAGTTGTTTCATGTGGGTTAATATTGCCTCCCCTCCCTCCAGACAAGGCTGTCAATGCAAGGACATGTCTTACAGCAGGTTCTCCATGAAGACTTGTTGAAGTACACTGATGTATCACTGCTTTATAGACTGTTGAAAACATCATCTAATTGTTTTTTTTTTGCTCCTGGATCACAGCAGCAAGGAAAAAAGAGAAACCTCGACAAAACTCCCATTCTTTCTCTCATTCTCTTCTGCGCTAAGCCCTTTTCTGCTTGATGTGGAGAAGGTATAATATTTGGCAATGGGGAAGCAATGGATAGTACATTCTGATTAGAATTGAACAAAGTGCTGTTTCTTTTTTTATTGTATCTGGGGGTTTAAAATCTAAGTGAGGAAACAACACATTCCTAGATTACAAGAAAGTGTTTTCAAGAATCAATAAATGACAAATATCATTCAGGAATTTCTGCTTTTTTCTCACAAAAGCAAGTGTGGCAGGGATCGTCTTGGCCATTAGAAGAAATTTATACTCTCCTCCTGCCAGTTCCTTTTGAAATCTGTGCATGATCTTTCCTTTTATCATGTACCTAAGTGACTTCCCCAAGACAGTGGAAAGGAAAATGATATGAAACTTACCCCTTTGAATTCTACTACTTGCTAACAATTATTCTATTCATTCTTTGTTTCGTCCCACAAACACTTGTTGAGTGACCACTATGTACCAGCAAGATGCTTTAGGTCTTGAGTGATACACGGTGGGTGGGCAAGCCAGACCTGGTCTGACTTTGCGGAGGCTTACAATCTAAAGTGGAATGTGTACAAGAGGCTTTTGTATTCTTTTTGCCACATAATTCATTCTGTCGCACCATTTCTTATACTGAAAATGACAGACTTGTAAAAATTCAGGCTTATTCTTATCCAGAAGGGTATAGAATTCAGAATAGGGAGTATCAGCACAATTAATTGATACTTGAATAAATTCTTTGAGATGGAAAGGATTGTACAAAGACTCACATACCTTGAAGTACACAGTTCCCTTCTCTTTGACAATGGCAGCCTGCTCCAATTTTTCTTTGGTATCCATCTCCCAGGATTCTTTGGCCTGTTGTATAAATGTGTGACAATGGTTAGATGAACAGAGAAGGAAAAAGCATCAGCTGATGTCCGTAAGAAGAAACAATAGCTACTCCTAGAGGATACCCACCCCCCAAAACACACTGGCTTTTAAAACTGTGTGCCCTTGCCAATGCACTGCTAGGCTATAACTCACTTTCCATGAGGACAAAGCAGTAGCTTGATCCATGCTGCTCAAGAGGGAGGTGCAGGCAATAATACCGTAAGGAAGATGAACTGTTGAGCGTCGTTAAAGAATGCGCCTTTAGAATTATGAGGTGAGGCCACACAATGGAAGCTGGGGCCCCTTATCTCCCTCCTGCAAACTGTGCTGCTAAACTGCTATTATAATTTAGGCAAGTTTCTCTCAAGCCTCAGTTTTACAACTCTAACATGGTAACACTATTGTAGTCAAGTCACAGTTGTATATTCATACACACTTTAAAAATTCCAGGTCATGTAGTTGTCTCTCCACTCTGATACAATCAGACATACTAAAGCCTCCAAACTGTAGCAACTTGCAGATGCGTACTTGGGGAATTTCAAGGAAAACATAATTGGGAGGATAGAGGTGATGCCGAGATGTAAACAAATGCTTTCATGATCACCTACTAATTTATACTGTGTGTATCATTACTCCTCCCCCATTATAGATACGAATCCAGGGACAACTGCACTTTCATTATGAACAGCTGGATCGTAAAGAGTCAAAAGAACCATCTGGAGTCCTTTAGGGAAGATGACAATGGCTGTGTCAGTGCTATTTACTGCATAAGAATTATGAAGCTTAAGTGGGTAAATATGAAATTCTCTATTCAAAAGACAGTGGTATATATATCCCCTCCTTTTTAAAGTGAATAATGAGAGTTACTAGTCTTCCTGGCAACCCTATGTTGATTCTTAACAATTTAACTCTATTATTTAAAAATCTAATAACAAGGGTTCTGCATTTTTTATATTGGGTTCAGTCTTTATTGATTATAAATCTATTCTTAATATTACAAAACAGAAAATGAATTCATGTTGCCTCCATCACTGCCACACACTGTCACATGGTTTCAAATATAATCTCATAGCATTGTGGTCGGAAAAGATGCTCGATATGATTTCAATTTTCTTAAATTTACCGAGGCTTGCTTTGTGACCCAGCATGTGATCTATCCTGGAGAGTGTTCCATGTGCACTTTTGAAAAGAATGTGTATTCTGCTGCTTTTGGATGGATTGCTCTATAAGTATCAATTAAGTCCATCTGGTCTACAGTGTCATTTAAGGCCTGCGTTTCCTTACTGATTTTCTGTCTGGATGATCAGTCCATTGATCTAAGTGGGGTATTAAAATCCCCCACTGCTATTGTGTTACTGTCAACTTCTCCTTTTATGTCTGTTAACATCTGCCGTATATATTGAGGTGCTCCTATGCTGGATGCAAGTATATTTGCAATTCTTGTATCTTCTTCTTGGATTGATCACGTGGTTTCAAATATAGCTAGCAGTGCAGCCTGGCATATGCCCTTGCAGCCGTGACTGAGCACAGGCTCGCTGTGGCGTACTACAGTGAGGAGGCTCCTGAGTGTACAAGGTCCACTGGGCTGTGATGGGAAGGGGTGGGGGTTACTTTACTGCTAAAAATTATTTTCTCCCTCTTTAAATATAAAAACCACTTTGTGCTATGAAGACAGCTTTAGAGAATCAGTACGGAGCTAGCAGGACTTTCAGAAGATGTTACCTGACAACAAGCAATGGTTGTGACAAGAGCATATGTTTGTTTTGGGGAATGTGTTATGATTGGGAACATCACTGTTCGGGGAGGACCCCAAAGTTAGAGGCCTACAGGACAATGATTTCCTTTCTGAGTCTAATAACATAAAAACAGTCACGTTTCCAGTCCAAAGCTTGAAGTATGGAACATGGAGGTAGCACTGTGGGGATGAAAAAGGTCTACAAGATGCAGTTCCTGAGGCTCTCGGGGAAGGGCTGGGCTCTGGTGGTGCAGAGGACGTAGCTGGATGGGACAGCGTACCTAGCTCAGGCATATGCTCTGCGTTTGTCCAGGGAAGCTGCTGCTGGGAGCCTCCAGAGGCGGGTTTGAGATGGAAATACACTCAAGGAGGCGTGCCATTTCTGGAACCTGAGGCAAACGCTCTCTTTTTTTCTACTTGGACAGGTACGAAAAGAAAAAGTCTAGGGTTAGCAGGTTTGTTCCTTGTGTTCCTTGCCACAGAGCCTGGTGGCCCATGAAGCCCTTGCATTTTGGATAATAACTTGGAGCCACAGTGAAGGCCTCTTCACGACTCCTGTGAAGGGTATGATCCATCCAGCCCTGGAAAACTGCACCCCACTCCCCCCAAGGAGCTGCTTGGCAAGAACATGAACCTTTTTGTCTTCAACCCAGGAAAAAAAGTACAAAAAGAACAAGTCTAGGAACAAATAAGGGAACAAGTCTTGGCTTCTACCCAAAAAAGTTAATAAAAAAAAAAAAAAAAGGCTGACACATAGGAACAAAATAAGAACACTGAGCTCCTTGGTTGTGTATCAGCTGTGCTGTATCAGTTGTCCTGTGCTCTAGTAGCAGCGTCAGAGACAGGAGACAAACTTGCTCATGAAAAGCACAATATACAAACAAATACCATCTATCTATACCACCTGGTAATATAAGATACTAATTTACAAGAAGTGGATGGAGAAGAAATCTGTCATGATTTCAGAGAAGTTGGTATTTTCTCACCTTTTCGAAGCTCTTAAGTGTAACATCATATATAAGCTCAGCATTAGGTTCAATGCCAAAGTTAGGCTTCCCTGCCTCTCCAAAACCATATCTGAAATGGAGAGTAAAAAAATAAAACTTTAAAGAATTGGTGTATTTCCAGGCACCCCCTTCAGTATTTTGAGGCATCACATCAGCCATAGAGCTATCATTTGCAAACTACACACATCAAAGGCCCTGAAGACAAACCAGATGTTGATCAGAAGATATAGTGCCAAGTATCACTGCGGTGTTTTTTTTTTAAGAAACCAGGCTACATTTAGTTTTCTTCTTCATATTCATATGTAATGCAACACCTGTACTCCTTGGGACAGCTTGCTTAATGTGATTTTAAATGTCACTGTCTCTTTTTCTGCTTGATTTTATATCTAGTTCTTTCTATAAAACAGCCATTATTTGACTATAAGGGCTTTCCCTGAAGCTTTATCAGGACCCAGAGAAGACAGGCACTATAATCATTACAGTGCTGTTTGGGAGAGGTATGTTTTAATAAGCTTTTAACTTTAAAGTGCTGTCCCCTTCCAAAAGTACCACTTCCAGTCAGATAAATGGGGGAAAGGTGCACACATCAGGAAGGATATACATCCTCACAGTATTTCTTCAAGACTTTCAGAAAGCATACTAGAAAACAAATGTATAATCAAAAAGAACAGCCCCAGCAAACTCTAATACCTCATCAAGAGAAATACTCTGTACTGTATTCTCATAGCTCTCTGGCTATAACACTGTAAAACACTACACTTTTTAGCCAAAACTTACTGAATAAAATTACGGGGGATATATAAATTTGTTTTTTGGAATCATTTAAAATTTTAACACATCCAAGGCATTCGAGAGAGCACACATCTACTAGAATGGAAATTCTGATGGAGCTTTGTCTGTCTGGTTCAGTGGTTTCCCAGCATGGAGAACAATGCCCAGCATATTAGGAAAACGTTCATCAGAATATACTCTGCTCCATCTGTTTCAAGCAAACTACTCTTTAATATATGGAATGGCACTGCAAAAATCTTAGTAAACTCAAACTCTCAGGCTATGGTTTGAAACCAGGCCAAAACCAAGTTGATGTATTAATACCCTCAGTTTTCTCTGGGGCAAAAGAACTAGAGTGGGAACACTCATCTCTTGCTATTTGTACCACTTCTTTACTCCCTGCCTGAATTTTTCAGGAAGAAAATGCTTACTCATTTACCTCCCCTGTTACACAAGAAAATGGAAGCTGGAGCCAGAGAGAGGCACAGAGATGGAGTGAGAGCTGGTAGGAATGGGGTGTGGTAGTTTTTAATAGCAGGGCAAAGGGTATCTTCAGCAAAGAAATAAAAGAGGACATAATTACCAGTGGCCAACTGTAGGAAGTGGTGACTAGTTTTCTACTTTGAGCTCTTAGACCGATATATCGCCTATTTTGTTCCTGCCATCTAGTAAATAAAAGAACATTCCTTAACTGCTGGGAATCAGGTAGGCAGGTGAGTCCTCACTGAGCGT
Organism: Eubalaena glacialis; assembly: GCF_028564815.1. Classification (NCBI taxonomy): domain Eukaryota; kingdom Metazoa; phylum Chordata; class Mammalia; order Artiodactyla; family Balaenidae; genus Eubalaena; species Eubalaena glacialis. The sequence goes on along the minus strand of NC_083722.1, from coordinate 39,281,500 downwards.
GTGTTTACTGACAGCATGTTCTATTTGGAGCCCTGTGCTAAACAGGTACAAATCCAACAGATGCTCTGGCACTTGCCTTAGACCCGTGGCTCTCAAAAGGGGTTAATCCCCCATCCCTATCAGGGACATCTAGCAATGTCTAGAAATTTGGGGTTTGTCACAACTAGGAGGCTTCTGACTTCTAGTGGGTAGAGGTCAGGGACACTACCAAACATCTTACAGGACAGCTCCCCCAGCCAAGAAATATCCAGCCCCAAATGTCAACAGTGCTGAGGAGGAGAAGAGCTGCCTTACAACGCTTAAAAATAGGAGTTCCATGGCTGGGGGCGAGGAGGGTGACGGTTTGGGTCGAGGTCAGGCACCAAATTGTTCCGGTTATCATCAACGGGATTAAAGAAGACTAAGGAAGGATATGATTTCTACAGTCTTTCCTGGGTTCAAATGAAGAAACTCTGTGAAGACACATGTGGAACACATAATCCTGGGGAGGCATAAGCTCATACCGAACTGTTTTGGGAGCATTTAACCTGACTTCCTATTTTACAGAAAGTTGTCTGATTTATGCTGGATTAGGCTGGGCAAGGAAGAACCCAGGGCACACAAATTCATCTGACTGAAAGACAGAACATCACAAGAGGAATTCTAGGCTTAACCAAAAGACAAGCTGGATTACAGTAACAGAAGGAATCCAGTATCAATGTTCTTAAACTGACAGGTGCCTGCAGAGAGCAGAGATACAAATAATGATTGCTAATGACCATTAAGCCTTTATGTGCATACAAGAAGCACTTGCACCTTGTATGCAACTGCTCTTACCAACTGCTTCCTTTTTACAGATGAAGAAACTGAGGCTCAGAGAGAAGTGCTTCCTGAGAATCACACAAAGAGGCAGTGGTAGAGCGAGGATTTAAATTCAGACTCTGTGTGTCCCAGAAAGTTGTTTAGTTTTTGACCCACACAGCCGCATAATTGAGATACTCTGGCTCTTGGCAGCCTATGTTTTTGTTTGGGGTTGGTGCAGGACAGAAGATAAGGAGGAAAAAAGAAAAAAGCTAAAACTAGCCATACTTTACCTAAAACAAAAGAGCTTAATCAGTCACTGTATTTAAAACAACATTAAAGACATTGTCCTGATGAGAAGAGAGAAAATGGCTTCTCTGGAAGTGTTTTATGAATTCCTTACTATGAAAACATCCTGCCAAGGAGTCTATCAGAATGAAAGAGAAGGTATATGCCCTGGGGTTTTTGGAGCATGAAATACAGATGACACTAAGAGTAACACAGAACACATATTTGCAACAGCCGTATTTATAGCCACACTCAGATGCAATGTATCTTTAAGTGGGACTCTGGTAAGACAAGCAAATTCACTGCACACGCTCACCGCATGCCCGGTGGGCAGGGATTCTCTATATACATGGATAATCTTACGCAGCACCCGTGTGGACAGTCTCCTGGTGTAGACTCTGCACTTTAAATGACTCCTCAACATACTAAGCAACATCTTGAAGAGAAAAGAACATGTTCCTTTCTAACTATGCTAAATTATTTCCATAAAACATATGAAAAAACTTTTATATCTAGTAATTTATGAAAACTTGTCGACAACTTTTATGCCTGAAAAATCTACCATATGTTAAAACGGGGTTTCCCTTTCCTTATGGTCTGAGAGTAAAATGGAAGAGAGAGATAATCATCACAACAGCAATAATAGCTAACATACTAAGGGTTTGGCTGTGTCAGGCACTTTGCTACATTCTTTACATGCATTATCTCATTCAGTCCTCCACAACTTTGTATGGTAGATACCGTTATCCCCATTTTACATAAAGGGAAACTAAGGCTTAGGAGAGTCGAGTACACAGCTGGTAAGTTGCATGTTTTTTTTTTTTTTAAATCGCTAATCATACAACAATTTAAACTTGCAAGGAACTATTTGCATTAATAAATATAAGGATAATTCCTGTTTCTCTTTGCCATTAAACTTGAGACATCTGTTCCCACAACTGGCATGTCAGCTAGGTTAAAATATAATGAACTGATTCATATTATATGCTCACAATGTATAGAGAACTCATCCTCAAGGAACTTAGATCTGAAAACACATGGACATAAATACCACTCTCTATGAGTTTAGAACTACTGTAACTTTGGAATGCTGGATTAAAAACAGTTAGATATTACTTGGATATGGAAGAGATAGCCTCTCTATGCACCACCTGAATTAAAAAGTTCCTTATAGAAAGAGAGAAACAGATTCACCTAAGTGAACTACAAATACATAGTAAATGTAAATAAAACACACTAAGGTGGGAATATACTAGTTGAAAAAGGAATAAGACAGAGAAAAAGAAGGTATTAAATAAAAGGTGCCTCAGTGAAAGCTCTAAAGCATTCGAGGTGTAGAGCATTTTGCAAGGATTTTCAAGTGGGTAGTGGCATGACTAAAACATCACTTAAGAAATACGATTATGGCTCAAGTGTTAGGGCAAAGGTAAATATGCCACTGGATTACGACCGGGGCTACACAAAGGCAAGCAACTGTACAAAAGGCACAATATTACCTATTGGTAAGTGCAGGTCATCAAGATTCTCAATAACTCAAAATCCTACTGACTGAAATCCAAGGATCCAGAGAGGGAGGAGACATGAGATAAGCAGATGCACTTTCACACAAACAGAATCAAAACACCCTGGTTTCTCTCAAGGGTCCGTTTCTCAAGATAGAAGGGTTGGATTCATGGTATAATTTTAGATCTAAAAATAATACCAAACATGTTTTCACAAGAGAGACTGTTAGTGTCTGATAGTTCTAAGCTTGGTAGTGCTAATGGATATCCTTATGATGGGAAAAATTTAGGCAAAAATGAGTCATCTCTGCTGCCTTTAGATCCAGGAAGAACACTCTTTTTTCAGGGAGTCTGTATAAGAACAGGTGGCACAAATTCAAGTGGTAATAAACCATCCAAATGCTTCTTCAACTTCTAACCCCCACATTTTACTGCCTCCTGCCTAATTTAGAGAAAAGGAGAGAAGGGGCAAGAGAATCACGTGAGAAGGGCCAACAGCTTCCTGTCTTGGCAATATGGCAGGCAGAACAAACAGAAAAGCAAAACCTGCCTGTCAGTCCTACCCTGAACACACATCAATCAAGTGAATAGGCTTACAAATGTCTGTAATATTATAAGGCCCATTAACTCACTCCGTGACTAACTGTAGCCTGATTTAATTAATCGTTTCCACTGTTGGCCTTAACTTCACTGAAAATATTGATTGAAAAAGCAAGTGTATCCCTGTTCTTTAGATAACTTCACTGTGTACTGAACTGGTATGCTGCTTACCGTGGTCCAAGATACAAAATACATTGTTCCTCACGCTGCATTTTCTCCAGGGCTTTGTCAATTCCGATTGGAATGTCGTGGTCTTCTCCTTCGCCAACTATGAACCCCACATCTCTGCAATCAAACATCCTTCCACCACAGCGGCCTTCCAGGTGGACTGAGGGAGAGGAGAAGGACAGTCAACAGAGCTGCTCTTCGTGACTGGCTAATTCAGGGACGTGATAAATGAGTAGTTCCCCTTCCTCATTTCATCTAGAGACATAGGTATGTCTTGTTGAAGCTTAGTCCACCCAGTCTGGAAATTTAAGAGCAATCATATTTCTTTCTGTTTTAAGTTTAAACTTATAATTACTGATAACTACATCAGTAAGATAGCTTAGAGGATAATAAAGTGGAAACACAGGTTTAACTTAAACCTACTATATGACAGAGGTTTCCTCACCTATAACACAAGACAAGAAATACTAGATTATTTAATAGGTAATTATCAAAATGCCACAAACTTAATATCAAGTATATAAAGGCTTAAACATTTATAACTGCATCTTGGCTTCGGATGCTTGAGTTGAAAAACAACCGAATGGCTATTTCCGCAGTGATATTAAAGGGTTAACTGAATACAGAAGCTCTTTTTTTTTTCTTTAAGAGTTTTAATCTCATTCACAAATATGTCTGAATAAAAATGAAAAGGCCAAAGGCAACATCATCAATAACTAACATATCTGTAATCCTTTAGTGCAGTAATAAATGTAAAATGTGAAGGAATCAATGGTCTACTATTACTCGACAAATCAAATTACTCAACGACCTCCTCTGAAATGTTAAGTGAAGAGGTCAATTTCTCAGGGCCTACCTCCTCATTGCACTCAAACTCAGCTCATTCCCAGGGTAATTTCACATTAGATAAGGGGCTTTTATGTTAATATAAAATAGGAAAACGCATACAGATATATATTTTTCTCTTGGTTAGTTAGACTTTTTCTTCTGGGATAAACAATTCTTTGAAACTTTCCATCTACGTTTAATATTACGGATATTCATTCCTTTCCATTTAGGTCTTTGACTCAATAAGAAAAATGGATGGCTTGTATGACAGCACAACAGTCGACAAGCAATGTAATAATTTGTCTTTCATACGAAAATTCTTTATTCCTACTTCTGTAATATAATGGCCTTGATTCAAATGTAAGGAATTCCTAAAATGCTTCTTTTCTGAGACTGGTTGATCTACTATAGATCAATAACTTGCTTTAGAGACTAAAAATCACTTGTTCTGTTACATTCGTTCCAGGAGACAATTATTTTCCAAATACAAATTCAATCCCAACTTACTCTACTTTTGAACTACTTGATCTCAAAGGTCCTTTGAAGCTCTAAAATTCTACAATTCTATGGCCCAGTAATATAACTCTCAATGTAGACCAGAAACCAGCTTCAAAGCTAATTCCTGTAGCTAATCATTTGATCAGGTTACCTTTAGCCCAGGCCTAGGAAATGAGAGAAACCCTGAAGAGTAAACAGCAGTGGCATAGACACTAGGGGCCGAAATGTCACATGGACATTTATGCTCTGAAGTTCTCTACCGTTTTCTAAGTCACCAGGATTAATACCATCCCGATTTGTTCCCGTTGCAGACATAGGGTGGAGTCGAAGACACTTGGGCCAAACTAGAGAAGGCCTGACTCTCGAGTCAGACCTTCTAAACAGGGGCAAGAGCTAGACTGGCTCTCAGGGTGGAGCTGGCATACAGAAATTTTGTTCTATGTCCCATACTCATAAATGCACATGACTCTCTATTAACTCACTTTTGGAATGTTCTAGATAAAATACCGCTTAGCTTGCAGCACAGTGAAAGTTCTTTTGAATTGGAAATAGTTTCAAAATAAATTCAACTTTATTATTTTCAAATACATACACACTAGAGAGGTTCTGCAAGGAATCCTAGGCTTAAGATATTTTTTTACTGGAGTAAAAGCTGGTGTTTCTAAAGAATTTGAGAGTTTGAAAATTTGTGTTCTTAAATATTTTTAAATCTGCCCAAGAAATTTAATTTAGACTAACGTGATGACACTTTTCATGAAAAAAGATTTGCTGAGCAAAGTGAGTTTCGGCCCACATATTAGAGAATATCTCAAGCATTGAGATTTATTATCCTAGTAGCTCACAACTTAGTTGACAGATCTTTTTGAGTGAGGTTTATTGTTAGAAGTGTTTTCCTCCCTGACGGAGAGTACATTTAGTGGGGGAGGAAACTATCAGCACATTCGTTGTGGTTTTTGGTTGATCAAGTTTGAATGTGTTTTCAAAACAGGAAATCCAGAGACTCTGTGGAGGATTCCTGCCTGTGTGTCAGTTTCCTAGGCTGGTTTTTCAGCTTGATGCATATACTTGATATTACAATTATATAAATAATTTCAGAAGTTCTCGTTACATGTGATAACCCTTCATATTAGGGAAAGAAAAGATTGGCTACTAATAAACATGTTGGGAAAGATAAGTCAAGCAAGCAAGCAAGCAAAAAAAAAAAGTTCAAGTCAAAGTATAATGAAGGCATAATTAAGAAAGCAAAAAAAAAAGTTCACTGCAGCCGGTCTCTCTAAGAGAAACAATATATGGTAGAACCAATATTTTTGGCCACCTAATAGGGAAACATTTGCAATAACTCTTATAAACACTTACTACCTTATATAGGGACCAATCTTTTTTTTCTATTAAATCTCTTTTAAGTTGAACCTGAATAAGCACTACCTACAGTACCACAGAATCTTAAATTGATAAACTGATACGCATGCGTGCGTGCACACACACGGCAGTCTTTACGTGTATATATAAAACCTTTTAATACTGACATTATCTGGAATGTCAGAGCAAGAGGAGGTATCACAGCCTCAGGGAGTACAGTCCATTGATTCCTTACATCTACAAGTAGCAAACACTCTCGCTAGATTAACTGGTTTCTAAAATTGGAACACTGGTGTGACAAGTTCTATAAGACAGCTGACAAGAACTCCACCCCACCTTGGAGCCGACTGCTGCAGCAGGGACCTCCATCATGGTGACGGATGCAGACATGCCTGGCTCCTATAGATCCAATTTTTTTTTAATTGTCTCGATAATTGCTACCAAAGAAAACCATGGCAGCTCTGGCTGTGGAAGACCTGTGGTTGCTTTTGACCTTGTATCGCTTAGTGCAAAAACTCATTTAATAAATATTTAATAATAACCATCATGACTCACTGGGAGCTTGGCCTCTAGGGCTCAGGAGGTCTGTTGCTAATTCCAACCAGCATGATTTACGGGAAGTAAATGATCTATGACGTGCCCAAAGAGAATAAAAGTACATACAGGATGCTTCTACTTAGGGTTTTTTTGGGAAGAGAAAGAAATACACAAGTTAAAAAGGGACAACATTTTCTCTTGACTTAAAGTCTACGTAACTTAAAGGGGGGAGGTCCTCCAAACCCCACGAAGTCAAACCGAACCAAATTACCCAAGCCTTGCTGCGCAATCCGAGTGTAACCACATCAAGTGAGCCCGGTCTGCTGCAAAACATCACTTAAACTGGAGCTCTGACTTATTGTTCTCTTACTGCCCTAGAGCAATTTTGTTTTGAAGAGCACAGAACACCCTGTTCTGAATGTGGCTGGCACATGAACTCGATGTGCTGACAGCAATTTGTACTCCGATTAAAATAGGGGGGAAAAGGAAAGAGTGCACTGCAGTAAGGAAAAAAACTGGAATGCAAGAACCCGAAAACTGTATAGTTTGTATTTTAGGAAGCAAAACTGAGAAAGAGGCTCCATAACCTAAAAAAAAAAGTGCTGTAAACGCTCCAGCCTAAAGACGTTAGCTCTGGTAAGTGTCTGTTTTTCCCTTTTCTAATTATAGTAGTTGGTGTCTGATAGCTTTGCACTCATTCCCAAAACAATTACTGGGTCATGGGGATCTGAATGGGAATGTTGTAATTGCATTACGACTAGACAAGACTGGTCATTTAGCCAGAGAAAACCAGGTTGTGACAGGTTACTCCCACTCGGCAAGGGTTTTCTCTGCTGCCTAATTCATGCCAAGGGAGTTTCTCTCTGCCTGCATCTCCTGCCTAACAGAGCAAAGCATCCAAGAGACAGCGGGATCTTAATGACCCCCTGAAAGGGCAAATCCAGAGATGGATTTCTAAAATCAGGAGAGGCATATTAATCACTGATTAGAAGAGAAACTCTTCCCCTCAGGCATGGTGGTCAAATTTCCCCCAAACTGCCTCCTGTCCTCCTCTGTACCATTTTGTACTATGATGAACAAATACCACTGGAAGACTGCTCATGGCACTGAGGGGACAGATGCTAACTGAGAGCAGGTGTGGAACCGGGCTACTTGAACAGAATAACATTTATGCAAATGGTTATATGCCTTAGTCTAAACAGGAAGCATACACACAGCAATAAATTCTATACCAATACAAATCCTCACCACTCTCCTCTTTACACCAGACTGGATTCCAGTCCCATTCTGTCACTTAACAACTGTGGCTTTGGGCAAGGTCATTTCAATTATCTGAAGCTCAGTTTCTTCATCTATAGAACAGGGGAAATAATGTCAGCTAACTCCTAATTGTTGAGAGTATTAAATTAGGTATTGAATTAAAGCTTTTAGCCCAATACCTGGCATGCATTCATTTAATGTCAGGGTGGCTACTATGTGAAAATACTGTGTTATGGGTGGATAGACAGAGATGAACTCAATGAATGTTAGCTATGATTATTTTCCTGCAATTAGTGGTAAATTATACCAGATTAAACATGTTTTAGAACTTGGTATAAGAAACCACTTAATGGCTCCACAGAGAGAGCTGTCAAAGTATGAATAAAATTCAAAGTAGGCAAAGGCAATATCTTATTTTGTACCTCACAGTGTGTACAACTGTGTGTACAACACACAGTTCAGGGCCAGAAAGTAAATATTTATTTAATGATTAATCTGAAAACAGGGCATTAAGGAAAATGGTAGTAATTTTCACTCATTTATAGGAATTTTCCCTTTTGAATATGTTAGTACTCCTATTTTTAATAAATGCCAAGAGCTATTTAAATTCTTTACTGATATGGAGTTTTGTTTTTTAATACTATTCCAAAATAAACGGTCCACTGGCTTAATTTCTTAATAACAAAAAGATTATTTTCTACTAAGATTTTACTCTACCTGAAGACTTGAAGATACCTTTTTAGAAGGAGCTATATAAATCCAAAATATATGAAAGAATAAACACTATCCATTTTAGACCCAAGAACCATACTACATTCTTTCGTGAAAATATATAATAAAATGGTTTCAAGAATCTGCTCTCTCTTACTGGACAAAATTTGCCAGGACATTCATAAATACTTCAAAAGCATGTGAAAAACAAACAAAACCCAAAAAACCCTCATAGCTCTATCAGATTTCAACCTGGGCATACATGAAATCTTTCCTCTATTATTTTTGGACCATTTTGGTCTTTGGTGTTTTATTTATAAAGAACACATAGCTAGATTTTGTTGTCATCACTGTGTTAACCTTATGAGAATTTCTGCCTTTAAAAGGTGACTTTATCTCATTCACATTTTTTGTAATCACTGACATGATTGATTTTATTCCTACAATCTTATTTTCGATTTCCTACATAATGTTTTCTTGTTATTCTTCCTTTATTACCTTTACTAGATTGATCAAACTTTCCTCGTTCCTTTACTTCCCCACTCCACGCAGGGTCGTTTGGAAGTTCTACATGTTATTCTTACTAGTACCTAACGTTAAATTTTAAACAAATCATTCAACAGTATGTGTGTATATATATATACACACACACACATATGTGTATATATATACACACACACATACATACACACATATACATATTTATCAATGTGAACTAATCAGCATAATCTCTCCTTGAATAAGAAAATCTTCTTAGACAATTTGCTTCCCCTCTTGATTTCCCTTCATTTCCCATTTGCACCTCATTTTGTTAATTACCGTAGCTCCATACTGTTAAACAATTATTATTTTTAACATTATAGTTTTACCATTTCAGGGATCCAAATTCAGCTGTCATGTTATGGAAATTACTTTTATGCTCACTAATGTTTCTTATGCCTTGAGTCTTCACTTCTTGGCTTTAGTTTTTGTGATGTTTTAGAATATCCTATAGTATTTTTTTCAAAAAGGGCACAAGTCTGCATACTCCAAAGTTAATTTTGTTCTCATACTTAAGTGATAATTGGGCTGAGGATAGAAATTTAGGTTCAAAATATTCACAGTTACAGACAATGCTCAAAGCACTGTCTTTTAGTATTTAGTGTCACAAGTAAGAAGTCTGATGTCATTCTGATTCTCATTCCTTTGCATATAGCTTATTTCTCCCTGAAAGAGTTCAAAATTTTAAGTTATGGAATTAAGAAATTTCACCAGATATATATACAATGGAATATTACTCAGCCATAAAAAAAAAAAGAATGAAACCTTGCCACTTGCAAAAACACAGATGGACCTAGAGGGTATTTATGCTAAGTGAAATAAGTCAGACAAAGACAAATACCCTATGATTTCACTTACATGTAAAATCTAAAAAAACAAATGAACAAATAAAACAGAAACAGAGTTACAGATACAGAAACAAACAGAGGGATGAGAGAGGGGTAGGGGGATGAGTGAAATAGGTGAGGGAGATAAAGAGGTACAAATTTTGTTAGAAAATAAATGTCAGGGGATGTAATGTACAGCATAGGGAATATAGTCAGTAATACTGTAATAACTTTGTAAGGTGACAGATGGTAACTAGACTTATCATGGTGATCATTTTGTTAATGTATAAAAATACTGAATCATTATGTTGTATACCTGAAACTAATATGATATTTTAAGTCTATTATACTTCAATAGGAAGGAAGGGAGGGAGGAAGGAAGGGGAAATTTCACCAGGAGGTATCTAGGTGAAAAAGCACTCCTTACTCCTGTGTGCCACCATCAACTGGCCCTTTCAATCTTAAGATTCTTCTATCTTGGGGCTTCCCTGGTGGCGCAGTGGTTAGGAATCTGCCTGCCAATGTGCGGGACATTGGTCTGGGAAGATCCCACATGCCACGGAGCAACTAAGCCTGTGCGCCACAGCTACTGAACCTGTGCTCTACAGCCCGCCAGCCACAACTACTGAGCCCGCATGCCACAACTACTGAAGCCTGTGTGCCTAGAGCCATGCTCCGCAACAAGAGAAGCCACCCCAATGAGAAGCCCACGAACCACAACGAAGAGTAGCCCCCACTTGCCGCAACTAGAGAAAGCCCAGGTGCAGCAACGAAGACCCAACGCAGCCAAAAAAAATGAAAACAAAAAAAACTGTGTGAGAGGTAAATTCTTAAAAAAAAAAAGATTTTTCTATCTTTCTCTAGGAAACCCTCTTCCATTACACGTTTGGTTAGATACATATCGTCTATCCTTGATTTATTATCCCAGTCTTCTAATATTTCTTTCGCTTTTCATCTCTTTGGTTTTTTTTTTTTCTTCCCTCTGTGTTCTGAGATATTCTTCACTATCCTTCGTATCACTAATTCAAGATTCTGGGACTGTCCATTTTGCTTTTCAACCCTTCCTCAGAGTTCCAATTTTGATAACCATATTCTTAATTTCCAGATACTTTATCTTCTTTCCTTTTTCAGAGAAGCTGATTTTTCTGACTCATGAATTTAATATCCTGTTAAATATCTCTGAAGATACTAATTAGTATTTTGAAAGTTCTCTTCTATTTCTTCTTAGTCCACCCCAGTGCTTCTGTTTCATGGTATTTGCTGATGATTCTGTATTGTTTGGTCATGCTTTATAAAGGAAGGATTCAGAAAGATCAAGTGATTTTAGTTACCTGACACAGTTTTTCTAAGCCATTGGATATACTTCCATGGTAGGCCTTTTCACAAGAGGAGTGGGCTGATCATGCAGATCTCTGGGTGAAGATCCCAAAGATATTTATTGAGCATTTACTACGTGCTGAGCATCATGTGCAGAGGAAGGCTGGGGACACCTTTTTCCACTGGTGATGTAGGAAAAAGTTTTACTTCAGGAGCAAAACACTTCAGCTTATTTACTGTTGTGCAGAGCTGCTTTCACTTTTTTCCCCTTCAAATCTGTTTTAAAAGCTCAAAGATACTTATGTTCTCATTCTGTAGTCCAAGTCCTAACACATGGAGCCTTCTGAGGCAGATCCCTACTTTACTTTACAAATTTGGCCTTATTGGCTTTAGCTTGGGAGCAAAAGTCACAGCCAGGCCCTAGAGTAGTAATTCTCAATCCTTGGCTGCAAACTAGAATCACCTGGGGAGTTTTTTGTTTTTTAAATACTTGTGCCTGGAGTTCCATCCTTTGAGATTTGCTATTCTTATTTAACTGGTCTGGGCTGAGACCTGGGCATCAGAATTTTAAAAGCTCCCCAAGTAATTCTAAATTCAGCCAAAGTTGAGAACCACTACACGACAGGCTTACTAGCCCAGCTGTTCCATATTGTTTTATAACAACCCTGATGATTACCCCATAGCCTGCCTTGGCTCCCTTGCACCAGCTGACTAAGCTTGGAGTTCTGCCCAAGCTTGTTGAGAAGAACAGTATGTACCTCTGCAGAGGTCTTCTCTACACCTGTTGTGGGTTGGGTTTCCTGAGTCTAGTTTCCATCAGTCCAATTTTATCTACTTTACGTATTCCAGAAATTCTCCATAATTTCTGATCCACTTCTTGTAGTCTTCCTATTTTCCACCACCAATACGGATTTCTTCCTCTTTTTTTGAAATCATTCTCCACCCCTCCCCTCCCCATCTCTCATTTCAGTGGGATTTGCAGAGGGAAAGGAGGTGACAGGGAAGGGTACTCCAACAACTTGAATCCCTGCAGATCACTCTGTTGAAATTTTCACATTTGAAAATACTCCCGATTGTCTGCATTCTTTGCATTCAGATGTGGCTGAAAGCACTGTGAGGCAAGAGAGTCACACACAGCTAGCATTTTGATGTGCCTACTCCAAGCACGGAAGTTAACTCAGAAGATGTGAGAGATGGGAACTGGGGGAAGAGGAGCTGGTAGCTATTCAGAGCCTTATGTCAGATTGGCTTTTCTAAGAAAGCAAAGCTTAAAAGTAACAATGTAGCCACTACAGGCAATGAAGCTAAAGTATGATGACTAAAGTATCAGTCATCATGATAATGTCAATTAGAGTACCTTAGAACACAGTGACTTTTTTTAATGGAAAAAGGACAACATTGAATAAAAATTACAAGATGGTCATCTTAATTGACATAAAGCACACTGGAACAGAATCTAAAAATTGATTTGCAAGCATTAGGATCCTGATGGAGTAAAAATCACAATTTCTTTGAGAAAGAATAAATTCTGTCAAACTAATGTAAATTCTCTGTTCCCCAAAGAAATTATTAAAAGGAAGCAAAAGATCACAATTCAATAAAAGCCTTTTGATTCAGTCCATAACTTTGTTCTTCAGAAAACAAACCAGCAAAAATCCTGGAGAAATATGATTTAGGTAACATTACTAAGAAGATATATAATTATTTTTAAGACTGTTACTGAAGACAAACTGATCATGGGTTCTAGGTCAACCCTGGTAGAGACAAAATAATTTGCTGATGGACTGGCTGTAGAATATAAGAGAAAGAGAAGTTTATTTCCTTAAATCTATTTAAAGGAAGCAAAATAAATGATATAAACATTTATTTAGAGAAATAAATTTATTTAGAGAAATAAATGTATTTATTTATAGAAAAAAGAAACTAAGTGTCTACCATGTATTAGGCATCTTTCTTCCCTTAACTGTCACAACAATCTGTGGGGGTAAAAGATTATTATTCCCATTTTACAGATGAGAAAGCTGTATGCTCAAGGTGATTAAGTAACTTGTCTAAAGTCATAAAAATATCAAGTAGTGATTCCAAGATTCGAAATTCACATCTATCACTTCCAAAGCCTGTGTGCCCCATCCCCCTGCTATTCACTGTACCTTTACACAGAAATGACAGAAACTCGGTCACTCTTGTGTATCTATAATGACATATCATAATGGATGATCACTGTCTATAGTTTTTCTTTCACTGTGGAACTGGCTTTAGTTCTAGGATTTCTACTTGGTTTTGAATCTAATAATATATGGGTGATGGTACAAAAAAAAGGCAAACCAGTAAAGTGAAGACTGAATAGACTTCAAAAGGAACAAGGTGATCTTGGCTTCTGACAGAGACCACTTTTGAGTCAACCTTCTGTCCTCCTCCCACACACAGCTAACTGGTTTCAGAGAGGGAAAGCAGGACACCTTAACCTTGATAAGTGACAATACAATAAATTTTTATAAAATTGATTTGTTCCAGAAAACCAAAGAGGGCTTTTGGGAGAAAAAGTAAGAATAAACCATTTACTCTAAAATTTCCCAGGAAAGTACAGTCTAACAAGATGAGAGACAAAAAAATTAGTCATTGCCCTTTCTTAATACATTTAGAAACAGAAAAAATAAAATTATATAAAGGATTATTCACATACATTAAAAATTCTATTCATAGTATATTATCCTTCATGCAAAAAGGGGACATAAAAAATACAAGTATCTGCTCATATCTGCAAAAAAATACAATAATAAACCAGGAACTAATGAGATTGGTTACCTATAGGAGGTAGGAAGGAACAGAGTGGAAATAATGAGGAAATGGGAACAGGTTAGTAGGGATGAGGGGGGAATAACACTTCTGAGTATATCTTTTTGTATCATCTAGAATCATGGTAATGTTTCATACACCCAAAAAAACAAATAAATAATTAAAACCTACCAGAGTGTGGGGGGAACCCCAATGGAAGGTAAACATAACAAATGAACTTAACTGTATTACAAATGAATAACGTAACCATACTGAAGGGAATGAGGATGAAAGAACTAACCTAAATTGGAAAACAGTATTTTCAATGCATGCTATAGGCTAATGACAAAAGGAAGTACACTCAGATATTTCCTACTTAGGAAAAAAGTTTTTTTTAAATATTTATTTATTTAGGCTGTGCTGGGTCTTAGTTGCGGCATGCAGGATCTTTGTTGCAGCATGCAGACTCTTAGTTGCAGCATGCGTGCAGGATCTAGTTCCCCGACCAGGGGTCGAACCCAGGCCCCCTGCACTGGGAGCATGGAGTCTTACCCACTGGACCACCAGGGAAGTCCCAGGAAATTTGTTTTTCACAGGGGTATGGGTTAGCAATTCTGAAACTACTTTCTGTATATACCATGATTGAGCAAATAAATAAATATACTGTGGATAATGAGAGCCAGGTTTCTCACTGTTGGAGAAAGCAATTTCAAAGAAGCAAAGAGAGGAGGCTAAAACAAATCTGTGGTGGGCTGAAATTGAAAGTGTCAGTATGTACTCATAGTTTTTAATATATATATACAGACTAATACAGAAGTACACATAGATGTGTATATATGCATGTCGAGATATATGTATTTTCTAGCTCTGTTAAGAGGTTCTAGAAGCAATAACATTCCATAGCATGAGTACACCTAGCACCCAGATCTTCATTTCTAAATACCATTCTCCAGTAAAAGGAATCAGCTCCTTGGAGGAATGGCGGATTCCAGACCGGGGGCAGGAAAATTACCAAATAAGCCCTAAGCATCTAGTGGTGTCATAAGTAAGAAAGTGCTCAAGAAACAATGTTGAAAGGACCAAAGAGCCAAGTTGAAGGAGTTTCCAATGGCCAAATCTGGGACAATCTGAGCAACAAAATAAATAAGAATAGTAATGAATAATAACCTACAGAATAAAATGATATCCATGGGTCAATACTGATATAAATAAACAACTGAATAAACAGGGGAGAAGAGGCAGCTCTTCCTTACAGTAGAATTCTAATTAAATGTAGAAGAAACAGTGGACATAGAAAAATCACCATTAGGCAAATACCACAGTAATAACTGTTGCATACAAAAATCATTCATGGATGCTAAAATTAGTGTGAAGGTGTGATGTAAAAGAGGTTATCTGCAGAGTTTCCAAGTATTTCCTTCCTAATAAGATACTTAGTAATTAGAGAGAGAAATAGTAACTTTACAGTGGAGAAACATGGCAGACCCCACCTTAACCAAGTGGCCCAAGTTAACATCAACAGTAATGAGACATCAATGTCATGTACTTCCTGATAATGATGAACTGAGATGGGCACAACACTTATGTATTTTTCCAAATATGCATAGCCTCAATCTAATCAGGGGAAAACATCAAACCAACCCAAATGGAGGGATATTCTACAATAATTGGCCTTCAATTATTTAACTTTAACTTCAAAAGTGTTAAAGTCATGAAAAACACAAAGACTGATCAACTGTCACAGATTGGAGGAGACAAGGAGACATGACAACTAAATTACAATGTTGGATCCTGAATTTGATGGTGGACTTGAAAAAGGACATCAGCGTGGCAACTGGTGAAATTCAAATAAGATTTGTAGAATAGTTAATAGCACTGAATCAATGTTAATTTCCTGATTTTGATAAAAGTACTGTGGTTAAGTAAGATGTCAACATTAGGGGAAGCTGGGTGAAGCATATAAGGAAATTCTCTGTACTAGTTCTGCAACTTTTCCATAAGTCAAAAATTATTTCAAAATGAAAAGTTAAAAGAATGACTCCAATTGAAAATATTACCAAAAGCAAGATTTGATTTAATTTAGCCTGCTCCAAAGGTAACTCTACAGTGGTAGTTTTGTGGTATTGCCTATAACTGGGAAGTTTTTCCTTTTAATTTAGTTGACAAAAACCTCCAATTTTAAAATATATAAATTGTTAAATCTGGGGAGTCACTGTATCACAGGGGGGAAAAAACCCTCTACTTCTGTATATGTTTGAAAATTTTCATAATAAAAATTTAAAATACATGTTATAGACAAGATTTTTAAGTGCTTGTTAATATATTGAGGAGAATTTTCTATCATTCCTATAACTTTCATAAACATTTAGAATTCTATCAGGAATTTTTCGGGCTAGTAGGACCTTAGAAATTAAGGCGTCTACCCCTGCGTCACTGGACAGGAAAGAAGCTAATGCCAGAGAGGCAACGTCTAGTTAGAGTGGGCCAAAGCCTGAACCCTATCTTCCGGCTCCTGGTCCAGGTATTTCTCCAACACTATACACCTGAGCTCTTCTTCATTTATTCTAAAACTTATCAAGAGTGATAACTATCACTTTAACTACAATAGAACAGTAATACTATTTATAACTGTTTCCAATTTAAAAAAAAACTAAATTTGAACTAATTTGCCAGACTCGTGGAAATGAAACATGCGTTCAAAGTAGAATGTAAAATAATGTTGTGGTTCAATACGCAACATTAAAGATGAGAAAATCAACTATTCTAGTTTGCATTTTAAAAATGAACTCTTTAGGCCTTTTATATTGATAATATCAACAGTTCACGCTGCCATCCTTATTTAGTGATTTGATTTTTTTAAAATTCTTCTTATTTATTTTTATTTTTGGCTGTGTTGGGTCTTTGTTGCTGCACGCAGGCTTTCTCTAGTTGTGGCGAGCGGGGGCTACTCTTCATTGCGGTACACAGGCTTCTCATTGCAGGGGCTTCTCTTGTTGCGGAGCATGGGCTCTAGGTACGCGGGCTTCAGTAGTTGTGGCTCATGGGCTCTAGAGCGCAGGCTCAGTAGTTGTGGCACACTGGCTTAGTTGCTCCGCGGCATGTGGGAACTTCCTGAACCAGGGTTGGAACCCGTGTCCCCTGCATTGGCAGGCAGATTCTTAACCATTGCGTCACCAGGGAAGCCCAGTGATTTGATTTTTTTAAGGAAAGTCTTTCTTTCTTTCTTTTTAAAATTTAAAAAGTTTTTTTGGCTGTGCCACGCGGCTTACAAAATCTTAGTTCCCCAACCAGGGACTGAACCCGGGCCATGGCAGTAAAAGTGCCAAGTCCTAACCATTGGACCACCAGGGAATTTCCTTGATTTTTTTTTTTTATAACTTAAAAAAATTTTTTTAAAAATTTATTTGTTCTATTTATTCATCTTTGGCTGCATCGGATCCCCGCTGCTGCACACGGGTCCCCTCCAGCTGTGGCAAGCGGGGGCCACTCCTCGCCGTGGCACATGGGCCCAGTTGCTCTCCCGGACCAGGGATTGAACCCGCGTCCCCTGCATTGGCAGGCGGACCCCCAACCACTGCGCCACCAGGGAAGCCCTCCCTTGATTGTTTTTAATGGAAGTATTTCTTTATGTTTTCTCACTACTGTCTTTTTTGAAGTACTTCAACTCAGTAAATGCCACCTTGCAAACATTTATCCATGCAGAAAGCATTTACTGAACAACAAATGTGTGTAAGGCTCTGTAGGTGATGCTGGAAACAAAAAGATGAAGAAAGATTCTGGTCCTCCAGCACTCACTATATACTAGGGAAATGGGCAGATGCTGATTAGAGTATAAAGTGACAAGTAGTGTACACAGTGGTACACACAATGTGTGTACACCTCCCTCTGGGAGGGTGGAAGGGTGCTCAGTTAACCCAGTCCTCAGTCCTGTCCTTATACCCAACTTATTAGCAAATGAAGAAAATGGAATAGCTTCAGGTCACTCAATAAATGACAAAGCAGAGCTTGAACCCAGGTCTCCTGACACAGAACAGAATAAACTATTCTCCTGTTTTGATCTAACTAAAATGATGAACTGTTTTTTATCTTGATGACAGCCAGTGAAATGGGTTTGATAGCACTGAGGGGCATTACAATCTACTACTCTATTTAGTAACTCTGTAACCTTGGGTAATTTACATAACTTCTCTGAACTCACTTTTCTCACCTAGGGATAATTAATCATAGCTCAAAAGGTTATTGTGAGAAATAAATGAATAATATATAAGGCAACTAATATAGCTGTTGGCACACCAAGGAGTCCACAGACTAAGAATTCCTTGATGGATGGGCTTACCTTTTACTCATTGTTTTGAGTTTGAAGAGGCTGGTACAGTTCTTGGCACACACAGGTTGAATGAATATTTACTAAATGAAGTCACTTTTAAATAAATGTTGAATTTAAAACTATTAAGAGATATATTTTCAGTATATTTATTTTTATAAACAGATTTTTAAAAACAAAATCTCCATTTCATCCACATAATTGGAACCCAACTTTTAAGGACCAGTTCCCTGTCGCAGCAGTACTTACTTTCTACTGTCGCTCCTTCGTTTGGGTTTGAATACCCTTCTCCTTTCCGTTTGATTCTTCGGATAATACCTCCATCTTCAAATAAATCCTCTCCTTTGAAATCAAGAAGCTCAATCTAGAAAGGAAAAAGGGATCTGACTGAGAACGGACCAAAAAAGCAATTTAACATACTTAAAGGCAAGGGCAACCACTCTCTTTTCATTTTACAAAATAAATCTCTGTTTTATATTTATCTGTGCTTCTTAGTTATTGGAAAAGTAGGGAAAAAAGAACACTGCACTTTTCAATACCTGGAAAGAAACTTCATGTAATGATAATGTCTAGGACTACATCCTGTGGGGCTGCAGTGCAAAGACAGACAGGAAATACTAGGAAAACTGCCTTGTGGGCAAAAAGCCAGAGTGACACAGTGCTGGCCCAGACTATTTTGTCTGACCCTAGAGGCCACCACTTTTTCACCCCAGATTCATGGAATGCCCTTCTTAAAATTAAGACTAAATCTTATGAATCAGGCCTACAACCAACTAAAGGTATATTTTACCTAGTTACAATGTTTCAGGCATTTCCCCTCCTTAATTTTTTAATTAGGTATGGCCAAATATGTATAATTCAACACAAGATGAATAACATTTTATCACCATCTACTGCTTCTAATGAGGAAGTGAGATCTGTGACATTTATAAACCTCTGTAATACGAAAATAGCTTTACAACTTGCTTTATAGCTTTAGGTATATTTCAACATGTATCTCCCACATTTCCATCCTGTCTTCTGATCAGGTTTGAGTATGTCATAACTCACACCACTGACCAGAACCTTTATTTCTAAGCCTGTTGTCTTTTGTTTATTTGGATATGACCATTTTCTGCCAGAGACACGTTTCTAAGAAAGCACTGGCACACATCCCTTGGGTTTGTGGGAAACAATTCAAGAAGCCAAGCTCCAAAATAAATAAGTTGGATCTGATTCTCAATAGCAAGCTCAGCTCCTTGTTCCACTGCCTGTTGCTTTGGAGCCAGCACTATAGTAGAGCAGATGCTAACAAGGCAACATCACACACATACTTGCCTCAAAAAAGAGAGTTGCATTCGAGGGAATTTTGGGGAGACTGCCAGCCGAGCCATATGCATATTCTGGTTTGCACAGTAAATGACAGATCTCTCCTTTCTTCATGGTAGCCACCCCAATGTCCCATGCCTTGATAACTTGGCCTAAGAGAAAGGAAAAAGTGGTTGAAAGCTATAGGCCATATTTTAAAAGACTTAACTGTCACGAAACAGAAGTTCAAACAAATTTCCAATTCCTTATGCTACATACTATTCAGCTAGGAAGTGGGGGCTAAAAAAAACCTCAGTAAGACCTATACACTAAGAAATAAATTATGATTTTTTTTTTTGAGGGCTATTATAGAAGATTCTCTGCTGAGAAGGATGAAAGTAATATCAGTTTCTAAACTGCTCAAAGACTAGGTCTTTGGAAAGTGGCAGTAACATCATCTTTGAAATGTGGCTGGGCTGCAGTTGTTGCTTAATTTATAATTTCAACCATAAGAATAAGTGCGTGTTTTCTACGCAGAAATGGAACAAAAATAGTATAGAAAATGGAATTTGTCCTAAGAAAGCTTATAATTTAGTTGGGCAGACAAAAACAACAAACAAGAAACCGGAAAAGTATAAATTGTATAAAAAGGCCCATGAAACAGATTTCTTCTCAAAATTTAGAGTAAGAAAAAAAGTGGGTTTTGCTTTTCTAAAAAAAACCCAGAATATGTGTCCTTTTTTGCCAAATCACAAGAAGTGCAGAACTCAGAATTTTTTTTTTTGCCTACTTTCAGGAAACAAAGCTTACTGCTCAGCTGTAGAACTATAGTAACCTATATAATTGTAATTGTATCTTACAATAAGTAGTCCCAAATCCTTTGGGAAACAATAGAAAATGTACAAAATTTCAAGGGATAATATACAAATTTGAGGTGCTATGTCAAAGACTTAAGTATTCAAAGTGAGATCAGGTAATAAGCAATGAACTCCAGAGAAGGTGAATTTTGAAGAGAGCTGTTATCTTGAACTGAGAACTGATGTTAGGATTAGAGTAAGGATGATTAGAATAAGGGGAACCCTATACTAAGGTATGTAAGTAGATATGGACAAAGCATTTGTGACTCATGACTTCAGCTTAGTCTTAGGCATTACAACTTTTCAAAATATCAGATACACTTATTTTAGTTAAAAGTGTATATAAGGTATACATGCCAATTATTAAAACACACATGAGAGAAAGATATAAGTGAAAGGTAAAAGGTCATCCATTCCCTCCTTAAAAGAAGCCACTGTTATGTTTTTTTGGTATCCATCCACTGTGTGCTGTCGCTTTTAAAAAAATTTAAAACACAAATGACAGCATACTATACATTCAGTTCTGAACTGTTTTCTCATTACATAGATATATATTTTAATTATATAGAAATATGTTATAAATAAATATATAATGTTTATAATTTATTCATTTATGTGTATATACATATCTTTATCCATCAGCAGATAGGATATGCGTTTTAGGGGTTAGACGTGCAGCCTGCTTTAACTTCAGACTGACTAAATTAGAATACCAGGTCGGCCCCATATTAGTTGTGTGACCTTGTGCAAGTTTCCTCGTCTGTAAAATGTAGATAATAATAGTACCTGCCATATAGTTGTTACAAGAATTATTAGATAAAATATGTCAAGTGCCTGGCATATAATATGTATTTAATAAAGGATAGTTATCATCATCATCGTAAATATATACTGATCTACTTCATTCTCAGTGGCTTCATAATATTCCAGTCACTCTACTATTGAGACACATTGCCAACAGTACTCTAATAAGGATTTTTGTCCCTTATGTTTGCCTATTTTGTGCAAGTATATTTGGAAGGTAAATTCCTAGAAGTGCAAAGGTGATGTGCACTTTCCATTTGATAGATATTGCCCAACTGCCCTTCCAAAAGGGCTACATCAATTTATATGCCCACACACGGTTCCAATGTGGAAACAGTCTAGAATCATCAGAAGAAATGTAAAGTCTGCTGTTGACAGGCTGCTCTACTGTCACTGATGCTCTTCAAAGACTGCAATGGTTTCAGCGTGGGCCATTTAGAACAATTTTTTTTTTTTTTTAACTCTCAACTCCGATATTTTAAGACAAATACGTTACACCCTCTTTCAGGAAATCTTTATATTATGGGGTTACTACTGTACATTTGTTCAAGGCATTCAGCCAATTACTGAGGAGCAAAGGTCTATCTAGGTACTAAAAATAAAAAGGTGGCTGTTCCCTTCTTCCTTCCAAGAAACATGCAATGTAGTATGGCTAGTGGAGCAGAAAGATACCTGCCCTGATTTTTTTAAGCATGGTGAACACTAACATAACAGTACAAACAGGGGCTTTTGCCTTGGGGTGGGGTTGGAACAGTCAGCAAAAGCTTACTTCACAGATGATGCCTATGCTAGGCCTTAGAAGTTGGAAACATCAGCCTGGCTATTAAATCCACAGGAGCCTCAAGCTGAATAAATCATGCCTATGCCTTTGGCTCTTCTTCTCATTCAGGAACATTAAAGCTTCTCTTAAACACTGAGCTTCAGACACTGAAGGAAACACGCTGAGCAAAGAGCCAGACTGATACGAACACAGGTATATTTCTAAAATTGCCAATCTTGGGCCTCTTTTCTTAAAAAGCACTTCCCCCTGATTTAAAACAAAATAATACATATTCATTATAAAACACTTGGAAAGTATATAAAAGCACAGAGAATAAAAAACCTCTGAAATTTCAGCATCTGGGGTAAACTGTCAATTTCTTGGCTCATTTTCTTCCAATTGTGTATGCATAACTTTGTTTACATATTAAATTTTTATATATACATTCTTAAAATTCTGATCATAGTTTATTTGGTTTTGTAGCCTACTCTGCATTTCACATTATATGAGCATTTTTCTTGTTAAAAGATAATATCTGAAAACATGACTTTTAATAACTATATGCTATTTACTATTTCATCTTTTAAATATGCCATAATTTCATTACTCCCACTAATAAATATTTAAATTGCTTTTTTTTTTTTTTTACTCTTATTAAGTTGCAATGAACAACTCTGCACCTAAATCGTCACATGATTTTTTTTTTTGCATAATGAAAGCCTCTTACCTGACACATTAGGACTATGGTTGTAGGTTAATTTAAAATGTTGCTTTAAGTAAGGAATCATAAAAAAGAACATATACAACCTCAAACTTTTTTAAACTTAAAACCTATCAAAATATATTAATTCACTAATCCTGTGATAGAAGTCCAAGGCCTTGTCTGCGTGTGACAAGTGATAAGAGTTCTATATCATCTTTACTATATAAATCACACTTATGGTATATCATTTGCAACTTACAACATGGATTTCTTTAAAGTGAAGTAAGAAGTAGAAGACACTTGTAAAAAGCAATCAGTATGTGGAATCCTTCTGGTAAAAATGTGTTCTGAATGGCCTACTTATTTCACCTAGCGTTTACCCACCCCTAATTCAACTGCCATTTTTTAAAAGATATTTATTTATTTATTTGACTGCCCTGGGTCTTAGTTGTGGCACGCAGGATCTTTTAGTTGCGGCATGCGAACTCTTAGTTGCGGCATGTGAGATCTAGTTCCCTGACCAGGGATCAAACCCGGGCCACCTGCATCGGGAGCTTGGAGTCTTAGCCACTGGACCACCAGGGAAGTCCCTCAATAGCCATTTAAAAAAGGCTTTTAGCAATTCACTTTAATAAGTCTTTCCAAAGATGTTCAACTTAGTTTTCACAGAAATAAGTCTCATTTCTTATTACACTAATTTCAGAGTTTTATATACTATCTAATGAACTTATATAATTACAAAAAGGACAATGGATATAAACAAGTTTAGACTGACTCTTAATAAGAGTCTGAGGAAGAAAAAAGCACACCCTAATGTCTGGAAACTGCCCAACACAGCTAGGCCTTGGTGATTCTGAAGCTGGCCTGGGGCACACAGCTAAGCCATGTTATTCTCCTGTTGGACATAACAATCTCACAAAACATCAACATCAGACAAGGTCACTCTGAGACCATGAAAAAGTGAGACAAAACAAGAACACTTCAAAATTTTGTCTGAGCATGGACAAAAAACAAGGTCCCTGTGCAACCTACAAAATACCAAACATCCCCCTCTCCTGGTGACATGAGTGACTTCTGCTTCTCTACAGGTGCAGCTTTAGTCTCACTCCAGTCAGCCCTCCTCCTAGATAAGATTTACTAAGATACCCAAAGAATCACCTGCATCCCAACAATATCCAATCCAGAGCAAATCCCTTCTTCCTTAAACTCTTCGCCAAATCACCTAATACAAGTCCAAATCCTATAAAAGACCTTTTGAACACTCTGAGACACCTCCAGTTTCCCATGGTGTGCAGTCTACCTCCCTACAAGTAATAAACCCAACTTGTTCACTATAGTTGTGTTCCTAGTGGTCTGTGGGTGGAGGGCATTGACAAGGCTCACTCAACTGGCTGAAGCAGAGTGCAGGGCCACAGTGAAGAATAGGAAACCAGCGGTATCACTCAGTGTATACACAAGTAGAATGGAGAGCAGCAGTTAGTCTGGAGTTGGTTAAGCAAGCTTCTACCATATTTCCTTAGATTCAATTCCTAGAAGTAGAATTACTGGGTCAAAGCATAAACATTTTTAAGATTCTTGATCTTTGGGATCTTTTGATCTTTAGGGTCTTAACTGTAGGTATAATACACCAAGAATATATAAACGCAATTTATTCTTCCACTTGTTCTGGACTTCAATTTTACCGGCTCAAACACAATTTATCCATTTCAGTAGTCCTATTCCATTAGCAACAAAATCTGAAATAAGAATATATATTTACACAAATATACAGTGTATCTATCTTTAAGTGTAAATGCTTTTTATATATACCTAACTATAAGGGAATTGAAAACGTTAAAAGTGTACAAAGCCCAGTATAAAAGCAATGCACTGTACTGTTTTCTTCTCTCTGCAGAATATTATATAATTTTTTCTGATTAAGAAAATCAAAATCAAATTTTATAGGCTCACTGTAGGTTCATCAATTGTAACAAGTGCACCATGCTGGAGGGGGTGCTGATAAGAGGGGGAGGCTATGCACATGGCGGGGCAGGGGGTACACGGGAAATCTCTGTACCTTCCGCTCAATTTTGCTGTGAACCTAAAACTGCTCTAAAAAAATAAAGTCTATTAAAAAATCATACACGTTTTAAAATATAACATTTTAATTTAATCACTGAATACTTTCACTTATAATAAAGACTATAGTGACCACTTTAGAACATTCTTCTTTACTGATTAAAAATTTTTTAAATTGTGGTAAAATACATAAAAATGACCATTTCAACTGTTAAGTGCACAGTTAAGTATATTCACACTGTTGTGCAACCAATGTCCAGAACTTTTCATCTTGCAACACTAAAAGTCTACTCATTAAACTACTCCTCTTTTCCTCCTGTCCCAAGCCCCGGCAAGAATTTTATTCTACTTTGTTTTTATGAATTTGATTACTCTAGATTTCTCTAGATGTAAGTGGAATCACGCAGTATTTGTCTATTTGTGACTGGCTTATTTCACTTAGTGTAATGTCCTCGAGGTTCATCAGTTTTGTCCCATGTGAATAATACTCCTTTATAGGAATATACCATTGTATGTAAGACATTTTGTTTATCCATTTGTCTACAGACAAACATTTGGGTAGCTTCCACCTTTCAGCTATAATGAATAATGCTACAAATATGGGTGTACACATATCTCATTAGGACCCTGGTATATACGGAGAAGTGGAATTGCTGGATCATAGGTTAACTCTATTTTTAATTGTTTGAGGAACTACCATACTGTTTTCCATAGTGGCTACGCTATTTTACATTCCCACCAACAGTGCACGGGGGTTTCAATTTCTCCACAACTTGCTAACACTTGCAAATTTCTATTTTTTTTTTTTTTTAAATAGTACCTGATGGTGTGAGGTGATATTGTTAAATTTTTTTTTTTTTTTTTTTTGGCTGTGCCACACGGCATGCAGGATCTTAGTTCCCTGACCAGGGATCAAACCCGTGGCCCCTGCATTGGGAGTGCAGAGTCTTAACCACTGGACCACCAGGGAAGTCCCTCTCATTGTGGTTTTGATTTGTATTTCCCTAATGATTTAGTGATGTAGAGCATCTTTTCATATGCTTATAGTCCTTTTGTATATCTTATTTAGGGAAATGTCTATTTAAGTCCATTGTCCATTTTATAATCAGGATATTTGAGGTTTTTTGGTTGTTGGATTATAGGAGTTCTTTATATATTCTGGATATTAACCCCTTGTCACATACATGATTTGAAAATATTTCCTCCCATTCTTTAGGCTGCCTTTTCACTCCATTATTGTATCCTTTGATGCACAGTTTTTAATTTTGATGTAGTCCAATTTATGTATTTTTTACTTTTGCTGCCTTGCTGTTGGTGTCATATCCGAGAAATCATTGCCAAATCTAATGTCAAGAAGCTTTCCCTCCAAGTTTTCTTCTAAGAAAATACAGTTTTAAGTCTTATATATCTTTGATCCATTTCGAGTTAATTTTTGTATGTGATGTAAAGTAAGGGTCTAACTTTATTCTTTTGCATGTGAATATCTAGTTTTCCCAGCATTGTTTGTTGAAAAGACTGTCCTTTCCTCAATAAACAGTCTTGGCATCCTTGATAAAATTATTGACTATCTAACCTTTAAATGCATGTTTGCATTTGAAACCATTGATAATATTGACATTGTCTTTCTTCTTTTTATGCTAGATAAAGCAAAGTTTTTCCTGTGTATTTTTTTCCTCTTATAAATTTTATTTAGTCTTATTTTTAAATGTCTTATAAAAGGGCTCTGATAATCATTCCTATTCCCTAACAGAAGTATCTGATTATGAATTCAACAAACTCGTTTATATGTTAAGATTCTTTTAAAGTGTTCATATGTATTATGTTACATTATATTTTTGCCATTTCTCTATTTAATTACTAAGAAAACTGATCACCAGATGATCTCTCCGCACCCTCATGGGTTGTCATTTCAAAAACAGAGGGAGAAAATAATCTGTGCTGGGACAACCTTAATGATCAACTCTGCCAGGCTAAACTGCTAGATACCTGAAGGCAGGAGTCATGTCTTGATTATTTTTTATTTCCCAAAGAACTTAACACCACAATATTATACTCAATAAAGGAACACGGTCCATGCTGCAGTATCTAATTTAAATGGAGTTAGAAATGTGTTAGCTGCCCCAGTCTGCTCTCACCCCTGCCTAAATTAGCTTCTCCTTAATATCCATTCAGTGATGAAACTGGAAGCATTCTTCCTCTATTAGAAAGTACCAGGTAAAGCCAAAGAAAGTACTTTCTGAAAGTTTGCTGTCTTTCTGGCTCACATTTTTGGGGAGGGTTAGGAAAATTAAATATTTTGGCCTAAAAGCCTTCTTTCCGAATCCTGAGTGCTCCTAAACTGCAGGTTAAAAAAAAAAAAGTTAACAGATGTTAAGAATATATTTATGGGGGAGCAAGAGTATCAATAGCAATTTAAAGGGAACACATGGTTAAACCACAACCCACAAGAAGCTGGCTGCATGGTTACCCATTACTAGTAAGTGTATTTTACTACTTGTAAAACGTTGTCAAGGCCTAAAATATGTGAAAAAAAATACATTTCAAATAAAAATAAAACTTTAAAAATAGGAATTAGGCCCACAATACCAAGCATGTAATAGCAATAATTTTGCTTTTGATAAACCTCATTAACTACATCATTCCTGTAAGAAAAATGTCTGGTGTACAGCAGGCACTCAGTAAATCCTGCTGGACCAGGACCTACTTTGTTTCTATACCTAGTGTTTAGGCTAGTTTTAAACCTTAATATCTAACATAACTTGAAAGACACTGCCTGGCTTTGAATCCTGGCTCTGCCACTTACCGTATAACTTTGGGCTAATTACTTAATCTCTCTCTGTACCTTAGTTTCCTCATATGTAAACAAAAAAACCAAAGCAAACCAAAACTAAAATGGTTATAGTAGGTACCTAAAACATTTTTTAAAAATTGGTAAAGTGGACTTCATCAAAATTAAAAACTTTTGTTCTTTGAAAGATCAATTAAGAAAATGAAAAGGCAAGCTAGAGACTGGGAGAACATACTTGCAAAATACACATCTGATTAAGTGCTTGTCTTGTTGAGTACAACTCAATAAAAAGATTGTTTTTTTTTTTTTAATGGGCAGAAGATTTGAACAGATACTTCACAAAAGAAAACATACAAATGTCCACTAAGCACAAGAAAAGATACCCTCAATGTGACCAGTTACCAGGGAAATGCAACTGAAAACCAAAATGAGATACCATTTCACACCCATTAAAATGGCTAAAGTTAAAAAGACTGATAGTACTAATGGTTGACAAGCATGTGAAAAACAAACTCTCAAACACTGCTGGTGAGAATGCAAAATGGTACAGCCACTTTGAAAAAACAGTATGGTAGTAACTTACAAAGTTAAACATATGTTTTACCATATGATCAACAAGTCCACTCCCAGGTATTTACCCCAAAATAAATTTACCCAACATAGCCACACAAAGACAGGTATATGAATGTTCATTACATTATTCATAATAGCCCCAAATTGGAAACAACCCCAATGTCCGATTTTTTGAATGGATGAACAAATTGTGGTGTTTCCATACTTGTAAAGTACTGCTTGGCAATTCAACATGCATGAATCTCAAAATCGTTATGCTAAGTGAAAGAAGTCAAATGCCAAAGATGACATATGATTCCATTTATATGAATTTTTGGAAAAGGCAAAACTATAGTAACAGAAGCCAGATTAGTGATTCCATGGCCCAGCGTCCATAAGAAAACTTTTTAGGGTGAGGAAATTGTTCTATATTTTGACTGTGGTGGTGGTTACACAACTGTTACCCAAATTCATCAAGCTATACACCCTTTAAAAGGGTTAAGTTTTATTATATGTAAATAGTACCTCAATAAAAAACTCAGTCTTATACACAGATGTTAATATGACTGTCACCTAAACTATACTAAATAAATTGTACAAAAAATCTATAAAGTAATAATAGGATTGGTGTGAGGATTAAATGAGATAATGCATGTAAGCCCTTTGCCTGGCACTGTAAGTACTTAAAAAGCATTAGCCATTAGTCTTTCAACATACTTTCTCCCTTAGCATATTGGAGTAAAATATGCTAATGACTGCTAAATTAAAAGATGTTTTAACCAATAATCATGGGTCATCATGCATCTAATAAGGTTAGATTAACGTTAAAGGCAGATCACTGATATTTACTTCATTATGGTTTAATCTCAATAGTAAGAGAGAAGTATAGGTATGTGAAAAATCCAAAATGACTGGTTTGTTTCTCTTACTTCTCAAATCTGGGGGAAGAATATAAGAGAGAGGATTTTTATCTTCATAGTTCCCAACCATGTTAGTCATATACGAAGAACACGAAAAACCACTTCACTGAAGTAGCCTTTTATCAGAAATCACCAGACCTTTATAGGGGTAAATGGGGAAGGGGTGCAGCTTTAGTGTCCTTGGATTTACTTATAAGAACAGAGGTAGATACAATTCTTTCAGCCCCCAAACCCATCCCTTCCCAATTTTAGTGATAACATATTTGCTGCAGGCAGGGAAGGGGAAAGAACAGAACCCCTGTTGTGGAAGTATACTTGAAAATCCTGTCATTCTTATTTCAACTTCTTTTAAGATGGGTTATGGACACAGTTCTAGGAATTCAGAACATGTAACAAAGATTTAGTTAAGAAAATCCAGTGAGGGAAACCATCATCATTCTAATTTCTGTAACATATTCTGTAGTGGTGATAACCAATTGTCTTAGATTGATCCAGTTGTTGTTTTTCCAGACTTTCTGGGGCTAAAAAAGATGGTTAAGCATTCAAAAGGTCTGTATGCAGGCATAGTAAATAGGAGTGAGGACCCAAACTGCTGTAACACAGCTCTTGCCACTCCATTGTAAAGCCAGCCAATAATCCCAGTACTGTAACAACAACAGTTAACAAAAGATTTGAGTGCTTACTATGTATTAGGCTGAGTGCTAAGCAACGGTGTGTAATATCTTATTTAATCCTCAACATATAATTGTATATACTATTATTATCATCACTTTATATATGAGGGAAGTGAGGCACAGAGTTTCAAAGATGGTACAAAAAGAGCAACAGACACACATACAAACAATGTGTAGGTATACCTCAAATTTATACATATGGTATGTGTATTTTTAATGCAATTTTTATAGGTAAGTTCTTATGATTCTATTTTAAATACTGAAGTCACAATAGAACCCCAAAATCAGTGTGACTTTCCACTGAAATATTTCTATTTATTCCCTTGGGAGAGGTACAATATAAGGGATCAAGAGAGTTCAATGTACAATATTTGTGCTACAGTTATTTATATTATTTTTCTTCATTATGTTATGAAGTAGCTATTGCCATAACATATAGGTATAAAACTATAAACTGCCTAACCAATGTTTGTTTTATAGGCAACTATAACACATTATGTTATAGAAGTTTTACCAGAGGGATACTGCTCTAGTCTCATATTTCTAATTATCATCTTAAGGGGGCCTCTAAAGGTTCTGTAATTGTGTTGGGTTTAGTCCTTTGCAGTTTTTGTTCCTGTACTCTTTGCAGAATATACAAGAAAGGAATCTTAGACTCAGGATTAATCTCAAAGCTCTTCTACAGACGCTTCCTTTTTGTAAGAGCAGGGAAGGTTAGGTGGCTTACTCATGTTAACATACCACAGGAAAGAGCAAAGACAGGAACCCTGGCTTCCCAACATCCAGCTGGATGCTCTCCCCATGAGACAACACTATCTCTAGATAGGTGTGCCATAGGTACCAAGTCAACTGGAAGTTGCCTCTTTTCTCTCTGCTCAAAATTCTAGGAAAGATGAAAGACTCATTCACCATTGCATGTTTTACTGAGAAAATCTGGGTAGAGAAGCAATTCTTAAGTCTACTTGCAAAGATAACTGCTGAGAGGAGACCTATTATCTTAAACCTACCAACTTTTTCAAGACAGAAATTCAAAGGCGGGGGGGCAGTGGGAACAAAGAGGTCTGATGAGGCCATTTGCTCTGAGGTCATCTAAATTAAATAATGATGCCACAGCCATGCTGGTGGCCCTGGAAATTCACATCCTTACATCAACAAAAATGAAAAAAAGTTTAAGTTAACCATTATCCTTATTCTGCTATGTTAAGAAAAAAAAAATCTGTATTCGATTTTGATTGCTATCTTATTGAACACAAGATTAATCTCACATGAGCCATTAACTCACTGAGGACCCAAAGGAGAAGGGAGCAGTGGCACAGCCAGCACTAGAGCTTGGAGAGAGTACAGCTGTACAGGAAGCACAAGTCACCATGACATACAAATGCCTGTGGGTACCAGGGAAGGCAGAGAGGCAGAAAGAGTTTAACTCCTTAGCTACTTGCTGTTTCCTTTCCTACATCCTTGCTTAGCTAGCAACTCAACTAAGGTGTAGAGTCAGAAAAAGAAAGGAATTATTCAACACTGAGCCATGGTGGTGAATGGGGGGGATCGCCCCTTTTCTCCTACACTTGATCTGGGAACAAACTAGAAGTCCGCTATATCTGTGGCAGATAAGAATAAAAAGACTTTGTAATTCAGCCACTAACTTCCAACAAGCCACATGGTCCACAAAGTTCAATTTGATGTATGGGCTATTATTCTTCTTCCAAGATTAAAAAAAATAAGAATACTAAATTAACTGAAGACATTTAAAAGCATTTGTAAAGAAATTAGTAAAAAATCACATTTAAGATTTTAAAACAGTGGTTCTCAACTTTTTTTCCTCAGGACCCTTTATATCTTAAAAATTGAAGACCCTAAGGTCCTTTTGTTTGTATGCTGTATCTATTGATATTTACCATATTTAAAAAAATTTTTAATAGTTATTTACCAGTTCATTTAAAATAACAGTAACCTCATATGTTAACATAAATTATTTTTATGGAAAATAACTATATTTCCCAAAAGAAAAAAATGAGTGAGAATAGTGACGTTGTTTTATAATTTTACAAATGTAAAATGTGTCTGACTTAATAAAAGACAACCAGATTCTCATACCTACTTTTGGATTCATCTGTTGCAATTTTTGGCTGAAGTATATGGAAAAAATCCAAACCCGCACATATAGATAATTAGAAAAGATAGGAGTTTTTAAATAGCCTTTTCAGATAATTATGAATGTAATCTGATACTACATCAAAACTGGACAAGTGGTAGTTTCATAAAGGTTAGTCGCAATGTGGATCTGAAACCGTTATCAATGAACTTTTCATATTATGTTAC
Organism: Eubalaena glacialis; assembly: GCF_028564815.1. Lineage (NCBI taxonomy): Eukaryota > Metazoa > Chordata > Mammalia > Artiodactyla > Balaenidae > Eubalaena > Eubalaena glacialis. The sequence continues at coordinate 39,249,464 of NC_083722.1, read as the reverse complement.
GTTAAAATCCATTGGTCTAGCTTACACATCAAATGGACCTTTTACTCATGCATAATTTTACTCAATGCATAACGTCTTGCATTGGTCATTGGGAAAATATTGTTCACTGCGTCACACAATCTTCCAAATGTTAACACATTTCATTTCATGATATTTTAAAAATCCCATTCATTAATACTCATTGATTTCAACAGAAGTCTTTTAAATTTTGGGAAGCTGTCAAGCTCTGAGTAGCAGATACAAATTTTCCAAAACTGTAATTTTCACTTGAAAACTCAATGGCAACAAATACTGTCAGTTGTTGTCCTTGAAGTGACAGGCTCACTTCATTCATTTGCGAGAAAATATCTGCCAAATACGGAAAAATCAAGTCTGAATAATCATAGCTTGCCCTTTAAAATAAAAATGGTGCTTTATGGAAAAAATGCAGCTAGTTCAGCTCTCAAAACTAAAGCAAGTACACAAGTGCTTTCCCTTGAGATAGCCACTGTAGTTGGGGATGCAGAAGTGCTTTATGTGCACTTTCCCATCTGTCACAAAATATCAAAACAATGTGAAACTCAAGGATTAGGATTTAATAAAATTAATATGTTTTACACCTTATCAAGGACATTCTTAAGTGAAACTGGCCTTCTTTTTTTTCTTATTTAAACAGTGAGTGAGGGCATACTAATGGTATAGTTTGGTGCCATTGCCTAGATTTGTGCTAAGGCTCCAGCAAATATTCACCATTGCAGCTTGGTACCATCGGTGCAAATGTCAACACAGTAAAATAAATAAATAACATCTTAGTATTATTATGAAAATAATTTTGACACTATGGACCCCCTAAAAGTATCTCAGGGACCCCACAGGGATCCATGGACCATACTTTGAGAACTACTGCTCCAAAATATGTTTATTTTTGGCAAGGATAGGATCCATGAGAACTACTGCTCCAAAATATCTTTACTTTTGGCAAGGATAGGATCCACTAGCTCCCATATAATATAAATAGCAATAAATCTAAGCAAAACACAACTCAAAAAAAAAAAAATACCCTCTTACCTTTGCCAAGACTAAAGACAAACGGTTCGTTTCGATCATGACTGGAATCAAACTTCTTTCCATTTGACAATTTTCCTTTGTAATGGACATAAACTTTGTCTCCAATCATTGGGGTTTCCTCACTATTCCCCACTCTTTTGACAACCTAGAAAAGACAAACGTCAAGAAAAATGAGGTTAAACATTTTATTTCTAATCAGAGAATAGAGAGGTCACACAGTCCCTTCCACATCACTCAGGCACATTTGCAAACAACTGTCTGTCCTTTCTAAAGGCTTCCCTCCCAGTTCTCTCAATGATCCTCACTGTTGCAAAATTATCCTGTACTACTCTAAATCTTTAATGCTATATTTAATTGTATTGTTAATCACACTATTCTCTCAAAATAATTAATCAATAGATCTTGTTTCATTGGTTTAATGCCCCATCTTTTGACACTGAAATCTTTCAAAACACAGTTAGTCCATGTACAAACTGAATTAGACCAAAAAGATTAGTGGACTTTCAAAAACATTCAAAAAGAAGTCTGAAGCAAAGTTTCAAAGGTGAGATTTTTACTTCTCTCCTTTGCTAAAAACATTATCTTTTGACTAGATTCCACTAGTTTGGTTTAATTTCAAAAAGCCCAATTTCCTGATATAAAGGTTATACTTCCTACTATTTGAAGAATATTCAACGCGTAAAAAAAACAGTACCACTGCACAGTTTGATATGATACTGAATAACTTGTGTTCTAGTAAAGGAAATGCCAAAAAGCTCCAAGTTGAAAAACATTTAACTATCATAAAATCCAGTATATTTATTTTGTTCTTGGCAGAGCAAGCCACTAATGCAGTTGGTCAGTTCTGGGAAAATAAAATCAAATCCAGGCATGTGGTGTATAATTTATTCTGTCAATCACTTATGCCAAATTAATCATTTTTATTAGATAACAGAGGATGGTAGCTAATGTCCAATAAACATCTTTTTTGGGGAAGGGTTTGAATTTTTATCTAAAGAATTCAATTATTTGCTCCTAAATTCTTTTTTGAGATGCGTCCTCCTTGCCCCACCCTCATATCACCACATAAACACTGTGAACTTAGATTCTACAACTTTCTTAGCTCAAAAGCCTAGACATTCTAAAGGAAAATAAATGATTACTGCAACTTCATCAAAAAAAGTGTTTGAACTAATCAATGAATTCAGTAAAGTTGCAGGATTACAAAATCAATATACAGAAATCAGTTGTGTTTCTACAAACTAACAAAATATCTGAAAAAGAAATAGAGAAAACAATCCCGGAAATGTAAACCAAAACCACAATGAGATATCACCTCACACCTGTCAGAATGGCTGTCATCAAAAAGACAAGAAATAAAAAGTGTTGGTGAGGATGTGGAGAAAAGGGAACCCTCTTGCATTGTTGGTGGGAATGTAAATTGGTGCAGCCACTACGGAGAACAGTATGGAGGTTCCTCAAAAGATTAAAAGTAGAACTACCATATGATCCAACAATTCCACTTGTGGGTATTCATACAAAAGAAATGAAAACACTAACTGAAAAAGATATATGCACCCTCGCCATGTTCACTGCAGCATTATTTACATTAGCCAAGATATGGAAACAACCTGTGCTCATCAATAAATGAATGGATAAAGAAAATATATATATTTGTATATGTTATATATATATATATGTATGTACACACACACACACACACACACACAATGGATGATTATTTAGCCATAAAAAAGAATGAAATCAGGACTTCCCTGGTGGCTCAGTGGTTAAGAATCTGCCTGCCAATGCAGGGGACACGGGTTCGAGCCCTGGTCCAGGAAGATGCCGCATGCCGTGGAGCAACGAAGCCCATGCACCACAACTACTGAGCCTGTGCTCTAGAGGCCGAGAGCCACAACTACTGAGCCCGTGCACCTAGAGCCCATGCTCTGCAACAAGAGAAGCCACAACAATGAGAAGCCCGCGCACCACAACGAAGAGTAGCCCCAGAGAAAGCAGCAGCAAAGACTCAGGGCAGCCAAATAAATAAACTTATTTAAAAAAAAAAAAAAAAGAATGAAATCTTGCCATTTGTAACAACATGGATGGACCTTGAGGGCATTATGCTAAGTGAAAATAGGTCAGACAGAGAAAGACAAATACCGTATGACCTCACTTATATATGGAATCTTAAAAAAAAAAAAAAGAAAGAAAAGTAAAGAAAAAACAACTAAATTTATAGATACAAAGAGCAGAAACAGATGGGTGGTTGCCAGAGGTCAGAGTTTGAGGGGAGGGTGGGAGAAATGGGTAAAGGGAGTCAAAAGGTACAAACCTTCAGTTACAGAGTAAGTCATGGATGTAATGTACAGCATGATGCGATAGTTAATAATATTGTATTGCATATTTGAAAGATGCTAAGAGAATAGATCTAAAAAGTTCTCATCACAAAAAAATTTTTTTAAACTATGTACGGTGACAGACGTTAAATAGATTTATTGTGGTGATCATTTCATAATACATACAAATGTCAAATCATTATGTTGTACACCCGAAACTAATAAAATGTTATATGTCAATTATATTTCAATAAAAAATCCCATTCACAATATCATCAAAAACTATAAAATAGTTAGAAATAAATTTAACCAAGGAGGTGGAAGATCTATACACTGAAAACTATAAGATTCTGATGAAAGAAACTGAAGAAGACACATATAAATGGAAAGGTGTCCTATGATCATGGATCAGAAGAATTAAAAATGTTAAAATGTCCATACTACTGAAAAACATCTATAGATTCGATCCAAGACATATCAAAATTTCCCATGGTATTTTTCACAGAAATAGGAAAAAAAAAGCTAAAATTCGTACAGACCCATAAAAGATCCCAAATAGTCAAAGCAATCCTGAGAAAGAACAAAGCTGGAGGCATCACATTTCCTGATTTCAAACTATATTAAAAGCTATAGTGATAAAAACAGAATGGTACTGACATAAAAACAGGCACACAGACCAATGGAACAGAATCGAGAACCCAGAAATAAACCCTAACATATACAGTCAACTAATATTTGACAAGGGAGCCAAGAATGCTCAATGAGGAACAGATAATCTCTTCAGTAAAAGATGTAGGGAAAACTGGATAACCCTATGAAGAATAAAATTGGACCCCTATCTTACACCACTCACAAAAATTAACTCAAAATCAATGAAAGACTTAAATATAAGATATGAAACTATAAAACATCTAAAGGAAAACAAGGGGAAAATCTCCTTGACATTAATCTTGGCAATAATTTTTTGGATATGACACCAAAAGTACAAGCAACAAAAATAAGTAAGTGGAACATCAAACTAAAAAGCTTCTGTGGGCTTCCCTGGTGGCACAGTGATTAAGAATCCTCCTGCTGGGCTTCCCTGGTGGCGCAGTGGTTGAGAATCTGCCTGCCAATGCAGGGGACACGGGTTCGAGCCCTGGTCTGGGAGGATCCCACATGCCGCGGAGCAACTAGGCCCGTGAGCCACAACTACTGAGCCTGCGCGTCTGGAGCCTGTGCTCCACAACAAGAGAGGCCGCGATAGTGAGAGGCCCGCGCACCGTGATGAAGAGTGGCCCCCACTTGCCACAACTAGAGAAAGCACTCGCAAAAAAAAAAAAAAAAAAAGGAAAAAAAGAATCCTCCTGCTAACGCAGGCGACACAGGTTCGAGCCCTGGTCCGGGAAGATCCCACATGCTGCAGAGCAACTAAGCCCATGTGCCACAACTACTGAGCCTGCGCTCTAGAGACCGCGAGCCACAACTACTGAAGCCCACACGCCTAGAGCCCATGCTCTGCAACAAGAGAAGCCACTGCAATGAGAAGCCTGCGCACTGCAATGAAGAGTAGCCCCTGCTCACTGCAACTAGAGAAAGCCTGCATGCAGCAATAAAGACCCAACGCAGCCAAAAATAAATACAAATAAAATAAATTTATATATATATTAAAAAAAAAAGCTTCTGCACAGCAAAAGAAACAATCACCAAAATGAAAAGGCGATCTATGGAATGGGAGAAAATATCTGCAAACCATATATTTGATACTGAAAATATACAAGGAACTCATGGCTATAATCAAAAAATCAAGAAATAACAAGTGTTGATGAGGATGTGGAGAAAAGTAAACCCTGTACACTGTTGGTAGGGATATAAATTGGGACAGCCACTATGGAAAACAGTATGAAGTTTCGTCAAAAAATTAAAACTAGAACTACCATATGATCCAGCAATTCCACTTCTGGGTATAAATCCAAAGGAAATGAAATCACTATCTCAAAGAAATAATGGATAAAGATGTGGTATATATATATATATATTATATATATATATATATATATATATATATATATATAATATATATATATATATATATATAATAGAATATTATTCAGCCATGAAAAAGAAGGAAATAATACCATTTGAGACAATATGAATGTACCTTGAGGGCATTATGCTAAGTGAAATAAGTCAGTCAGAGACAGATAAATACTGTGTGATATCACTTATATGTGGAATCTAAAAAAGCTGAACTCATAGAAACAGAGAGTAGAATGATGGTTGCCAGGGGCTAGGGGAAAATGGGGAGATGTTGGTCAAAGAGTACAAACTTCCAAGTTATAAGATGAATAAATTTTTGGGATCAAATGTACAGCATGGTGACTATAATTAACAACACTGTATTATATACTTGAGAGCTGCTAAGAGAATAGATCTTAAATGTTCTTACCACAAAAAAGAAATAATTATCTGAGGTGATGAAGGGGTTAACTAACCCTACTGCAGTAATCATTTCAAAACATTTAAGTGTATCATATCATCACACTGTATACCTTAAACTTACATAGTGTTATATTTCAAATATATCTCAATACAGCTGGGAAAAAATAATTACAGTTTAAAAAATTATATTAAGTGCTAGTAAAAAAAAAAAAAGTAGAATCATTACTGCCCTTCTAGTACTCAAGGGGAAAAAAAGTTTCAAAAAAGTTAATCTAAAAGAAATCACACGATATTCTAGAAGTGCTCGTGTTCATGAACTGCATGCAGTATTTAGGAGCCTGAGCCTCCCCTGGAGGGAATCTGCATTTCTAGGACTATAACCAAGTAACTGGGCATATGGGATGAATGGCTACCATGGAGTCACAGCTGTTCACATCAGCAAGTGATACTGTGGTATCACTTCCGGTTTCCCCAACAAGACGAGTTTAGTGCCTAAATCTGGAGCTGTCTTAAGGATACGATCTAGTCTCAATTCATTTTAAAAATGTAAGCTCCAAAAAGAAATTTTATTTTCCTGGGTTAGTGTCTCACTTCCCAGATCTGCCTTGGTCTTTTAAAAAATATATACAGTAACAGTTAGTAAGAGAGATTATTACAATCATGGCACTGTGCTAAATGCTTTATGTAATCTCAATAATTCTATGAGGTAGGCAGTATTATTACTCTAATTTTACAAATGAGGAAACTTCATCACAGATAGGTTACTAAATTGCTCTAGGTCACAGAGTTAAAAGACCTAATCTTAACCAAAAGCCATGGTGAAACATGAGGCTTTAGACAGTGATAAACCATAAGATTTAAAGGGTTTATAATCTCTAAATGTTTCTTACAAGCCTAAAAATCTTATTAGATTTACTCCCTAGAACAAAGCAGGGCCTCAGGCAAGTTGGGGGCCATGTTCTCTGTACCAGTGCTCTGAAAAGATGAAAGAGAAGAACTTAAACAGAGGTAGGGAGATGCTGAGGATAGCCCACAGAATTTCCACTGTCTTGAGAGGCATTCTGGAGTATGGGATGAGTAATTCACAGAGCTACAAGGTTGAAAAGCCCTCTGAATGAAGATATCATAATATACATCTTATGCTATAGATAGCATAAAGCCCTTATTCTACAGGTTCAAGTCTTCAAACTTTGGCTTGGCATATAGCAAACTAATAGTAAAACATGTATATTCGGAAGAGATTCAGGTGCAGAAAAAAGCTTGCACATAAGCAAGATTAGCCAAAACAAACTAAAAAAATTCTCGTTTGCTACTGATAACACAAGGAGATATTAAAACTCAGCTTAGTGGTAATATTTAGAATGCTTAAGATAATCTTTTCAGCAAAAAAAAAATTAATTATACAAAACTTGAACGCATAACAACAGTGTAGGAGAAAAAAGAACTTAGTATGACTAAAACCATTTAACCTCTCTTTATTATACAGAATAATAACACATATATATCTTCCATACATAAATGGAAGACTCAAAAAGAACTCTGGGGCTTCCCTGGTGGCACAGCGGTTGAGAATCTGCCTGCCAAAGCAGGGGACACGGGTTCGAGCCCTGGTCTGGGAAGATCCCACATGCCGCGGAGCAACTAGGCCCGTTAGCCACAACTACTGAGCCTGCGCATCTGGAGCCTGTGCTCCGCAACAAGAGAGGCCGCGATAGTGAGAGGCCCGCGCACCGCAATGAACAGTGGCCCCCGCTTGCCGCAACTAGAGAAAGCCCTCGCACAGAAACGAAGACCCAACACAGCCAAAAAAAATTAAATAAATAAATAAATAAATAAATAAGCTCATAAAACAAACAAAAAAAAGAACTCTGTCTCACAAAACCACTGAGATTAAAAAAAAAATGTAAAAATGATTAATTACAGAATGAAAAAAGTGTTTTTAAGGAGGAAAGCTAATTCAAAAGTGAGATATATTCTCTGATGAAATCTCAAAAAAATACCTTCACTGCACACAGGAATTCTATTTGTATGTAAAAAACCAATCCTTTTGAACTCTGCAAGTTAGCTTTTCTTTTTCTTTTAAAAAAGTCTTTTGAATTGTCATTTGCTAGCTTTAATATACTTAAATATTGTATTAAAATAATAACCCATTTATACACTCTGAGAATAGAGAGACACAGCCTTTTGGAGTCAGACATAACTTGGACCTGAACCCCAGATCTGCATTTACTAAGATATATGATTTGGGGCAAGTCAATTTACCTAGCTGGCCCTCAGTTTTACCATCTATAATCTGGGATTAAAAATAAACCTCCATTTATGAAGACAAAATGAGAATTTAACTGCAGTGTTTGGTACTTAGTAAGCCTCAATAAACATTATCCATCTCCACCTCCAGCCAAAAAAACAAAAAAAGATTTTTATTGACAATCTTTCCAGATAGCAAATTTCCCAAAATATCATTCATCCTTGTGGCCTCACCTTTAATACTCCTCTATCTTTTTTGGAGGTAATATCCTCTCCCTGTTCAGCAACAGCTGCTGCGGGGCTTTCTCCATTGTTCTTGGCAGCTTCATCAGTAGTCATTGTCTTTTATAAGCAGACAACCTGCTGAGAAGAAACATATTTTAGCTAGGAAAAGTATCACTTCTTTATGCATCTTAAATGCCCCTAGGAACTGAGCTTTACCTGACCCAAGATTTACTAAGGGCCAATAAGGTTAAACACTGAAAAGGAAAATAAAAACATTTGCTATGAGCATGTATTGATGTCGTGAGGCATGTAAATGAAACATCATCCAACTCTTCAATTTCCCATCCAGCTCTGATCCCAAATTAGAGAGCAGACCAAGTCAGGTTTGATAGTGATTATATTCCTTAGCATGATTACGCATTGAGAAGTAGTCCTTTCAGAACTTTGAAAACATCCTTTTCCTACAGCCATATTCTTGACAGAGAATTAAGAACTTATCAGGTGATCTGATAAAAGAAATGACAATATATCACAGTGGAAAACAGGACAGGCTTTCAAAATGACAGACCCCAGTCTGAGTCCTAGCTCCAGCAATATCTGTTTGACATTTGCAAACTTAAAGTCACTGAGCCTCAGTTTCACATCTGTAAAATGGATGGAGTTTTTGTTCATAGAGTTACTGTGAGGCATTAATGAGATAACAAATGTTAAGAGATTAGCACAAAGTCATAACTTAAAAATGTAAACATTTATCATGATTATTACTGGGTCTTTTATACAGCCATATTTTTCATTTCCTGCTCAAAAGTTCCTTTGGAATGAGGTTCTTCCCTACCATGGCATTCCAGGCCCTCCACAACATGATCCTTACCTATCTTTCAGGTCTAGCTTCCACTACTTTCTTTCATGCAGCTCATGCTCTAGCCAAACCAGACTAATTCTTCTCCCATAACAAGTCCCGTGCTTTCCCATCTCCATGCTCTTGGTCACTCTTTTTTAAAATCCCCATTCTTGGGCTTCCCTGGTGGCGCAGTGGATAAGAATCCACCTGCCAATGCAGGGGACACGGGTTCAAGCCCTGGTCCGGGAAGATCCCACGTGCCGTGGAGCAACTAAGCCCGTGCGCCACAACTACTGAGCCTGTGCTCTAGAGCCCGCGAGCCACAACTACTGAAGCCCGCACGCCTAGAGCCCGTGCTCCGCAACAAGTGAAGCCACCGCAATGAGAAGCCCGTGCACCTCAACGAAGAGTAGCCCCGCTCGCCACAACTAGAGAAAGCCCACATGCAGCAACGAAGACCCAACACAGCCAAAAATAAATAAAATAAAAATTAAAAAAATTAAAGAAAAATAAAATCCCCATTTTTCCCACTCAAATGCTACCTCCATCTTACCAAACTTGACCTTCTATTTTGCAGTTGTCTGCCCTTTTCTGTACTTCCTTAGCTCTCCCCTTGATTTGTTGTCTATAATACATTCGTAAGACAACACACTTGTTGTATTTAAAAGATCCTTGCGAGGAGGGCCATGCTTTGTTCATGTTTAGATTCCTTAGAACACCTCTACCTTTTAGACTGGAATGACAGAAAGGTCAAGGAATCTGGAGCTCCTTACAAGCTGTTTAATGTGCTTACTTTAACTTCTCTAAGTTTTTTTCCCTACCTGTGTAATTAGAATAAAAATAATATCTACTTTCACAGAGTGATCTTCTGGATTAAATGGTATAATATGTATGTTAAAAGTATACTATTCCAATGTTAACTCTTATTATTATCATCAGTCACCTAAATGACAGACACTTTTCATGCAAGGCAAATACCAACAGGCTAATCAACAAGACAAAACAAAACACACCTTGCTGGCTGCTGCCATGATGAATTCCATACTGCTCTCCTGGTTGAGCAGGGGAAGACAAGAATTAATCACTTCTACAGCTATTCAGTATTAGGCTAATAATGGACATAAGGCTTCCTAAGTCACCTGTGGGACCCTCTTGCCTACACAGTTAAAAAGTGCTATTTTACACTTGTGAAAAATGTCTTACTGAAACAACTGATAATTAGACAACTAAATATAGTTGATATAGTGTTTTAAATCATTTCCAATTGACCTAAATTTACTTCAGTGTCAACAAAGACACAAATCAAATTTTGCTGTGCCCCCAAATCTTCAAAGAGAACACCAAAAACCAGGGGCTTAGCCCTTTGCTTTATTTTCTAGTATACTTTATGCCAAACACAAAAGCTCCAAATGCTTGGCTCAGGATAAGGGAAAGGCCAGAACAAAGCGTTCTCAAACAAACAACAACAAAAATTAAGTACTTACTTGTTGTGTGATGCTGGGCAAGATAATTAGGAAAATTAGATGAACAGGGTTTGTTCCCAAATTCTAGTAACCTACCACTTATAAAACACTCTCTGATGCATAGAAATTTGCAGGAGCCACCTCAAAAACAGAGGGAAAAGATCTTTTAAACACTCTGGAGGTGTTGGACCGTATCCCTGGAAAAATACATACACACAAAAAAATTTCCTGGTGCTTTACAGGTACATAGACATCCATCAGTAAACCCCTGGGGAAACCCTGGAGTAAATCAATAAACAAATTAAAACCACCAAATGAAAGGTTATTAGGGAACAGGACAGCTACACGATCTCAAAACATGAACCTACAGATTACTTATTATTAAAAAAGGAAAAAGGGCTTTCCAGTGGAGTGATCTGACAAACCTCCCCCTTCACACAAGTGATCTGCATCATGACAAAACTCTGCATCTTCTATATTAACACAAACCAATATCAGTGTGCCTCCTGATGTGATGTAATGGGAAGTATACATGTGGTATTCCTACCAAGAACATTTAACCTGAAACTAATCAAGAAGAAAAGACAAAATTAGGTGGTGGAACATTCTACAACTGGCCTAGACTCCTCAAAATGTTAATGTTATGAAAGACAAAAAAAAGTTAAAAAAAAGAAAAGGGGCCTGTTCTGGTTTAAAAAAGACTAAAGAAACACAGCCACCAAATGCAGTGTGTGATCCTTGGCTGGATCCTGGATTAGGGGGAATAAAAATTTATAAAAGCACATTTTTGGGAGAATTAGGAAAATTTGGAAAAACAGACCATACATTACCTTATTATTACTGTATAATGTTAGCCTTCTGGAGTGTGATATAGCATTGTGGTTTTATACAGAATAATATCCTCATTCTTAGGAGACACATGTTGAAGTATTTAGGGGTGAGGTGCCATGATGTCTGCCACTTACTTTCAAATCATTTGAGAGAGAGCATGTGTGAGCACAAATATCACCAAAAGCTAAAAACAGAGCATTCAGAAAGCATGACTACAACACATCCAAAGGCAATGCCTTTCTTTTGAATGTTTGTCATTTGTAGATCAGCTAAACTTTTAAATGAAAATACTGTCAATCAAAAAACATTTTCTTTTGTTCTAACCCTCCCCTTTGGAAACAATGGCTTGCTAAAATTTAAATAAATAGGGAACTTGTATAAGTTGACTTGCAAGCTTTATAAATCTCATTTGATAAAGGAATTTGCTCTTCATTTTTGGTTCTAACACTTGAAGGGATTCAAATAATCTTTGTAATCTCAGAACGATTCTGACTAGTATGGAGTCCATGTGAAAAGAGGTAGCACGAATTAAATTAATTAAAACACAAAGATAAAAACAACACTAAAACTTTGTTGAACTTTCAAAGGCAGATAAATCTGGAAGAATAAAGAAATAAACTGAACATTCCAAGTACTTCCCCTTAATTCCAGTTATACCATTTGGGGTATAGATTTTTGTAAGCAAACAAAACAAAGAAAAACTTCTTCCTTGATCTAATGTTACATGAAAAAAAGGCTGTAAGAACAGATAATTCCTAAAAACCTGTAAGACACACTAAGAAAATTTCACTTTTTTCATAAGAGAGCCTTGTCTTCGTTCCCCTACCCTAGGTTTATTCTGGATTTAAAATCACTCTGTAGCTATGGATATTAATCTATGATAAAGCTCACTGTCCTGAACTGTCCAAAGGGGGAAATTGCTGCCCAGAGCCTCAGAGAGGGAACACACAGTTCGTTCTGTTATGGACATGCCAGATAAGCATGCACTCTCCAAAGTGCTGGTCAGCAAACACCTGAGACATCACAGAAAAATGAGACTACGCTTAAAATTTCATCAACAGTGTACTGAAAACTTCAGTTAACGTAACTAAATTGTCATATTCCCCCAAATGAGAAATCATTTTAAAGGTTTATCCACTAATTAACCATGTATATTACCTACTGTTGTAGTTGTTCTCTTTGTTAAAATATAGGTATCTTGTATTACAGATTATCCTACTGTCTAACAGAAGAGTTTTCAGAAAGAAGACAAAAAAGAATATAGGAACTGGCTACTTTGTTAGAAACACAGAAAATTACAAAATTACAGCAGCACTCTTTCTAAGTACCATAGATGTCTGGGCCATAAAGGCTTTCAGTCTCCTAAAACTAAAACACAAAAGAAAGAGAGAAAACACAAGTAAAGGCTTGTAACTGAATGCAGTATAAGTGCATCCTAATTTTGAAAATATTCATGTAAGGACGAACTGGAAAGCCCTCATTTACTTTCAACCCCAGGCCTCTATCAAACATTCAAGTCCAGTAACACAGGAGTGTCAGGAGGAGTTATCTATTTGTAGGCAAGATACACACAAAAGAGAGATATACATGCATGCAGAGGAATCGAGATCAAATATAAAGACAGACTATATGTCTATATGAAACTGCACACTGTATTTATTCACCTACTTTCCCCCAGTTAATTTGCTTCCTCCACACTGGGGTGCGGAATGGGGAGATGATGAACAACACTCTTATATATGCTCATACATTTACTTTTTCTCCTTTAAAAAAGAAACCTGCAAGAAGATATACAAAGAGCCAATAAGCAGGTGAAAAGATGTTCAACATCCTTATTCATAAGGGAAATGCAAGTCAAAATCACAATGAGATACCACTTCACACTCATTAGGATGGCTATTATCAAAAAAGGAAAAATGACAAGTGTTGGTGAAGATGTAGAGAAATCAGAACCCTCATGCACTGCTGGTAGTAATGTAAAATGGTGCAGCCTCTGTGAACAGGTTTGGTGGTTCCTCAAAATATTAAACACAGAATCACCATATGATCCAGCTATTCCACTCCTAGGTATGTACCCCAAAGAAGCAAAACCAGAGACTCAAACAGATACAGTAGTAGTATTCACAAAAGCCAAAAGGTGGGAAAAAATCCAAGTGTCCATAAACAAAATATGGTATGTGTGCAATATGTATTATATATTATTATTAAAATGAATATTATTCTATAAAAAGGAATGAAATTCTGATACATGCTACAACATGGATGAACTTGAAAACATTATGTTAAGTGAAATAAGCAAGACACAAAAGGACAAATATTGTATGATTCTACTTATATGAGGTACTTAGAATAGGCATATTTATAGAGACAGGGACTTCCCTGGTGGTGCAGTGGATAAGACTCCATGCTCCCAATGCAGGGGGCCTGGGTTCGATCCCTGGTCAGGGAACTAGATCTCACATGCATGCCGCAACTAAGAGTTTGCATGCCACAACTAAGGAGCCCGCCTGCCGCAACTAACACCCTGCACAACCTGTCAACCAACCAACCAACCAAACAAATAAATAAATACTAAAAAAAAATTTACAGACACAGAAAGTAGAATAGAGATTACCAGGGGCTGAGGGGAGCAGAGAATAGAGAGGTTGTTTAATGGATATAGAGTGTCTTTTTGGGAAGATGAAAAAGTTCTGGAGAAGAGTGGTGATAACTGCACAACAATGTGAATGTACTTAATGTCACTGCACTGTACACTTAACCATGGTTCTCTCTTTAGCTCTCCTACCTTCCCCTTAATTGAGGATACCTTCTGTATTTCCAGTGCAATCCCAAAGTTCTGAGTCGAGCCTCCAGAAGTGATTATTGTATCAGTTCTTCGGGGACCAAAGACTCTGGGATGTCCAATCATGAAGACTGGAGAGGAAAAAGAATCCTAAATGGAGCTACCCCTTGATTGCTACAAATTATTTCCTCCTTTATTGTCTCTCTCAGATACATACAATGCTTTGGTAAACTCACTTTCCTTCTCAGTAATTAGTGAAGAAGAGCAAAGTTAATAGACCAAATTTACCATTACTCCTGTCGCTAACCCTGTTTACTTGGATGAATTACTGTTCTTAAATAAGTAGGAGGCAAAGAGTTATATTAGCATTAAAACAGAACAAAAAAAGGTCTAGAAAATATTAGACCATCCAAATACCAAGGGCTGAAAGACTAAGGGATCAACTTCCCCCATGATGGCAATGGAGCGACAGAAAAATTTGCAAAGCTCTGAGCTTGAAAACAAGAAAAGGTGTATCACTGAACTAGAACACAGATGAGATCAGCCAGAAGGAGAGAACAAAGAAGAGCAAATTGCCTTCTAAACACCGACTGTAAGAACAGCTCTTCCAAATGGAGCCTGGTCAGCATCACAAAGAGCAGAGAAATTAAGTAGAGCCCCACCTGGGGGACAGAGCAGATGCTATGTTCAGATCAGTTAGGCCAGGTAGGTTTCCCTCCCTCCCGAATGCACAAGGTGGCTCCCATTTTTTTCTATGAACATGTAAGAATTTTCTTCACTCCTGGGGTTCGGATGTATCACCAGGATATACGTGTTATTAATCTTCTTTCCTTCATTTCTGCAGGGGCCTTAACATCCTGGTCCTTAAATGCTAAAGACAAGTCTTTGAGGATCTCAGGAAAGTTCCTACTAATATTTCTTTTCCTTCACTGTCTGTTCTCTGCTTCTAGAAGTCTTATTAGACAGACTTTGGGCATCTTGGTTCTATCCTTCAGGTCTCCTAAACATGTTTCTGGAATAAATATTAGAATTACCTGAGGGAGACACAAGAGGGAGGGGATATGGGGATATACGTATGCATATAGCTGATTCACTTTGTTATACAGCAGAAACTAACACAACATTGTAAAGCAATTATACTCCAATAAAGATGTTAAAAAAACAAAACAATAAAGTACAGCAAAGAACCAAGGGAAAAAAAAAAAAGAATTACCTGAGAAGCTTTAAAAAGCCACTGATGCCTGGACCCACTCCCAGAGAGTCTGGATTTAATTGGTCTGTGGTCAGGACGTCAGTGTTTTTACAAAGTATCTCAGATGATTCTAATGTGCACACAGGGTCGAGAAACCACCTCAATTCCATCTTTGCCTTTTTGCTCTATATTCTAAGAGATCTCCTTTGATGGAATTTCTAGATCACCATTTGGTTGTCAGCTATGCCCACTGTGTCATTTAATTTGTTCAAAGGATTTTTAAAAATATTTATTTCTATATACTCTCTTATTATCTAATTGCTCATTTTTTCTTAGCATGTCCTTACTTTATGGATGCAATTACCTTTCAAATATTTCTGAAGATTCTACTTAGAATAAAATGGGACATCTCCTATGAATAAGTATTTGGCTAAAAAGTTTTTAAGGAAAAAAAAATGCTGATTTTATGTATCCCCTAGCATCTCCCAAAGGCACTGGGCAGTGGTAAAGGTTGAGAAGTTAAGAAATGGAAAGGAGAGAAAGGTAGCATACTGTGAGTGTAAAGTTAAGTATAAGGGGAATGTATAAGATGCAAAATGTGAGAATTTTGAGACTTTTACTAGGCTTACAAAGGGAAACAGTAAAATGCTTTGGTGGAAAGGGGAGTGGAGAGCAAAGGCTTAAGAACAAGAAAGAACTTGACAAGCTTAAATACACAGGGAAAGAGTCACAGGGAAACAAAAAAAGTAATGATTCAAGAGTAGGAAGAACAAAGGCATAGACTTGTTCGTCAATTAAACATTTATAGATTGCTTATTTTTTTTGAATTTTATTTTACCTTTTTATACAGCAGGTTCTTATTAGTTATCCGTTTTATACATATTAGTGTATACATGTCAATCCCAATCTCCCAATTCATTCCACCACCACCGCCTCCCTGCCACTTAAGTTACAGTTAAATTAATATGGCTAAATAAAAGTATTCTAAAGCTTTTCCTCAAGAGGAATGTTTAAATAAAAATTAGCAAATTCATACTATAAAAATATTATGCTGTCTTTGAAAAGGATGAGATAAATCTAAAGAGAATCACTGAGCTAAGAGTCTAAACACCAAAAACATCAAAACAACTGAACTGAGAAAGGATTTTGTAGATGCCCATCCACTAAAAAAGAATACCATTGTAATAAATGAAATGTATTGTTACAATGCATAGTGCCCAGTGATGATTTGGTTCTCCCGGCTGTAAACAAAACCAACATCACTTGAGGATGTTACAAAGGGATAATACATGTGGTACAGATAATGTGGTATATCATAATTGCTTGCAGGAACCAACCATGTTTCCCAGTTATTTATAGATTTTGGTGTGTAGAATCATTTTAGAGCACTGGCTTACAATTATGCAAATATTACATATTACATGCCAAAATGTCTTTTTCATCATCATTCTTCCTTAGAGTTAAGACAACTAAACTCTGGAAATATTAATATGGAACAGGCGAGATCTTAGCTATTCCAGATAAGCAAGCTTCTAATAATGACACGAAAGTTGGAACAACATCCAACATGGACTATTAAGCGAATGGCAAGCTGCACAACAATTTGTAGTATGATCCTATTTTTAGGAAGAAAATGGTGTATATTTACTTATATATACAAGAAAAATATATTAACCACCATTAAAACAGTGTTACCTCTGGAGAATGAGATTTAGGAGTCTAAGGAGGGATTTTCACTTACAAAATTTTTTATCATTTAAATAGTTTAACACTAAGTATATATTACTTCCATGATTTTTTTAAAAAACTTAGGACAAAAAGACGAAAACACTTCACGGTTGCACTCATCAGGACTTATTCTTTCTGTTCAATTTAACTCAAACATTTTGGAGTGCCTCCTACGCAGAGGAAGCAAAATCTAGTTGAGCAGAGTTCGTGCTTGTGAGACATCCAGAAGGCAGTCAGAGACAAGGCCTGCGCTCAGGAGAGAACTCTGGGGGACAGTACACGTTGGGGTGTGATCAGATTCTACATGGAATTAAGATAAAAGTACACTTGCAGTTACTGCTAAGAAAGTACAACAGTGGTTCTCAAACTTTTAAGGTCCCAGCCCCACTTCTTTTTTTTTTTTTTAAACATCTTTATTGAAGTATAATTGCTTTACAATGGTGTGTTAGTTTCTGCTTTATAACAAAGTGAATCAGTTATACATATACATATGTTCCCATATCTCTTCCCTCTTGCATCTCCCTCCCTCCCACCCTCCCTATCCCACCCCTCTAGGTGGTCACAAAGCACCGAGCTGATCTCCCTGTGCTATGCGCCAGCCCCACTTCTGATTACTAGGTCTTGTGGCAGTACAGATGAAATTTTTTCCATCTCCCTGGAACTTACATTCTGGGAAAGGTAAACACAGTAGGAGTGAGCCTCCATTCATGTTTTAATAGAAAAATTAAATTTCTACCTGTGCCACCGTGGTAGATTATTAACTTGAGTTGATTCATTAGGGTCAAACAGTTTGATTCCAAGTCTGCTGGTGATTTCTAAGAACAGGCCAGCAAGGTAACATATGGCAAAGGTCTGTAAACATGATATAGGCAGAGAAAGTGTCCTATTCATTTTTGGACCCCCAACACCTAGTGTAAATGGATGGCATATAAGAGGCAGTTGATAAATGCAAATGAATTGTGATTTTCAAAAGCAACTGATTGATATAAAGATGGTAAAATAGCAGACACTACAAGGAATCAGCACTGAAATATCATTACCAGTTGACTGTATTCCTTCTCTAAATCTACTCTGAAAAATCTAATCTGGAGAATTACACCGTACCTAAGTGTTCAACTATGAAAGCAAAAATAATATTCTGATCTAATCAGGGGTGGTAATGAAGAAAACCCTAGCATAATTAATACATCCCTGAAGTGCACTGTTAAGTATATGTCTATGTATACATACACATAACAGGTTTATCTTATTAATTATATCAGTTTGACTTAAACATGGGCAGTCAAAAACAGAGGACCACACCTAGCTGTCAATCTCTGAGTATACACTAAATAGCAACTGGAGGAAGAGATGGCTCAGAGAGCTGGACTGCAGAAGGAAGAAACCTAGGATAAAATTTTTGTATAGTACTGCTTTCCTCTTATAGTTTCATTAAAGCACTATAACATAAATTAAGCAGGTTTAAAACATGGTTTCACTCTGTTTCCCAAGGTCCATTATATGTCCAAGAGTAAAACTGCACAAGAATAAACTGCATTTTGGGTCTGTGATCAAATCCTTAAATACAGAAGGAAAAAACCCTTGGCCACATTAAATCCCTCCACAAAAGTATGGAAGGAGGACAGGGACTGAGGAGAGAAAAGGGGAAGAGTGCTGCTCTCAAGTTTGACGACCAGAGCCTCTGCCTGGGCACTGGGTTTTGAGAACAAGGGGATGTTCCATAACAGGAGAGACTCCTGTTTGGGGAGAAGTCTGGGGGGAAACAGAATCTATAAGGCTGTAACACATCCTAGGCAGGAAGAAATAAGGAAAATTTATTTTTGATGTGACCCTGCCATCTCCCAAACCCCTCCATCTCCCAAACCCCTCCATTCTGAGTTGGTACCTCCTCTGCATGCAGATCTAGTTATTGAACAGTGAAGTTTGTTAATATGACTTATTCCTTCTCCTCAGGGTCAGGGTTAGGGTTAGGACCTTCCAAAGTGACAAATTAATCTCATAAATTAATCCTGTCAACTAGATAAAGATTTGTCTACCTCCCTAAGTAAACACCCTTTTTGGAATGACTCATATATTCCATGTTTCCAGAACAAATTTCTAATTAAAGGGTATATATGATAGAGGATTGAACCATGCCTAAATTTAAACTCAAATCCATTGGTTTCTCCAATGGAGAAACTCAGTTTCTCCATCTGTAAATTTCAGGGGGTTAAGGTTTATTCCAACTCTAATATTTAATATTTAGAATTACTTTTTAATGAATAAGTACATATTTTACCTTATAGGACAATGAGGTTTGATATGTGGAAGGGAAAACAATTCCCAAGGAATGGAAAAAGTTATTCTGGTATCACACAGTTCACTTTCTACTGCAACCCTCTGGCAAAAGATTTTTCTGAGGTTTATCCCCTTAGATATTTTCTACAGCTGCCACAACAATTGTCACCAACGTAATGGCTTAAACAATATGCACTTATTATGTTACAGTTCTGGAGGGCAGAAGTCAGAAATGGGTCTCACTGGGCTAAAATCAAGGTGTTAGCAGGGCTGCATTCCTTCTGGAGGCTCTAGGAGAGAATTTCCTGCTTTCTTCAAGACTCTAGAGGCTGTCCACATTCCTAGGCTCATGGCCCCCATTCCTCCATTTTCAAAGCCAGCAATATTGTATCTCTCTGATCATTCTTCTATAGTCACATCTCCCTCTGGCCACAGCCGGGAAAGTTTCCCTGCTTTCTTAAATTTCTTAAGAATCCATGTGATTATGTTGGGCTCATCTGGATAATCCAGGATAATTTCCCCACCTCAAAGTCTTTAACCTTGATCGTATCTGCAAAGTCCCTTCTACTCTGTAAGGTAACATATTAACAAATTTCAGGGATTAGGATGTGGGCGTCTTTGAGGGGGCCATTATTCAATACTATCTACCATAGATACCTAGTCATCCAAACAATATCATAAGAATTTCTCCCAAGCCTAGAATTCTGTGGACTTCCTCCATTTTATACTTAGGGCTCTTTCAACATTCTTTCCCCTCTCTCCCTTTATTTATCATCCAGTTGGATTACAGTGTTCTAATATGACAATACAATTAAATCTAACATTTGATCATTATTATTCTAAAAAATTCTTCAGAATTTCAGAAAGCCCAAATTGGAACATTTATTCAGTTTCTCGATTTTGTAATAAGTTAAAATTATAAGTAAACTTGATATATACAATGCAGGTTTTCCCACCTCATCAAACTTAATCACTGACAAATTATTTTTAAAATTATTCTGAGTCCCTTATGTGATTCTGAAATTTAAACAGCTTGCTATAAATGTTGAAGAACACACAAGTACATTTTTTAAACAGATTTGGTGACAGTACAATAAACTTCATATATTTAAAGTATACAAGTTGTAAGTTCGTATGTTTTGACATATGTATATATATCTATAAAGTCATCACTACAATCAAGATAATGAATATATTTGTCACCCACAAAAGTTTCCTTGTGTCTCTTTAAAATTCATTCCTCTCTGGCTCACGTCAGAGCAATCTCTGATTTGCTTTCTGAATAGTTTGTATTTTATAGAATTTCATATAAATGGAATCATGTCTTTTTTCCCTGACTTCTTTCTCCTACTGTAATTGAGAATAAAATACATTGTTGCATGTATCAATAGTTCATTCCTTTTTATTGCTGAGTAGTATTCCATTGTATGGAGACAGTGCTAAATGTTTGCCTGTTGATGCACATTTGGGTGATTTGCCTGTTAATGCACATTTGGATTGTTTTCAGTTTTTGTCTATTACAAATAAAGCTGCTATGAATATTTGGGTACAAATCTTCATGTAGTCATATGCATTCATTTCTCTTAGATAAATGCCTAGGAGTGGAATGGCTAAATCACAGAGTAGGTGTACATTTTAGGTCTTTAAGAAAGTGGCAAACTGTTTTCCAAAGTGGATGTACCATTTTGTGTTCCCACCAGAAGTGTGTAAGAGTTTCAGCTGCTCCACATCCTCACTAACACTTGGTACTATAAGCCTTTTAAACTGAAGACATTCTAGCATGTATGTATCTAACTGTGATTTTAATCTGCATTTTCTTAATGACTAGTGGTGTTCATCATCTTTTCATGGGCTGATTTGCCATCCGTGTATCTTTGGTAAACTGTTTAAATCTTTTGCCTATTTTTGACTGAGTTTTCTTATTATTAAGTTTTGAGAGCTCCTTATATAACGTGAATACAAGCTTTTAATCAGATAACGTGATTTGCGAATATTTTCTCCCAGTCTGTGACTTGTCCTTTTATTCTCTTAAAGGTGGCTTTCAAAGAGATGTTCTTAATTGATACAATCCAATTTATCTTTTTTCTTTTATAAATCATGCTTTTGGTGTTGTACCTTAAAAATCTTTACCAAACCCAAAGTCAAACATATTTTCTTCTAAAAATTTTATTGATTTGGGCTTTACGTTGAGGTCTATGATCAATTTTGAATTAACTTTTTTTTTTTAAATTTATTTTTGGCTGTGTTGGGTCTTCGTTACTGTGCGAGGGCTTTCTCTAGTTGCGGCAAGCAGGGGCCACTCTTCATCGCGGTGCACGGGCCTCTCACTATCGCGGCCTCTCATGTTGCGGAGCACAGGCTCCAGACGCGCAGGCTCAGTAGTTGTGGCTCACGGGCCCAGTTGCTCCACGGGATGTGGGATCTTCCCAGACCAGGGCTCGAACCCATGTCCCCTGCACTGGCAGGCAGATTCTCAACCACTGCACCACCAGGGAAGCCCTGAATTAACTTTTATATATGATATACGGTATGGATTTAGTTTTTTGTATATGAATCTCAAATTGTTCCTCACCATTTGTTGAAAAGACTAAACTTTTTTCCATTTAATTGACTTGGCACCATACTCAAAAATTAATTGATAATATTTTCCATTCTGTGTGTCTATTTGCTTATCTTTACACCAACATCGTTGTCTTGATTATTGTAGCTATAATAAGTTTTAGAAATCAGACGGTGTTAAGTCCTCTCTGTTCTTCTGTTCTAGGACCTTTGCATTTCCACATAAATTTTAAAACCAGCTTGTCACTCTCTACAAATTGCCAGCTGGGATTTTGATTGAGATTGCACTGAATCTATACCTTTAGAGAAAACTGACAACAATATTGAGTCTTCCAATCCTTGAACACAATATATCTTCATTTATTTAGGTTTTCCTTAATTTCTCTCAGTAATATTTTGTAGCTTCCAGTGTAGAAGTCTTATATATCTTTTAGGAAACTTATCCTAGGTACTGAATATTTTTAATTTTACTATAAATAGTATTCTTTTAAAATTTCAACTTCTGACTGTTCATTTCCTAGTATATAGAAATATAATTGACTTTTCTGTATTGATCTTGTATCCTACAACTTTGCTAAGTGCACTTAATTTTTCTAGTAGCTTTTTCTTTCTTTTTTCTTAGAAATCATAGGCAATCATGTCATCTGTGAATAAAGAGTTTTACTTCTCTTCCAATCTGGATACCTTTTCTTTCTTTTTCCTGTCTGATTGTACTGGCTAGAACCTCAAGTACAATGTTGAATAGAAGTGGTGACTCACAATGGACATCTTGCCTTGTTCCTGATCTCAGAAGGGAAAGATTTAGTCTTTCAGTATTAAGTATGATTTCAGCTATTGGTTTTTCATGGATCTTCTTTATCAGATTAAGGAAGTTACCTTCTATTCCTAGTTCTTTGAGAGTTTTTAATGTTGGATTTTGTTAAATGCATTTACTGAGTTGATCATATGGTTTTCTGTTTTTACTTTATTGACATGGTACATGATATTGATTTTCAAATGTTAAACCAACCTTGCATTCCTGGGACAAATCCAATTTGGTCATTGTATTTTATCTTTTTATAAGTTGTTGGAGTCAATTTGCTAAAATTTTGTTAAGAATTTTGCAACTATGTTCATGAGGGATATTGGTCTGTAACTTTCTTTTCTTGCAATGTATTTGGTTTTAGTATCAAGACAATGCCACTGTCATGGAATGAGTTAAGAAGTATTCCCTCCATAAATTTTATGGAAGAATTTGCATGAACTTGGTATTATGACTTCCCTAAATATTTGCTAGAATTCATCAGGGAAGTCATCTGGGCCCAGAGTTTTCTTTGGGGAAATTCAATTCTTTAATAGATATAAGACTACTCAGGCTATTCACACCTTCTTGAGTGGGCATTGGTATCTTGCATCTTTCAAAGAATCTGCCCACTTCATCTAAGAGTCTAATGTATTGATGTAAAGTAATTCATACCATTCTTTCATGTATCATTTTTAAAACTATAGTATCTGCAGCTTTGTTGACTCTTTCATTCCTGATATTGATAACTTGTGTCTTCTCTTTTAACTGATCCAACAGGATAAAGGTTTATCAGTTTTATTGGTCTTCTCAAAGAACCAGCTTCTGATTTCATTAGCTTTCTCTACTGTTTTTCTATTTCATGGTATCGGCTTTTATCTTTAACTCGTTTCTTCTGCTTACTATGGGTTTAATTTTCTCCTTTTTTCTAGTTTCTTAAGGTAGAAGCTGAGGACAATGATGTGCAACCTTACATTTTCTCTAATATAGGTATTTAGTGAATTTTCCCCTGAACATTACATTAGCTACCTGCCACAAATTTTGATATGTTGCGTTTTCAATCAGTACAAAATACTTTCTAAATTCATCTTTGATTTTTTTTTCCTTTGACCCATGAGTTTCTTAAAAGTATGTTTCTAAATATTTAGGGGTTTTCCAGGTATCTTTCTGTTACTGATTTTAAATTAAATTCCCTTTCAGTCAGATGACATACTTTTTATGATTTAAGTAATTTTAAATTTATTGATACTATTTTATGGACCAAAATGTAACCTATATTAGTAAATGTTCTTTGTGCAATTGAACAAAATGTGTATTCTGCTGTATTGGGTAGAATGTCATATAAATGTCAATTAGATCAACTGGTTGATAATCTTTAACTCTTCTAAATCATTACTAATTTTTTGTCTACTTGTTCAATCAGTTATTGAGAAGTAAGGTATTGAAATCTCCAACTATAACTGTGGATCTATTTCTCCTTTCAGTTCTATTAATTTCTGGTTCATGTATTTCTAAACTCTGTTATTAGGTACAATACATATTTAGTACTATTAATTCAACTTGATGAACTGACCACTTTATCTTATGAAATGACCCTCTTTATCCCTGGTAATAGTCTTTGTTCTAAAATCTAATTTTTCTGAAATGAATATAGTTGTTCCAACTTTCCTGATTAGTAATAGCATGGAATATCTTTTTCCAACCTTTTATTTTTAATCTATTTGTATCTTACTATGTATCAGAGGTTTCTTGTAGGCAACATGCAGTTGAGTCTTGCTTTTTTACCAAATCTAATAAGCTCTGCCGTTTAACTGGATTGTTTAGATGGTTTGTAGCTAATATAAGTATTGATATAGTTTGGTGTAAATCTAACATTTTGCTATTTGTTTTCTATTTGTCATCTGTTCTTTGTTCCATTTTTCCTCTTTTTAAGATCTCTAGATTTATAGTTTTTATCAAATTTGGACATTTTTGACCATTATTTCTTCAAAAAATTTTTCTGCACCTCCTTCTCTCCTTGAGACTACAATTACATGTATATTAGGCCACCTAAAGTTGTCTCACAGCTCACTGATGCTCTATTCATTTTTTCCTAGTCTTTATTTCCTTTCTGAGTTTTATTTTGGATAGTTTGTATTGCTATGGCTTCAAGTTTACTAATCTTTTCTCTTGCACTGTCTAATTTGTTGTAAATCCCATGTAGTTTATTTTTCATCTTGCACGTTGTAGTTTTCATCTCTAGGTGTTCAATTTAGGTCTCTTAAATATATTTTATATCTGCATTTAACATTCTCAATCTTTCCTCTACTTTCTTGAATATATGGCATATAGCCAAAACTGTTTTAATGTTTTTGTCCACTAATTCTATCACTTGTGTCATTTCTGGGTCGGTTTCTATTTTTTAATTTTCCTCCTCATAGATTGCTTCATTACAAGTCTGATGCTTTTGACTGGAGGCCAAATGTAAATTTTACCTTGGTGAGAGCTAGGTATTTTTTTCCTCCAGTTTTATTGAGATATAATTGACATATAGCACTGTATAAGTTGAAGGTGTACAGCATAATGGTTTGACTTACATATATCATGAAATAATTATCACAATAAGTTTAGTGAACACCCATCATCTCATATAGATACAAAATTAAAGAAATAGAAAATTCCTTGTGATGAGAACTCTCAGGATTTACTCTCTTAACAAGTTTCCTATATAACATACAGTAGTGTTAATTATATTCATCATGTTGTACATTACATCCCTAGTACTCATTTATCCTGTAACTGGGAGTTTATACCTTTTGACTGCCTGCATCCAATTCCCCTCCTCCTGCCCCTGCCTCTGGTAACCACAAAGCTGGTCTCTTTTTCTATGAGTTTGTTTTTGAAGTACAATTGACCTAAAACACTATGTTAGTTCCTGTTACACAACACAGTGATTCGGTATTTCTATATGTTTCAAAATGATCATCACAATAAGTCTAATGATCACCACAATAAGTCTAGTTACAATAGGTCACCATACAAAGATATTACAGTTATTGACTATATTCCCCACACTGTACATTTCATACCCTTGACTCATTTTTTTTCTGCAACCAGAAGTTTGTACCTCTTAATTTCTCTCACCTATTTCTTTCTTCCCCCTATTCCCCTCCTCTCTGGCAACTCCCCATTTGTTCTCTGTATCTATAACACTGTCTCCGTTTTGTTATGTTTGTTCATTTGTTTTGTTTTTAGATTCCACATGTAAGTGAAATTATATAGTATTTATCTCTCTCTGGTTTATTTCCCATAGCATAATACCCTCTACATCCATGTTGTCACAAATGGTATAAAGATCACATCTTCTTTATCCTTTCATCTACTGATGGGTAACTAGGTTGCTTCCATATCTTGGCTATTGTAAATAATGCTGCAATGAACATATGGGTACATGCATCTTTTCTAATTAGTATTTTGTTCTCTTTGGAAAAATACGCAGGAGTGGAATTGCTGGATCATACAGTAGTTCTATTTTTAATTTTCTGAAGAATCTCCATACTGTTTTCCATAGAGGCTGCACCAATCTATATTCCCACCAACAGTGCACAAGGGTTCCCTTTTCTCCACATCCTCACCAACACTTGTTATTTGATAATACAGTGCTAGATATTTTTGTATAACTATACATATTGAGCTTTGTTCTGGGATGCAGTTAAATTACTTGGAAACAGTTTGATCCTTTTGAGGCCTATTTTTAAGCTTTGTTAGGAGGGATCACAGCAGTCTATAGTTTAGGGCTACATTTGCACCACTGCTGGGGCAATACCCTCTGAGTACTCTACCCAATGTTCTGTGACTTATGCGGTTTTTTCCTCTGGCTGGTGCGAACACAAACTATTTTTAACCCTGAAAAAGAATCAGGGATTATCCCTTCTACTCCTTTTGGGTGGTTCCTGGCTTCAGGTAGCTTCCACACAATATAAGTACTAATCATTACTCATATGAAGACTTAAGGGAGACTCTCTGCAGACCTTTGGAGTTTCCTCCTTGTGCAGCTCTCTCTTCTCCAAACTATAGCCTCCTTGGCCTCCAGCTCTGTCTCCTCAACTAGGGAGACTGATGGGCTCTGCCTGGGATTCCCCTCCTTACGCTGCAGCCTAGAAACTCTCTCCAGACAGTAAGCTAGGATAATTGTAGGGTTCATCTGTTTGTTTCTGCTTTCTTGGGAATCACTGTCCTGTGCTGCCAGTTGGGCAGTGTTTGAAACTTCATATAGTATTTCTGGGGTTTTTGTTTGTTTGTTAGTTACGTGATTACAGCCAAGAGAGTAAATCCAATCTCTGTTATTCCACCTTGGCCAGAAGCACAAGCCCACAAGTATATTTTTAAGCCAGAAAAAGGGAGACACAGTAAAAAGACACAAGTACTATGAATGGAATTTCAAGTGGCAAGAAAATATCTTATAAAATAAACATTATTTAGAACTAATTTTGACAGTCTGAAATTTGAAGGATATAGTTTTTCCATGACAATACAAAAGTCAAAGCCTGTAACTGACAGTAAGACATCTCTCTCCTAAAATGGCAGGTACTTGATCTTAAAACAGCAGTCAAAACTATGGTTTTGTGCATATTTCTGGAAATTTGGATAATTGTGGTATCTCATTTTTTCTTTAATCTATGTAAGAAAATGATAAGTTTAAGCCTTATAAGAATAAAAACATTATGATTCTACATTTCTAAATGCCATTAATAAATATACCACAATTCTTAAAAATCTGAGTTAAAAACTGTTTTCCCCTTCCTTTGATTAATTCAACTAAAAAAATACATTGTTAATCATCTTAATACTTCAAAGTCATAATGCTACAAAAAAGTTGGCTTGTGGTTGACACTGGTATTAACAGTCTTTAGCAGGTCTATAAAACTTGCTTTTGTTTTGGAACAAACCTCAAATGGACACCTATTATATGCAAAAAATAATAATAAACTGAGATTTTAACACTGCTTCAACTGGAAAGAAAGCCCCCAAACTTTAGAACATGCACACTCTGTAGTGGTACTTACAAACAACATAGGAGGAGCAGGCTGTCGCCAAGTCACGTGGCTTGTTTCTCTGTGTGTCTATTTAAACTTTTAACTAGCCCTAGCACCACCTGCAGATCTCTGCCCTCAGCATATGATTTCATAAGAAAACAACATATACAGCTGCAAAGAAATTGACAGAACACAACAAGGGCAGAGAAGGCCATAAAGAGCTCTGCTTGGATGACTCCCCCCCCCCCCCAAATCACCTTCCATCAAAGTGACTTCTGTGGCTCAGACTGCATTATCTGGCTCCTTGCCCTCATGCTACTCGATCACAATTCTTTCCATTTCTCAATGGCAATTATACAGACTAGCCAGATTCCAAAAATTTCACCTAAATGGTCTGAGGAAAGTCTTAGCTAGCATGTGAGGGAGGGCTTTTGATGGAGAGTGAGAAGGCGAAAAAGAAACTGAAGGAAACTGATTGGCGACAGAAAGGAGCATTCATGCAGCTGAGTGTTAAATCTGAGACTGGCTCATTCTAGCCATAATGTTATGCCCCAGCTCTTCACTTTCATACATTCTTCCTGGAAAGTTAGGTAACTTTGGTTTTTAGCTACAGAGCTAAGAGTTGCCTCTTGAGTTAAAAAAAAGTATTCTATTAGCCAAAACTTAAAATTTTTAAATTATATTATATAGTTATATATTACAGAAAGTTTGAGAAACAAAGAAAGGAGAAAAGAATTCACCATAATCCCAACATTACAATTCAGGAGGTCTTTTTTAAAAACAGACTTTATTATTATTATTTTTTTTTACAAAGCAGTTTTTAAAAAAAATTTTATTTATTTATTTATTTATTTTTGGCTGTGTTGGGTCTTTGCCTCTGCGCGAGGGTTTTCTCCAGTTGCGGCAAGTGGGGGTCACTCTTCATCGTGGTGCAGGGGCCACTCTTCATCGCGGTGCGCGGGCCTCCCACCACCGTGGCCTCTCCCATTGCGGAGCACAGGCTCCAGACGCGCAGGCTCAGCAATTGTGGCTCACGGGCCCAGTCGCTCCGCGGCACGCGGGATCCTCCCAGACCAGGGCCCGAACCCGCGTCCCCTGCACTGGCAGGCAGACTCTCAACCACTGCGCCACCAGGGAAGCCCCAGACTTTATTTTTAAGAGCAGTTATAGGTTCACAGCAAACAGAATAAAATAACCAAAACAACCTTGAAAAGAACAAAGTTGGGAGGACTCACGTCATGGTTCTAAAACTTACTACAAAGTGACAGTAATCAAGACAGTGTGGTACTAGGATGAGGACAGACACATAGATCAATGGAATAGAACTGAGAGCTGATAAATAAACTCTTAACCTTATGAACAATTGATATTTGAAAAAGGTGCCAAGACAATTCAGTGGGAGAAAGAACAGCCTTTTCAACAAATGGTGCTGGATCTCCATATGCAAAAGATTACAAAGTTGGACACCCCACCTCACACAGTATACAAAAAGGAACTCAAAATGGACCAAAGACCTCAGTGTAAGAGCAAAAACTATCAAACTCTTAGAAGAAAACACAGGGGTAAATCTTCATTGACCTTGGATTAGGCAATGTTTTCTTATGTGAAACTGAAAGCAATAAAAAAAAACTGATAAATTAGACTTCATGAAAATTAAAAACTTTTGTGCTACAAAGGACACCATCAAGAAAGTGAAAACACAACACAATAGGATGGGAGAAAAATTTTGCAAATCATGTATCTGATAATGAGATTGTATCTAGAATATACTAAGAACTCCTTTAACTCAATAACAGAAAATAACTCAGTTAAAAAAGGGGCAAAGGATTCAAACAGACATTTCTCCAAATAAGATTTACAAATGGCCAATAAGCACATGAAAAGATGCTCAACATCATCAGTCATCAGGGAAATGCAAATCAAAACCACAATGCGATACTACTCCATACCCACTAGCATGGCTATTAGCAAAGAGACAGATAATAACAAGTATTGACAAAGATGTGGAGAAGGTGAAACCCTCATGCATTGCTAGTGGAAAGGTAAAATGATGCAGCTGCTTTGGAAAACAGTCTGGCAGTTCCTCTAAAAGTTAAACAGTTATCATTTGATCAACAATTCCAAGAAAAATGAAAACATGTCCACACAAAAACTTGTACATGAATGTTCATAACAGCATTATTCTTAATAGCGAAAGAGTAGAAACAACCCAAATGTTCATTAGTTAATGATGGATAAACAAAATGTGGTATATCCATACAGTGGAATATTACTCAGCAATGAAAAGCAATGAAGTACTGATAACATGCTACAACATGGATGAACCACGAAATATGCTAAATGAAAGCCAGACACAAAATGCCATATTTTGTACAATTCCATTTATATGAAATGTCCAGAATAGGCAAATCTATAGCGACAGAAAAAAGACTGGTGATCTTCTAGGGTAACAGGGAAATAGGGAGTGACTGCTAACGGGTATGAGATTTCTTTGGGGGTGATAAAGTGTTCTGAAGTGGGATAATGGTAATAGTTGTATAACTCTGTGAATATACTGGAAACCACTGACTTGTACACTTTAAAAGGGGTGAATATTATGCTATGTGAATTTTATTTCAATAAATCTATTCTATTATCCAGCTTTCTATTATTCTATTGAATGGATGAACCATAATTAATGATATACATTGCTTCCAACTTATCTATTCTATGTAACACTACTGTGAACAGTTTTGTGCCTAGGCTTTTACCATATCATATAAGGGTATGAATTCTGTTAGTAGGAATCTTGGCTTGACAACATAGCAGCTGTATGATCTCGGGCAAGTCAGTTAACTTCTTTGTGCCTCAATTTCCCCATATATGACATGAGGTTAACAGTATTCACACCTCTTGGAATTCTGAGAATTAAGTAACGCACGTAAAGGGCTCTGCATGGTGCCTGTCACATAGTAAACTATCAACATTAGTGGTAGAGGTAGCTATTATAATTGTTATTCTAGTTTGTGCTATTTTCTGAAGATGACTTCCAGAAGTGATATCACCACCTCAAAAAACATGGACATTTATATGCCTGAATACATTCTGCCAAACTACATTTCAAAAGGGGTGCACTAGTTTTTGGCACTAGTAGTAAATATATGAGAGAACCAGAGTAATCAGGCCATCATCAACATTATGTTATAATAAATTTGTTTTGTTAATTTAATAGGCATCTCACTTTAACTGTTCATTTTTGCTGCTTTTGGTCCTTAGCAGCTTGAAACCCAATAGTTTTCTAATTATCATATGAATCCTGCACACCTGGAGCATCTACTGAACGTGAAATCTGTACAAGACCCTATACTGGGGGCTACAATGGAAACTGAAAATGAGTAAGGCCAGGGATTTTGTGTGAGGTAAGGCAAAGAAACATTTTAATTCAAGGTAACTACGATTAAGTATAACCGAGCTATGAAGTATTTATGAGAGTAGGGAAAAGATAGCAGTTTATAAAGGTTTATAAAGTAAAGACGGCAGTGTTTGAGCTGGCTCTTGAAGGGTGGGCATAATTTCAACCGGCAAGGGTGTGGCAAGAGTAAAATCAAGGCTGGTAAAAGAACACAGCACATTCCAAGACTATGTGGCTTGAGTACAAAGCGGCTAGGGGAGGGAACGGTGACAGAACAAGGTACAGGGTGCTCTGGGAACACAAAGAGGACCCTCTAAAACAGAGCCAATGACCATGGGAGCTGAGGAGGAGAGTTTCTCCCAGGGCAAACAGCATGTAGAAAAACACAAAGACACAAATCATCGTGATCCATGCAGGGAACTGCACGTAATCCAATTTAGCTAAAGTGAAGTGTACATGTGGGAAGGAGGCCGATGATGCTAAATAAATAGGCAGAGGCCTGACTGTGAAGGACCTTGTGTGCCAGAATAAGGCATTTGAACTTTATTCCAAAGGAAATAGAGAACTGAAGCATTTTAAAGAAAAGAAGTGACAATCAGACTGACTTCAAAAAAATTTTTCTCTGGCAATCCTCCAAGAGCTTCCCATCTCACACAGAATAAAACCCAGTCCTTCTTATGCTTAAAACCCCACATGCCGGTCAGTGGCTATCTCTGAAATTATTTCCTATTGCTCCTCCTCTCAATCACTCTGCTTTTGTGACACTGGCTTTCTTGCTGTACCCTTCAATATACCCCTACTCAGGGCTTCTGCACTTGCTGTCCCCTCTGCCTGGAACTCTTGCCCCAAACAGCTGCATAGTTTGCTCCCTCACTTCCGTCAGGTCTCTGTTCAAACACTTTCTTATCAGAAAGGCCCTCCCTATTACCCAATATAAAAGAGCAAGAAACAATGGCAATCAATCCTACCATTTTTTTTCCTCCACTTACCACCCGGCACATGTATTTATCTGTAAGTTTCCCGTCTCTCTTTACTAGAATATAAGTTCCAGGATGGATCCTCTCAATTACCCTGATATAGGAACTGTTATTAGCGTTTCCAGATGGCAAAATTCAGGGGCATAATATTGCTATGCACAGTGGAACGAGGCAGAACGACTCCTGAGCCTGCACTCGAACCATTTCACACACTGACTCAAGTGAAGTTGCAGGTTCCTGGCTTTGATTCTAGATTATTTCCAGTGAATAGGCTCCATCCAGACAAGCACCAAGATAGTGTACTCTAAATTGACGCTATGTTCTTCTAAAAAGATATGCATTCTTATCATTTGTTATTAGCCAAGTTTCAATCGCCAGGAAACATTTTTAAAATGGTCAGTTAAAATGCACGAGGTATCTGGACTTTTATCTATTCAAATATAAGCTGTACTTTTTCTTGTTTTAGACCCACAGATATTAAAACAAGATGAAAAGATTTTATGAAACTAGAAGGAACATAGCACATGACACCAAAACTACTTTACCAAGAGTTTTTTTCAAGTATAATAGTCAACTTCAGGAATAAAACTGACTCCATCTTTAAAATATTCACACCAAAATTTTCTGAGGTATCACACCAAAGAAAGAACATGGTGGCTACCTGGAAAACATCCAGTAAATACAGTATCATATGTAGAGAAAAAGAATGAAGGTGAGATCCCAGTAACATTGCTCCTGATTCTTTTCCTACTCCTCAGATTACCTACTTCTTCTTTCCTTGATCATTCTTTTATCCCATCTCCTATTATTGCAAGTATCTCTTTTCAAAATGTAGTTTTCAATCAACAGCTTTTCCCCTGTCAACCACTTCATACCAGAACTCATCCACTCTTAATTTCAAATATGGCCTCTATTAAGATAACTTCCAGATCTAGTTATAATTTCTCCCTCTTCCCTTCTCCTGTTTTTAATCTCTCCCAAATTGCCTGGCTATAGATATTCAATACTTCAGGACCCTTTTATATCCTTATTTTTTAAAGAAAATTCACTTTTTCAAAATTGGCTCCTTCTCCATTTACTTTATCATCTGTATTGTCTGGCTATTCTCCTACAACTTTAATTTTTCTCCATTTAATCAACAGGACCTGCCAACTGTTCATTGTGTTTCCTACTATCTCTTACTTTCCAATTCCATAGCTATCACCACATTCTGGGTTTTCTTCCTTTCCTTCCTGAGTCACCACAGCCCTCCAGCTGACCTGCCTACCTCCAGCCTACTCCCTTCTATTCATGCTGTACATACTGCCAGTAAACCTCTCTCACACGGTACACACCCCAGTTCAAGGACTTAAAATAGTTCCCCAGCATAATAAAACTAAACTTCTCAAATCTTCCACATCTGGATCAGTGCAATGCACACTATAGGTCTGTAGAGAGTACAGTCCACCATCTTTCACTTGACTTCAACTACTTATGTCAGAGAGTGGGAATATATGACTTAATCCATCATCTTCTGACAACTCAAATTACCATAAGGATTCATCTTCAAAAGCTGAACCCTTCTAATCCACAAAATGAAAGTATGTCGTTATCAAAAAATAACACCTCATATCCTTAAATGAGAGTGCAAAGTAGTATATACTATCTTTAAGGGTGAATTTTCCAACATCTATAAAAAGTGTTAAGTGCAAATATCCTTCAGCCCAGCAATGGCACATCCGGGAAATTACCTATAGATATTCTCACAGAAGAAAACAAAATTACACGTGGAAGGAATATTAAACACAACATTGTTGTAATGGTTAAAAAAAAAGGGGGGGAACAACTGAAATTTCCTTAATTGACTATTATTATACATCTCCACAATGGAATATTATGCAGCAATTAAAAATAAAGAAGCAGGACTTCCCTGGTGGTGCAGTGGTTAAGAATACACCTGCCAATGCAGTGGACATGGGTTTCAGCCCTGGTCCGGGAAGATCCCACATGCCATGGAGCAACTAAGCCCATGTGCCACAACTACTGAGCCTGCGCTCCAGAGCCCGCGAGCCACAACTACTGAGCCCGCATGCCACAACTACTGAAGACTGCGCACCTAGAGCTCATGCTCCATAACAAGAGAAGCCACTGCAATGAGAAGCCCACGCACCGCAACAAAGAGTAACTCCCACTCACCGCAACTAGAGAAAGCCCGCACGCAGCAACAAAGACCCAACGCAGCCAAAAATAAATAAATAAAAATTTTAAAAATAAAAAAAATAAAGAAGCAGTTATATATGAATTGATAGGGAAAGATGTTTAAGAATGGCATGAAGAGGGAAAAAAGCAAGTTATACAACAGTGTAAATTACTATTCTATTTGTATGAAGAAAATGCATATACATTTGTAAATGCAAGAAAGTATCTAGAAAAAATATACCAACCATTAATAGTAGCAAATTCTGGAGAATGGAATTCAGGGGAAGAAACAAGGGATTTTTACTTTTTGTACTGTGTGTGTGTGCATGTACGTACACACATACGTATCTTTTAAAAAAATAATCAATTTATTCAATTTTCATTTTTAAAAAAGGGCAGAGCACAGCAAAGACTCTTAACTTTGGATGAATATAATTGATCTTGATTATCCACAGTGCAGGAAATATGAGCTACTCAAAGTGCTTAATGAGAAACTCATCCATTCATTCAGCAACTATTTATGGAACACTTACTATGTGTCAGGCATCGTGCCTGATGATACTGCCATAATGGTGAACAAGACAGACCTAGTCCCTGCTCCATTTTTCCTGTCTCCCCTGTAAGAACCACTCTGACTTCCAGGTCTGTGTTCTCATTATGCCTATTATGCCTACAGTTTCCCATAAAATAGATACAAATTAATAGAATAATTACATCAAACAAAAACAAAGGCTTTAAATGTAATTAACTCCTATTTCCTTCATAATTAATTTAAAAAGTTAACAGAAACACAATTTGTGAAAGAACACTTGAAGAAGCACCATTTCAAATAAACAAAATTTAAAAAGTAATTTAGATGTTAAATGAAATGTAAGGGAAATTAGCTAAGAAAATTCAAAAGAAAAAAACATTACAGGAAATTTTTATTTTCTTCATTGATTTATATTTACTTACTAAATTCTTCTACAATAACCATGTACTATACAATAAGAAGGAAGTAAAAGTTGTTCTTGAAAAGAACCCTCTGTTGCAACAACAGATCAGCTACTGCCTAAAGTCCAACCCCCTAACCCATTATACCAGGCCCTTTATGGTCTGGCCTTGTCAAGACTCCTTGTTTTGTCAGCCCAGAGCCCATTCCACCCTCTGCTGCAAACAGCTTTCTGGGACTTTCCACGGGGGAATCACTGCTCCTTACCTCCTGGGGTGGGCCCAATCCCCAGTCTCTGCCAGTCAGAGCTTCTTATCCCCTTGGCCACCCCAACAGTTCAGAGGTGAACACATGACCCTAACAGATCCAAATCCAAATCAATCCTGAAAAGAGGCTAATTTTAATGAGACTATTAAAATGATTATAAGTGCTGACATATAATACAGCTAAATTTCCTAAAAGAACTTTTTTTTTTTTTTAATTTATTTTTATATTTATTTTTGGCTGTGTTGGGTCTTCGTTTCTGTGCGAGGGCTTTCTCTAGTTGTGGCAAGCGGGGGCCACTCTTCATCGCGGTGCGCGGGCCTCTCACTATCGCGGCCTCTCTTGTTGCGGAGCACAGGCTCCAGACGCGCAGGCTCAGTAGTTGTGGCTCACGGGCCTAGTTGCTCCGCGGCATGTGGGATCCTCCCAGCCCAGGGCTCGAACCCGTGTGCCCTGCATTGGCAGGCAGATTCTCAACCACTGCGCCACCAGGGAAGCCCACCTAAAAGAACTTTGTAATAAATAGAATTCTCATTTAATGTGGTCCCTGAATATTTTGTGTGACTATAACTTCAAATCACAAAACTGGCAGTGAAAACAGTCATAACTGATCTCTTGTTGAAACAGAACAGCAACAAAAATACAATATTAGAAAATTCCCATTTCTAAAAAGCTACTAAGACTTGATGCTGTCTCAAAGAATGTTGGAACCATATAAATCACATCCTGTTAAAATAGCTAAGTACAGAAACAGTAAGAAAATACAGGTTATGCAGCATATACGTTAATCACTTATCCTCTGACAGAAATCTTTTAAACAACTTCAAAAATAAAGCTCCTACAGGTAGTATTTCATGAGGCACCTAAAATGCCACAATCCTAAAACAAACAAAAAAACCCCCAAACCCAAGCATTTGAAATATATTTAGCTTTTAAAATAATTTTTATCGGGACTTCCCTGGTGGTCCAGTGGGTAGGACTCCGCACTCCCAATGCAGGGGGGCCCAGGTTCGATCCCTGGTCAGGAAACTAGATCTCGCGTGCCACAACTAAGACCCGGAGCAGCCAAAATAAATAAATAAATAAAAAATTTTTTAAAAATCACCTTTATTAAAAAAAATAATAATTTTTATCAGTTAACCATTTTCCTTTCAACACTAAGAAAACTATAGAGTATATTAATAAATTACAGGGGAACAAACTTCAATGCAATATGAGAAAATAAAACTTAACCATTAGAATTTCCTAAGAGTGAAATGGACTGTCTTGTAAAACAGGGACCTCTCCTTCCCTGGAACTAAAACTAAAACCAAAACTCTGTAATTCTCTGAAAATAAGATATCCTTGAAGAATTCAACTGCTGTGCCAGCTGTTTTATTTCTTGAGAGTATAGCTGAACACATATAATAATCCATTGCATTTTTTCTAGCATTGCACAATTTTCCTGGCACACAATGTGCATACTGTATTTATTATCATATTTAAGCATCTGACAGCATTGTTATAAGAATCCATAATATTATTCTCTAACTAAATGCACACATAAATTTTTCAGTCTTCAAACAGCCATGGATTTCAGTAGTTAAGTATCATATATATTTTTTCCACAAAGTCTAAATACAATACATTTCCTGAACTTTTAGCTTTCAGTTTCCTGTTCGTCAATGGCTACAATTCTAGATGCAATACATAAACACACCCTAGCCATGGTATTTCCACTCCTGACAACAGTGGATGTGAACTTAATATGACCAAATATAACTACAGTGCATATAAATGGTATATCACAGCTAACACAGCAATAGCAGGAATTAAGCTATAAAATGGAAATATAAATTATATTCCTTATTAAGAATTCACATAACCTCCTTTTATAACTTAGAACTCAGAAAAAGTTTCTCTCCCATGAAAAACTGATAAGCTTTCTTTATCAGACAATAACTGTGAAACCCATCCTGTTTCCTTTTTTCTCCTGCTTGCCAGGAAGCTCAGAGCTAAATTTAATGTTCAAATACAGAAAATATTTTGCCTCAGATTATGCTGTAAAGATTTCTTTCCACTCCCTCATCCTGCTCATTATTTCTCAAGTGATTTATGCTTAATTTCTGACTTTGTTTTTAATGTTTCTTGCCTTTTTAGTTTTAATTACAAGCTATCAAATCTTTTCAATGAATAGAATAGAGTATAAAGAAACTTAATTTAAAAGATTATATCTTTACATCACTGAATAATCTGTTAATCCAATTTATATAAAATGTAGGTCCTAAAATGTACATTTATTTTCCCCTTTCAAAGTTAATTGTTTCACATAATTCATGATTCACTTTTAGAAAAGTCATTGGCAAGTTTTCAAAATAAAAGACTGATAAAATGACACAAGGATCAAAACAAATTACTAAATTAGGGACACTAGATTAGGAGGATTAGTAATTTTTAAATGTTTTTAATTTACTAACAAAATTGGTCTGGCAAAGCTAGATTGTCATAAAAAATTAACTCACATAAAGTGTACTAAAATCTTATTTACTGTTATCAGCATTTTAGATGCAAAATAGACAACAGGTACAAAAATATTTAAATAGCCTAGGAATCTTAAGAAAAGAGGGAAACTCGGTCACACTTGTTTAGAAACTATAGACACACACACATATGAAAATATTCAGTATATGGTAATACCAAAAAGTTTGTTAAGTGGAGATAAAATGAGATATTAAGAAAATGAACAAAAACAACACAAAGATGAAAAAAAACTACAACCCAAACTGACAAATCCAGCCGAAAACTAAACAAAAATATACCATGAATTAAACAGAAAACCTAAGCATAGTCATATTAAACATGGAAAAGAGAAATGAACACATTTTGTAACAAAGACTACGGTCTACAAAAATGCATAATATTAAAGCTCTTCACTTTTAGAAGCCATAAATAAAAAAATAGAAAATGATAATAAATGGAAGAAGACAGCCAAATAATTTATATAAAAGTTACAAAAACCAATTGTTCCTTTCTCTCTCAACATATGAGAATTGCAAGACATACCCAAAGAAGTTAAATTACAAAAAACTTAATATTCTAAGGATGAAGTTAACAGCAAAATGTATTACTATATAAATTACTATATAATTTATATAGTATTATATACTATACAGCATAGTATATAGTATTAATATACACTATATTTATATTATATATATAACATATATAATACAGTATTATATATAGTATATATAACATATAGTTATATAGAGAAGAATTTATAGTACTATTACTATATAAATTTACAAGGAAAGGCTAGTAACCACTCATAAAATATAGCTTAACAGACTTCAAACAACAATAAAACAGTTCAACATAAAAAAAATTTAAAAACAGAAACAAACTCCTATATATTATCTGAAGAAAGGGGCTGAGAGAAACACACACACACACACACACACAGAGCCCTCAAAAAAGAAATCTAAAATTTAATTTTGAAGTATTTCTCTTCCCCCCTAATAGCATAAATAGAAGTTAAAATTTGTTATAAAGAGTAATCATCTAAATACAAAACAAGTCACAGATCATAAGAGAGAAAAAAATCCCTTCTCCCTTCAGAAAAATGAAGACAGGAAAAAGAAACCAAACCATGGGAAATACAACTAAGTGATCTGATACAAAGCACTGAGGACATGGAAAAAATTCTTTTGCATAGATATTTGTGTATTATACAATTCAACTTCACAGTGTTTGAAAATGATAAAGAAAAATAAGTATTTCAGTAAAAATGAATCCAGTTAGAAGTCTTTTTTCTTTTTTTTTTTTTTTTAAGGAATATGGCAGGATGAGCAGAGATGTCTAGGGTATTTTTATGTGACTCATGCCACTTTTTCCTTCTTTAATCATGGGAAAGAATATAGAACCTGAAAAGATTACCAGCTGTGAAATAATTTTATGACAAAATCATGCTTAAAGTGACTAAAAAGTATTTGCACATCACATAAATTTTCAAAATGCAGGGAGAGCATCTTGTCAAAGTTAAAACAAGACATTTCAAGGGAAGAAAAGTAGTGTGACAGTGATTTGAAGATGAGGAACTGACATTAATGAGAAAAAATTACGTGCTCTGTAAAAAGGGAAGGAGTATTTATTGAGCAACTAGAGTATCCAGACACTAAGCTTAGGGTTTTATAAAAGACATTCTATCACATTGCATCTAGGGAGGAAAACAATGCTTGAATAAGTTTCTCACCATTATGTGTGGCATATGGTAAAATGTAAGAGACGAAAGCAAGTGTAAACTTAGAGACTATGTACTAGTAGAAGTACATAGCTGGGGGCTGTGAGGTGAAAGTACAATAGTTCCCAACTTTTCATGCTAATCTTACTGGACTATCAATCACTCTGTAAAAGAACCTGTGTTCCACCATGACAGAAACAGAAGTCCACTTTTTTTGAGAATGATATTTATGTTTACAACACTATTATATTTATAATTTACAACTCTTAAAAATAAAGAAACCCTTTTGTTCCTAAAGCACATTTTGGAGCCTTGGTTTTATTTTTTTATTTTTATTTTTTATTTTATTTTTTTAAATAAATTTATTTTATTTATTTTGGGCTGCCTTGGGTCTTCGTTGCTGCGCGCGGGTTTCCTTTTGTTGCGGTGAGCAGGGGCTACTCTTCCTTGCAGTGCGCAGGCTTCTCATTGCGGTGGCTTCTCTTGTTGCGGAACACGGGCTGTAGGTGCACAGGCTTCAGTAATTGTGGCTCACAGGCTTTAGAGCACAGGCTCAGTAGTTGTGGCGCACAGGCTTAGCTGCTCCGTGGCATGTGGGATCTTCCCAGACCAGGGATTGAACCCGTGTCCCCTGCATTGGCAGGCGGATTCTTAACTACTGCGCCACCAGGGAAGCCCTGGAGCCTTGGCTTTAAATATTACTTTAAGAATAGTAATGCCTGTCCAAGAAGTGTGATCACAGGCTTCTCATTAAGAATAGAGTGAATTATTATCACATTATTCCTGGCAGTAAAATTATTTCTTACCTTGGTGTTTGATAGCTGTTAGTAGAAAGATTATTGGTAATACCACTGTAATTCCCACCCAGATGGTTAAGAATCATACTAGGATGACAGTACAAAAGCAGCCCTAGTTTAGCTCTAAAAGGTACAGGCCATTAATTAATTAGCTGTGGATCCTGACTTTACTTCCTCTGGACCTCAACGTCCTCATCTGTACAATAAGACTGGTGGACTAGAGCATACTTCCCTACCTTCCTCCCCCTTTTTCCCTCTCCCTGGCCCTTTCTACTTTATGACTTTGGTGATTTAGGATCTAGACTGGGATTTTTGAGGACAGAGAGGAAAATAGCAGAAACCCACTAAACTCTGGAGAAAAAGAATAAGAATTATGTAAACAACTAGAATATGGAGAGAAAAAGAGAAAGCCCAAAATACATGTCTACAAAAACAAATGGACAAATTAAAGAGGCATAATGGTTCAGAATAGAGGATCATGAGCTTCATTGTCAAAATTAGTATGATAGTAGTTTCAGTTATACTGACATCAGGAAAGATAGTGAGAAATGCTAGAGATACAGACTTAGAAATGTTATTTGTAACACACAAGAATGCTTTACAAATAACCCAAGAAATCTTCCCAAGTTCCCCCAGTACATATGGAAAAGATGCCATACTCCCTGGCTTAATCATTCATAACTCTGCCCTAACATAATCACTCACTATTTTCCAACAGGTTATTCCCTCCAGTCCATTTGGCTTCATCACTGCAGACAAACTTATATCTCCCCTTCACTGTCACTCAGTGTTCTGTCAAATGCTTTCTCCCTTCTTTCAATTTATAATAACAATTTATCATGCTCTAACCGTGTTTGAGGCACCATTCTAAGCACTTGACATGTATTAACTCATTTAATTCTCTCAACAGTCCTAGGAAGGAGGTCAAGTAACTTGCTAAAGATTACACAGTAGCAGAGTCAGGATTCCAACACAGGCAAACTGGCTCCAAGGAGCCCGTCCTCCTAACTTGCTAACTAGTCCTACAAGGCTTAGGCAGAGTTCTGTCACCTTCCTGAAGTTCTCACCTGCTTAGCAATTATTCCTGCCTCTTGAGACCTTAAGTAAACCACTCCTTTGTCACTTACCACAAGACCTAGGTTGTTATTTATCTTTTGTGCACATGTTCTATCTTTTCTAAGGACAGGATCTTGTCTTATTTATTCTGTAACAACACTACTTAGAACCGAACAGAACTTATTACCTGGAACACAAAAGTGCTTATTAATGAAACTATAATAGCATTTAATATTTATTGAAGACATATGCCAGGTTCTGGCCTAAGTACTTTATATGCATTGTCTCATTTATTCCTCACAACCCTTAGGTAGGTATTAATACTGCCTGCACCTCCCATTATTATAGATGAGGAAACTGAGGCTTAGAGAGAAGCTACATATCTTGTCCCATATCACAAAGTGGTGCTGACAGTCTTACTTAAGGATCTAACCAGAATCTTAATCTCCAGCCAACCACAAAACACCCTGAAGAAAGAATCAGTCCTAACTACAACTCAGTTCAACTTTCACTTACTCTGCAGCACTATGCTGAACACCAAGGATTCAGAATTAGAGGCACAGCTGCTGCCCTCATGAAACTCACAGTGCACTAAGACTTCAGGACCAAACTTTGATATCACAGGCACAGCCACCATCATCAAAACTTAAGGAAGAGTTTAACTTATATTTTAAATCAAAATATCTAAATAATCCTTGGAAACTCTTCCATCCCATTCCTTCTCCCTTCAGGCTTTCCCCACTCCCTCTACCCTAGGACTCATCTCTCTAGTTTCTGTATTATAGAGTAGAAGGATCCCACTAATCCTGACAACTATTAGGATGTCTAAATTTAATTTATCAGTAGCTCAGACTCAAGGGTCTATTTGGCGAATTCCATGTCCATAATGAAATATGGGCAATGGACAGCTAGAAAAAACCAGTAGCAAGGAGAAGCAGCAAAAAGAGGGAGATGAAAGTCACACTGTATAGCAAAGTTAAGAAAAAGCAAGAAAAGCAGGAGAGTGGACACAAACAGAAGGTGAAAGTGAGTCCAGAATAAATCCAGTAGAGAGATGTAGATAAATGAAAACACTAAAATCTAATTCATTTCGCGAATGCTGACTCCTTTAATTATTTCTTTTCCTAACTTCTAATGGAAACAGAAAAATACGTAGGTGAAACAATCACTGAAAAAATCATTAACTAGGAAGAGTATATAAATCAGGAGTTTTTCCCCTGAAAAACCACTCATTTTAGAATTTCAGAGCTGCAAAAAGACCTTAGAACACTATCTAATCCAACCCATTCATTTTACAATTAACATAAAGTTCAGTAAGGTTAAGTAACTTTAACTTGCCCAAGATCATGTAGCAACA
The DNA here is from genome assembly GCF_028564815.1 of Eubalaena glacialis. NCBI lineage: Eukaryota > Metazoa > Chordata > Mammalia > Artiodactyla > Balaenidae > Eubalaena > Eubalaena glacialis. The sequence goes on along the minus strand of NC_083722.1, from coordinate 39,206,564 downwards.
CTCCTGAATCTCATCCCTGTCTATGCCTACTATACTAGGCTTCCTAGAAACGGTGTAATTTTCTCTTCCATTTTCCACTCTTAATAACTATTAAATTAATTTCTGCATAAGCATCTCAGAATCCCCATATTATTCCTACTTCCCATAGAAGAAAATAATCAGATATTCTGGATTATCTAAAACAATATCAAATTTTATTCTCTTATCCCCAAAGTCAGTAATCTTAAATTGGGTCTTGATTTCTACCAGGAGGAAATTCAAACATTTCCCAGAAGAGTGGAAAGAAGAAAGAGCTCCATAAGCTGACCAAAAGCAAGCCAAGTTGATAAGCTACAATCCATCTGTAAATGACTCAGGCCCAAGACCACTGGAGGGTGGACGACTGCTAGTGGGAAGTAGAATGGATATCACTTATTTTCCCATTTCTATTTTATATCTTCCCAACTAACCTCAGGTTCCTATCTTTCTGACAAATGTCAATTCTAGGAGCCTGTAAAAAGAAGGGAAAGTAATGAGGTAAGAGTATCATGTCACTTTTGGCATAATGGCTTTTTGATAAGAACTATCTTGGTCAGGAAATATGCCACAAGGAATAGAAGGGTTTTCGGGTAAACCCACAGCTCTTTATTTTTACCATAAAAACACAAGAAGTCCTTAAAATGTGTTATATACACTCAGTATTTCCCCCACTGCAAAGCACCTGCAGATATTCTGGGCTGGAAGGAACTCATTCTGGGCTATTTCTGTGGTCCAAGAAAGTCTGCTGCCTATATCCCTTGATAAACTGTGGGCCCTGCTGGCCATCATTCACCAGGTTATTTGAGCTGAGTGATTTGGAAATCGTCTCTATCACCTTGGTTTAAATATAATGATTTCCTAGCCCTTAAAAATTATGTGTTTGCTTATAAGACTGACTGAAGCCTTCTCTGAAAGGGAAGAAAATGCTCTATTTTGCTTTAGGAACATATCTTAATTTTGATATGTATGAAGTTCATTATAGATTAGGGATAACTTCCCGCTAACATGTTACCCAAATTAGGACAACTGGAGTGGAAATGAAAAAGGACGAAAAGATAAAAAGACATTATAAATTTAAAAACAAAGTGATTTCGTGACTCACTGAGCTTAAGAAGCAAAGGAAGAGTAAAAAATGACCAGTAAGAATAATGGTGTCACAAACAGCTAAAGAGGAAAGTCAGGAAGAGAAGCGTTTTGACTGGGGGTGGAGAGAGGGGGTGTTGGTGTGCAGTTGCTACAGAGATGGTATTTAAACATATTTAGTTTCAAGACATAAGCGAAAATTTGGGCCTCAGTTTTGCAAGGCCTGGAGTTTAGACATAAGATACAGATTTGGAGCCTAAAAAAGCACAGCAATGACTGAGTTTTTAGAGAAAGAGAAAGTAACAGCAAAACATTTAGACAACAGCATTCCTCAGACACTACACTTTGAAGATAATCTAATTTACCAGATGAACAGTACTACCTTATTCTATAGATTAGAATATTTGGACTAATTTATTATAAATAAAAAGCTAAAAAATTAATCTTTCTTTTCCAGGCTATGAATTGACAGAAAGGAACTTAGAATAAAAATAGGTTCATAATTACTGATTGTCCAAAGTTAAGTCTCTGAGTTAAAACACACTGCTTTTCAGGTTTCTCTATTTACAACAAAACTTTTGAAAAAAATTGAGAGAAAAATCTGGTACACTAATACCACTACTATTTTACAATATTTGTGAGAATGTATCAGTTTTTAAAAGCACACTAACCAAAATGTTGATAATTAATAAATCTGAAGAATGGGTATATGGAGGTTCATTATTATTCTCTCCAGTTCTGTGTACGTTTGAAACTTTCATAATAAAAAAGTCTAAAAAAAAAGGCTACCTACAGATATTTTTAAAGTTCTATCTGCAGTTAGGCTTTGACAAGTCAAAACAAAATTCTAAAAACTTTTCAAATAATGTCTTATTCATGCTCAACAGACCAATGAAATTTAGTGTATATGAAAGGGAGATAAGGCCCTGTCATTTCAGAGGAACATGAATATGTTCATTAAATGGAGAAAGTCATCCTTTTATCCATGTTGGTTGAGTTGGACATTTGTCATTTTTCTCTTCAAAGAACTTATATTTGTTAAAGAAAAATATATAGACCATATAAATGTATGGTTTTTGTTAGTAAAGGCAACATAAATGTTTATCCCCAGTTATCAATGATTAATTTGTTGAAACTGCTGGCTAGTCATTCTGTTACTTCAAATCATATTCCACTTTAGTAAATAACCAAATAAGCAAATTTCTTATGTGGATGCAAAAGAACTAATTAAAAAATTAATATCCATAAATAATGCCCAATCCTAAATTGTGAAGAACACATATTTAAGATTATATAAAATAGTAAGTCGAGAAAAAAAGCTGAACGTTTTAAACAACTGACATAGTTTAAACTGTGATTTAAATAGGTTTAATTTAAAGCAAATCACTCTACAGCAGCCCTAAAACTAACAGTGAGCATCAAATTCACCACCTTAGATTTACCACTTACCTACGATCAAGATTAGTTTATATGGTTTACAAGCACCAATCCTTCCCTCTACTATAAACACCACCCAAAAATGACAACCAGCTTTGTTTGCCTCTTCTTTGTCTGGTGAGTTCCAGGACAGTAAAGATTGCACGTTTGTGCAAAACCTAGCACACTGAAGGTGTGCAACTCTCTTAACAGGAATTATCACTACCTTCAATTCCCAGGAAGCTATCGCTAGGTATCAGTCTCATTCCCTAGGTGACTTACACAGGATAACAAAATAAAGCAGTTTCCTGGCTGGCAGTTTGCCTTGAACTATTTTCAGGATCTTGTTTCTTCTAACAGAAATATGTTGCCATGAACCTTCAAAGAGAAGCAGCATAGATACATATATGTAGAGACAAAAGGCTGTCAGTAATTTTCTTCTCCTACATCATTATTAAAGCACTGCTTAATTTCAAATTGAGGTATTTCACTTTTTTCAGATAATAGGGTCATTCTCCTCATCTTCAACAAATTTTTATAGTTTTTTTTCCTTATGAAAGTAAAAGTTACATACCATAAAATGCACGGATCTTAAGTATTCAGCTGGGTAAATGTGAACAAATGTATACACCAACAGTTGGTGAATCTGGAAGTTCCTCGTACTGGTCTTGCAACTGTTCTGTAAGTTAAAAATTACATGAAAATTAAAACTTACCCCAAAAGTGTACACTTGAATTCCATAGCTTGATGTCCAAATCAAGTTATAGAATATTTCCATTACCCTAAAAAGTTCCTTTTTGCCCCTTTCCAGTCATCCACAGCCCTTACCCAGAAACCACTGTCCTGATTTCTATCACCATACCTAAGTTTGGCCTGTTCCTGTATTTGTTATAAATGGCATCTTATAGTACATACTTGTGTTTGGCTTCTCTTGCTCTGAATAATATTTCTGAGATTCATCTATGTCACTGTATGAATCATTAGTTCATTACTATTGTAAAAAAAGCTGCTATGAACATTTTTATCAGTCTTTCTGTGTACATATACTTTATTTCTCTTGGTGTAGCAAGATTTCATTTAAAAAAAAAAAAGTTTTCACATATAAATAAGCCTGTGAAGTCACACAGTATAGATAGATGGATTGATTTATATATATACATATAGCAAACATACAGTTACATATATAATGCAAATATATATAGCATAGATACTTTATCTGTGTGTATATATTTATGTGTGTGTGTATATATATGTGTGTGTGTCTCTACAAATGGATTCTGAGAGGTCCACCTAGGACCAACAAAGATATTTTAAAAGACCTTATAGGGCTTCCCTGGTGGCACAGTGGTTAAGAATCCGCCTGCCAGTGCCAGGGACACGGGTTCGAGCTCTGGTCCAGGAAGATCCCACATGCTGCAGAGCAACTAAGCCCGTGCGCCACAACTACTGAGCCTGTGCTCTAGAGCCCATGCTCTGCAACAAGAGAAGCCACAGCAATGAGAAGCCCTTGGCGTACCGCAACGAAGAGTAGCCCCGGCTCGCCGCAACTAAAGAAAGCCCGCGCACAGCAACAAAGACCCAGCTCGGACAAAAATAAATAAATAAATAAATAAATTCATTTAAAAAAAAAAAAAGACCTTATGAAGTTCATAGTGCAAGTAAATTTAAGATAGGAAAGATGACATTTCAATTTTTCTTAATAAGTATTGTTTTAACCTAAGACTAATTCAAAAGAGAAACAAATTTCTTTCCATGTAAGGTACCCTGTTTTGCTTCAATGAAATACCATTCTTCTCATAACAAATCCCCTTCTCAAACTAGAATTTCAAAACATTAAATATTACCATGCACCATGTAATAATTTTTTATGCTAGGGGACAAATACAAAAGCTTTCAATATTTTATTTTACTGTCTTGCTTTTTTAAAAAGTTAAAAACATGGAAATAATTCCATTGGCTAATATTTAACATGGGTAAAGACCATTTCATCCTCATTCAGAATACTGTATATTCTGAAAAAGGCTAGGATGTTTCCTCCGTTCCAAAAAGTAACTTACTACAGCATTAAGTCTGTGATAGAGACATTCTAACCTTCAAATTCTATGTGTAATTTTCGGCAGACAGTAGAGGAGGATCTTTAATTTCCAGAGATAGAACATTGAGAAACATACACACAAATCTGATTTTTGATGAGATCAATTTGAAATTCCCAAGCCTGTTTTTGATAATCAGATGATCATTTTCAGGGGACTAGGAGTGGCTCCCTATTTAACATCATACATAAATTGCCAAGACTGAGGCTGAACACTACAAACGGTTCCAGAAATTTACCATCATCTGCTTTAGGAAGGGTTTGCAACTACAAAAGGGAAAAAAAACCCTCTTCTAGCCTTTGATCTTTCTCCATCTTTTATTCTTCCTTCCAAACAATGAGCAATTTCAAGACCATACAATTCAAATGTACTATATATATTTTTTTTAAATAAATTTATTTATTTATTTTTGGCTGCGTTGGGTCTTTGTTGCTGGGCACGGGCTCTCTCTAGCTGCGGTGTGTGGGCTTCTCACTGCGGTGGCTTCTCTTGTTGCAGAGCACGGGCTCTAGGCTGGCGGGCTCTAGAGGGCAGGCTCAGCAGTTGTGGCACACAGGCTTAGTTGCTCCGCGGCACGAGGGATCCTCCCGGACCAGGGCTCGAACCCGTGTCCCCTGCATTAGCTGGCGGATTCTTAACCACTGCGCCACCAGGGAAGCCCCCTATATTTTTAATCTTAAAAAACATTCCTAACATTTGGATAGTCCCTAACTTTCACAGATGCGGAACTGTTTACTTAAGAACCCATTATTTAACTCTGAAAATACATAATTTTCATTTTTCTAATAACTACACCTTTTTCTAAAAAGAAAAAAAACCTTGATTAACTAAGTGTTACAAAAATGACAGCAGCTCCAAACAGCTACAATTCCCAACTTTCAATATCTTTTGCCTGATTGTGTTAGAGAACTAAAATTTTATTCCTATTTTCTAAAATGTTTTTCTTCTAGATCAAGACTAGAAAACAGGTATACCAAATGTGTAGACCCTATACTCCCTCTGGTGGTCCTTCACTCTTATTAACCAGATGTTTTCCAAAAGACTAGAATAGTAAAATAAGCAAATGAATACGGCCCACTAAAGGATTATAGTCTTACATGTTTGAGTTTCAGCTGAATGCAGGTCAAGTCTCATAACAAACGATGAGGAACAAATTATTTTGAGTACTTGAGTTTTAGTGTTTCAAATACTACTGAAATATCCTTAGTAACTTGTTACACAAGGTCCTACTATAAATTATTTTAACCTGTCTCATTTGGCAGAACTGTCTTTTACACAATAAACATCTTATTTGCAAAAGAAAAAAAACCCACACTTAAGTGGCTACTGTTTTTATTTATTTATTTTAAAATTTATTTATTTGTTTGTTGGTTTGTTTTTTGGCCACATTGGGTCTTCATTGTGGTGTGCAGGCTTCCCCTTGTGGCGGCTTCTCTTGTTGCGGAGCACAGGCTCTAGGCGTGCGGGCTTCAGTAGTTGTGGCTCGCCGGCTCTAGAGTGCAGCTCAGTAGTTGTGGTGCACAGGCTTAGTTGCTCCCCAGCATGTGGGATCTTCCCGGACCAGGGCTCGAACCCGTCTCCCCTGCATTGGCATGCAGATTCTTAACCACTGCACCACCAAGGTAAGTCCCGTCGCTACTGTTTTTAAATCAATAGTTACGTGATTTACCTACCAACGTCCACCTAATCTCTGGTGAGTGTAGATTTAATTTTCCTTACACTTTTGGGGACATAATGTCAGAAGTTAAAAATGCACTGTAAAAAAATTCAGAATGTAAAACAATGAAAAAACAAAATCTAATTACTAATCAGCTAGGTTAGAAAGTTCACACAGTCTTAGAATTATAAAATGTATAAAATAATTGTTCAGCATAAAATAATTACAGAATTTAGTGTGCCAAAATATATACAGTATAGATTCTTTGTTAGGAATTGTGGAAAATTATATTAAAGGCCTACAGAAAATATTCTTAATGACAGATACAGCATGCATACTACTGTTAAATAAAGCAGTATTAATGTCTAACAGTATCATGTGATCTACCCTCAAATTTAGCTGGTTTAATATGTGTCCCTGTTCTTTTGTAGCTTTATTCATTCAAAAATATTTGCCCACCCCCAAACTAAAAAGGAGCCACACCTGAGGGTCAGTGACTTAAAAACATTCCCAACATTTATTGTGTAGATGCAAGAGTTCAACTTATGCTTAATTTTGAAACTGTAATGTGGTTGATAGTTTTATGATATGGTCTACCGCAAGTTAAAGTGGACAACAATCTGTAATTAAAATATGTAAAAACTGAATTTGAAAATGGTCTTTTAAATAAAGGGCACTTTTATAGTTAAAGTTCCCCAAATATGCTTTACGTAAATAAAACTAAGAAATATAGCTTTAATTTATGATATGTGGTATATTTAAGCATCATTATAGGATAATGACTATAAAACTTCTAATTACACATAGTAGTTAAACTAATATATTCCTATACACTTTAAAGGACAATTATATACATCACCCATAACCCCAGTCTCATAAGATTCCTTAGAACTACTTATACAGAATAAAACCCACTCTGCACGAGTCACTGTTCAATCTACCTTCACTAAATATCAAAAAGCCAACTCAGCTTTCAACAGTAATAACTTCTTCTACAGCTATAGAAAGAGGATGCTCTTCCTTCTCTAGACTGGTTCTAAGGTAAGAAGCCTTTAGGAAACAAAACAACCTAAAATATGTATCCTTTTCCAATCCAAGGGTAAACAGAAAATTGAAGATTTCACTAGTTGCCTAATCCAATATTTTAAAATGTTCATGTTGAACTGGTTAAAATCATGTTTTAAAAAAGAAATTCACCCAAAATTCCCATCACTAAAAAAATTGAAGATTCAGAAACACACTTGTTTTGTTAAATACTGGAAAGACAAAGACCTCACAGCATGTAAGCCTGTTGTTTTAGAGAAATAAAACATTTTATAAAGTCCATCTTTGATTTTTTAAAAAATCCCAAATAGTCACAACTAGACTATTGGTTAAAGAGTTCACCTTTAAAAGGTGTTACTAATTAGCTATGTAAGTAACTAAAATTACCATTCAATGAAACACTAATAAAGTAGCATAATTAAAATAACTGTCCTTAAGAAGTTAAACTTACATCTCTTAAGTACAAATCATACCCAGCATAGATATAAAAAAAGACACATTAGAAGAAAATAACTGAGTAATCTAAATCAACTGTTCCTCACAAATGAATGTTATTAATAACCTTCATAATATATTTTAAAGTAATTATACATTATTTTAAAACGTTTTTTTCTATAGATGCCCTAAATTGGTCGGGGCCATAATTGCAGATTGTTAAGTGAGGTCAGATGGGAGAGAGAGAAAAAGAAAATAAGTGAAAAGTATAACAAATAAAAATTTCCCACAAGAACAAGAAGTTTTTCAACTCTATCCTTGAAAAAAACAAACAAACAAACAAACTCTTATGTGGGGCGCGGGGTGGGATGCGGGAGAATTCCCACAGACTACTCAAAATACTGAACCAAAATATGCCTTAACTTTTCCCTTGTCTACAATCTAACAAAACGGGAAGACAATGAAAATAAACAATCCTGTGAGCCCTCAGAGAGGCAAAGAAAGCTCCCATTCAACGCTAAGCCTTATTCTACTCCTGTAAAGTAAATCCAAAACCACGAGCTCAAACTGCTTCATGAAGAATTTACTGAATGGCGGCCAAACGTTGTACACGCTGCCCTGAACCACACTGAAGGATATCTAGAGTTCTGCATTCTCCATTTACAACCTGTACCTTACTATGCATGCTTTCGCCACCACTGCAGAAACCGATTTTTACAAAGATGTTCCTCCCGGCAAGTCAATGGAAAGAAGGCAATCTACACGCTGACAACACCCGTCCCCCCCCCCCACCTTTTTTTTTTTTTCCAATCAATACTAGTTTTGACTCCTATACTGCGACCAGCACACCTTTTTAGAAATCATTAAGGGAGAAGGCGTTATAACGTCCCGGAGTGAACTGAATACTGAGCTCTGAAACAACTTTTCACTGGCTTTCACCTGGCACTAGGATTATCACCTGTTAGAACGGCGCCGCACCCGCACCCTCTACGAGCGGCCGAGAGTGGGGATGCTGTTCCCAGTCACTGGTCCCTGGGCGGCAGGTGAAGGCGGTGAACGCGCATCCACACCCACCGCCCGGGGAGCGCAAACCGAAAGCCAGGACAGCGGCGGCGGGACGCTCCGTTATCCTCACTCTCGGCTGGCCCGCCAGGTGAGTGCGGCTCCATCGCGCCCGCGGCGTCCCGGTGCACGGCTCACCCCGGCTCCACTTCTCCCGCCGCCCGGGCCCCGGAAAGCGAAGTTTCTCTCCCGCCCGCGGCAGCTGCTGTTCACGCGCCGCCCGGCTCTCCGCCGGTCCCGCCGTCTGCTCCGGGCTGCCGCGGTCACGGGCGCCGGGCCTCGGGCGAGTCGGGGGCCGCGGACGGGAGCCGGGACCTGTCACCCCGGGAGGGAAACAAAAGCCGGGTGAGGACCAGCGGGCGCGACCGGCCTCGCCTCGGAGAGAGAGAGCGCGGCGGGGGGCGGGGAGCTGCTCCAGCAGCCGCCGGCTCCGCGCCTCCGGGAGGGAGCCCCTGCCCCGCGGCCCGGCGGGACGTAGAGGAGCCCCGCAGTGGAGCTAGGGGCATCCGGCGCGCCCGCCTGGGGGCTCCCCAGGCTCCCCTGGCCCCGACGCGCCGCTCCCGGGCTGGGGAGCCGCGTGAGGGGGCGGGGAGGCGGCGCAGCGGCGGCCGGACCGCGAAGCAGGGAATTCGGCTCCCTGGGCTTAGCGACCACACTCCCCATCCCTGCGGCCATGGAGCCAGTACCTGTCGCCGCGGTTGTTCGTCTGCTCTGTCTCTCTCCGCCTAACCCGCGAGCCGCTGGACCCTCAACCCGCCCAGCAGGCCGCCCGCGCGCCGGACGCCGCCGCCGGAGACTGGCAGCGCCCGCGAACCGGCCCGAATCCCCCGGGCAGCGCCCGGCGCCGTCCCACCCCCGCCGGCCGCAGGACCCGCCTCCCATAGGGCCCCAGGGCTGTCAGTCCGCCCCCAAAAGGCGCGCGGGCTGTCGCTCCGCCTGTCCGGATTGGCGGCCGCGCGCCGTCCATGCAAATAAGGCCCCGCCCCCGACCATTTGCACCTCCGCCTTGGTGTAACCTCCGCCTCTCCACGCCAGCCCACGTGTCTGGCCCTTGCCCTTTGTGGGGGCTGGAGGGAAGGAATGGAGGAAACTGACCGACACCCCCTCACACCATCCCTTCTCTTCGGGAAAACTAATGCCTAAAGAAGCTAGTTGACTAAACATAACGGATCTCTCTCTGAAAGCTCTGCCCTCCTGTCTGCCCACTAGGCCTGCCCTGAGGATGGAGAGTGACAGACCAGGCTTGTTTGTGTGAGGTTAGCCCCAGGAAACAATACCAGGAACTCAAAGTTGTCCATTTGGAACTGGGGAAAATCCCACCTGGAGAACCATAGCACATAGCACATAGCACTTCCCTCTGGACACTCAGGGACTGTGAAGACTACGGTTTCCTGTGGCTTTCTACCTTTCAAACATGAGATCCCAGGTGACTGAGACAGCAAAGGGACTTAAAAGATGTCTGTGTTCTCTGCCACCTGCGAAAGGGTAGGCCTGCTGAGCAACTCGGCTTCAGGAGGTGCTCAGGCCCCTCCAATGAAATGGCCACCCAGAGATTCAGATGAGGGGACTGAGCTAGCCACCTGGGCCTTAGGGAGTAGCTAGCTCAATCTCATTTTTGAGGAAACAGAAACCTGAAGTCCCATAGCTATGGAGCTTATTAATTACCTATGGAAACCTAACATCTCCTAGCTCCACAACTGCTGTCTAAGCTATATCACCTGGGTCATTTAGGTATTGATGACAAGCTTCTACAAATCACCATCCCTGCATTCAAGAGGTGCTGCCTGCAGAAATAACCACTAGAGCTGACACTGAAACCTCATCAAGGGCAAAGGCCCTGTCTCAGTGCCTAGAAGCTTCCCTTTTTACCAGATGCCAGGGAGAGTCACTGAAACAATTTATTTGTGCATTAATTCAGTAAGACAATGGTGATTAAAACTACTCTGCATACTAACACCAGTTGATTAAGCATCTACTATGCTTTTTAACAGCAAGTATTAAGCACTGTGCTGTGTGCAGGGTATACAGAGGTGAGAGGACACTGTCCCAGCCCTTAAGGGCTTCAGCCTAAAAGACAGTGACATCCACATTGCATGTCAGTGCTCCTTATGTTTCAGAGACTGTGACAGATGTCTGCATAGGGAGTGGCTATGCATAGGCCAGTGGAGGACTCCAAGGAGAGGGGAATTCACTCTTCCTGGGAGAGTCAGGAAAGGCCTGGAAGAGGTGACTTTAGAGCTGAGTCTTAAAAGATAAGTATTAAAAGATGGTGTTTTTGCCAGACTGACAGATGTGGAAGAGGAAGGAAAGGAACTCCCCTGGGGGGGCGGGGGCGGGAGGAGGGACTAGCAGGAGCAAAAAGAATGCAGACCTGGAAAAGCCTAGTAACTGAGGGAACAGCAAGGAACAGTGTGGGCAAATCTGCAGGGCTGTGTGGCCATGCCACATGGTCTGGGACCAGGCTCTTCCAGGAGGAAGACAGAAAGACCCGGGAGGCTGCCAGGCTGTGTTGTAACACACCGCAGCAAACAACAACAGGCCCTGTAGATACAGCTGCAGACTTTTTTTTTTTTCTAGGCCAGAGTCTGTGGGGAACAGTCAGTTCCACAGTTCCGATGGCAGCCTGGCTGGCCACACCCACTCTCTCAGAAAACCACTCCGGTCACTGCACTTGCCTGCCTCAGCATTTGGAAACACGCGTGCTTGTAATTTCCCTAAGCATTGCTGCCCTTCAGAATGCACAGATAACGTGGGCTACGGCTGCAGACACCTGGGTGTGAGATGAGCAACCCTTTCCTCGTGCGCACAGGAGTCCTCTGCAAGGCCTGTCACCACAGCTGGCTTCATGGGAGTGTAACCTGTGCTCGGATTAATGCTCTGCTGTTACTGTCCTGAAATTCTTAATTTTTTAACAAGGGGCCCACATTTTTATTTTGTGATGGGACCAGCAAATTATTTGCCCATCCTACCTGCCACTGTTAATGCCCCTAGGAATGCTTGTGATACTGCTCAAACCATATCTCATTTAAAATACTTGGCATGGGGAATTCCCTGGTGGTCTAGTGGTTAGGACTCTGCACTTTCACTGCCCAGGGCACGGGCTCAATCCCTGGTCAGGGAACTAAGATCCCAGAAGCTGCGCGGCACAACCAAAAAAATAAAAAATAAAATAACTTGGTTTGTTCACATGCATTGTATCACCTGATTCTCACAGTGACAATGTGGAGTAGGCCTACATTACCGGTCCCATCTATCAGTTGAGAAAACTGAAGTTTGGCAACCTTCTCCAGGTGGCACAGCTAGGAGGTGGCAGAGTTTGTATTTGAACTCAGCCCACCCAAGCACTAGTCCATCCACTTCAGAGCTACCTCCATGTCAGTTTCAGAATCCTTTCAAATGTAGATTTGCACATGAAGGATTTTAAGAGTCAGAACACCTGATGGAATGGATATCTGTCATTTCATGGCTATCACCTTTTAAATAGTTTTTCATCAATTTTGAAAAACTCTCAGCCATTGTATGTTCAAATACTCTTTCTGTACATTTTCCTCTTTCCTTCTGGGCCCCCAGTTGAAATATATATTAGACCTTCTCACTACATCCCTTTCTTCTGTATTTTCTATCTTTTGTCCTTCCATGCTTTGTTCTAAAAATTTCTTCTGACTCTTTCAGTTCACTAATTCTCTCTTCAGCTTTTTAAAAAAATTCTCCTCTTAAACCCATCCACTGAGCTCTTAAATTTGGTTATTCTATTTTTCTTAGTTCTAGAATTTCTATCTGGTTCTTTTTCAGATCTGCTATGTCACTTCTTATATCCCTTAGTGCCCTACTTAATTTTCAAGCTTGGCTTTTCTCTCCTTAAACATAGTAAGTATAGTTGTTTCAGGGTCTGTGTCCCTGGTGAGGGGAGGAGCACAATCTGGGGTCCCTGGCGGTCCACTTCCATTGTCAGTTTTTCCTACTGGTTCTTCCTCATGTTGTTTTATCTCCTCATGTACCTGGTTATGTTTTGGACATTGTATTTGAAAAATCATTTGAGACATTGATGATAATATCTTCCTCCAGAAAGGATTTCCATTTGTTTCTGCAGGCATCCTGGGACACCAGCAAGCTAGGATCACCTTAACCCAATTTCAGGGGCTTCTGATTTTCTGAGCATCTCTGATAACTTGAAGCTAGACTAGAGTCTGTGGGAGGGTTTGTTCATTTATGGTTTCCCCTTACTCAGTGCTACAGTTCTTTGAGGTCCCAGTTGAAGATGGGGAGGTTTTTTTTCAGTTATATATTGTTTCATAGCAAACTGTCCCCAAATTTAGCAGTTTAAAACAGATGTCAGTAGATTTTTTTCTTAAAGGGCCAGATGGTAAATATTTTAGGCTTGCAGGCCATATGGTCTCTATCATAACTACTCAACTCTATCATTATAGTACAAAACAGACATAGACAACACATCAATGAATGGCCTGGCTATTTAACAATAAGATTTTATTTGTAAAGACAGGCAGCCACCCTCAACCTGATAAAGGACATCTACAAAAACCCACAACTAATATCGTGCCTAACAGTGAGAAACTAGATACTTTTCCCAGAAAACAAAACAAGGAACAAGACAAGGATGTCCACTCTTGCCACCTCTATTTAATATTGTACTGGAGGTCCTAGCCAGGGCAATTAGTTAAGAAATAGAAATTAAAAGGCGTCCATGGTGGAGCCACTATGGAAAACAGTATGGAGGTTCCTCAAAAAACTAAAACTAGAACGACCGTATGATCCAGCAGTTCCACTCCTGGGTATACATCTGAAGAAAATGAAAACACTAATTCAAAAAGATACATGCACCCCAATGATCATAGCAGCATTGTTTACAATAGCCAACATATGGAAGCAACCTGTATCCATCAACAGATGGATGGAAATAGAAAATGTGGTTGGTAGATAGATAGATAGATATACACAATGAGATATTACTCAGCCATAAAAAAAGAATGAAATTCTGCCATTTGTGACAAATGTGGATGGACCTAGAGAGCATCATGCTTAGTGAAATAAGTAAGATGGAGAAAGACAAATACTCTATGTTATCATTTCTATGTGGAATCTAAAAAATAAAACAAGCAAATGTATATAACAAAACAGAAACAGACTTACAGATATAGAGAACAAACTAGTGGTTACCCCAGAGGAGAGGGAAGGGGAGAGGGGCAAGATAGGGGTATGGGATTAACATGCAAACCACTACATATAAAATAGATAAGCAAGGGCTTCCTTGGTGGTCCAGTGGTCAAGACTCTGTGCTTCCACTGCAGGGGACATGGGTTCCATTCCCTGGTCCATGCCATACAGTGCGGCCAAAAAAAAAAAAAAAAAAGATAAGCAACAAGGATATATTGTACAGCACACGGAAACATAGTTATTATTTTGCAATAATTTCAAATGGAGTAAAATCTATAACAATATTGAATCACTATGTTGTATGTCTAAAACTAATATAATACTGTAAATCAACTATACTTCAATAAAAGACACATCCATACACACACAAAGGCATCCAGATTGGACAGGAAAAAGTAAAACTATCTCTATTCACAGATGACATGATCTTGTGTAGAATATCCTAAGGAATCCACCAAAAACCTGTTAGAACTAATAAATGAATTCAGCATGGTTGCAGGATACAAGATCAGTAATAAATAGCAATTGTATATACTTTCAATGAACAATCCAAAAATAAAATTAAGGGAAAAAATCCATTTATAATAGCATCAAAAAGAATAAAATACTTAGGAACAAATTGAACAAAAGAGGTGCCAAACTTATACTCTGAAAACTATAAAACGTTGTAAGAAGTTAAGGACTTAACTAATTGGAAAAACATCCTATGCATCAAAAGTCTTAACACTGTTATGATGGCAATACTCCCCAAATTGATCTACAAATTCAGTGCAATCCCATCCGAGTCCCAGTTGACTTCTTTATAGAAATTGGCAAGCTGATTCTAAAATTCATATGGAATTGCAAGGGACTCAGAATAGCCAAAACAATATTTAAAAAGAAAAACAATGTAGGAAGATTTACATTTCCTGATTTCAAAATTTACTGCAAAACAACAGTAATCAACACCTGGTATTAGAATGGGGTAGACATATCCTTGACAATGAAATATACTAGATCAATGAAATAGAATTGAGAGTCCAGAAGTAAACCCATACATTTGTGGTCAACTGATTTTCCACAAGGGTACTAGTGTTGGTAAGTATGTGGAGAAATTGAAACCCCTGGGCATTGCTGGTGGGAATGTAAAATAGTTTGGCACTTCCTAAAATGTTAAACAAAGAATGACCATATGACCCAGCAATTCCACTCCTAAGTATATACCCAAAAGAATCGAAAACGAAGACTCAAACAGATACTTGTACACCAATGTATATATCAGCATAAATTCATAATAGCCAAAAGGTGAAAACAACCCAAATGTCTATCAGCTGATGAATAGATAAACAAAATGTGGTATATCCATACAATGGAACATTATTTGGCCATAAAAAAGAATGAAGTACTGATAGATGCTACAATGTGGATGAACCTTGAAAACATTATGCTAAGTAAAAGAAGCCAGTCACAAAAGACTGCATATTATATGATTCCATTCATATGAAATGTCCAGAAAAGGGAAGACAGAAGACAGGAAGCAGATTAGAGATTGCTTAGAACTGGGAGTGTAGGGGAAGGAAGGATAGGAAGATAATAGGTAAAGGGTACAGGGTTTCTTTTTGAGGTGATGAAAATGTTCTAAAGTTGACTGTGGTGAAGGTTGCACATTTCTGTGAATGCATTAAAACCACTGAGTTGCATAACTGGATTTCCAAACATGGCGGCTGGCTTCCTCCAAAGGGCAAATGTGGAAGCTGCCAAGCCTTCTTAAGGTTTAGGCCTGGAACTGACAGCGTCATTTCCACCATGTTCTGTCGGTTAAAGCAGGTCATGGGCCAGTCCAGATTCAAGGGGAGGGAACTAATAATGATGTGAATACCACAGTGCATGGTTCACTGGGGCCCACCGAAGTAACAATCTATTACAATCTGCCCTCTGTGCCCTAGTGATATACCTCCTCCCACATGCAAAATACACTCACCACCTCTTAAGACCCCCAGATCTCACCCCATTACCAACATTGAGCTTGAAGTCCATAATTTCATCATCTAAATCAGGTCCACGCATGAATGAGGTTTCTCAAGGGATACTTCTCTGAATCTGACGACTTTTGAATTAGAGAGACAAGTTATTTGCTCCCCACAGGTAATGGTGAGGCAGAGGAAGGGAAATCCCAATAAATATTCCTATTCAGAAAGGAGGAAATGGCAGGCACATGGCAGCCACAGGTCCATGGCAATTCTGAAATCTAGTTGGGAACGTGTCACCGATTCCTTGGTTAGGTCCCAGTTCTTAGGGTAGTAGGAGTTCTTACACGGCGGCTGGCTTCCCAAAGCCAAAATATGGAAGCTGCCCTCTTGAGGCTTGAACCAGGCCCAGCACAACATCACTTGCACCATGTTCTATTGGGTAAAGCGGATCACAGGGCCAACCCAGAGTCAGGAGAATACACAGGGCATGAAGACCAATAGTCATGGTTCATTGGGGGTCATCAAAGTAATAGCCTACCACAGGGGTAGTTTATCAGAGTCTACAACCTTGGTAGGCCCTGAACTCCAATTTTGTGCCTGTAGTCCTAAGAAGCTTTCAAAAGCACAGCTCAGCCTCTCTGATGACTCAGATTGGCAAATGCCCTTGGGTAAAAGCAGCCCCATATGCTGGATTCACTTCTCCGTTAGGGTTGCCAGATTTAACAAATAAAAATATGGGGACATCAAGTTAAATTTGAATTTCAAATAAACAACAAATTATTTTTCAGTATCACTATGTCCCAAATATTGCATGGGCGTACTTATGCTAAAAAAATATTTTGCTGTTTATCTGAAATTCAAATTTAACTGGGAGTCCTATATTTTATCTGGTAACTCTAATCCCTCTGGATTCTTATCATTTCATGTATCGTGGTCCAGTAATTCCTCACTACCTTGTTAGATTTTTGATGCTTTTAAGATTTGAAAATATTTGTCTAATGTATATAGTTGTCTTTGATGAGGGGAATGATCCAAATTCTAAATGGCATTTCTATATTTGGGGAAATCCTCCTATCATGAATTTTGCCTCTCAACCTGGAAGTCAGAACTCAAATTCCCAGCCTCCCTTGCAGCTAGATCATAGCTCAATCAATCACACACCTAAGGGAGACTTCAATTTGGAAATGCAGGACAGGAGGTCTGGTGAGTGGCCCCCACTTTCCACTGGACAGGTGGCTATTAAAAAAATCCATTTTTTGAAATAAGGTAAATCTATGTATACTGTAGCAGAGATTGTTAGTCATCCCCCAATATCCATTCTCCTCTTCTCCTCTGCTTTTTGAACTGGGTACATGGCTACCTGGAACAAAGAATATATTTCCCAGCCTCCTTTGCAGCTAGGTGTGTCCCTGTGTTCTGACTAGTGGGAGCTGAGCAAAAATGTCATAGGAAGTGTCCTTAATGGGAGGAAGGATGTCCCTCTCTTTTTTTCCCTCTTTCTACTGGCTAGATGCAGATGTAATGGCTGGAACTCAGCCATATTGGACCATGAGGTAGAAGCCCCATGTTGAGTATGGCATAGCAAAAGACAGAAGGAATCTGGGTCCCTGATAATTGTGTAGTCCTAGTATTGCCTGGCTACTTAACCCTGGATTTCATTAATGAGAGAGAAATCAATGTCTAATTTTGCAAGGCACTGATATTTTGAATTTTCCATCACTTGCAGCTGAACATAATCTTAACCAATACACATATTGATGTGGAATGATTTCTAAGATAAATTGTTAAAAAAAGTAAGGTGCAAAGCAATGTATACAGTATGGTACTATTTTTGGAAAAAATTCAGATAGATATAGCTATGTTTGTATATGAGTAGCTTTTTCCAGAAGGATATACTGTTTGAATTTTTTTCCATGTTGAAATATTATTTAATTAAGTTAATATTAACTTTAAAAAATCAAAATTTTAAACCTAGTTAAAATTTTTAAATGATTTACATTTTAAAACCGCAGTAATGGGGGCTTCCCTGGTGGCGCAGTGGTTGAGAATCTGCCTGCCAATGCAGGGGACACGGGTTCAAGCCCTGGTCTGGGAAGATCCCACATGCCGCGGAGCAACGAGGCCCGTGAGCCACAATTACTGCGCCTGCGCGTCTGGAGCCTGTGCTCCGCAACAAGACAGGCCACGATAGTGAGAGGCCCGCGCACCGCGATGAAGAGTGGCCCCCACTTGCCGCAACTAGAGAAAAAAGCCCTCGCACAGAAACGAAGACCCAACACAGCCATAAATAAAAATAAATAAAAATAAATTTTAAAAAATTAAGAAAAAAAAACCGCAGTAATTTGGTGGAACTATGGTTGATTTTCCTCCTCTTTCTACTTTCCTGTATTTTTAGGTTTCTAAGCATATTTACATGCAAAATCAAATTGCTCCAGGCAATAAAAATAATTTATGGTTTAAATATTTTTCCTTTGTGTTTTTTTTGTTTTGTTTTGTTTTGGCCACGCCATCCAGCATGCGGGATCTTAGTTCCCCAACGAGGGATGGAACCGGAGCTCCCTGCAGTGGAAGCACTGAGTCCTAACCACTGGACTGCCAGGGAAGTCCCTAAATATTTTTTTTGTTGTTGATATGCATACCCTTTAGTTCCCAGGACCTCAAAGACCAATATATTGAACATCCACTTTGGACTGCAAATCCATTCAACAATATATATTGAACACCTACTATCTATCAGATTCTAGGTAAACAAAACAGACAAAATGCCGTTGGTCCTGGAGCTAACGTTCTTATGGGGCAGACGGTCAACAAGTAGACAAACATATAAGATTCTTTCAGATAGGACTCACTGCTACAAAGAAAACAAACATAGTAATATGATCAAAAGTGTTGAGGACACCAACAGAGAGGGTGGTGAGGAAAGGCCTCTGAGGAGGTGACACTTGTTCTGAGAAATGAATCATGAGAAGGAACCAGTTATGGAAATTTTGAGAGGATGAGAATTCCAGGAAAGAAGCTCAGTACATGGGAGAAACAGAGAGATTGTCAGAGTGGCTAAGGAGAAGTGTGGGGCAGGGGCACTGGTCCCAGAAGAGTTGTAGAGGTGGGCATATGTGTGCTTCAGTGAGAGACCACTACACACCTAACCACTACTGCTAAAATGAAAAAGACCAACAATACCAAGAGCTGGCAAGGCTGTGGAACAACTGGAACTCTCATCCTTTCCTGGTGGGAACATACAGCCACTTTGGAATACTGTTTGGCAGCTTCTTTTGAAGTTAAACATACACTTGCCATATAACTCAGCAGTTCTGCTCCCAAGAGAAACAAAAACGTGTGTTCACAGAAGGAGTTGTACAAGAGTGTTCATAGCAACTTTTTCATACTAGCCTCCAACTACGATCAATGATAATCTCCATCCACAGGAGAAGGGATAACAAATAGTGGTAGAGCCATGTGATGGAATATAATACAGCAATCAAAGGGAAAAAACTACTGATACATGCAAAAACAGGGACAAATCTCAAAATCATTATGTTGAGCAAAAGAAGCCAGATGCAAAAGAGTGTGATTCCATGTATTTGAAATTCTAGGAAATACCAATCTAATGCAAAGTAACAGAAAGCAGATTAGGGGCTGCTCAGGCCAGGTGGAGACATTGCAAAGAGGAACAAGGAAACTTTTAGAGTGAAGGAAATGACCTGTGTTGTGATAGAGGTTACCCAGGCAAACACATCTGTCAAAACTCATGAAACTGTACACTTAAATGGGTGTGTTGTATTGTTATGTAAATTATGCCTCAGTAAAGTTGATGGAAAACACACACAATGTGTGTGCTTGTTTACTAGTCTGGTACGTTATCTGTCTGCTTCTCTGTATATTTTCTAGGAAGTAGCTTGCAAAGAATCATTTCTAACCTGCTCACTTGTTTTTCTCCCTCTATTCCTAACCCCAAAGTGAATTAAGCCTGTCACCCAGAATTTCTAACTTTTGAGGCTGACTTCCTCACCCAGCCTCCACACAGAAATGTTTACCTGCATTTTACAGAGAACAGAGGTCCCGCGTGGTTAAGTCAGCAGGAGTGCCTTCCCCGGAGGCCTCCTTGGTGGATTTGGAGGAGCTCCTTAAAGCCCCCAAAGAGTCTCTTTCCTCTGCTGACTGGTACCTGAAATTCATGAGTCCAGTGGTCATCCTATTAGCTTTGGGCTTCAGTAACCTGGGAAGGCAGGTGGCACCAATCTTGCTGACTCAGTGAACGAAGAGAAACCCTTGCAGCTGAGGGTTCCATTCAACAGTCAGGCCCTGCAGGGACTGGGGACCCAGAGAGGAGTGACACCCAGGCCCTGCAGCTGGAGCACTCACAGTCTCTTTGAAGTGATCTCCCTTCAGTAGACCTAAGACTCAGCCAGGAACTTGTTCAAAACACAGACTCCCAGGCTCCCAGGGGATTCTTACTTGGATGGGGTGTGGTTAGCACACTCCCAGGTGGTCCCCTGCAGACCATCTTTGAGACACAGTTGTTGGGATAGAAGGAATACTGAAACCATTTAGAATAAGTATTGGTTGAAATTGTTCCAGAGTTGATGAATGAACCCCAAGCAGGATAAACACAAGGGAAATCTCACCAAGGCACATCATTATCAAACCGCTAAAAAAACAAAAAACAAAAAAAGAACAGCTATAGAGAGAAACTCTGACTTAGGGGATTTAAGAGAAAGCTTTTGCAGGATGGAGGGTGTTAGGAGAAAGCCCCAGAAGTGGGTAAGAAGGGCAGAATGGCAGGAAGGTGAACCTGATGGTTCAAAGAGAATCGTCAAGGCCCTCAGGGTTTGCTCAGGAGCAGCCCACCGACCTGGCCCTGGGAAAGGGTCCAGGCTCTGATTTGTAAGCTCATCACCTTGCCACCTGCCCCGACGCCGTGAGGAACCAGATTTATAGCCCATCCCAGCCAGGTTCTCAGGATCTTTGGGCTGTCATTGCATAACTGGATGCTGCTCTTACCCTGCTGTGCAAAGGACCAACAGGTATTTCCCAAGACTGGTTCCCTGCAGGGCTGTGAGGTAGCCAAAACCCACCACCCCCACCCCAGGAGACACTGAGGCACCAGTGCCTACTCTCTGGGGACTTAGCTCTGGTGTCTGGCACCTGGCTGACTCTCGAACTGAAATTGGCCACGTGCCCTGTGCACTCCCAGAAAGTATTTACTCAGGTTTCTTCCCAGCTTTGCTCTCCCGCCCAGGCTCTATGGGCACAAAGCAAAATTAATCTCATCCCAAGAAGCCAGTGTATCAGCACAGTAGGCATAAGTGGGCAGGGGCAAAAAGAGGGGGGACTGACTCGGGGCATTTGGTGGGTGAGGAGGTCAACAGGAACCATACCTGTGGGGAGAACCCTGGGACTGGAAAGAGGTGGCAGCAAAGGCCCAATCCTGTGGCCTAGAAGAGGGATAACCCAATGAGATTTTGCATCATTATGAAGACCTCTGGCTACAGTGACCATATTAGCTAATGTCTACTGGACACTTGTTAGAAGCTGGATGCTTCCAATGATCTAGATGATTGAAGTGCTTTAACTAATTTAATCTTCAGCAACAACCTAAGGAAACTGTAGCACAGAGAAGTCGAATGACCTTCCGAGCTAGCAAGTGGCAGAGTCATGGCTTACCCTCTAAGCCACACCACCTTTCAGAAGTTGAGTGTAGGGGGACTGAAGCTGTTGGCTGGTTGGGTGGTGAACCAAGTATGTTAGATTGGAGAATCAGCAATCTCTCCTGCCCTGGGGATGCTCATTTGAGCTTTTCCCTAGGCTTAAATACTCAATTTGCACATAGGATAGCAGAAAATTTAATTAAAAAGCAAAAAAAATTTTTTTTAGCTGTGTGACACGCCTTGCAACATGCCTTGTGGCATCTTAGTTCCCTGAACAGGGATTGAACCTGGGACCCGGCAGTGAAAGCACTGAGTCCTAACCACTGGACCACCCGGGAATTCCCGCAGAAAATTTTAAAATCAGCCACCTGTTCAAAACTGTACAGACACCCAGGGTGGAAGTAAAGGTGATTTCACACCTGCCACGCCACCATGCGCTGTTACCTGCCTGGTCTCACCTTCCATCACATCCTGTCTCCCTCTCCTGTCTTCCCGCCCTGCTCTTCCTACCACCAACCTGGAGTCCAAACATTCTCTGGACTTCCCTGCCCTTCTCCCTTCTCTCCAATTATCAAAATCCTTCATGACTCAGCCCAAATCTCACCTCTTCTAGAAAGCTCTCGCTGACATCCGTGGTTGGGATGACTCTGTCCCAGGACTGTGCGATGAGATAGGATGCTCTTTCAGCATCAGTCACAATTCACTTTGCATTGGGTCACTTCTCAGTGGGTCTGTCTCCCTGGGGGCAGCAGGCCATGGTAATCAGGTCATTAGAGGGTCCTGAGGACATTTCTCTTTATCAACTTGAAACAAACTTAGGCTTGGAGATCCATGTAAATTTTATATAAAAAGCAAGAAGATGAAAAAGTGATATATGGGATTTTACTCTCAAAATCCCTTTTCTTTAAAATTTTCTATGTTCATAAAAATAAAATAGCTTTAGCATGGCAGAATCTTATAAATGAGGAGGGGCCCTACTTCTTCATTCCATTCAATTTTAATGAGTCACTCATTCATTTATTCATCAGACATTAACTGACTCTGATTGCTCAAAAGCTATATAAATTAGCAAACACAGTAGTGAGTGAGGCAGTATAGTGCAGGGATTAACTACATAGACTCTAGATAACTGGCTGTGTGTAAATCCCACTCCACCACTTATTAGGCATATCACCTTAGGTAAATAAGTCACTTACATTCTCTGTGTTTCAATTTTCCCATCTATAAAATGGAGATGATAATGGTAGCACCTATCAAGGTTGTTATGAGGATTAAATGAGCTAATATATATATAAAATACATATAAAGTGACGAGTCAGAAGAGTGCCTGGTAGGGACTTCCCTGGTGGCGCAGTGGTTAAGAATCCACCTGCCAATGCAGGGGACACGGGTTCGAGCCCTGGTCCGGGAGATCCCACATGCCTCGGAGCAACCTCTACTACTGAAGCCCACGCGCCTAGAGCCTGTGCTCCACAACGAGAGAAGCCACCGCAATGAGAAGCCCG
This sequence comes from Eubalaena glacialis, assembly GCF_028564815.1. Classification (NCBI taxonomy): domain Eukaryota; kingdom Metazoa; phylum Chordata; class Mammalia; order Artiodactyla; family Balaenidae; genus Eubalaena; species Eubalaena glacialis. Next base: position 39,183,482 of record NC_083722.1, on the reverse strand, counting down.
CACACCGCAATGAAGAGTAGCCCCCGCTCGCCACAGCTAGAGAAAGCCCGCGCGCAGCAACGAAGACCCAACACAGCCAAAAATAATTAATTAAAAAAAAAAAAAAGAAGAGTGCCTGGTATGTGGCTTTTAAGTCACTTTTGTCAACACTCTTATAAAATTGGTTTAGATAGAGACCAAGAAGGACCCCCTCGGTCTGGAAAGATGAGGAGGTCCTTGCTAGGTCGAGGAGGGACGGGCATTCCAGGCAACAGGACAGCACATGCGAAGGCTCGGAAGTGTCCACCGGCAAAGCCAGTTGGGGGAACTGGGAATTGGGGGCAGGCTGAGAGGTGCAGGGGTGCAGCGAGCTGTGCACAGATGGATGGCTGTGCCATGTCAGGCACTTGGGACTTTATTCTAGTGGTAATAGGGAGCCAGTGAAGGGCTCTAAGTGACAGAGCAGCTGTGTGTTTAAGGCAGATGGTTCTGGCAACAGTGTGGAGGATGGAATAAGCCTGAAGGTGGGACTCCCCCCACCCATTAGAAGTCCAGGAGGGAGGTGGTGAGAGGTGCCCAGGCAGTGAGCCCTGAAAGGAGAGAGTGGATGGAAGAGATGGGACAAGAAAACCCACAGGATGGGGGGCAGATTGGATACGGTAGGAGAGGGAAGATCTGGAGCAGCCCCAAGGTGTTGCCCTGGGCCGCAATGTGGCCTTAGTAAATCAAAATAGGAAATATAGCAGGAGGATCAGGCAGATGGTGTGTTTGTGATGCTCTGGGGAGGGGTGGGCAGAGGTGATGGTTTTAGCGTGGAGCACATTGTATTTAAGTTCCCCTCCCAGGGGTTGTTCTGCCTGTGTGGTGTTTCCTGGGCCCCCACCCAACACACATACACACACACACACACACACACACCCTCTCTCTCTAAGAAGACAGTTACTGTGTCTTACTCATTTCTGTATCCACCCCCTCATCCTCCCCACCCACCCCAACACCACGCCAGGCACACACTGTGTGCTCGGTGACTGCAGCTAAATTGGGTTTAATGGAATCCAAGCTTGCTCCCTACCCAACCCTCTACACTGGGTAACGATGTTACAAACACAACCATTCCACCTTCCATTCTCTGGATTACTGCTGTGCTGCCCCAGAGGAGTCCAAGAGAAGCCCCCCTTCCACTTGAAGGGGCAGCCTGCCTGGGACACTGCTGTCAGCCCCAGGGCTGCCACATCAACCTTGGGACTGGACCCTCTTCAAAGCCTTCCCCCCACCCCCCCACAGGAAGAGAACAAGGACCTGAGGCCCATGAATGGATGGAATGGAGTGAAGAGAGTGACAGTGAAAGCAAAGAGATCAGCCTCACAAAACGACACTGACGGCTCCTTGGAGACATTGCTCCCAGGAGTGACAGCATCCTCCCCCCACCCCTGTCCTGGTCCCCCACGCAAGGTGAGGCCCTGGAGTGAGCCCACAGCTCTTGGGGCTTTCCCTGCTTCCCACAGGGCCATCAGTGAGGAAAATGAAGACAAAAGACCCTAGTTTGATACAAATCCAGAGACAGCCAGACCCCAACTATGGGGCACTCTCCTCATTCCAAGTATGAGCTGGGCCCCCTCATCTGAGAGCTGAGGGTGGAGAGGAGAGTGTGTGTATACGTGTGCCCTTGTGTGCAAACATGTATGCCTGTGTGCCCACGTGTGCATGCGCGTGACACTGTGTGCCCCCAAGGTGCACGTGGGCATGATTGTTGCCCATGATGCACCCATGCGTATGCACTTGTGTCCATGTGTATGCTGCCCATGTGTGTGTCTGTGTGTGCCCGTGTGTATACGTGCGATGATTGCGTATGTGTGTGTAATGCCTGTCCGGGGGAGGGGCGGGGGGAGCAGTGGGGTATTTGTTTACAGAGTTGCTAGTCTGTTTGTGGGCAGGTAGGTAGGCGTGGGTGTGTTTATGGGAGCAGGAGCCGTATGTCTGTTGTAAGGGAAGATTTCTGCCCAGGTGTTTGTGAATAAGGAGGGACAGGTGAGGCGGGGCAGCCATCCTTCTGCCTGAGACTCTGCCTGGCCTTCTACCCTGCCAGGGCTCACCTCCCAGGGCAGCCACCTTTGCCAAAACGGCCCCAGTTTGATGCCCCAGTTTCAGCCGGCCTGCCCAGCAGAAAGGCGCAATCTCTTGCAGGCCCTGAGGAAGGATGAGCTCATTCTCTGCAAGTTGAAAGGGGCACACAGAAGTGTGGGATGGGAGCAAAAATTCATTTCAGCTCCTCCAGTGTGGCTGACAAAACAAATACCTTTCCCATGGGAGGACCTGCCCCGGGATGGGAGGGGTACAAAGTGAGGGAGGCTCTGTCGGTTCTGGTGGTGGAGACCCAGGGGACACCCCTCAACAGATCCCCCAGACTGTGGGGGCCTCGGGGGGTAGCACTGGAATTAGATAGCAGGTGATTGGGAGGCTGTCAGAAGAAGGAAATGGGAGGGAAAGGGGGCTTTCAGTAAGAGAAAAACCTGAGCAAAGGCCCTGAGGCAGGAAAATGCCCAGTACGCTTGAAAGAGTTAGAGCAAAGGGAACCTTAAAGCTCCTCTGGAGGCGGCCTCCTTCACGTACATGGGAGAAAACCTGGGAGAAAACTGAGGCCCAGAGAGAGGATGTTTTTCTGAGACCTAGCAGCAAAAGCGAGGGCTCCTGCTCTCCAGGTCAGTGCTCTTTCTGCTGCTGGGGTGTCAGACTGTTTGGTTTTGCCTCCTTTGCTTTCTTATCCCCAGCTAGGCAGGCTGCATCAAGGTCCCCGTTCTCGGCCTCCCTCTGCCAGCAGCCAGCTGTGTGATACTGACCAAGTCACTTTACCTCTCTGAGCCCCTCATCTCCATTATGAAAGGAGTATAAGGCCTTGCCTCACCTGGGAATGCTACCTTTGACTCCCTAGGGAGCTAAAATTTCTCTTAGTCGTCCTATCCCCAGCACTAGCAGAAGCTACAGCACAATGTAGGTGCTCAAGTAAGTGTTTTTATTTTTATTTATTAAAATACATTTTAGGGCTTCCCTGGTGGCGCAGTGGTTGAGAATCTGCCTGCCAATGCAGGGGACACGGGTTCGAGCCCTGGTCTGGGAAGATCCCACATGCCGCGGAGCAACTAGGCCCGTGAGCCACAACTACTGAGCCTGCGCGTCTGGAGCCTGTGCTCCGCGACAAGAGAGGCCACGATAGTGAGAGGCCCGCGCACCGCGATGAAGAGTGGCCCCTGCTTGCCACAACTAGAGAAAGCCCTCGCACAGAAACGAAGACCCAACACAGCTAAAAATAAATAAATTAATTAATTAAATTAAAAAAAAATACATTAAAAAAAAATCTTTTGGCCATGCCACATGGGACCTTAGTTCCCTGACCAGGTATAGAACCCATGCGCCACTGCAATGGCAGCACAGAGTCTTAACCACTGGACCACCAGGGAAGTCCCTTAAGTAAGTGTTTTTAAATGAGGGAAAGAAGGAATGATGAGCTCCTCGACTCTTCCTCCACCACCCTCCTTTGAGAGCCTCAGCCTCTCCCCTCCCGAGGCGGGACACAGGGTGAAGGAGGCCCAGAATCATAAAGGCCTTGAAAGGGAAGGCAGGAAAGATGAATAACCTAACTGCACAGAGGCCCTGACTTCTCCCTGTCTCTGGGCAGATGCCCTTGAGAGCGCCCTTCCTGGCAGCCTTGGTCTTGCTGAAAACTGCTTTGGTGAGGGGGCTGGAGGAAGGGCCTAGATCTCTAGCAGAACAGGGGGGCAGCTGGACCCAGGAGGAGCCCTGGCAGGCCTCTCCTCACTCACTGCCACTCCGCTCAGAGAAGTATCCCAAGTGTCCTGTCCCAGTCCTGAGGGGTTGGCTCTGGAACCTTCCGTTTCCCATGCCAATGATTCTTTAGTTTTTTCAAACTCCAATTACCCTCCTTTTTTTGAGGCCCCCTTCTCACATTAAATTTTTTATTGCCTATTTCATTCTTCATGATAGCAGCTGTAACACACACACACAGGAAACTAATCTATGGTGAGAGAAATCAGATCTTGGTCACCTCTGGGGTGGGGACTGACTGGGAGGGGGCACGAGGGAACTTAGGCATGCTGAAAATGTTCCAAGTCTCTATCTAGGTGATAGTTACATGTGTATACATATCTGTCAAAATTCATTGAGCTGTGCCGTTGAGATTTATGCATTTTACTGTATGTAGAGTATACCTCAATAAAGTACTGCTAGCATAAAAGACACACATACAGAGAAATACATAGAACAGACATGATCAGTTTAATGAATTATAAAGCAACTACCTGCATAAACACCACCCAGAACGCCTGGTGCTCCCATGCAGTCCACAGTGCTGGCTTCCCTTGGACCCCAACACCCACACACCGGGCATCACAGGCCCCAGGCACCTCCTGCTCCCCAGATTTACGAGGACTCGGAGACCAGGGATGAGGGCAGCACACTGGCTTTGGAACCTCACATTTCCCATCAGTGCAACCCCAGGCTTGACTGCAACTCCTGTTCTGGTGAGTTGAAGGAACAGAAAACACACGCGTTTCCCCTTTCTGAGACGGGGGTTTCCATACCAGACTCCCCCGGCCGAGTCTTGGCTGGGGGGTGAGGGGTGTCCCCAGCGAAAGTCCAGGAGAATTGTGCCTTCCCTGCATCCCTGCTAAAAATAACCTCAAGCAGCACTGCTGCCACCGAGCAGCAGGAAGGACGGAATCGTGTTTTGCTTTAAACCTCGAAGCAGCTCAGCAGTTGGGGGCGAGGGAGGGGTGGGAGAGAGAGGCTAGGGATCTGAGAGCCCTGGCAGCACTCTCCCCACCCCCACCCTCAGCTGCAGCTGGTCCTCTCAGGGGTGCCTGGGAGGAGTGTTGGTCGGGGGGAGGGATGACAGGGCTTCCCAGCAGAGCAGAAAGCCCGGGAACGTTGGGGATGGGTGGGGAGGGGTCTCTGTCCTGCTAACTGGAGCGTGCAGGCTGGAGGGGCAGGAGTCACGTACTCCACGGGGTCCCCACCTCCTCTGAGAAGGACTCTGTCCCAGCAGCCCACGCCAGGCTCCCTCTGCCGCCCCTGCCCTCCTGCAGCGTGGCCGCCTGCCCCCGGGGGCTCGTGGCACACACAGAGCTGAGGATTGTCATTTCACGTTCCCGGCTCTGCCTGGCTTCCGCTCTGCCCAAAGAGATCGGGAGGTCCTCAAGGGCGGGTGCGGTCCAGCGGGAGGAATTTCCCTGGAAACGGGAAGTACAAGATGTGTCAGTGTGGGATCCCAGCGCGAGGAGCTGAGGAGTGGCTGAGTAAAGGGAAGAGGCCCGCCTGGCCGCCGGCTCCTGCTCTCTCCTCCCACAGCTCCCCTGCCCGGCTCATGCATCAGAGGCATCACGTGGTGGCAGGACCGGTCTGCAGTCGACCCCAGTTTTAAGAACAACCATGGGTTGAATGTGTGCCACGTTCCAGGCACTGTACTGACCTTACATGGATTACCTCATTTAATCCTCTCTGCAAACCTATGACATTGGAATTCTTACTCTCCCTATTTACAGATGATGAAACTGAGGCTTAGGGTGATGAAATACTCATCCTAGGCTGCCGCTGGTAGAATATGACAGAGACAGGGCTTGAAGTCATGATTTGGGACACAGAGAACCTCCAGGATGAATCTCCAGAGAACAGTGAGACAGAATTTTGAAAACTGGACCTTCCTAAATAATTTAGGACACTGGTTGCTGTACATGATACTCTGGTAGAAAAAAGAGCAGTGGATTTAGGCCAAAATTTGTACTACCAGTTAGGATATTGGCCAAGGAACTTAACCATTCTGAGCCTCAGTTTCCATCTCTACAAAAGGGATACAATAATCCTTACATAGAATCGCTGGGGAGTAATGAATTTGAACCCAACATTTTTTCTAAACCTGAAAAACACCAAGCTCCATCCTGCCTCAGGGCCTTTGCCTGTGATTTTTCCTTGGCCTAGAACCCTAAGTCCCCAGATGTTCACGTACTGGTTTGTTCTTGTCATCTAGGTCTCAGCTCATACATAACTGTCCTTAGAGCAGCCCACCCCATTACTTGCGATTGCATCACTGTGTTTTATTTTCCTTTGCACTTAGCACGATCTGAAATTATCTTTTTGATTTATTTATTTTGTTTTGTTTTGTTTGTTTATGGCCTATCCTCCCTCCCCAACTGCCAAGGAGGTAAAGTTTCTTGAGAGCTGGGACGTCCATGGGGTTCAATGACCCATTCCCAGTGCTCAGAGCAGCACCTGGCAAACATCAGAGCTTGCTAAACATTTATGAATAAATGAATGATTATGCTTTGGAAACAGCATTACATTGAAGTGTCTGACTCTCCCTCAGGCCTTGCTGAGCCAAAGGGCAGTAAATGTGGGTTAATGGGGACTCGAGAGAGTGTTTCAGTCCTGGCCCAGGCCCAGCCCTGGGGCTCCTAGGCTGTAGGGAGCCATAAGGCTGCTTGGGTTTCCGGCTGCTCCAGGACAAAGGTCAACTCTTTTGCTGGAACAGGAGGTTCTGTACCATCTGGGGCTGCCTGCCTCTGGCCACATCTGCCCAGGTTCCCCAACCTGCACTCCAGGTCCAGGCCAGACCAAACAACTCAAAGTGCCCGCCAGAGAACCCAGGGCTGCTTCATGCCTGTGTGCCTTTATACACACTGTTCCTTTTACCTGGCACGCCCTGCACCCTTGCTCTGCTTGGCTAGCTCCTCTCAGACTTGAAGACTGGCCTCCTCAGAGGAGCCCTCCCGGAGCCCTCTGGCCACACCAGGTCCCTGACTTCCCAGGGCATTATAGTGATCTGTTTCTGTGAGTCTTCCCAAGTAGCCGGGAGGTCTCTGTTTTTTCTTTAATTAAAAAAAAATTTTTTTTAATTTTTTGGCCACACTGCGTGGCTTGCGGGATGTTAGTTCCCCGACCAGGGGTCAAACCCAGGCCCTCGGCAGTGTAAGCCTGGAGTCCTAACCACTGGACCACCAGGGAATTCCCAGCCCAGAGACCTCTTGAGGACAATGACTAGCTTTTGTGCCCCCAAGTTGAAGCACAATGCCTGGTGCACACAGTAGGTACTTAATAGATGCTCCAGCACAGCTTTTGGACTTTGGATTCCCCAGGCATTAACACAGTTCCTGAGGCACACAGTAGGCACTCATTAAGAGCACACTGAACGCATGAACCAGAGCAATCTGACCCGTCTTCTAAAGTTGGAGGTGAGGTAAGGAGTGGGGGTGGGGGTAGGAGTGGAAGATGCTTCCTTGCAAACAAGATGGTGTCAGAGGGCAGAAGGCAGAGGGGACCTTAGGAAACTTCCCAGGAGAAGGGACATACAAAAAGCAAAGGTGAAAAGCAAACACAGATGGATGGAGGCGTATAAACAGGGCTCTCAGTGAGCGAGGAGAGAAAAAGAGAGAAGGAAGGATAAAAGAGGAAGAAAGAACTGGGCTCAGAGGGGACAAAATGTGCCTGTGAGAGCCACAAAGGAAAGGAAGCCAGAGACTTGGCCAGGCCAACTAACTACAGGATGTCTGGTGCCCTTGCTTCAGCCCTGGGAGTAGATAAGGGTGGCATGGGCAGTGTGGTGCTGTGGTCCCTTCCTAGGATGATAGGGCTGGATGAAAGGTCACATGTCACCATGTTTGGGGACATCTTGGGAAACTCTTCCTCTCTTAGCTCAGGAGAGGCCCTATGTTATGAAACAAAGTACCCCAGATAGCACAGTCACAAATTTAGTTTCTTGCCCTTGGGTGAGCAACTTAGCTGCTCTTGCCTCAGTCTGCCCATCAGGAAAGTGGGTACTATTCTCCTTACTTTAGAGGAACATTAAGATTGTACTGAGTTAGGACATATAAGTGAAATGTATACGCCCTGATATGGCCAGGGATTGACATAATGGTGGTGATTTCTGCCAAAACCCTGCTGTGAATGGGTCCTAAGAGAGGCCATGCCACCGTGTCACTGGGTGCCACAGACAGTCTTGAGTTTAGAGACCTGGAACCCAGGTTCAGCCCCTGGTTTTTAGTTCCCAGTGCTGGAGCAGTACAGTGAGGCAAAGTTTACTCCCAGGTGAGGGGCTGAGTGGCAGCAGGCATGCCAGCCAGCCGAGAGACGACTGAGGCCGCACACAGCCAGCAGGCCTGACCACCCACCTCCCTCACTGAGTGTCCTCTGGGGCCTCTGCATTTCAGCCTGTCAAATGGGCTGAAAATGGTTTTCTGGCTGTCACATTATACCTCAAGGCATGCATGGGCTCTAAGGAGGCAGAGTTCCTGGAATCATTTGAAGAGAGGAGGGAATAAGACTCTGAGGCTTGAGAAATGGAAGGTTTGTGATTTAGGTACATGATCTAAGCCATCTAGCAGGACACTTCGAAGTGCTGGCTTTGCCGTCAGACAGACGTAAATGTGAACCCCAGTTCTGTCACTTCTCTGAGCCTCAGTTACCTTAACTGTCAAAGGGGGCTCACAGTAGCATCCACCTCCTAGAGTCACTGTGAAGAGTAAATGAGCTTGTGTGTATCAAGCCCTGAGCCCAATGCTTGGTCCCTAGGAGGCAATCGATATGAGCTATTATTGTGAATAATAATGTCACGTGCTCCTGGGGGAGGAAAGCCAGATCATAAACGTATCGATCTCTGGATATCAAAGCCACTTTGAGGAGATTAAAGTGGTCACCACTCAAAAATCATTATGTCACCAAGTGTCAAATTCCATTTTGCAGCTTCTGTTAGGAACGTGTGACTCCTGGGGTGGGGGGTGGTAGGATACCCCTCCCCCACCTCCCACCTCTGCTGTGTTCTCTGTGACCAATGGGGGAGGATCAAGGATTAACAGGTCTGCCAAGCTTTTGGGGTGGATGTGGGGGGCAACTTCAATAGAGCCTTCAGCTCACTTCTCTAGCTGGGCTCAGGCATAGCTGCTGAAGTGCTCGGGAAAACAGGGTGGCAAGGAGCCTCAGAGGCCCAGAGAACCTTCAGACCCAATTTGGAGTGTCCATGGCCTTGGAGGCTGTTTCGGGCTGGCTGATGGGAGAGAGAGAAGGGGACTGGAGGCTTCAACCTTCCCGAGTCCAACTTCTCTCCTCCAGGGCTCACTCTGCACCCCACCCTCACCTCCCAGAAGAGTTTAGCTCCCAAGGTCTGACCCATGGTGGGTGCGGGAGCCCAGGTGGGAGGTAGGCAGATGAGAGCAGGGGTGACAGGCAGCAGGATGCCACAGCTGAAGAAGGAAGTATAAATATAAAGCAGCCAGTGTAGGACTGGAAAGAGGCCATATGAAACACACGGTACATTCCGGCCCCAGCGTAACAAACTGTACCAGCCTTTTTCAGAGCTGGGAGCACTGAGGGGAGGGAAGAGAGCAGAGGTTCCTTCGAGGTTGGCCCTGCCTCCTCCTCCCCCACTTCTCCCACAGCAGGGAAAGTCCCGATGTTCCTTTTGCAACCACAGGAAACCTACTATCCCTGCTCACACTCTGTACCCAGTGTTCCTCTCAGCAGCTCCAGACTGGGAGGGAGCAAGGGGGTGGGGGGGGGAGGGGAGGTGTCAGGGGGAGGGGAGAGGCACAGCAGCCCAGGTCACATCAGGGAAGGTGGCAAGCATCACTTGGACACTGACCCACAGAATCACAGCCTGTAAGTGCTGCATCGGAGGTACAGATGACAGGGAGGTGTAGGGAAGGAAGTGCCTTGCCCAAGGTCACACAGCCAGTTGCTCACCAGGGTGGGACCAGAGTGCATCCAGAGCTGGGCAGTGCTGGGCAGCTCTCTTGGGTGTAGTATGTAGGAGTGGCAGGCCAGGGAACAGGCAGTGCCCGGGGAGTGAGGGTGGGGTGCAGCCAGATCCAAGGCTGCCTCTACACTCTGATTGGCTCTGGGCAGGTCTGGCTTGGGTACTGTCCCCTCCACTCTTCCCAAACCTACCCCCCTCCCTTAAATATTAGAGATAATGTATGTGAAGTGCCTGACATGGAGGCTGGTTTGTGGTGATGTCAACCAGACTGAGTCACCTCCACGCCTTTTCTCTCCTCCTCCACACACAGAGCTCAAGGCCTAGAACCTCCTGGGATCTTTCTCCCATATCACCACCTCCTTCCTACTGAGTCCCTATAGCTCTTAACACATTTGGTACTCACCACCTGCTGGCTTGGGTTATTATTTAACCTCACATGCCATGTGTTTGTCTCTTCAACTGGTCTGCAAACTGCCCAAGGGCAGGAAATCATTTCAATACACCCAGCATTTATTGAACATCAACTCCAGTGCCAAGCTTGGCCTGTGGGGGATGAGCTCAAGCCATGGGGGGAGGCCTCAAAGAAGCAGACTTTGTTTCTACCTCAAGGACTTTCTAATCTGGTTAAAAGAACAGGATTAGTAAACAGATCACTAGAATATGAGACAGGCCACATGCTGTGTCCTGAGAAAGGTACAGACTGAGTGTGCTGGGCTTTCAGAGGAGAGAGGAATCAGATTTGGCTGGCGCTGTTCCAAGCAGACTTTATGAGCTGGAGCTTGAGAGATGGGTAGACATGGAGGACGGGCCCTCCTGGCATGGGAAGTGGCACAGGAAACTGTGGAGTTTGGAAGGAGGGAGAAGAAATGACTTTAGGAATTGTGTCATAAACTTCTTAATGACATCCTTAGCAGGACCTAACAGAGCCTTCCATATGGTAGGGGCTCAGTATGTAAGTCCTTTGTCCCCTCCTTGGTTCAGAGATGGTGGAACCTTCAGGACCAGCGCTCAGGGACGTCTTTCTGCAGAAGGATGGATGAGGAGAAGACGTGGCCCTGAATAAATCCGGGTTTGGGCTGGAGAAAGGGAGGGGTCAGGCTCGGGTTTGGGGTCCTCTTCCTCCACCCTGCCGCCCACTCCCACTCGCTGGTGGCCAGGCTCTTCCTACTCCTGGCATCCTGCCAGGGGGTTCCCAAGCTATCCAAAAGAGCTGGGCTTGGTTTGCCAGCCCCTGGGAATCCCTGGAGTCTCCAGGCTTGTGTGAAGAAAGGATCAATCAGGGAAGGGGTCGGAGGAACAGGGAGGCTCCTCGGGGAGATGGCTTGAGTTGGCCCCCTCTAGCGGGCTTCCGTTGTCACGTGACTGCATCCCAGGTCTCCCAAGTCTGGGGCTGACGCACTCCCTGCTATCCTCCTCCAGACTCCTGGACTGAGCGCTGGTGGGGCTTGGGCGGCAGCCTGGGCGACTCCTTCTCTTGCATGGAGCTACCAACACCTGCCCCCACCCCTTCCCGATTGTGCTGCCCCGGGCCCCCCACACGCCTGGGGATCCAAGTCGGGGCTCAGGTGGGAGATGGAGTGGTCTGGTTGCGCCAAGGCCGGTGACCGGTCAGGGCCGCGCATCCCAGGGGTTGCGCACCAGCCCCCGGCCGTCCCGGGTGCCCGCGCCTGGCCTGGCCCCAGCGCGCGCTCGCAGGGCTGCGGCGGCGGCGGGGAAGCTGTGCGCCGAGCGCAAGCCGCGAGCACAAACAGGGCGAGGAGGCTGGTGTGAGCGCCTGGGCCCGGTGCCAGCGCGCCGGGGCTGGAACACAATGTCCCGAGCGGGCGGGCGGGCGAGCGAGCGGGGAGCGAGAACAGCCTGACTCAGCAGCTGGGTAAGTGGGTGTGCTCGCTCACCAGATCAACCGCTCTTGCAGCCTGCGGTCAGCGACGACCCGACTCTCGGAGGCTCCCTCGAGCGGGAGGGGCGAGCGCACGGCCCGCTTCCCGGCTCCCGCCCTGCCTGTCGCTCGGGACCTCCACGTGGCCGGTTTGCGCATCCCTCTGCCTTCTCGCCCCTCCATTAAAGCGTTTCGCGGCCCCCAGCCCGAGCAGAGCAGGCTCTGCCCACTTGGGAGAGGCACTCTCCTCACCCCACCCGGCAGGTGTGGCCCACCAGACAGCTGCTGGGTACGCGTTGTCGCATTCCCCCACCACTCTGGGAGGCTTCTCTAGGTCTTGGCGTGGGGGATGTAACCCTTAGTTGCAGATGGAGGTAGAAATTTGGTCTAGGGTGGTGGGGAGCAGAGGAAGAGGATGCTGGGAGAAATGGGATTATAGGGCAAGAAGATCTTCCCCATCTCTGTGCTCAGTTGACCCAGAGTTCAGAGTCTCTTCCTGTCCCCTCCCCTCAAAACCACTAGGCCCCTGAAGATTTCCTCAGCGGGAAGGAGAAGCAGGTGGGGAGGTGCTTTGAAGCCTGAGACCCTGCTTTTCTGCCTTACCCACCCTCCCACCCAAAGCCACAACAAAGACCCACGAATCCTGCCAACGAATCCTGCCACCCAGCCACAAAGCTTCTCCTTCCTCCTCTGCGCCTGCCTCTCCTGCCGTCTGGTGGGGCCATTGTGAGGATGACAGCCCCAGGGCAGGGAGCTCAGAAGTCAGCCCAGAGCAGGACTCTTCCTGCGAGGGTGGGGACCTGTCCCATGCCCCAGTCTCCTGGGGTGCCTGCAAGGTGCCCCTGGGGACACCGTGTGCCTGGAGTGTGCCAGGGCAGGCAGGGAGGGGCTCCCTCCTCTGCCAAGTTCCAGGAAAAGCCTGGCAGGCAGCACAGTCCTGGGCTCCAGGGCCTTCCAAGGTGGAGCTGGGGGAGGGATCCCAGGCTGCTGAACTGCCTCACCTGGGCCTCAACCCCCACTTCCCAGGCATCACTGGCACCTTCTTTAGCCAAAATTGAGGAGACGGTTGCCAACCATCTTCCCACACATACAGGCATACTTCCTACACATGTGCTCACCCAGCCAACGCTCCCCAAATCCCTCAGGCAGGAGGCACTTTCACTGTTGTCGACTCCAACCTTCTACCTGATGTATGAAATCTGTCCACAATATCCCAGGCCAATGTTCTGAAGCTGTTTGCATACCCATAGTGACGGGGACACTCTTTTACAAGGCGGCCACTACCCTTCAGGTCTTCCCTATCTCCAAGTCCAGTCACCTACAGGACACCTGCCCTCACATGGCCTAGGAGTGACTGATCTCACCCTCAGGTCCCTCACACCAGCTCCACCCCCTTTCCCACGGTGACCCTCCCACCTCCCAAACTCACCATGAAGGAGGATTAATTCTTATCTATTTTCCCTTCTTCACCGTCCTATATCTGATCTATTACCAAATTCTTCCCTTTCTTGCTTTTATTACAACATGTATTATTTGTTACTTTCTTCACTTACCCTTCCTTTCCAACCCCGTAGATTCCACCTTTGGCCCAAATTCCCACAGTCACTGCCACACTGTCCTTTCTGACCCAGGTTTTTCCTTCCTCCTACACACCCTGCTGGAATTATCTTTCTCAAACACTGTTTATTGTGTGTGTTATCAACTTCAGACTCCTCAACCAAGCACACTGGGTACACCAGCTGCTAACCTGTGTGTTCCATATGAAGGGGCCCACACTCATTCATGGTGTACCCAGACCCCAGAGTCCAGCACAGGGCCTGATGCATAGCAGGAAGGGAGCCAATGTTCCTCAAGTGTCCAATCCATTTGGTTGTGCTTGCTCTCCGCCCAGTTCTCTTTCCTGGCTTGGTGTCCCCATTCTCATGAAGCCTATTGGCTTCCTGATGCTCACGCAGGCCCTTTTGTTTTGAACAGCCCGGTTTTTGTTTTTGGCCACACCGCGCAGCATGCAGGATCTTAGTCCCCCCCCCCCCCCGCCCCCCGCCACCGGGATCGAACCCGCGCCCCCTGCAGTGGAAGCACTGAGTCTTAACCACTGGACCGCCAGGGAAGTCCCAGCCCTGGTTTTTAAACTTCCCAGAATCTTCAGAGAGGGGTGGGGAAGAGAGAAGCTGACGTCCAAATTAACATCCAAATTAACATCGGGGTTTGTGCCCAATACTAACTGCAAAGACCTTGAGTGTCAAGTGGAAAGAGGGTAGCTGCCTGCTGGGAGCCAGCAAGAAACAGAACACCACCGAGGAGGGTGGAGGGCAGAGAAGAGTGGGTGCAACCAGTGGCTTTGGGGTTTACAGACGGATCTTGTCACTGGAGATTCCAGCCTGCCTAACTGTGGGTCGCTACTCTGATGCCCTTAGGTTGTTCTTTTTTGGCACCACATCTCACACACACACACACACACACGCCCAGTGATCCTGGCCCCATCACACCTCATAACCCAGCTCAAAGTCTCTGATAGTCTCCACCCCACTTGGATCGTGTTGTCATCAACTTCCCTCTGAGCCTCATGAGCTGCCTTCATTCTTTCCTATATTTTATTGCTTCATTATGTCCTGTAGTATTTTCAACCCCAAAGATTATAAGCTCCTTCATGGCAGGGACAGTGTTATTTATTTACTTACTTAATATCATCTGTTTTGAGAAGGAAGAATAAGATAGGGCACTTGGATTTTGGAAGCCACATAGACTTGGGTCTGGATCCTGGTTCCAGCACTTAGCTGTTTGGCCTTGGGCAAGTCTCAACTTTTCTGAGCCAGTTTCTCCATCTGTAAAAGGTGCTAGAGATACTTACCTTGCGGAATGAGAGGCAAAGATTACAGAGACTACAAAGTGCCCGTTGCAAAGTGAGCAGACAATAGCTTGTCTTCCTTCCCTGCGCTGTGGGAGCTTTCCTTGAATTGGGGGACAGGATTCCTTAACTACCACCCCCCACCACTAAGACATTTCTAAGCGAGTAAAAGGACACTATTAACACTTACACCAGTTCCACGGACGTAACCCGGAATGCATGGCCACCCTACACTAACTCACAATAACCGGTGAGTGCAGGGTTCGGATCCAGCGCCGCCAGAACCCCGTGCCTAGCATGGCGCCAAGCATAGTTCAAGCTCAATGAACGTCTGTCGAATGAACGAGTGAACGGAACCTGTCCTGCCCTTAGCTTCTTGGAGCATCAGCCAGTGAAGAAGCAAAGATTGACAAGGCCGCCCACGCCGCCTCCCCACCCGCACCCATGACACAAAGTCTCTAGCAGTCTCCTTTCGCTAAGGTCTCGCCTTCTCCAGCCCGCGTCCCCGCCCCTGGCTGCCTTGGAAACAGTGACGTGTACGTGAGGGGCGTGACCTCTCTCCATCCTCTCCCGGAGACCCGGGCCCCTTCTTACCCCAGCCCGGGGAGAGTATGAGGTTGGGGTCCTCGACCCTGCTGATCCACGCCGGGCCTGGAGCTAACCCAGCCCACCTGGTCCCCCCCTCGGGCGCGGGACTCGCCGGATTGCGGGCACCCCATCCCCAGCCCACCCGGCACCGGTGAGCTGGCGGGGTCCGGAGAACGCCGGCTTCAGTTCCTGGGATCACTCTTCACCCCTTCACCCCCGACAGGCCAGTGGATCCGGAGAACCGAGGCCCAGCGCTCAGCCTAGGCCCGCTTCTTCCCGGGCAGCCCTCGGGCGTGCTCCGTGTCCTGGGGGTGGGCGGGAAGGGTGGGACCCCAGGGCGCGCCGAGCCCAGCGGAGCGCGGGAGAGAAGGAGTTAAACAAGGTGCCGGCGCCGGGCGCGGCGGGAGTGGGGGATGGGAGCGAAGGGAAAGTGAGAGCGGGGGCGGGGGTGGGGGGGGACGGGAGCGAAAGAACATCCTGTGCCCGCCGCCGGATGCGCCGGGGGGAGAGGTGCGGGGGGTGGTGGGCGGGGAGTAGTCCGGGGAGGGAGGGCAAGATGGGGGGAGGCTCGGGGCGGGGAAAGGCGCGGCCTCCGCCCCACAGTCGGAAATCCTTCTGTGAGGGCGCCGCCCCCTCCGCTCCCCGGGTTTGCCGCGTTTCTTCCAGTCCCCACTCCTTCGCCGGAGTCACGAGCTACCGAGAGGCCCCCCAGTCTGGTCCTGGGCCGGGGTAAGCACGAGCTGGGGAGGGCACGGTCCCGGAGAGCGTGCAATCCCTGTCAGGGCACGGGCTGTCCCCCAGACTTTCATCTCTCGGCTTTCTGGCTTTCTGCGGGGGCAGCTCGCACGTGCTGAGCTTCCGCTGTTCACCGAGAGTCACAACGTACATTCTCTCATTCAGTTCTGACAGCGCACTTCCGTGTAGTAGGCAGGTTTTCCGGAGGAGAAACAGACTCAGATCATGGAACTTGCCTAAACCAAGCTCGTCGGACTCCAACGGGCTTTTCATTAGAGAGTAGGCTAATTTCCCCTTAGCTTCTCCTGTGCATGCAAGCGCCGGGCCCCTCCGGGGTCCCCCTCCTTAACGGCCTACTTGCACAGTAGGTCCCCAATAGCGTGTTAGGCTCCTCTAATTAACTAGGCTGAAACACCCATTACCAGAGTCCTGATAGAAGAAGCAGGTAGTCTGAGGGTTTTACAGGTGGGAGGATGGTTTTTAGGAACAAAGTAGCTCAGGGGAACGGGCTGGATCCCCGTAGCGCTCCTGGTTTAGGAAATTTGATGGGGGAGGGGGGTTCAAAGAGGGCTCCAAAGTTGTTCAAGGCAAGTAAATGGGTTACAGGGGTTGAGACTGATTAGCTTGAAGACGACCAGAGTGGGAAGGGTAGAGGGTGAATGGAAGGGGCTGAATAATGTGCCTTTCAGGCCTCACCGTCTGTGTGCTCACTGCCTTGCCACGCCCAACATTTTTGTCCAGGTGAAACCTGCTTATAATAGTAATTATTATTGTCACGTTTGGTGAGCTCTGTGTGCTGGGCACTGTTCCAAGTATTTAATCCTCTCAAACCCAAGAAGTAGGTATTATTATTCCCATTTTACAGGTGGGGAAAATGAGGCACAAAAAGATTACAAAGCTAGGTCAGTAGCTGAGCTGGTTTTGAACCCCGGCAGTCTGGGTTGAGCCCACGCTCTCACTCACTAAATAAACTGCACCTAACATGATGGGAACATCAGCCTTAAAGGTAGAAAAGCTGGTGCAGATGGCAGAGAGGTGTGTACTAGGGCAGCCCGTGTCCTTTTGCCTTGGTGAGGGCAGGTAAGAAACTTGGGGTTGGCTGTGTGTATATGGAATCTCAGACTTCTCTTTAGCCAATATTCCAAATTTTTGAATTTGACAGAAAAAACAAGAAAAACAAAATCCAAGTTCTCACAAAGAGCTGCAGCCTTCATTTATGCTCCCTAAGAACATTCACTATCATCTGTTGTCACCATCATTTCACAAAAGCAAGTACATTTTAATTCTCCTCAAAAGAAAACAGACATCATCTGAATCAAAAGCAGATACTCCTGGGAGCTTCCCTGGTGGTGCAGCAGTTAAGAATCCGCCTGCCAATGCAGGGGACACGGGTTCGAGCCCTGGGCCAGGAAGATCCCATATGCCACGGAGCAACTAAGCCCGTGGGCCACAACTACTGAGCCTGCGCTCTAGAGCCCACGAGCCACAACTACTGAAGCCCGCATGCCTAGAGCCCGTGCTCCGCAATAAGAAGGCACCGCGATGAGAAGCCTGCGCGCCGCAACGAAGAGTAGCCCGCACTCACCGCAACTAGAGAAGCCCGAGACCCCGCACAGCCAAAAATAAATAAATAAATTTAAAACAAAAAACAAAAGCAGTTACTCCCAAGAAAGGACAGTCCTTGACTTTCCACCAATGAATACACATTCCTTTTTTTTTTAAATCGTGCTGTGGACTAGCAAAAATGTCGCACTGGGGATGCCTCTGCTTCTAATGCATCCAAAACATTTGAGGGCAGAACCCAAAGGAATGGGCTTAGGTATATATAGCAAGAGGGAGTTAGGTTAGAGCCAAGAAAGAACTCTCCTTCTTTGGAGATCTTTAAAGAGCAGGTGAGTACTGCATTTGCTTAGAACGTGAGGGTTGCAGGATCAGCTCCATGGACTGGGGAGGCCAGTAGCTCTGGGTTCCGCCTCAGAGAAGGACCAATCCTCAGATCCACCAGGGGAGCCTTGGAACCTAAAACAGTCCCTTCAGGCAGCCATTTTCTGCCTGGAGTTCATGGAGCTTGATAGGTGGTCCCATGGTAGTGGGGGGGCCTCCAGGGGCCTCTGTCACCCTTCACTACAGGGAGTCCGTGTAGTCACCCACTGTTGGGCTGCACCCTGCAGGCCTGTAAGCCTTATAGTTGCCCAGCCTTAGACTGAAGAAAGAGCCCGGGACAGCAACAGAGACATTCATGGTGCCGAATTCGTGCCGGCGAGGCAGTATAAGAACAGCCCACAGGGTTAATATAATGGTGCCTTTCTCCAGTGGGAGCCTGGATTAATTACCTTAGTAGTCTTAGGTGGGGCCAGGTATAAACCAGGTGAAATCTGTAAATCCCTTTCCAATCCTATTCCCCATGGGACAGCAAACCCAAACCACCAGAGACTTACCCGCCAGTCCCAGGACCATCTGATAGTGTGTTCCTCTGGGGGTAGATCCTGTAGCGAAGGCAAAAGTGAGTTACTGTCCTGAGACATAGTTGGCAGCGGTCTTTCGGTGGTCAACAGTTGAACTTGGATTGTATTGACTAATTGCCTCTGGGTTAACATGGCCCTGGGATGATTGTTCCTGGGATGTTCAGCTACAGTTCATAGAGCTTGAGTGAACCTCTGGTCCACCTGTTAAGAGAGCAGGTTTTCGTCTCAATTGTTAAGTAATCCTTTCATCCTTTCCATTAGCCCGGCAGCAGTGGGGTCGTAAGGCAGGTGGAAATGCCAGTGTGTGTCATTTTTATCAGCCCATTCCTGAACTTCATGACTGGTAAAGTGGATTCCTTTGTCACTATTGATGTCCGTGGGGTCCTGTATATCACACACAGCTGTCCTAGACCCCAAATAGTGGTTTTTTGCATTGCTAGATGACTCGGGTAGGCCTTTTGTAATGTCTTCCACCTGTTGTAAGCTGCATATAGCCGTTGTTCCATCATACTGTATATCATTGCTCTGCCTGCTTCCATAGCAGGGGTCAGAAGCCCAAGGGTACTCTTATTTTGTTGTAGCACAGGCCCCAACCAAACTTTTCCAGGTTACTGGCCATGTCCAATTCACAAGACTGTCCCTGAATTAATATCCCCTAAAGCCTGTGTCTAATTGTTTAGGGGTGAGAGGCTGGGGGTACGCTCGTCTTTTGTAGACAATCCAGGTCCTTGCGTTTGGTCTGTATTCACCAGCCATCCCCATGCAGTCAGATGAGCCCCCAGCATAGGGCTGCTACTTTTAAACTGGAAAGAGGCTCTGAAGTTAACAGAGTGGAAGAGAATCAATATAATGGAAGAGAAAGACACCTCTCATGGTAGTCAGCTGCCACAGGGCCCCACAGGCTAGTGGACGGCCACCTCAGGATCACCCCTGCAGCCTTCCATTCCCTGTCCTTACTTCACGACATCTCGGTAGCTTCTTTGGCCTCCTGGCCGGCTCCCCAGTCGTTGGGCTGCACCGTGCAGTCCTGAAAGCCTTGTAGTTGCCCAGCCTCAAGATTGAAGAAAGAGTCTGGAGACAGCGACAAAGACATCAGTGGTTTATTGGACAGGGGTGCCTTAAGCAAAAGGTTAAGACCCACCGATTATGGCAACACCCCACCGATTATGGCTGGCAGGCAGGCAGACCATGGCAGAAATCTTCGCTACTCGGGGGAAGAAGGAGGCTACTATTTATAGGGAGAATTGACGTCAGGTTGGCTTATCAGTTACCAGGGAAACGAGCTGGGGCACATCCGTCACAGCCCCTCAGATTAACGACCATCATGAGGGCAGATGTTTCCCTTTAATAAATTAGCAGGTAGAGCAGGGATTAGATCAGTCGCTACTGGTCGAGCAGAGGATGTACTAAGAGCAAGAGAACAGCCATCTTGAATGGCCTGACCATACATCCACCTTGGGGCTGGGTAGAGCGCCAGGAATGACCCTTGAGGAGGGCCGGGGATGGGAGGGAAGAAAGGAAGAGAATGGCCCCTGGGAGTGTTGCCTGCAGCCTAGGGTGACATGGACGAAGGCTCTGAGTGGACAGACCTGGCTGGCCGCAGCATCCTTGGGGATGCCGTTTCCCTATTTCCCCACCTCCTGCAAACCCAGGTGCAGCTCAGGGCCCAGAGCCTTCCAATAGGAGCTCAAGACCAGGCAGCTGAAGCCCTGTTCTGGTGCATCTATGCTCAGTGCTGGCTCTGGGTCTGAGCCTGGCTTGGGCTCCTCCCTGCTCTGTACCGGAAGGTGAGGCCAGAGGGTGTGGGGACACTGGGGGTGGGGGGAGGAGAAGAAGGGAAGGGTCTGGTCTCACCTGCCCCATCCTAGTGGTGGAGGTGGTGGAGACCGAGGCCTCCAAAGTTGGGTTCTCATCCTCCAGGGTGGTGGCATTTTCTGACTCCAGAGGAGGCCTCAAAGCCCATTCCACCCTGTGTGTATGTTGTGGGGTATGGGGTATGATACTCCCAGATTTAGGCCGCCATGGTTTAATGGCACAGACCTACCCCAGGTTTAACCCTGGAGATTTAGAATGCTAAACCTGGATCCCCTCAGGTTACAAATACAGAAACTGAGGTCGAGGCAAGGGCAGTCCCCTTCTCCTCCAGAGTCACACTGGTTAAATGGGCCTGGAGCCCCCGTATCCAGATTCTCTGACGTTGTTCTCTCCTCAAGTCCTCAAGGAATGACAGAAGTCATAACTTGAGCATCTACTAAGTGCAGGACTCTGTGCTGGATGTTGGAGACGCAGAGACAACTGCCCTCAGGAGCTTTTGGTCAACAGGTAAATATACACAGAGAGGAACATGCAGATGCTGGGAAATGATGGATTTGCCTTGAGACTCTGCAAAACTTTGTAAGGTACTTGCCTCTTCATCCTGTGATGGAAGCGGGGAGGCCCTGCCTGCAGAAACGCCCCAAGGCTCAGAAGTGGATCTATGGTGAAGAGATCAAAGATGGGGGGACCAGGGAAGTGAGGGAACAGGGCTGCCAGTGGGCACACCCCAACCCCCCCCAAAACTTCCAAAGGCCCCCGTCCATAAATTGGGCCTCTGCTGCCATCTAATGGAGGAAAGGTAGCCTCTGGAGCCGCCTGCTGGGGCCCCACCAACCTGGCTCCCCTAAAAAAGAGGGATGTGAAGGACCTTCCTGCCCACAGACCTTTTATTCCCCTGGAGTATTAAGCTTTGTTTCCTGCAGCCTCTGAAGCTCCCTGGCTGCCCCGTTTCCCGACCACCACCCTCCATCCCACTGTTCCCCCAGTTTCCTTTGTTGCCCAGGTTCTGATTCTGGTGCCCTGGTTCCTGGCCCTGCTAGAGTTCTGGTTCCGGAAGGCCTTTGCTAGGTGCCTCGGGCATGTGCTGCATCCCCCAGTGCCTGGGGCAAATGGACATCTGCAAAGGTGTAGTGAGCCTGGCCACAGCCGCTGGGGCCATCTACCTGCTCTACAAGGCCATCAGGGCCGGCATAAAATGTCAACCACCCCTCTGCTCTGCCTCACCCATCTGCGTCGCCCGTGAGTGTCCCCGCCCTGGGGAGAGGGCTCGGCCCCAGGAGGTACCTACTCCCCAGGTCTCCCGTGTGGGAGGGCCCCAAGGGGACTCCTCCCCGTTCCTCTCTCCTTCCCCTTTCTCACCTCCATCTCTCTCAGAGCCACCCTAGAGATGCTAGCGCAGGCTCCCCAGGTAGTGGGTGGCACTCAAGTGCCTCCTCAGGAGTCATCTGGCAGGTTTCTAAATTCTACATTCACTCTGGCATCCAGGAGCCACTTCTTGGAAACTTGGCATCAGCAGTTCTCCCCAAGGGAAAATTGGGAGACCTACATTCTCAGAGCCTCCACTAGTCCCTATGACAACTTTGTGCAAAGTAGAGAAAGGAACCCCTTCTGCAAGACTTTGTATTGCCATCTGCTGGAATATCATTGCCATATACCAATTATGATGAAATACTACATATTACTGCCATATGCCAGAAAGTTGTTATAGTAAACATACAAAAGTTTTTTGTTTACAATATGAACAATACAGCATTAGATGTGGTGCCCTTGTGCAGTACACACCCTGTTCAGCTGTACATGGTGGTCCTACATATAGCAAGAAGTCTTTTCTTCAGAAAAGGCAAGGCAGCCTTGTCCCCAGGTCCCTCTCCCACCGCTTCCCAAACCCCGTCTTTCATCACTTCTGAGTCCACAGCCTGAACTGGGCTGGGGTGGCTGTCTAGGCCTGGCAATCGAGCGAGAGCAGCGCGGGCGGGACTCAGGTGAACTCCGGAGGCTCCTCAACTCCTTGGAGTGCAAACAGGATGAGTACGCCAAGAGCATGATCCTGCACAGTATCACGCGCTGCGTGTACTTGCTGGAGTCCGAGGTGAGGGAAGGGAAGCAGGAGGTCCTTCCCAGCCAGCCTGGCCCCTGGGGGCTACGTCTGTCCCCCTTCCCCCTTGAGTAGCCAGACTGTGTCCTGGGACCTCTCTCTGGCTGATGGCGGGAGGGGTTGTGTTGAGGGGTTTTGGTGACATGGGGGGGTGGGGGGGACCAGGACACCCGCTTCTCCCGCCTCTTCTGTCTCTCCTGGCACACTCTAGGCCTCTACATGTACTAATGATGACATCACGTCGGTGGGCTCCATGCTGGATGACAAGGACAACAGTGTCAAAATCCAAGCTCTGAACACACTTAAAGCTTTCTCTGGCATCAGAAAATTCAGGCTGAAAATCCAGGTGAGCCCAGCAACAAGTATGGGGCAGAGCACATAGATGTCCATAAGCCATGGGCCATTTAGTGGGCATAGGATGAATGGTCATGTTCCAGAAGTTTGTTTGGATCTGAGTTTGTAACCCAGAAATATGTTTTTCCTTGGAAGTAGGTGGGAAAATGGTGATCAGATTCCCAGTAGGGTCATAAAAGTCTGAATCTCGGGATAAAACTGTGCTAGGTCCCTAGCAGTATCTCTGAACCCCAAACAGCAGAAATTCCCGAAGTTCTTTCTGACAACAGCCAACTCTCTTTACGGCAACTGGGTGTCGTACAATTCAATTCTGACACTATCTACCTGGAGTTAGTACAGACCCCACAGCTTAGGGCTGAGTCCTGTAAGACTGCCCCCCCACTTCTGATTGACCAGCTGTAGATTTGGAGGTTCCCATGCCCCTTCTCCTCAGGCTTGATAATTCACTAGAACGAGTCACAGAACTCAGGAAAATGCTTTACTTACGCTTACCAGTTTATTATAAAAGATATAACTGCGGAGCAGCCAAATGGAAGAGGTGCATAGGGCAGAGTATGGGGGAAGGGCTTCCATGCCTTCTCCAGGTGTGTCACCCTCCTAGCACCTCGGTGTGTTCACCAACCCGGAAGTTCTCCAAACCCTGTCGTGTAGGGGTATTTATGGAGGTTTCATTATGTAGGCATAATTGATTAATCATTGGCCATTGGTGATTGAACTCAATCTCTGGTTCCACTCTTCTCCGCAGAAGTCAGGTATGGGGCTGAAAGTTGCCTTGAGTTGCCTCATTTACATAAACTCAGGGATCATGGAAAGGGGCTCATTATGAATAACAAAAACCACTCCCATCAGGAAATTGCAAGGATTTTAGGAACCCTGTGCCTGGAATCAGGGACAAAGACCAGATATATTATCATACCACACCACCACGCTGTGTTGGTCTGAGGCTGGTGGCTGGGCCACTGATGTCTTCACTACCATCATGCAGAGAAAATATAAGCCACCAAATGTCAGTTCCCCCAGCTTCCTGCTACTAGGCCTCCAGGCTTACCTGTTACCCATCCTTTCCTGCTTTCCTGCTGGTGCCATGAAAAAATGGCTTTCTTCCTGTCTGTGTTCAATGTTAGTCTCAGTCCTGGATCCCGTCCGCTTCCCTGAGGGCCTCTCTCCTTGATTAAACTCTGTCTGATATGGCCTCCCCCGGCTCCTTCCCATTAGTGTGCAACAAGCTCTATTCCTTCCCATCTTAAAAGGCAAAACCAAAAAAACATCTTCCTTGACCTCCAAGTCTCTCTCTAGCAAATGATCTCTCTCCCAAAATATTTTACTTAAAAATAAGTAAAATATTCAAAAGTTGCAAACATTTTATGCATGTATGGTAGGAAGAATAACAATAAAACAAAACACACGTAACCAGAACCCAGGCTAAGAAATAGAACATGACCAATTGGTTAGATGCCCCAGATGCCCCTCCTTAATCCCCGCTTCCTCCCCCACCAGAGGCAATCATTCCTCTGCATTTTGTTCATCAATTTCTTGATTTTCTTTGTAGTTTTACCATATACACACGTGTCATCATTTTCTAGCAGGGCACGGCAGACAAAAATAGGTAAAATATAGTTGGAATGTTTTTAAGCTTCATGGATCTGGAAGTATGCAGTTTGTATTCTGCGGTTTGCCTTTTCCCTCCAACATGGAAAGGTTCGTCCTTATTGATGTGGACTGGTCTGTTTCCTTCTTTTGCACTGCTCTACAGTGTTCTAGTTCATGAATACCCTGCAATCATTCATCCAGCTGCCCATGGGTAGGCATTTGAGTTGTTTGCACATTGTGCCATGAGCCTTCTTGTACACATCTCCCTCGTGGATGTGGGAGACTTTCTCTAGGACATGTATGCAGGAGTGGGATGGTCGGGTGAAAGGTATGCCCAGCTTTTCAAGAAGGGCCGTATCAGTTTACACCCTCCACCAGCCCCGCATGAGTGTTTCTGGTGCATCATTTCTTCCCCGACACTTGGTATTTTCGCACTTTAAATTTTTTGCATCAAACTTTTTTGGGGAAAAAAAGGTCTCTAGGTCTCCACTTGCTGGCTGCCTCTACTTTATCCCTCGACCGTCTCAGTTGCCCTAAGGCTGTGATTCTCAAGCATATCAGAATTGCCTGGAAAGCTGGTTTAAAAATGAAGATTTCAGGGCATTATATCCAGAGGGTCCAGTTCAACAGGGAAGCTGTGTTTTTCACAAGCTCCCCAGAAGATTCTGATGCATGTGGCCTGGGCACCACTGTTCCTTCTTTCCCCAGGGTCTGTATCCTGAGGACCTGACCCCTGTTCTCCTCTCTCTGGGTGAATGCAGCCACTCCCTACTGAGGGGTGGGGGCAGGGAGGAGCAGGGTACTATTGGGAATGCTGTGCTCCCCACTCCAGGCTTCTGGCATCCTTCTTACGTGGCTCACAAAGGTACAGCTTGTAAGAGTACCTGCCTTTGGTAATAAGGCCCAAGCATCTTGCAGCTCAGAAGCCAAGATTCCTTTTTTCTTTCAACAAATGTATATTGAGCACATACTTTGTGCCCAAGCACTATGCTAGGCACTGGAGACACAGCAGTGAATAGAGTGGGAAAGATCCCTGCCCAGTGGAACTTATATTGCCTGCAAGGCAGGCAATACACAAATAAGTGAAATATGTGGTGTTTCATGGGGCAAGTGCTATGGAGAAAAATCAAGAAGGGTGGTAAGGAAGGCTGGCATGGGGGTGGTGTTGCAAGGGGGTGCTGTTGCAATTTCAAAGGAGAAAATCTTTGGGACCTAGGGCTTGATAAAGAGGTCATAGAAATGACACCAAAAGCACAATCTATAAAAGAAAAAATTGATAAATTGGACTTCATCAAAATTAAAAAAACATTTGCTTTGTGAAAGACCCTGTTAAGAAGATGAAAAGACAAACTGCAGATTGGAAGAAAATATTTGCAAACCACATATCTGACAAAGGACTCATATCTAGATTATATAAAGAACTCCCAAAACTCAACATCAAAAACAATAATAATCCATTTAGAAAATGGGCACAAGACATGGAGATATTTCACTGAAGAGGATATACAAATTGCAAATAAGCACATAAAAAATGTTTAACATTTAACTAGCCATTAGGGAAATGCAAACTAGTACCACAATGAGATATTACTATATACCTATTAGATGATTTAAACTCCAAATTAGTGACAATACCAAATGCTGGTGAAGATGTAGAGAAACTGGATCTCTCGTATGTTGCTGGTGGGAATGTAAAATGATACACCAGCCACTCTGGAAAATAGTTTGGCAGTTTCTTTAACAAACTCTTTTACCATACAAACCAGCAATTGCACTCTTGGGCATTTATCCTGGAGAAATAAAAACTTACATCTGCCAAAAAACCTGTTCACAGTTGTTCATAGCAGCTTTATTTGTAATGGTCAAAAACTGGAAACAACCAAAATGTCTCTCAGTAGATAAATGATTAAACAAACTGTGGTAATCCATACCATGGAACATTACTCAGTAATAAAAAGGAATGAACTATTGATACACACGACCACTTGGATGGATCTCGAGGGCATTATACTGAGTGAAAAAATCAATTTCAGAAGGTTACAAAATGTGATTCCATTTATATAACATTCTCAAAAATGACAAAATTAGAGAGATGGAAAACAGATTAGTGGTTGCCACTTGTTAGGGCTGGTTTTGATGGGCAGGGCTAAGTGTGACTAATAAGGGACCCACAAGGGAGATCTATGGTGATTCTGATGGAATAATCTGTTGATTGCAGTGGTGGTTACATGAAGCTACATATGTGATAAAATGACATGGAACTATACATACACATTGTGCTAATACCATTTTCCTGGTTTTGATACTGTACTGTAATTATCTAAGATGTAGCTATTGAGGGAAACTGGGTGGAGGGCACATGGGACCTCTCTGTACTGTTTTTGCAACTTCCCATGAATTTATAATTATTTGAAAATAAAAAGTTTAAAAACAAAAAGTGTGTTGCATATTGACAGTGCTATGGGGAAAAATAAAGGTGGGGATAAGGGAGGCAGCGATGGGAGTGGTGCTGCCGTCTTAAAGGAGCCGGTGGTTAGGGAAGGCCTCCCTGAGAAGGTGACATTAAAGCAAAGTCTTCAAGGAAGTAAGAGTGAGCTGTGAATAGCTGAGGAGGGAGAGCATTCTAAGCAGAGGGAACACCGTGTGCAAAGACCTAAGATAGGTGTGTACCTGGCATGTTCAGGGAATAGCTAAGGCCATTGTGATGGAACCCATGGGAGCAAAGGAGAGAACAGGAGATGAGGCCAAAGAAATAATGGGGGGAGAGGGACAGATCACGTCAGACCTTGTAAGCCACTGTAAGGACGTTAGCTCTTACCCTGAATGAACTTTTGAGCAGTCCAGCCTGCCTGCTGTTCTGAGAATAGATGCAGGGGACAAGGATGGAAGCAGGGAGAAGGAGGCTATCGCAGAAACCCAGGGGAGAGGTGATGGTGGCTTGGAACAGGGTGGTAGAGGGGGATGGTGAGAAGTGTCTTGATTGTTGGTAGATTTTGAAGGTAGAGCCAACAGGATTTTCTGAAAGATTGGAAAAGGGTGTGAGAGAAAGAAGGGAGTCAAGGAAGAACATAGATTTTTGGTCTGAGTAATTGGAAGGCAGGTGTAACCAACAGCCGAGATAGGAAGGGTAGTGGAAGGAGCAGGTTTGGGAGTGGGAATGTGTTGACTCAGAGGTTTAGTAAGATTCTGGGAAAGAAGTGGAACTGGCACTTGCATATATGAGTCTGGAGTTTAGGGAGAGGTCTGGGCTGGAGATAGAAACTTGAAAGTCATCAGCATATGGATAATTTTTAACACTGTATCACTAAGGGAGTGATGAAGATAGAGGAGGAGGTTGGGCAGAAGAACTGGGAAAGAAACGTGACGGAGAAGCCAAGTGAAGAAAGATTTTCAAGGGGGTGAGAGGGGTCAACTAGGTCAAATAACGTTGAGAGTTAAAGTGGGGAACTGTCTGTGGGGTTTGCTCAGTTTTTGTGGGCGGGGGCAGTGAAGAGTGAAGGCAGAGGCTGGGCTAATGTTGAGGATTATCATATAAAAGTAGAAAACCCTTCTCCTCTCTCCCCTCCCTAGGAACACTCCATCAAGGTGCTGGAACTGATCTCCACCATCTGGGACTCGGAGCTGCACATTGCAGGCCTCAGACTCCTCAACAACCTCCCACTGCCTGACTTTGCACATCCACAGCTGCGACGGGTGATGCCTGCCTTGATGGAGATCCTGCAGTCAGACTACATTCTGGCACAGGTGCCTGAGGACCAGAGCCCAGGCCCTGCCCTCCTGACCAGCCCTGGCACAGCACCTAGAGGGAGGAGCAGAGATTTGTGTCTTCCCTGCTCAGGCCCACCTGTCTTCTCATTCTTTACCCTTTCCTTTATTCAGGTGCAAGCCGCGCAATTGCTGAGCAACCTGGCGCAGAAGAACGACCTTCTCTATGATATTCTCAACTGCCAGGTGAGAAAAGAACTGAAAGACGGGCTAATGGATGTGAACTCAGATATTGTGAAAGGAAGAATCGTGGATTCTTCAGACAGACTTAGCCCTCACAAAATCATCTTGTTCCTCTTTCTGCCTCTGCACTAGATACATTGCAAAGCATCCCCTCTTCTGTCCTCCCAATACAATCAGATTTTCCTTTGAGGGACTTTCTGCACTCTGAGAGTCAGGAACACAGGTGACAGAAGTTAATGTAGGTATTTTAACATTAGGGGAAAATTACTTATAACAAAAATAATTATTAGGAATGGACAGGGTCACTACATAATAATAGTTCAGAAGGACAAAGCAACTCTAAACTTATATGAACTTAGTAACATAACCTCAAAATATATATATGGCAAAACTTGATAGAATTATAAGGAAATTGTTTTTTCTTTTTTCAGTTTTATTGAGGTGTAATTGACAGATAAATTTGTAAGATATTTAAAGCATATGTAGTAAATCAACTATACCCCAATAAAAACTAAATATATATATATATATATAAAACTTAATTTGGCTTCCCTGGTGGCGCAGTGGTTGAGAATCTGCCTGCCAATGCAGGGGACACGGGTTCGAGCCTTGGTCCGGGAAGATCCCACATGCCGCGGAGCAACTAGGCCCGTGAGCCACAATTACTGAGCCTGCGCGTCTGGAGCCTGTGCTCTGCAACAAGAGAGGCGGCGATAATGAGAGGCCCGCGCACCACGATGAAGAGTGGCCCCCACTTGCCGCAACTAGAGAAAGCCCTCGCACAGAAACGAAGACCCAACACAGCAATCAATCAATCAATCAATAACAAAGCTGGCTTTCTCTCTCCTTTCCTCCTCTCTATTAAAAAAAAAAAAAAAACTTAATTATACTAAAAAAAAAGTGTATGTTGTGGTGATTTGGTATACGTTGTGAAAGGATTCCCACCATCTAGTTAACACATCCGTCACCTCACATTTTGTTTGTTTTTGGTGAGAACATTTAAATTCTACTCTCTTAGCAAATTTCAATTATATAATAGTGTTATCAACAGTACTTACCATGTTTGCATTAGACCCTTGGATCTTATTCATCTTTTAGCTGAAAGTATGTACCCTTTTACCAACCTCTCCCTATTTCCCCCACACCCCACCCCAACCCCTGGCAACCACTCTTCTACTGTTTCTGTGAGTTTGACTTAAAAAAAATTCCACATTTAAGTGATACCATGCAGTATTTGTATTTCTCTGTCTGGCTTATCTCACTTAGCATAATGTCCTCTGGGTCCATCCATGTTGTCACAAATGGCAGGATTTCATTCCTACAGCTGAATAATTGGAAAGAAAAATGGACATATCTATCACCACAGTTGAAGATTTGGAAGATTTAAACTATTCTTTCAGCAGTTAATACATAAATACCTAAAACTAGTAAGGTTATACTTGCTGCGAATAACACAAATAAGCTTGAGCCATTAGACATATCCAGAACACTCTACAATTAGTAAAGGCACATTCCCCTCAAGTACACAAAATATTTACAAAAATCAACCACATGCTAAGCTTTAAAAGTTTGTCTCAACAAATTTCCCTGAATCAATATTGTCATATCACTCATGTTTTATGACCACAATGAAATTATGTTAAAGAATGATAATGAAAACTAAAAAATTCCTATACAGTTGGGTCTGAAACTTAGGTATATTGGGGAGTTGAGGCAGTAGGAGGACGGAGGAACTTTAGAATTTACCTTGGACTTCATCCCTCTCTCCATCCCACTCACAGGTACACTCCAACTTCCTGAACCTGTTCCAGTCCGCACAGCCCGGGAGTCTGCTGCATGAAGTACTGGTGTTTGCAGAGCGGCTGAGTGAGGGCCGGAGTTCACCCCACTACCGCGCCGTGAAGTGGCATTACAATGAACAGTCTGTGCACGAAGCTCTCTTTGGGGATGACTCACGACTGGCAGACCGGCTGCTTGCCCTGGTCATCCACCCCGAGGAGGATATTCAGATCCAGGCCTGCAAAGTCATAGTCAGCCTGCAGTGCCCCCAGGATGTGGGAGTCCGGCCCTCCTGCCCGCCCAGTCATTCCTGCTTTAATAATGCGGAATAAAATTATGGAGAGCCAATAAATGAGTATGGGAGAGAAGCTTGAGGGGCAGTGCAGTGTCTCTCCAGGGCCTTCCAGGGTGGGTGTAGATTTCAGCCAGCATAACTTCCTGTCAAAGTGTGGGCCTGTCTCCCCAAACGCATTCCCTGTTTAGTGGACAGACTCCCTTCTCTTGCTGCTTTTATTTATTTATTTATTTGAGTGATAATTTTTATTGGAGCATAGCTGATTTATAATTTTGTGTTAGTTTCTGCTGTACAGCAAAGTGAATCAGTTATACATATACCTACTCTTTTTTAGATTCTATTTCCATATAGGTCATTACAGAATACTGAGTAGAGTTCCCTGTGCTATGCAGTAGGTTCTTTTAATTATCTATTTTATATATAGTAGTGTGTATATGTCAATCCCAATCCCAATCCAATTTATCCCTCCTCCTCTCTTGCTGCTTGTAAATTTGAATGGGGAGCCAATGCTTTCAGGGAGTTTCAGGGAGAAGGCAGTTTTGGGGACTAAGGCCAAAGATAATCAACAGGAGACAGTATATAGCACTGGATTACTCAAGATGGGCTGGGCTACGCCACAGTAACAATAACCTCCAAATCTTAATAGATGACCAGGGTTATTTCTTTTTCACACTGCATGCTCCTGGCAGGTCAGTTGGGGGTGGAGGGGCAGGAAAAGTGACTTGCCCAAGGTCACATGACTGGTCTGGGGCAGAAGTAGGATTAGAACCTCCTAATTTTTACTGGGCTTTTTACTCATAGTCCTTGGCTCAAGCCCTGTGGGGTGGACCATAGATTCTAAGCCAGAGTCTGTGGCAGTTGAGAAAGACCTCAGTGCTTCCAGATTTTAGGGGCCAGTTTAGGACTGAACTACGAGGAAATCTGTCCCTACTGTATCCCTGACCCAGGACCCCATCACTTGAGTGGGTGGATGGTGGGTGGAGGGGTGTTGGTTAGGATGTGCTGATCAGAGAGCCAGTTCTTACTAAGGGATCCTTATCACTATTTCCCAGAGTTTGATTTGTCACCTCTGAGTGGACAGTCACTACTAGATCTGAATCATCAGCTCTCAGCTTTCTCCTGAGCTCAGGACTGGGGCTACTCCTTCCTGCTACTCGGACACAATGCAGTCACCCCAATGGAACTTGTCAAAAGCCAACATCATCCTCCCCACCCCTCCACAAGCTATCCATGTTCCCATGTCACCAGCGAGGTATGGGGAGTCACCTTAACTTCTCCTCCCTACCACATCCACCCAGTCCTCAATTCCCGCAGCTACACTATCCCCCATGTCAGGACTTTTGGGAAGTCATTCTCCTACTTCTGTTCTCCATCCTCTCCAGCCCTACACGCTGCAAACTAATCTTAGAACCCCACACTGGGACTTCCCTGGCCGTCCACTGGTTAAGACTCAGCACTTTGGGACTTCCCTGTTGGCGCAGTGGTTAATAATCCGCCTGCCAATGCAGGGGACACAGGTTCGAGCCCTGGTCTGGTAAGATCCCACATGCCACGGAGCAACTAAGCCCGTGCGCCACAACTACTGAGCCTGCACTCTGGAGCCCACAAGCCACAACTACTGAGCCCACGTACCACAACTACTGAAGCCCACGCGCCTAGAGCCCGTGCTCCACAACAAGAGAAGCCACCGCAATGAGAAGCCCGTGCACTGCAAAGAAGAGTAGCCCCCGCTCGCCACAGCTAGAGAAAGCCCGCGCGCAGCAAAGACCCAACGCAGCCATAAATAAATAAATAAATGAATGAATGAATAAATAAATATTTATTTATTTATTTAAAAAAAAAAAAAAAGACTCAGCACTTCCACTGCAGGGGGCGCGGGTTCGATCCCTGGTCAGGAAACTAAGATCTTGCATGCCTCATGGCGCGGCCAAAAAATTTTTAAAAAAAAGAACCCCACATTGCACCATCCTCAAAAATCTTCATAGTTGCCCCACTGCCAAAGTGAACTTTTCTCAGCCCCAAATCTAGGTCACACGATCTGACAAGTATAAGAGTAACTGTATCAAAAGCAAATAGGATTTTGTCCTGGAAGGTATGGTCACTGGAGCCCTTTTTTCACATAATAGCACCAAATGAATTCACTTTGCATTTAAGGCCCTTCACCATCTGTTCATCTTGCTGGCCACTAACCTAGCAGCTCAACACTCTTCTCCAACCAGACTACAGCAAACAAGTCACGGCTGACCTAATCCTACCATGTTTGGTCTTGCCCCCGAGGTTTTGATACAAACTTCTCCCTGCCTACAGGGCCCTTCTTTCTCTTTTCCCCTGGGCTGTGTCCCCATGCCCTGCTGTGGTCTAGAGTTTTCTTCAACTATACCAGCTTTGGCACTTCCGGCGGCACTTCTCATCTGAGCCTCTCATTTGGCATTTAGCAAATTAAAGCTTGGGTTTTATAAACTTTGTTCTTTTTGCAGTAGGTCCTATCTGACTGCTTATAAAAGCCTTGAAGGAAGAGCCTGCTCTGGACAGGCACATGATACCAATTGGCTGATGATAATGAAAGGAGAGCTGGCAGTGGACAATGAGACGGGGAAGGGTATATTGGTTATTGGTGGATGTGTAACAAATTCTGACAAAACTTAGTGTATCAGTCTGGGTCCAATCAAGAGAGAGAAACCACACAGTAATTTGAAGAGGGAGATTTAAAAATAATTTTTACTCCAATCCCCTGTTGTAAATAATAAAGAATTGGTAAGGAGTAAAGAGAACTCTAGCAGTTGAATAGCAGACATAGAAGCAGCCCTTCCTTACCCCCAGGACTGAGGCTGAAACAGAGCACCCAGGGAAGAGATATCCACCCCCTACCTCAAGGTTGAAATCCAGACTTTGTTGAGGAGAACACAGCCTGTGGCTCACTGTATGGCAGAAAAGTCACCGCAGCGTCATACCAGTGGAACTTGCAGAAATCTGCCTTCTTAGATGCCAGGGAAAGTTCTTCATGGGGAGGTGTCCACTACAAAACCACCTGAGCAGGGTACAGGAGCCTCCACATACTGCAGGATCCTGGGGCTGGAGAAACCGTGAGCGCTGCAGGAGCATCCTTGCTGGAGAAGCCACATGCACAGCAGGTGCTGGATGCTGGAGAAGCTGCAGGAGGTGGAGGCACTCTGCTGACACTGCTGCCCAAGGGGTAGTGCCAGGAGGATCTGCTGGCTGCTGGGTGTTGCTGGCCACTCCAGGAGCTGGGCACTGGTGAAGCTGTTTGCACTGCAGGAGCCTGCCAATCAAGCACACTAGAACAGGGAAGCAGAAAACTTTTCCTCCTGCCATGTCTCTCCAGCTCCTTTCCTCTTAACAATTTAAAACATCAATAAGCACTTGTTCTCTCTCATAGGAATTCGGGAGCATCTTGGCATGGTGGTTCTGATTCAGTCAAGTTGTGCTTTCAGTCAAGCTATATTGGCCAGGATTGCAGTCATCTGGAGACGACTGGGGCTGGAGGATCACTTCCAAGATGGCACACTCATGTGGCTGGCAAGTTGGTGCTGGCAGTTGGCAGGAGGCCTCAGTCTCTCTACATATAGGCATCTTGACAGGGATGTTTGAGCGTACTTGTGACATAGCAGCTGGCTTCTCCTACAGTGAATCATCCAAGAGAGAGCAGGGCAAAAGCTGCTGTGCCTTTTCTGACCTAACTTCAGAAGTCATACATTATCACTTCCCTCACATTCTATTTGTTAGACGTGAGTCACTAGGTCCAGTCCACATTCAAGACAAGGGGAATTAGGCTCTACCTTTCGAAGAGGAGAGTGTCAATTTGTGACCATTTAAAAACCACCACAGGTGGCATCAAGCAACAAGCACTACGGAATTCCCTGGCAGTCCAGTGGTTAGGATGTGGCGCTTTCACTGCCATGGCCCGGGGGAACTAAGATCCCGCAAGCTGCACAGCGTGGCCGAAGAAAGCAAAACAAACAAAAAATCAACAAGGACTAATGTGTACTCAGCAGCTAGATGCATCTGTCTCCCGCCTGGGAGGTTCTCTGCTAAGGAGAAGAGAAAGTTCATAACCAATAGTTGCCACCCTATCTATCCCATCCCTCAGTCTGCCCTCCAGCTGGTTAGCTTGTTTCCTTACCTGCAGACTTCTTTTACCTTCAGGCAATTATATTTCCAAAGAAACATCTCTTTCCATCTTTTCAGTTGATTCTAAGAAGGCTTCATAGAAGAGATGGGCTTGAATTGGATCTTGAGAGAGGGAAGAGCTTTCCAGGGTGGGAAACTACTTGGACTTTACCAAAAGGGGAATAAGAGTTTCCCTCTGATGGGATTACGAGAGGGGCTGGGGTGCTGGTAGATGGTATTTGGCCAGGGAGACTGCCAGTTACTCCTGTAACTGATTTCCTGAAGGAGACGTGTGAGGGACAGAGATGAGGGAACGCCACTGGATGGTTCCAGCAGGACCTCAACACAGGGTCTCAAGCAGACAGGGCTGGAGTCCCCAGCTTTGTCTTAAGACTTAAAGCAGGGTCTCTCCTCTCTAAACTCACATGTTACCACTTCTCCTGTGTAATTTGCCCCCCTTGAATGTGAACTGGGCCTAGTGACTTGCTTCTTACCAATAGAATATGGCTGTTGGGCTACACCTCTCAGGCCTGAAAGCCTTGTAATTGCCCAGCCTCAAGACTGAAGGAAGAGCTCGGAGTTAGTAATAGAGAGATAGGGGATCTTACATGTCTGAAACAAAAGGTCATGGAGCGACATCCTACCATATTCCGCAGACGGCAGGCAGGACATGACAGCAATCTTCGCTACTTGGGGGAGAAAGAGGCTACCATTTATAGGGGGAATTGACGTCAGGTTGGCTCATCATTTACCCGGGAAACCAGCTGGAGCACGACCCTCACAGCCCCTCAGATTAACGACCATCACGAGGGCAGATGTTTCCTTTTAAAAACTGGCAGGTAGAGTGGGGATTAGATCAGTCACTAGCTGGGGCAGGGGACAAACACGTTCACGTGAATAGGTGCAGGTGAAACAGGGACTTGTTGA
The DNA here is from genome assembly GCF_028564815.1 of Eubalaena glacialis. Taxonomy (NCBI): domain Eukaryota; kingdom Metazoa; phylum Chordata; class Mammalia; order Artiodactyla; family Balaenidae; genus Eubalaena; species Eubalaena glacialis. The sequence continues at coordinate 39,148,303 of NC_083722.1, read as the reverse complement.
GCAGGGAATGTACAAAGAACAAGAGAACAGCCATCTTGAGTGGCCTGACTATTCAATGGCCAAGCGAGGGAATGTTACCTTAAAGATTAGATTACAAAACACTGTGACTTCCATCTTGCTTCCGTTCTCCCTTGTCCTTCACTGTCTTGTGCTGATGAAGCCAATGGCCACATTGTGAGCTGTCCTATGGAGAGGACTCAGCCAACAGCCTGTGAAGAACTGAAGCTGTTGGTCCAACAGCCTGTAAGGAGCTGAAGTCTGCCAACCACCACCTGAGTAAACTTGGAAACAGATCCACCCACAGTCAAGCCTGAAGGTGACTGCAGCCCCAGCCGACACCTTGATTGCAGCCCGTGAGAGACCCAGAGCCACAGGTCAGGTGGCTCAGTGACCACCCACCTCACCGGCCCTGGGGACCCTAGTGATCTGGCTCCCACCCCCTCACACAGCACAGTTGTCCTGGATTTGTGCTTGTGACCAGAGCCAGCTGGATCTGGGAAAGAGGCCATTGGTACAGGAAGAAGAGGACTTGGAGTCAGGAGCCCGGGGTCCAGACCTGGCTCTGTTGAGTCACCTGGGGAAGTCCCTTCCTTCTCTGGGCCTCAGTTTCCTGACCTTAAAATGAAGGCTCTATCAACTAGACTTCAACAAAATTTTTTTTTAAAAGGAAAAAAAATGAAGGTTTTGAACTAGTCTCTGAGGCTAATGTAGCCCCCTGTCCTAAAAAAAAAAAAAAGAGTATTTTGCATAGAATTTAGAATTTCAGGGGCCCACCACCCACTCAGGGCCTTCAATAAACCTCCATGGGGCCCCTGGTCCTCAGATCAAGAATCTCAACCTGCCAATCCTGACACACAGCCATTGGCCTCTTGCCCCACACCTGCCCTTTCCTGAGCAGTCTTAGACACTATTTACCAATTATCTACCCCTCACAAATACCGCAGGGAAGTACGTAACTCTGCACAAAGAATTATTATCCCCTGGGGTTCCTCTCCAGTTCACAATGAGCTTTGCGGATGGGAAACTAATGACGATAGAAATACCTTTAGGGGACAAAGCCTTCTGGCCACCCACAGCTGTGGCGGGGGAGGGGCGGTGGAAGAGCTTGGGCTCAGGAGCTAGAATGCCCTGGGTTTATATCTGGCTCTGCGACTTACTTGTGTTATTTGGGCAAGTTATTTTACCTTGAGCCTTCAGGTTCCTCAGCTGTAAAATGGGCAGCAGAAACGATAGTATGCACTAAATATTCCCGGACTTGAATTTCCCAGCTTCCCTTGCAGAAGGTTGAGGTCACATGACTAGTTGCGGCCAATGGTCTCTGAGTGAAAGAGGCATGTGTCAGGCTTGGCTGAGGCATTTAGGGATCCATGTGCTTTCTCCATCTCTCTCTCCCATCTTCCATAAGGACCTTGGAGGCCACTCTTGCAGACCGTGAGGCTATGAGATGGGAGAAAGGTCTCTTGCCCCGCATCAAAATTTACATGACTGGTAAATAAAGCATTATTGTACCAAGCCACTGAAATTTCAAGAGTTCTCTGTTGTGACAGCCTGTGTTAATTACCCTAATACAGGGAGGGCTAACAGAGCTCATGGACACAAAACCCTCTGAGCTCAGTGGGAGCTGTTATCTTAGAGAAAAGACCTAAGCCCCCTATATCAGTCAGCTCATGCTGCCGTAAGAAAACACCATAGGCTGGGTGGCCTAAACGACACAAATTTACCTCTCACACTTCTGGAGGCTGGAAATCCAACATAAGGGTGCCAGCATGGTCTGGTTCTGGTGAGAACCCTTTTTCTGGCTTGCAGACAGCTGCCTTCTCTCTGTGTCCTTACATGGCAGAGAGGAAGAGACAGCAAGCTCTCTGGTGTCCCTTCTTATGATGGTGCTAATCCCATCATGAGGGGACCCTCCTGACTTCATCTAAACCTAATCACCTCCCAAAGGCCCCATCTCCAAACCTCATCTCACTGGGGGATCTGGCATCAACATATGAATTTGGGGAAGGGGGGAAACAATTCAGTTTATAGCACCCCCTTCAAGTCAGGGCCCCTCAGATCTTTTCTTACGAGCAAATTTTTTTTTTTTTATTGGAGTATAGTTGCTTTACAATTAATTTCTGCTCTACAGCAAAGTGAATCAGTTATACGTATACATATATCCCCTCCTTTTTGGATTTCCTTCCCATTTAGGTCACCACAGAGCACTGAGTAGAGTTCCCTGTGCTATACAGTAGGTTCTCATTAGTTATCTATTTTATATATAGTAGTGTATATATGTCAATCCCAATCTCCCAATTCATCCCCCCGCCCGCTTTCCCCCCTTGATGTCCATATGTTTGTTCTCTACATCTGTGTCTCTGCTTTGCAAATAGGTTCATCTGTACTATTTTTCTAGATTCCAAATATATGCATTAATATACGATATTTGTTTTTCTCTTCTGACTTACTTCACTCTGCATGACAGTCTCTCAACAATAAATGCTGGAGAGGGTGTGGAGAAAAAGGAACCCTCTTACACTGTTGGTGGAAATGTAAATTGGTACAGCCACTGTGGGAAACAGTATGGAGGTTCCTTAAAAAACTAAAAACATACGACCCAGCACTCCTGGGCATATACCTGGAGAAAACCATAATTCAAAAAGACACATGCACCCCAATGTTCACAGCAGCACTATTTACAATAGCCAGGACATGGAAGCAACCTAAATGTCCATCAACAGAGGAATGGATAAAGAAGATGTGGTACACATATACAATGGAATATTAGCCATAAGAAGGAACGAAATTGTGTCATTTTCAGAGACGTGGATGGACCTAGAGACTGTCATACACAGTGATCTTACTAGCAAAATTTTAAAAGCAGAAGCAGCCAAGGGTGGGGTGAGGTGGGAGTTTCATCCAGAGGGAAATGGTGTGGAAGGCCTGCCTCCCCCAGTTCCACTGAGGGCTACCTGCAGCTCTCCCTGAACCCTCTCCCTTCCCAGTCTTCCTCTCCTCACCCCCTCCATTGCCCCCATACTAAGGTGGGTGAATTACATACAATTTACAAATTCTTTGACAGTTAATTGACTCCTTAAAACTGAAAGACGTCTAGGTCTTAGAGGTCATCTTTTCTTGCCTCCTGGTTGTTTTCTTTTTTTTTTTGGCCGCAGCCCAAGGCTTGTGGGATCTCAGTTCTCCCACCGGGGATTGAACCCAGCAGCCCCGAGTTCTAACCACTGGACCGCCAGGGAATTCCCATTGCCTTCTGATTCTTACAGAGGACGTGTCTGGGCCTGTGAGGGTATGAAAGACACCAGAGGGCGGAGCTGGCTTGTCCAAAAGATCAGGGTGGGTGGGGTGGTGGGCAATTTGGTGCAGCAAGGGCAGAGAGAGAGTCAGAATATCAAGAAGCAAGCGGTTTCATTTCAGCATATAAATTTTGCATAATTTTTCAAAATAAAGTTTTAGTTTACAGTTTTAAGTTTTAATTTGCAAGTAATACATACGGATGGCCCTAGGGCCCCTAAAATCGATCATCTGGCCTGTCCACGCCTGAGTCAGGGTCTCATAGGAGCGCCTTTCCTAATTCCATCCTTTGCCCCGGGCCTGGGAGCCTCCTGGGCGCCAGAAAGGGTTTCTGCTGGTTTGGACCTCCGCTCTGGAGTGGCCTGTAACCATTAACTCCCTCACCCTCCGCCCCCAGCCCAGGGCGGGCGCTGGGGGCGCCGGGTCACGTGGCAGCGGGAGGGTTTATCCCCGCGGCCTCTCGGAGCCCTGCGGGACTTCTGCTTCCCAAGCGCATGGCCGCGGCCCTCGCGATACTCGCGGCGATGCTGCTCCCCTGCTGGGGCGCGTTCCCGCAATTTAAAAAGGGGTCTACAAAGGTGAGCTAAGAGAGCTTTTGGAACCTTCCACTCTAGCAGAGGGCGGTGGTCGAGGTATCATCGTCTAGCCAGAAGGTGCCAGGTGGGTTTTGAGAGAGAAGAGGGGGATGGGGGGGAACCACCCCATATTGGCGATTTCTTTTCAGGCTGGAAGCTTGATGGGTTCCCAAAGGACTTCAAAGCCCTGCTTCACCTCCCTGGTGGCTCTGGAGGGGAAAGAAAGTGGCCTTATAACCAGCACCATCCCCTCCCTCCCAACACCCGCTCCCGGACACTCGGTCCTGCCTCCCCCACCCCCTTACCTACCTGCTCTAAGCGTCTACCCCTCTCCCTGACGTTCTAGGCACGACCCTTTCCTTCCCCATCTTTCTCTCCACCCCATTCTCTGCCCACGCCCACTAAAGTGTGATCTGGGAGTATATTCTCCCCCCAACAAAGGTCACCCTTTGGGACCCACAGAGCTGAGGGAGGCCCGCAGGAGAGGAGAAGCAGAGAGAAAAGTACTAAACTGCCACCCTTCCTCTCCCCCTGCTCCTCTGAGTACTGCTGCAGGGGTGCAGGGGGCGTGGGAGGTGGGGCGACCATCTCAGGGCTTCTCTTTCTGGACCCCTGGGGCTTTGGCAATGTCAGGGACCCCCTGACCCCTACACACACACGCTGCCAGAGAGCTGGTGACTTAGGGCGTGTCCCCACAGACGAACGGGGCTAGGTGCTCCCACCACTCGGAGTGCTACAGTGACTGCTGTCTCATCAACTTGGACCACGGTGGTGCCTTCTGTGTCCCTAGGGCCAGAATAACCATGATGTGCTTGCCCCAGGTGAGACTCGGGTGGGGCAGCCCCTTCTGGTATGTAGGGTGGGGATGGGTTAAAAAACCCATGCGGCTGCACCTGCTTTTTTCACCCTTTCCTTGGAGCAGCCTTTTCCCCTTCTCCACCTGGCAAACTCCTAATCGTCCTGCAATACAACTCCAGCCACCTCCTCTGAGAAGACTTCCCTCCTTGGAGCTCCGACACCCTTGGGACCCAGACCCTCAGCAGAGCATGTATCTCCCTGACTTGCCTGCCTTCTGTCTGCCTCCGCCACTGGGCAGAACTCTGCAAGGGAAGGATTAAGGCATATTTACTTTTGAACCCCTACCCCCCCAGCTTAGTGCCTGCACATAGTAGTGCTCAACAAATGTTTGTTGCATGAATGAATATCTCCACTCTAACATCACTGCAGCAGAGCGGGTGGGAAAAGACCTCCCAACCCATCCCTACCTCCCTGCTGCAATGACCTAATTTCTTGAGCGGAGCTGCCATGGCAGGCCCACAGTTTTGGTATTGGACCTGAGTTTAAACCCTGGCTTTTCCAGCCCCTGTCTTTGTGACCTCAGACAGATCACTTCTGCTCTCTGAGCCTTAGTTTCGTCATCTGAAAAATGGGGTTAAAGTACCCACCCCACCAGGTTGTTGGGAAGAGTGTATGGTCATGGCAGTGACAGTGCTCAATGGAGCATGGTTGTTATTAGCTGGTGAAAATGCAGGGAGCAGAATGCATTGTACATCTTGTTCTTGCTTGCCTTTTCTCTGGCCCTGGGCCCAAATCTTTCTACGGAGGATGGGCTCAGCCTCCATCTCCCTGTCTGAGGAGCTGCCATTGCCCAGGGAGCCAGTCAGGCCGCTCCTGTGGCCTAAGTCTACAGCTGGAGTGGCCAGAGGATCTTTTCATCATGGGTACTTGATCTACTTTATTTTGTCTAATCCTCAAAATAACAAATGGGGTTACTATTATTATCCCCATTTGACGGATGCAGAAACTAAGACAAAGAAGCCTAAGGTCACAAAGTTATCAGCCATAGAGCTGACAGAGCTCACGTCTGTCTCACTCCATCACTTGTGCTCTTGCTCCTGCTCCCCAAGGAGTTTAAACCCCCTTCTTCCCTGCACCTTGGTAACTCTCAACTCTCTTACCCATTTTCCGCAGACCAAGGGCGCCATCAACATCATATGCCCCTGCCAAGTAGGCTTAAGTTGCATACACAAGGACCCAGTCTGTACCCGCCGGTGCCATTTGATTTAGAGGAGGATGCAGGCTGGTCACTGCCACCCCTCCCTCCCTCTCCTCCTTGGGGGGGGGGTGCCCCATCTTGCTCAAAAGACATTAAAGTCACTTCCTGGCTCTGGTTTCTGTCTGCACTTCCTGGGAGAGGGAACTGGATAGGGATTGCTCCAGTCTGGGGGTAGCTGAAAGGGGAGACGGGAGGCATGATAGAGCTTCCCATGGGGTTTGGCCCTGTCTGGAGGCCTGGTGGCCTCAGGGCGGATCTGTGGAAGGGAACTGGGGGGTGGGGGGTGAGAGGAGGCTGCATCCAGGAAGGGCCAAGCCTTGGGAAGGAGGGCTATGTGGGAGGGGCACGGTTGAGGAATGTGCCTCAAGAGAGTATGTTGAGGTGCTCATGGATGGGTATGTGGTAGGGGGGACTGAGAGGGGGATCTGAATGCTTTTCAAGGGGAACATGAGGGTGGAGATCATTGAGAGAGTGTTTATGAGAATGCGTGTGAAGCATAAATGCAAGTGTCCATGCCTGTGGTGGGAAAGTGACCTGGTGCATTGATCTCTCCACGCTCTCAAATATCATCAGTTCCATTTTATGGATAAAGAAACTAGCTCACACAACTCAATAACAAAAAAGCAAACAACTCAGTCGAAAAATGGGCAGAACACCTAAATAGGCATTTCTCCAAAGAAGACATACAGATGGCCAATAGGCACATGAAAAGATGCTCAATATCGCGAATTATTAGAGAAATGCAAATCAAAACTATAATGAGGTACCACCTCACACCGCTCAGAATGGCCATCATTAAAAAGTCTACAGGGGCTTCCCTGGTGGCACAGTGGTTGAGAGTCTGCCTGCCAATGCAGGGGACACGGGTCCGAGCCCTGGTCTGGGAAGATCGCACATGCCACGGAGCAACTGGGCCCGTGAGCCACAACTACTGAGCCTGCGCGTCTGGAGCCTGTGCTCCGCAACAAGAGAGGCCGCGATAGTGAGAGGCCCACGCACCGCGATGAGGAGTGGCCCCGCTTGCCACAACTAGAGAAGGCCCCCGCTTGCCGCAAATAGAGAAAGCCCTCGCACAGAAACGAAGACCCAACGCAGCCATAGATAAATAAATAAATAAATAAAATTAAAAAAAAAAAATCCATATAAATTAAAAAAAAAAAAGTCTACAAATAACAAATGCTGCAGAGGATGTGGAGAAAAGGGAACCCTCCTACACTGTTGGTGGGAATGTAAATTGGTGCAGCCACTATGGAAAACAGTATGGAGGGTCCTTAAAAAACTAAAAACATACGACCCAGCACTCCTGGGCATATACCTGGAGAAAACCATAATTCAAAAAGACACATGCACCCCAATGTTCATTGCAGCACTATTTACAATAGCCAGGTCATGGAAGCAACCTAAATGCCCATCGACAGACGAATGGATAAAGAAGATGTAGTACATATATACAATGGAATACTACTCAGCCATAAAAAGAATGAAGTAATGCCATTTGCAGCAACATGGATGGACCTAGAGATTATCATACTAAGCGAAGTAAGTCAGAAAGAGAAAGACAAATACCATATGATATCACTTATATGTGAAATCTAAAATACGACACAGATGAACTTATCTATGAAACAGAAACAGATCCACAGACATAGAGAACAGACTTGTGGTTGCCAAGCGGGGACGGTGGGTAAGGGATGGATTGGGATTTTGGGATAAGCAGATGCAAACTTATATAGAATGGGTAAACAACAAGGTCCTACTGTATAGCACAAGGAACTATAATCAATATCCTGTGATAAAACATAATGGAAAAGAATATGAAAAAAAGAATGTATATATATGTATAACTGCATCACTTTGCTGTATGGTAGAAATTAACATTGTAAATCAACTATACTTCAATGAAATACATTTAAAAAAAATAAAATAAAGATAAAGAAAATGAGGCTCAGAGAGCTACATGACTTGCCCAAGGTCTCACCATGGGTTATTACCATGGGGTATTTTCTGCTGCAGTTATCCAAAACACCAACCCAAACTGGTCTAGATGCTGAGGGAATTCATTGAGAGTCGGAACTAGAAGTGCAGTACCAGGCTGTCCTCAGGTCTGGCTGAATCCAGTAGCTCCATGGCCCTCAGGTTGGATTCCTTCCCAGTAGCTGCAAAAGTTCCAGGTGTCACATAATAATAACAGCTAAGATTTATTGAGCACTTATTTATTTATTGAGCACTGAGCAAAGTGCTTTTTTATCTGTATCAACTCCTCTTATTCTCACAACAAAGTTATAGTAGGTACTATAAATATCCCTATTTTACAAATAAGGTATTGAGGCTCAAAGTACCCTTCTCAAAGGTTCAGAGTAGGGGTGAGGCTGGGATTTGAATCCAGGCTGTCTTGCTCCGCAGGGCAGGCTCTTAACCACAAATCCACCTCACATATGCAAATCATGCCTCCCAGAGAAAGGAAACATCTGTCTCAAAATTCTCAACAAACATGCGAAGATTGATTCTGATTGGATTTGCTTAGTCTGCATGCTCAAACCTGAACCAATCATTGTGGTGGAATTAGCCGATTGACTTAGCCTGGCTTATGTGCAAGGGTGCAAAGGTGGAGTCAGCCTCTCTGGGACTATTCCGATGGGGGTGGGTGCAGGTTTTACCTGGTGTCTCCCCAGCCAAGAGGTCACCAACACAGTCAGGACTCAGAACACCATCGCCTTTCCTGGCCAGATCCTGATGAAGATGCGTGGCCTCAGCTCTGATGTCTGGACCCCCTCTCCTGGGTCAGACTGGAACACTGAGACTCTACACTGAGACTGGAACACTGAGACTCTACCCCCAGTCCAGTCTGTCTGGGGGTCACCTTGCCCTGGACCCACCCACCACTCCTCATTTGACATAACCACAGTGTAACTCAGAGATCCTTTGCCTCACGCAGAAATCAGAAATTGCTTTTTCTCCTATCTCATTATATCTCAATCATTTCCCTCATGTCACCAAAGTACTTTTTAAAACAGTAATGACTGCCTAATTTTATTATATACGTGGACCCATATTTACTTAACTATTTCCCTATGAGTAGACAGTAAGATCATTTCCAAGTCCAAACCATCTATGTTCTTTAGGATACAACTTTACAGTTGCAGAAGCAAAAACCTACCCTAATGATGGCTTAAGCAAGGTAGATGCTTTCTCTCTCATCTGGTAGTTGGGGGAGGCTGGCTGGAGGCTCATGCTGGGTGAGACTGTCCATGCCCCCACCTCCTTCCACCCTCTTGCTCAGCCATCTGCTGCTCTGTTTCCTTTTCTCTTTTTTTCCCCTTAATTTTTTACAACACGGCACACACAGAAACGTCATATGTGTATAGCACCTTGGGGTAAGAGTAGAAGGGCCTTGGGGCCTTAAAGAGGCTCTCCTGAGGGCAGAAGGCATTCACATTTCCAGACACACTAGTCAGGAAGCTCTGCCCCAGGATGTCAAAGATGATGCATCACCATAACTGCTGTGTCCGCATTCCAGTTAGAAGAAAGGGGGTAGAGGGACAGCAGGTAGCTCAGTCTTCCTAAAAGGGCATGACCAAGAGGCCACAGGAATTGTTTTCACTTACATCTGATTGGGCAAAATTTAGTCACATGGCTGCAGATAGCTGCAAGGGAGACTGGGAAGTGTAGTTTTCATGTGGGCATCTGTGTGCCCAGCTAAAGCTTGGGGGGTTCTATCATTAAAGGACAAAAGGAGAATGTATAGTGGGAGCAATTCACTGCCACAAAACCTTTTATTATTATTTTAACAAGCCAGGGGAACTTGGATCCCAGGACCTAGAGCTAACGATGTACTGGTAAGGCAGCTCGAATCGGGTAGTTTGTTTTGTTGTTGTTGATTTGTATGAGTTCTTTTTTTTTTTTTTTTTAATTTTTACTGAAGTATAGTTGATTTAAAATGTTGTGTTACTTTCAGGTGTACAGCAAAGTGAATCAGTTATACATATACATATACATATATCCACTCTGTTTTAGATTCTTTTCCCATGCAGGCTATTACAGAGTATTGAGTAGAGTTCCCTGTGCTGTACAGTAGGTCCTTATTAGTTTATATGAGTTCTTTATATATCTTGGGCATTAACACCTTATTGGATATATCATTTGCAATATCTTCTCCCATTTGTTTATTTTTGCTTTTGTTTCCCTTTGCCTGAGGAATCACATCTAGAAATATGCAGCTAAGACCGATGCAAAGACTTGCCTATGCTTAGGTAGGAAGACTCCCATTTTTTTTTTTTCTTTTTTTTTGCCATGCCAGGCATCTTGCAGTATCTTAGTTCCCCAACCAGAGATGGAACCCGTGCCCCCTGCAGTGGAAGCTCAGAGCCCTAACCGTTGAACTGCCAGGGAATTCCCAAGGAAGACTCCATTTTTGATGATTGGCCAATGACAGCTTTCAAGCTCTCACTCCCTTTTTGCCCCACATCTAGGCCAGCCGATAAAAGCACCTGCTTCCTCCCTTGGTGCTGGTGGGAGGTGCAAACCACACAAACCCCAGCCTGCTCAGGAAACCCTCACCCTGGCCCCATCTCCTAGCTGCAGTAAAAGTCAAAGCCACCCGCCCCTTCATCCTTGCCACTCACACCTCCTTGCATCTGCGCTGCTGTCCCCAGAAAGTTCCATTATTTGAGTAATAAACATTTCCATATTGTCTGGGTACGTGTGGCATCATCCATTCCAACATCCAAACCAATTTTGGGTAGGGGGTGATTTCACCCTCTGTGAGGCACCCAGAAAACCTGTGAGTTCTCCAGTTCTCTTTCCCTGCGATGGCTGGGTGACAAGGTGAGGATCTATTGCTGGGAGGTGCCTGGATTGCTAAGTCACCACAGGGAGGACAGTGGCCCCGGAGAGTGTCCTGACTCACAGCAAGAAATCCACTTGTGTTGTGTTAAGCCTCTGTGATTCCTGGACAGTGTGTTCCCACAGCATTTCCTTACCTACTGTGACTAATATGTGTAAAAATGTCTCTTGCTGCTCTGCCCGCAGCATTATCACCCGCTCCCACCCCCAAGACTTAGACAATTTGTTCTGATTATCCGCTGCCACAACCCACTCACCATTTGTGTTTTGTGCGTCCTGGGCTTGTAATTCTCGTGCTCGCCAAGAAGGCCTACAGAAATGCGTTTTGGCGCACTGCATTTTCTCAAAGAGAGGGAGTTACTGAAATTCTAATTGAAAGCCTATGGAGGAAGGGAGTGGAAAGATGAAAACCAGAGTCTAATCTTCTGTTACTTGATAGCTTTGTGACTTTGGGGAGGTTTGGCAGCTTCTCTGGGCCTTAGTCACCTCATCTGCAAAACAAATATTCACAATGCTGTTTGTTACCAATAATACACAATTGGACTGGATGAGAGAGTCATCTGAGATCCTTCTAACTGAGGACTTCTAACCGTAAAGATAATAACAGCTTCTATTTATTGGGTGCCTACTCCATGCAGAGCAAAATATCTACTATTTAATTTAAGCATTACATCATCCCTGTGATGTATGGTTATTATGCCCCATCTTGCAGAAGGGGAAACTGAGGCTCAAAGAGGTTAAGAAGGCTGCCCAAGATCACACAGCCAGTAGGCAGCAGAGCTGGGATTGAACCCAGATCTCGCCGGTGCCAGAGCCCAAGCACACAGACTAGATATTCTGCCGGCAGCAAGATGAGCACAGCAAATGGTCCAGGAAGCAGCAGCGGTTCTTGGGAAACATCAGCTTTATCCCCATTGCTTGCTCCTCTGTCCCTTTGGTCTGGGAACTGGCACTGCGGGCATCTCCCTGTCAACCCCAGGACTGGGCAATCACATCTCATTACCTACCCGCCAGGCCTCAGTCACATGGCACTCACATTGCAGATGCAGGGTATTTAGCTGGACCTTAGAGGCACGGCCACCACCTCTGGTCCATGATGTGGCGGCAGCTCCTGGTCCTATTCTTCCTCCTCTCTTTTTTCTTGCTCCTCACTGTGGGCTCATTTTTCCAGGGAGAAGTCAAAATTTGGTAAGGAACGTAGAGGGCACACCATCTGCCACCATCCTAAGACTTTGTTTGGGGAGGGTGGGTGGGCACAGAGGCTCATGTGGGTGATAGCTGGAAGTGGGGGGCAGCAGGGAGTGCTGGGTGGAGGATGTTTGGGGGGACAAAGAAAGCGCACCGGAGTCATGGGAGCCGTGCCGGGGTGCTGCCGGGTGCTCTCACTGCAGAGGTGAACACAACACAGCACTCCCATCCCAGGCTCGCTTGCATCTGGTAAGAGAGACATTCATTCCTCCACACGTTTTATTGAGCACCTACTATATGTAAGTGATTTTTTTTTTTTTTTCCCTAGGTGCTAGTGATGGGGCTGTGAACAAGACACAAAAATCCTTGCCCTGGGAGAGCTGACATTCTATTGTAGGAAGCAAATAAGTAAAATATTAATGTAATTCCAGGTGATCAACACCTGAGGACAAAGAAAATAAAGAAGGGGCTTCAGGAGTTGTGGTGTGAGGAAGGTCTTCAGGGAAGACCTTACTGACAATGGGAAATTTAAGCAAAGACCTAAAGGGTGTGAGGTCTTTCCTAAAGGGAGCCAGGCAGGCAGTGGAAAGAGCAGTCCAGGTGGAGTAACAGGGCAAAGGTCTAGAGGCGGGACCTTGCCTGGCATATTCAAGGAATAGAAAAGAGGAGTGAGAGAGAATGGAAATAATAGGAGATGAGGTCAGAGAGATCAAAGGAACATTACAATATTCTCCTTTGTTCAGCAGTTTTGCATTCAGCACCCACTGTGTGTGAGGACTTTAGTCCTAGCATCTAAGAAATACAGCAGTGAACAAGAGAGCAAAAATCCCTGCCCTCCTGGAGTTGAGGGGGAGATAGAAAAATTTAAAAACAAGATAAGATAATTTCAGAGAGTCAGATGTGTTGCGAACATGGTAAACCCAGGTGATGGGACTGCTGTGGCTGGGTGTCCAGGAAGGCCGCAGCCGGGACCGGAGAGGGAAGCAGGCAGGCAGAGCTCACGGGGCCTGGCGTGCTGAGCAGGGCAGGCATTTGTTGGTTTTGTTCCCAGCTGTATCTCCAGGGCCTGGACACAGTAGGTGCTCAGTATTTGCTTGTTGAAAGACTACTGAAAATGTCTGATGGAGGGATGATGGGTGACGTCATAAGCCCCAGCACTGGGGGCCGTTGGTGTGTGAGTGTGTGTGTGTTTGCGGGGGGGGGGGGCGTGTAGGTGACAATCAAGCTCAGCTGAAAGGGTAAGTCAGAGTTTGCAGAAGAGCAGCTTGTGCAGTGGCAGACAGGAAGGTCTGGCTCACCCTCGTGTGTACCAGAGGAGAGGTAACCTATTTTGGGGACACTAAGGGCAAACCTTCCAAAACTGTTTAGTTCCCTCTAGGCACAAGTCAGGTCCTGCGGGTGCCTTCTGTCCCCCGCCCCCAGCCGCAGAGATGCCCCGGGGCCCCATCCAGAGACTGCCCAGCCCGGCGGGTGGAGTGGGCTGTGAGGGTGCCGTGTGGGAGAAGGAGGCAGGCGGGGGCCCGCGGTGGAGCCGTCTCCCCACAGGACACTGGGGAGATTTGCTTTCCCGGGCAAGTGCACAAGTGGATGCTGCCGCCGGGCGGCAGAGAACTGCGAGTCGCACAGCTCCTTAAAGGGGTCTGAGGGCGGCACGTGTCACACAGAGGTGGGTGTCGGTGCCTGGGGGAGCTGAGGGGGAGGGACCCACGGAAGGTGGAGCCTGGGCACACCCAGAGGCCAGGGAAGGCCGGGGGGGTGGGGGTGGGGGCGGAAATGACCCGGGAATTCTCTGCTGGGGAAGCCTTTGGACAGACCCAAGGTGGGTCCCCACTCCAGGGGCTTGGAATCCTGGTTGGGGGGGCATGGGGCATGGCGATGCTTCTTTCTCTAATATGAGTTCCCTTTCTTCAGGGGTCATCTTAGCAAACCCTGAAAGTAGCACTGTAAATGGGCACAGTTAGGTCTGGCCCTCACCCTTTCTACCTCTGCCTTAACCACTGTCCTCCCAAGCCCCAGGAGTTCTGCCATGGCCTCCTGGGGGGAGGTGGGCTGAGGCAGCCTCTGAACTGAGTGTGCAGGAGAGGGGAGTTGACTTACCTATGAAAGGATTTAAGGAGCTGAGATGGGGCTCCCTCTCAGTGTTCATCCACTTAGGACTGGCAGATGGGTTAACAAGAGAAAGGTGATGCCAGGGATGGAGTGAAGAGAAAACTTAGCAACACTAGGGGTCAGCCTGGAGGAGGTGACCAGAGACTCTGAGCAGCTGGGTGCGGAGGTCTTTATGCCCAGGCTCCTCTGTTGTGCACAAGCAGATGGGCCCCAGAGCTGGGCTGTGGTGAAAGTGGGGGCTGGCCCTCGGGGCTGAGGGCAGAGCAACCCCCAAGGTCAGGGTCAAAGTCTCTCCTTTCCCAGACGTTCCTCGGCCTGTATAACAAATGTCCCTGCCAGCAGGGCCTGACTTGTATATTTCCGAAGAATGAGAAATCGTTTAAAATCATCTACGGCCATTGTAAGAAAATTGAAAAAAAAGAAGCCAGCTAAGAAAACTTTCTTTTAATGATCTCTCTTCCTTGCCTACCCCCACTTCTCCTCCACCTACTCCTGTGCCTACCCAGAACTGTGTGTTCCTGTCCCTGGTCCGTCCCTAGAGCCTCCCCCAACAGGAGAAGGACAAGGAGGGAGGGGTGATGCACAATCATTGCAATAAAGAACTTTCAATGTTTGCTGGCAGCCATTGCCCCCCTTCCTTGCTGAACCCCAATATTGTTTGGGCAGTAATGTGCCCAGTCCTGGAGAGGGATCATAATTAGTCTAAGCCAGTCATGGCAATCCCATTCCCTTTGCTTTCCCAGCCTCCCTTGCAGCTAGAGGTGGTCAGGTGACCCAGTTGTAGCCATGGAGATGTGAAGACGTCAGCCCGGAGGCTGTTAGGGCAAGATAAGAAGGTACCCCAGGAGAAGCACTCTGCCCTCACCCCCTCCCCAGCCCAGCCTCTACCCAAGGCTTCCTAGCACATGGTGAGAGGATCTGACGTTAGGAGCTGCTGTGAAGGCATTTGCTGAGAGGAGGTGAAGAGAACTGCAGGTCTGCCAGCGCCCAAACAAATGCCAGCACTTCCATCTCTAGACTTCTTCATGCCTGAGAAATATTGGGTTGGCCAAAAAGTTCGTTCGGATTTTTTCTGTAAGATGTTATGGAAAACCCCAAATGAATTTTTGGCAAACCCAACGTATGCCCCCTTTGTTTAAGTCGTAATTACTTGGGTTTTTGTTGCTGTTGTTGTTACTTACAGTTGAATCCAGTCTTAACTCATAAACCTAATGGTTAATCTAAGGATTCATTATCCCAGAACTACAGAATCCTGGGGCTGGGAGAGCATCTCAATTTCATTATCACTCTCCCTCATTTATGTGAATCTCCTCTCCAGCATCCCCACCAAGGGGTCAGTGACCCTCCGCTTGCACATCTCAGTGACCGGCACCTCAGGACTGCCTAAGGAAACCCAGGTTTGATGGCTCCAGAGGGTATAAAATTTTTATATTAAGTCAAAACTAAATTCCTTACAATTCCACCCATCTGTCTTAGTATGCATAATTGGGAAAGAACAGGGAATTGTAGAAAGCGTAGGAGGTGGAGTTGGATGGGTTTAGTAGCAACTTTTTCTAACTACATGACATTGGGCAAGTTACTTAACCTCTCTGATCCTTAGTTTCTTTTATCTATAAAGTGGAGACAATGAATTCTCCTTCCCAAGGTCATTGTGAGAATTTTCTAGCACAGAGTAAGCCTATAGCAATTGTTTGTGGTCTGACCCCTTAACACACAGATTGTGTCAGCTAGCTGTCACATCTGAAAGTTTGGCCCAGAAAAGAGGTGAGAGCCCAGGAGAGGGGACTGGTAAGTTTTGATGCAGGGCAAAGAATATGGGCCATGGTAACTCCCCACCAGAGATGTGTGTGTGTGTGTGTGTGCCTGTCTGCTTGAGAACTTGAGGGGCAATGAGGGCCTCCCAGGGAGGTGTGATTGTTCCTCAGAAATGGAAACATAGGTCTTCCCTGGTGGCGCAGTGGTTAAGAATCCGCCTGCCCATGCAGGGGACACGGGTTCGAGCCCTGGTCCGGGAAGATCCCACATGGCGCGGAGCAACTAAGCCCGTGCGCCACAACTACTGAGCCTGTGCTCTGGAGCCCACGAGCCACAACTACTGAAGCCCGCATGCCTACAGCCCGTGCTCCGCAACAAGAGAAGCCACTGCAATGAGAAGCCCGTGCACCGCAACGAAGAGTAGCCCCCGCTCGCCGCAACTAGAGAAAGTCCGCATGCATCAACGAAGACCCAATGCAGCCAAAAATAAAATAAATTAAATAAATTTTTAAAAAAAAGAAGAAGAAGAAGAAATGGAAACATTCCCAGCCTGGGTGGGCCTGTTCCACAACCTTGTCTCCAGTCTGTCAGCCTCATCCTGCCTGGCCCCAGACCCATTCCTCCTTTTCGGAGGACACCTGCCCTGATGGGGCGAAAAGCTTGATGTAA
Source organism: Eubalaena glacialis (assembly GCF_028564815.1). NCBI lineage: Eukaryota > Metazoa > Chordata > Mammalia > Artiodactyla > Balaenidae > Eubalaena > Eubalaena glacialis. The sequence continues at coordinate 39,131,821 of NC_083722.1, read as the reverse complement.
CATCAAGGAAGACGCTGATTCACCAAGAACATCCAGGAGCCTGGGGAAGGTTTGCAAGAGGGGATTTAATTGCCAAGAATCCAATTAGAAGATGGAGGTGCCGGTCTAGGGGTGGCCAGCCAGGGAGAGGTGGTGGAGGAGGAGCGCCCTGTGGCGTGCTGGCCTGGGTGAGTGTCCTCACTCTCTGGAGCGTCCAGCATCGAGGCAGATGCCGAAGTTGGTGTTGGTGATGGAGCCCACGATGGTCTTGTCCACCTCACAGGTCAGACCCCGCTCACAGGGACACCTGTAGTAAACCCCATAGAGGGTCTGCAGAGACACGGAGCCAGTGGAGTCACAGGCTGTGGGAGCCACTTTGGGCATCGCCTGCCCTGCCTGACTCGTCTGTCTTCTCACATGGTGCTTCTCCGGACTGCCTCCCCAGGGGGCGCTGTGGGCCTGGAGGACTTGGGTTCTGGTCTCTGCTCTGTGGCTCACTTGCTGTTACTAACTTGCTCTCTCTGGGAAGCCTCTATGTACCCATCCATGAAACAGGGATAACAGATGGCTGCCCCACCCATCTCACTGGTCTGTGGTGAGGGTCAAGAGAGGTGATGGGATGGGAAAGGGCTTTGAAGCCTGCTGACCTCCCTCTCTTCATCTCCTCAACATTCCGTGTCCAGACGGAGCCTCGTCCCTGATCCCACCCACCCCCACCCCGTCCCCCAAGCCTCGAGGGCCCTCCGCCTCGGAGCTATCCTCCCCGCCACCACCCCCCCACCCCGCCCCGGCACTCACAAAGGCGGAGCACCCGCTGCTCTCTCTGGCCTTGGGTGCGCAGCGGGCCAGGCTCAGGCCGGTATCGCGGTGGCAGCACTTGCTCTTGCACTGGATGCTGTTCAGGCAGAGTTCGCCGTCTTCCTGCCAGGGGCAGCCCGTCAGCCCAGGCCCCCCTCCGTTTGCTCCCTTCTCCACCCAGAGCCCCACCTTGCTACCCACTACCCAGTTGGGGGGAGCATGTGTGAAGGAACCCAACCCCTGGGGCTGGCAGCCTCTCCTCCCACCCCGACCCCCCCATCCACCCACGTGAGAAGCGGGCAGTGTGGTGCCAGAGAAGCAGCCCCGGGTGGGGGACAGGACACCTGGCTTCTAGGACTGGCTGCGCTACCAACTCCCTGGGTGACCCTGGGCAAGTCACTGGCCCACCCTATGCCTCAGAGTTCCCATGTGGAATGGACACTTGTGGCCCCCAAACCTCTCTGGGTCCCCCAATCCCTCCAGGAGCCTGTGAAGGTTGAGGACCCTCCCTCCCTGGAAAACTCCTCCCTCCCTCCCCCCACAGACTCTTACAAATAATCTCAGGGGCATCCCGGACCCTCCGAGTCCATGCATGGCCCTGAGTTAAGAACCTGTGAACTGAGTTCTTAACCCAAAGGGCTTTCGCAATTGTGCCCTTGGTGGAGAGGCAGCGTGGGCAGTGGTGGGAGCCTGGCTCTGGACCCTGCCAGCCCGGGCGCCAATCCCTGCTCAAGACTTTCCAGCTGTGTGACCTCAGGCAGGTGACTGAACCTCCCCCTGTGTCAGCTTTCCATTTGAAAACGGGGTTGATCAGAATAGTACCTATCTCACGTGGCTCTTATGAGGACTAAATAAGGAAGTATTCCTGAGGCATTTAGAGCTGGTCTGGTCAGGCTATGTCCGAAGCCAGAATCACTGGGGAAGCTTTTTAAACTACTGAACCTTCTGAGCCAGAGTTTCCGGGGCAGGAGCCCAGGGCTCTGGATTTTTTTTTTTTTTTTTTTTTTGGCCGCGCCATGGCTTGCAGGATCTTAGTTCCCCAACCAGGGATTGAACCGTGGCAGTGAAAGCGCTGAGTCCTAACCACTGGACTGCAAGGGAATTCCGCTCTGGATTTTTATAAAGTCCCCTCAGCCAGGTTGAACCGCTGCTCTGAGCATGCTCCATGCTGATCAGCCTTCTCTGGGGCCCCTGGGGAAGGGGCGTGGGACAGGAATGGGCAGTAAAGGAAGAGACGCCTTACCTCCCAGCCCTTGGGTAGCCCCACGTGGGGACAACTTGACCCACCCAGAGGTCAAGATCCAAGCTTAAAAAGAATTCCCACCTCGGGGTTCAGATGACTCCTGCCCTGAAGACCCTCTTACCAGGTTGATAATGAGTCCCCGGGGGTCGGGGACCGCATAGGCTACCGCGAGGGCGAGGAGCAGGAGGACGAGGACCTTCTCCATGATGAATGGGCACAGCTGGTGTAGGTCGTGGCCAGCAAGTCAGGTCCGGTGGCAAAAAACAGAGCCAGAGGGGGTGGTGGGGCTATAAAAGGGGCCTCATCCACACGTGACCCACCTTCCCAGTCCTGCAGGGCCTGCTGTGGGCAGAGACCCAGCTGTGGCCAGTCTGCTGGAGTGGGTCCTGATAAGGTAGCTGGGCACCACCTGGCATCTGGTGCCTTGTGTGTGTGTGTGTGTGTGTGTGTGTGTGTGTGTTGGGCGGGGGTTGCTGATACGGCAGCACGGTTAAGAGTGGGAACTCTGGGACACTTTTACCTGTACGAGTTATTAGCTGGGCAAGTTACCTGTTCTGAATCTGTCCCCTTATCTGTCAACTGATAAGACATGTGAGAGTTGAGTGAATTAACATATGTTATATACATAATATACATAGCCTGGAACAGGGCTCGGCCCGTGAGCAGTACACATTAGCTGCCATCACTGCTGTATTCACCTCTGGTGCCCTGAGCTCTGTGGCAGGGCTGGGACTAGGGTGAGGCAAGTGAGACACCTAGAGTGTGAGCACGTCCTTAAATTTTGCATCCTAGACACCTCTCTTGCCTCACCCCAGTCTGGGCCCTGCTTTTGACCTCGCCCAAACCCAGGTATGTGGCAGTATCAGGCTCATGTGAGGAGGGGGCCCAGTTTCCCCACCCTCAACCTTCCCACGCCCCCTCGGGGATTTTCAGGCAGGGCCGGGGCCCTGGGCTGACCAGCCCTGCGACCCCTGCCCGAGGGGTGTGTGTTCTCACTCCAGGTGTACCGCCCTCCCACCCTCCCACCGGGGGTGCCTGCAGGAGTGATTTAGGGGCCCTTAGGAAGTCCTTCTCCAGCGACTCTCTCCCGTTCCTTTCCACTTCACTTAACATCTGCAATTCCAGCATTAAAGACTCACCCCTTTAGTTAAGGCTCCACTCACCCTGTCCTCTACCCCAGGCCACGTGTGAGGAGGTCTCGTGAGCCTCTGACGGCCTGGGCTGAAGGCTGGGAAGGGCACAGCTGCCTGAGTGTGCTCAGGTGTGGGACCAGAGCAGCTTTCCCTGAAGGACTGGTCATTGTAGCAAAGCACCCCTTCCCCATCCCAGAGGTGGAAGACGGCGCCGCTGGGGAGGCCCCAGACTGGCTTGCCTTTATCCTGGCTTCAAAACGCACCATCACTAGCTACATGACCTTGGCCAAGTTATTTGAATTTGTAATCTCCGCGAGCCTCAGTTTTCTTATCGAGGCAAAGAGGTTGATAGCTCTTAGTAAAATGAGGATTGAATAAGACAGTGTATGTGAAACCCCATAGAAGTGCCTGGCACATAGTAGGTGCTCAGCCCGTGTAGCCACCCCCTGTCACTCCCCCTTATAGCACTGAGGGTGGCGTAGAGAGGAGCAGCTGGAGGAACCAGCCAGGAGACCCTCAAAATGAGAGAAACCCACCCAATTCCAGGGACATGGAAAGGCCATTGATTAAAGGAACACTATCTTCTCTTATTTTTATGGAACTCAGTGTTTAAAACCACTTTTCCCCATGAGCTCATCCTGACCCCTCCTTCTCTCCCCACCCTTCTGTTCCCTTCTCACCAGTCAAGACTAGGGGGCCTGGGAAGAAACTGGAACCGAGGAGGTGTTTCTATCTGTGACTGAAACTATGAAACTGCATCAGTCCTAGTATTGCCAGCAGCCCACGGCCACCTTCCCAGAGGAGAAAGAATGGAGATTTTTCCATTACAAATGGAGAATATAGCAAAGAGAACTTTGGCAATGTTTGTGCTTCCAAAATGTAAACAAGAAGTAATTAAGGACTTTTTGGACCAAAACCTCATACGGTCTAACCACCCTTTCTCCAATGTAAAGAGTGTTTTGCTTTGGGTTTTCCCCCCCTCAAAAAAGAACCGATTTTACTGTATGTAATGTAGATACTGCACCTCAATTAAAAAACAAACAGGGACTTCCCTGGCGGTCCAGTGGTTAAGGCTCCGCGCTTCCACAGCAGGGGGGATGGGTTCCATCCCTGGTCTGGGTACTAAGATCCCGCAAGCCACGTGGCACGGCCAAAACAAACAAACAAACAAATAAAAGGGGGCAAAATTCTCCCTGGTCAAGTCCTACCACCTGGGATGGTGGGGGATGGGTGTTGTCATGCCTCCTGGTCAGTGGGGTTGGGCCACAGTGGCTGTAGACCCAGAGATGTGGCAAACTCCTCTTGGGTGTCACCCAGTCTTCATTCGCCAAGGTCCACCCCAGACACACAAGGACGGGCCTCTGGCAGCCATGTTAATAAATGAGACTGTCTTTGCACCCCACCACTGGACGGACTAGACAAGGAATGGACATCTGACCCAAGGCCCTCTCCTGGGATGTAGGCTTGTGCCCACCAGCTCGCCTTCAAGCTGATCTGAAACATGGAACTAGGGAAGCCCAGGAAGGCAGTTTTCTGACGTGCTGATGAAGACATGGAGAAAGCTGGACTGCAGAGGGGAGGAAAATTGGATTCGCCATTTGGGAAGAAGCAGCGTCAGCCGTGCCCTGACTTGCTGATGGATTTCCATGTCCTGGTTACACATACTTGCACACACACACACACACACTCACTCACACACACACACACCCCCTTCCCATGGCTGCTGCATTCCTGCCCCTATGGGACCTGAAACTCCCCTATAACACATTCCCTTTACATAAGCCACAGACACAGACATCGCAGTTCTGGGAAGGGGCTCACAGCTCTGGATCAAGGTCAGATGTGCGACAGCCCTGGAGTCAGCTTGGGGAGCAGACAGGGAATCCACTCAAGATTCAGATTCCCAATCAAGAGACTCAGGTTGACTTAGTTTGGGTCCTCCAGACCCCTACTCATGACCTGCACTGGGCAGAGCCCTGAGGGGGATGGAAAGGGGCGGGGCAGTTCTCCAAATAGAGAGTGAGTTTTTGTTACCAAAGAAAGGGGAAGGATTTTGGGCAAACAAGAATAGACAACTCGTGGCTGCGTAGTTCATAGATAACCTTTCTTTCCCAAGAAGCAGGCTCAAATTATAACTGGGATATGCAATAATTTTAGCTTTTAAATTTACATTGACCATCCAGTCTCCATTTTATTTAGGTGAGGGTAGGAAATGAGACACTCAGTGACTTTCAGGTTACCAGTCTTTAATTCAATACTCAGCCTTTAGGGCTCCCCTCACCACCCCATTCTCCTGACCAAGATTGGATTGAATGTGGAGTGAAGCTTATGTGGCTTCAGGAATTAGGGGAAGGGGTCTTTTTGATCCTCTGGGCCCTCAATGGCTGCTGTGAAGATGTCCATTGTCCCACCTCATCCTTCTGGTCCTGCTGAAATTTGTGCTCTGTTCTCTTAGCATGGCCCCTCCCTTCGCTGGTCAACAAACACATGAACTCCTTTTTTCCCATATTTATAATCCTCACTCCTTGCTAGTGTTCCCTTCAAACACATCACAACCATCCTCTGAAAAAAGCTAGGGAGACGGCCCAATGTGTCATCAGTCATTACTCCAGCACTAGGTCCAGGACGTCTGTGTTATGTCACCCCTCTTTTAGTTTGGTCACAATCACATCTCAATATTCTACAGCTCAGGGACTAAATATTAAAGTTAGCCATCACCAAAGAAGAGTTAGTCGGGTATATAAATATACACATGACACATCAAGAATGAAAATCTGGGTAGACACTAGAGTCCTCCTTTTTTTTTTTTTTTTTTTTTAATTGTTGGCTGTGCTGCATGGCATGAGGAATCTTAGTTCCCTGACAAGGGATGGAACCCGTGCCCCCTGCAGTGGAAACGTGGAGTCTTAACCACTGGACCGCCAGGGAAGTCTCTAGAGCCCTCCTTTCTTCAGGCACCACGTGGCTGTAGACAGTGCTTGTGACTTTCATCCTCCACCTCCCATCCTGTTCCTTTTGCTCTCAGCCAGCATCTCTGCTGATCAGGGTTCTTTATGCTGTACAGTGACCCAGACCTTCTAGCCCTGAGATATCTGGGCCTTTGATGGGCCTGCCCCGTGTTGGGTTACTGAAGCCTTCATTAATTTGTTTCTTCCTTCCATTAATTTTGTATACTGGACACGGCAGTAATAGGAGGCAGCCCATGCATATGTTCTACACATACCTCTCTGTTCCCTTTGTGTAACAGCACACTCTCTCCCTTGGACAGTCAGGATTTGGCACCTTACCAACATGAGTAACCCCCCTTTAAAAAAATTAAAGTATAATTGACACAGAAAATCCACCCTTTATAGCATACAGTTCCATGAGTTTTGACAAACACATACATCATGGAACCAACACCCCAACCAAGATACAGAACATTTCCATCACCTAAAAAAAAATTTCCTTGTATGATTCCTTTATAATCAACCCCACCACCAGATCCTGGCAACCACAAATCTGTTTTATTTCCCTATAGTTTTGCCTTTTCTATATGTAATATAGATGAAATCACACAGTATGTATATATTTCTCTTGGGGGGTGGTGTCTCGCTTCTTTTACTTAACACCTTTGAGATTCAGGCATGCTGTTGAAGGTTTCAGTAGCTACTTACATTTTATTGCTGAGTAGTAGTCCGTTGTCTGGGTCGAAGTCCATTGTCTGGAAGTAGTCCATTGTCATTTCCCACCTGAAAGACATTTGGTTTATTTCTGAAAAGTTTTGGGCAATTATGGATAAAGCTGCTACACATATTCATGTACATGTTTTTTTGTGTGTGTGAACACAAGTTTTCATTTCTCTGAGACAAATACCCAGGAGTGAGACGGCTCAGTCTCATGGCAAATGTTTGTTTCCATTTCTAAGAGATGTCAAACTGTTTTCTAAAGTGGCTGAACAAATATGCATTCCCACCAGCAGCATACAAAAGTTCCAGTTGCTCCACATCCTTGCCAGTACTTGACATTGTCAGTTTTGGGGGGTTTTGTTTTCAACTGAGCCTTTCTCACTGGTGTATAATGATATGTGTGGTTAAATTTGCATTTGCCTACTGACTAACGATGTTGAGTGTTTTTTCATGTGCTTAATTGCCATCCATATATCTTCTTTGAAAGAAGTATTTGTGTGGACCTTTTGCCATCCAATCTTTAATTGGGTTGTTTGTTTTCTTATTATTGAGTTTTGAGAGTTATAGATGTCATACCAGGAGCTCAAAGTTTGTTGATATTGTTGGGGGCCAGTAATGACTGGCTGTATCGGCTTTGATGGAAGATTCATCCACAGTCTTCATCTGTCCCACCGTGGACACATTGTTAGGGGTCTTTGAGCCAGTGCACGGTGGGATTGGAATGGGGGTGCTGAGGAAGGAGGCTGGCTAGCATTCACAGAGTGAGTCATCCTGTCCAACTGATGTTAAAAGCCTCTGCAGTAGCAGGCCTCTGGAGTACATTCTAATTGAACCCAAATACTCTCTGGTTTTTGCCTCTGTTCTGAAGGCTCCCTTTCCCCAAACTTTTACTTAACTCTCCAAGCTTACTCTGTCTAAGATAATGACCCTATGAGTGGTCCATTATCTGCTGCCCACAAAGTGGTGTTCATCTGTACCTTAGGCCCTCTCCCCTTACAGGAGAGTTGGTACATTTCCTGAGGTGCCATAACAAATTATTACAAACTAGGTGGCTTAAAACAACAAATTTGTTCACTAATAATTCTGGAGGTCAGAAGTCGAAATCAAGGTGTCAGCAGGGCTGCACTCCCTACAGAGGCTCTAGGGAAGGATCCATTCCCCACCCCTTCTAGCTTCTGGTGGTTGCCAGCTTCCTTGGCTGTGGCTGCATCATTCCAGTCGCTGCCTCCATAGGCATGTCGCCTTTTCTTCTTTGTCTTCTTGTCTGTGTGTCTCTTAGAAGGACACTTGTCTTTGGATTTAGGACCCCCCCCCCCCAGATAATCTGGTAGGATCTCCTTATCTCAAAATCCTCAATTTAATTATATCTTCAAAGAACCCTTTTCCAAATAATGTAACATTCATAGGTTCTGGGGATTAGGATGTATTGATAGGTCTTTTGGGGATAGATAATTACAGCACTTGAAGTTCTACCTTCCATGAATATTTCCCTTCCCTGCTGTCCTCAGGGCCTTCCCATGGAGGGGTGGGATGTCATGCCACAGCAATCCATCGTTACCTGGTGCCAGCATGCTATCGGAACTCTCTCTAGAGCAGGCTGAGGAAGGGGCTTCAATTCCACAGCGAGAGAAGAGGCTCAACCTCCCCCCACAGGACCCACACAGCAGGGTATCACCCGCACATAGGAAGGAGGTTAGGAGGCTGGTCAGCCAAAACCAAAACCAATGTGACAAATGTCCACTAGAGACAGGAGCCACCACCCCTGCATCTTTGCAGTCATTGATAATGACTGATTTCTACAGCTCCCATGGGGACATAATACTGTTTTTGATTTATTATTTGGAGAGTGAGAGGGAGCACCAGGGGCATTGGCTTAGCTCTTCCTAGTATATTACCCTTTAGCTCAAGGGTCAGGGGGCCAAGGTGAGGATTCTACCAATTCCTGAGGTGATCTGGTCTAACCATTCAGGAGCATGGGATGGGTTCAAGGCCTTGCAGTTCAGTCCTTTCATACACCTGAATCTTATTTTAAGGGTCCTATGCCCTCTAGCAACAAGACTTAATGAATTCTTTGAGCCATTGCACGTAAAGGTCTTGCAATTCATTTTATTCCTTGAATCAATAATCTAGACAACTGAGCTTGTCTTGCTTGACATTATTCATTGCCTTTATAAGCAGTCACCCTACTCTGTGTTCCTGATTTCTTCATTACCTTTAAATCTGTCTGTGGCCAAAGCTACTCAGTTCCCCAGAACTTGACCCTCAGAGGGCACATGATCCCTATTGTTTGCAGCTGATAATTTGATTAGCTGTTTCTCCTCTACGTATCATGGGCTGTGGTTTTCCCAACTCCAGACATAAACAGGAATATCAGAGCCTTTTGTCTGAAGCCTGGGCCTGAAACCCCCTTTCTGGTGCTAATATTTGGATCAGGTTAGGGCTCTTTTTTTTTTTTTTTTTTCGGCCTCACAGCTTGCAGGATCTTAGTTCCCTGACCAGAGATCGAACCCGCACCCTTGCAGTGAAAGTGCTGAGTCCTAACCAGTGGACCGCCAGGGAATTCCCCAGGTTAGGGCTCTTTGATGCCAATAGCGAAAACCTACTCTAGCTAATGAAAGCAAAAAAGAAGGAAATGGAAAGATAGTGGGTGAGTCACAGAGCTGAAGATGGAACAGAGCCACCTGTCTTGGGTGGGGCAGGAATCAAGGTGGCTCTGAAGCTCCCAGTAGCAGGAGTTTATGGATTATCTCTTGAGGATGTTGCCAAGGCCTGACTAAACAATACCTTTTTTTTCCTCATGTCAATCCACCACCAATTCAGATTCCCTAGGGAGAGACTGATGGCCTAGCTTGGGTCACACACCCAGCCCTGTCTCTAGGGTCTGTGTGCCCTGTGATTGGCTATCCGACCAGAACCTCAGAAAGCAAGAGAGGCTTCTCTCAGAGGCAGGGGAAGTTCTGCTGGTCAGGCCAAACAAAGAGTGTCCATCAGCTCCTAAGAGCTTGGCCCCAGGTTAGGGCCTTTTCTGAATGCGGGAACATACAGCTCCTGCTCTGGGGAAGCTCCCAGTCTGATGGTGGAGACACAGGCCATGCCTTGATGAACTTCCAGTCTGATGGCGAAGACTGGTCACAAAACCAGAGATTTAAGAGGACGAGGAAACATAGGTAACAGCACAAATATGTTTAAAGCAGGGTTCTTTTTAATAGTGAAAAATTGGAAACTGTCAAAATACCCCCAAAGGGGGGAATAAATAAACAATTATTACATAAAGACTAAAATCTTGTGTTTGAAAAACTAGTAATGTGAGAAAAAAATTGGATGCTAAATACGTATACATTATTATCCAACTGTGTAAAGCAGTACGTCCAGGAGGAGGGAAATACACCAATATGTTAACAGAGGTAATAATAATAACAATAGTAATAGTAATAATAATAATAAACATTTCTGAGCACTTTTATATGTGAGGCCCTGGACTAAACATTTTACATATGTTATTTTACCTAACCGTTATGTGATAGATACTATTATCATCCCCACCTTATAGATGAATAAACTGAGGCTTGGGAAATTTACATCCTCAGCTAACAAGTGGCTGACTCAAATCCAGATCTGCCTAAAGCTCCCAGTTTGGGGTTATGAGTGATTTTTATTCTTTTATGTAACTTTCTTGAATTTTTCTATATACTAATCATGTATTTACCTATAAATTCAGGAAAAATATAGATATTTTGAAAAAGAGGGGAAAAAAGGAAATATGCAGGGGGTGGGGGAGGGACGGACTGGGAGTTTGGGGTTATCAGATGCAAACTATTACATACAGAATGGATCAACAACAAGGTCCTACTGTATAGCACAGGGAACTATATTCAATGTCCTGGGATAAACCATAATGGAAAAGAATTAAAAAAAGAATGTGTATATGTGTATAACCGAGTCACTTTGCTGTACAGCAGAAATTAACACAACATTGTAAATCAACTATACTTCAATAAAAAATGAATTTAAAAAAAGAAATAGGCAACAAAAATATAAACAAGAGGAGAAAGACATTGTATTGAACAAAAAGCATATGTTAAGGTCTGAGAAGGCTCATAAGAACTGTTCTTTACTTTGTAGCTTCTATTATCACCCTATCAGTCTGTATTGCAAATACACATATATTTACATATATGTAAATACCTCACGGTCCTTGAGAGCAGGGGCCCTGTCCTTTTTATTCTATGGTTCTTGCTGAGGGAAGATATCCTCCAACATAGGGCGTAGTACACAGTAGGCTCTTAGTAATTGTCGATTGAATGATAGGGACGAGAAACCAGTGACCCGGAAGGCGTTGCTGGCCTCCGGGGGATTGGAGGTTCCGGGAGGATGACTAGGGAGCCAGGGAGCGGTGGGATGGGATACGGACTGCGCTCAAGAATCGGTTTTGCGGCTGGAAACCAAGCGAGAGGAGTGTGACAACCGCAGCCTCACGCCTTCAATTCTTGCCTTCCCTGCTCAGGAGGGTGAAGAGGGGCCTTGATTCCCAGTGGCGGGGGTGTGCAGTGGGTAGGTCGGCCGCTCTGCACCGTCCTCTGCCCCGAGTCCCGAGGCGCTGGCCACGGTGCTGAAAGCAGTGCTCTCGGAGGAGGGAGGGAGGAGGAGCCGGGCCGCGCTAAGGGGGCGGAGCTCTCTGGTGCTCTCAGCTGCAGTGGGGGCGGGGCGGGGCGGCGCCAGCAGGCCCGAGACCCCGGCGGGTTTGAGAGGAGGTAGGAGACAGGAGACAGCCCGGCTAGAGCAAGAGGGGACACAGGCACCTGGACAAGCTTCCCCTGAAGAGGCCAAGGTCATCTTCCCTGTCCTATTAGTCCTCTTTCTTCTACCTTGGAGGGAGCCTTACCTTGTGCCCTGACCTCCGCCTTCTCCCCAAACCCGGCTGAGGGGTGACCCACTTCTGGGCCTCCATCCATCCGCAAAGCCACTTCCAGCCCACAAGTCCCCAGCCCAGGACCCAGTGCCCTCACCATGGTGAAGTTGCTGCCTGCCCAGGAGGCAGCCAAGATCTACCATACCAACTATGTGCGGAACTCGAGGGCCGTAGGTGTGATGTGGGGCACACTCACCATCTGCTTCTCCGTGCTGGTCATGGCGCTCTTCATCCAGCCCTACTGGATCGGTGACAGCGTCAGCACACCCCAGGCAGGCTACTTTGGCCTTTTCTCCTACTGCGTGGGCAACGTGCTGTCATCTGAGCTTATCTGCAAGGGTGGCCCGCTGGACTTCTCCTCCATCCCCTCTAGAGCCTTCAAGACTGCCATGTTCTTTGTGGCCTTGGCCATGTTCCTCATCATTGGCTCCATCATCTGCTTCAGCCTGTTCTTTGTCTGCAACACGGCCACTGTCTACAAGATCTGTGCATGGATGCAGCTGGCTGCGGGTGAGCAGGGATAGCAGGAGGGATAGCGGGAGGGCAGGCAGGGGCCCACCATCCCACCTTCTGTGGAGTCTCTGAGCCTCCTACTCAGCTGTTCTCCTTTATAGCGCAGCCATACTCAATGCTCTGCGGATGCCTTGGAAGAGTAATTAGAGAGTCTTAGGATGGCTGAGACCAAAAAGACCTTAGAGATCAAATTGTTCAACCTCCTCCTCTTGTAGATGAGGAACTGAGGTCAAGAGGGGGAAATGATTTGCCCAGGAGCAAGTCACTTATGGTAGAGTGAAGGTCTTTTTTCCCTAATTATAGGATTCCATACTTGATGCAGCAAGTGTGAGCATTTGAGGCAGCAAGTGGAAGTGATATTTTGTGATGGGGGAGGGGAATAGGGTCTTTTAGAACTATGTGGGGTAGGTGGCTACTGGTGGTGCTCAGAGGCAAGGCCTTCCCTGTCCCCCTTTTCCTGCTCCTGGCCCCAGGCAGGCCACTGGGTCCTTGGGCCAGCTGGTCCTGCTCTCCTCTAGAGCCCAGGAAGGGATGCCTAAGACCTTGTCCTGCAGCCCTTGGTCCCTCCCCTCTCCAAGGACCACACACAGACTGTCCATACTAGGGAAATGTCCAGGAGCCTTGTTAGGGACTGCAGGCTAGAGTGAAATCATCTTGACATCATTGGTTAGAATGAGAAGCAGTGTTAACAGGGAGAAGGGAATAGGGATCAGAATCCCATACAACCAAACACGTAGACTCAAGATTGTCAGAGTTGGAGGGGACCCTAGAGAGCTATAGCATCCTCCCCCCTACTATAGAGGAGGAATCTGGGACTGAGAGAGAAGATAAGACTTAGCCAAGGCTACAGCAGATCATCTGGCAACAAAGGAAATAGAATAAAGGCAGTGAGTCCCAAGAACTAGCTGTATTCCAAAGACATTTTTTATTGAGGCACACATTTACATAAGTGTAATGATTTGTAAAGTACTTTCACATGTATCATCTGGAGGAGCCTCATCATGACACAGTGAGGTGGGTTTTCCTCCTGTCTTACAGAAGAGGCTCTTAGCCGGTAACTTGTCTTTTAGCACACAGGTAGTGGGGGACAGAACCTTCGACTCTGAATCTTGTACTCAGGCTACTTACCTGGTTCCAGAGCTGCCTCCCCAATCCCCCTGCCATCTCCCTCTCTCTGTACTCCCTCTATATGATGAGGGAGAGGCTGGGGCAAGGATGAGGCTAAGTCTCAGTGGACAGTGGGAAGGAAGAAGGGAGAATGAAGATTTAGCAGTTCTGTGACAAAGAGGAGTAGAATGGACCCTGGCACGCTTGCCAGCTGGTCCTCCATATCAGAGCTATGGGATGCTGGAAACACAACCCTCCCTCTCTCATTCTCTCCACTGTCCCACTCCCCCAACCTCCTGCAACAGGTGCCATTTGCTGAACAGGCAGTGCTGGGAGGGTCTGGGTAGGGGAGGGGTCACCAGGCCATTTGAGTCAGACCCTGTCTGTGTCATGGAGCTGAAGACACCGATAGCAGAGGTGGCCAGGTGCCATCCCATGAAACATTTACAATGGGGGAGAGCAAAGGTGGTGTCATGTTCCATTCTTCTGTGCTGGGGAAGGGAAGATGAGCCAAAGGGAGGGATGAGGAGGAGGTGTGCCCCACAGCCAGCCGCTGGGAGATTCCTCCATTTGAAGAGACCTAAACCAGTTAGCTTAACCTTGCCGAGAAGCCTGGGGCCAGGGAAGGGAGCAGGAGAAGGGAAAGAGGACTGATGAATGGGGCAGTGTGGGGCTGTAGCTTAACAAAGTTAACTGAGCTTCTGGATGCCAGGTGTAGGCAGAATGTGGTCCCAGATCCTAAAAACACAGGTAGGGCAATTTGCTTGTCTGAGTTCTATTAAACTCATCTGTAGAAGGTAGCAACAGTACCCCCATCACAGGGTTCTTGCGAGGATGGGATGTTATAATGCATGTAAAACACCTTGCATGGTGCCTGACACATGGTAGGTGCTCAGTAAACACGAAAAACACAAAACAACTTTATCAGTCAGGATGGATGGGGTGATGCCACAGTAACAGACAACTCCCAAATCTTAGTGGCTTATGACCAAGGTTTATTTCTTGATAATGGTACATGCTCAATGAGGATCAGTGGAGGGCTCTGCTCTCACTGTGCTCTTCCAGAGCCCAGGCTGATGGAGCATCAGCTGTCATCTGGCTGTCATCATTGCGAAGGGAAAGGGAGCCCTGGAAAGCCTCCATCAGCAGTTAAATGCTCTGGCCTGGAAAAGCACGTGGCATTTCTGCTCACATTTTATTGGCTGAAGGAATTTTTAAGAACTTGCTTAACTTCAAGGGAGAGAGGCGAGGAAGTATAATCCTACTATGTACCTGAAATACTTGTAAACAGCTCTAATGACAGCCACATCCATCGAGGTTGCTTCCATCTGACTTCAATGCCAATAATAATAGCAACAACTAACATTAACTGGCCACTTACCATGTACCAGACACTGCAGTAAGCACTTTCTATACATGATCACGGTCCTCGTAACCCTGTTCCGAGTCACGTATTATTATCCTCATAACCCTGTTCCGAGTCACGTATTATTATCCTTATTTTCCAGATGAGAGACTGGAAGTCAGAAGGGGTAAGTAAACTTGCCTGAGAATACCTTCTTGGCCTCTATGTAGAGCCCTGAGACACCACGATGGGGTGGACCCCCACTGTGCCCAGGCAGATGGGTGGGGTGCTCCTAGAGAGCTGTGGTACCCATAGTAACAACCTGTTTCCAAGTCGGAGGCCCTGGGCTCTTTTCTGAACCCCTGTAGGGAGGTGCTATAGAAGGAGAAGGGGGCCATGCCAGGTACCAGAGGACTTGTCGCACACCAAGTGGGGAAGAGCACAGGTTTTACCAAAGAGCTCTGGGAGGGTCCCCCTCCTCCATCCTAAGGATCTTCCTGTTTGTCACTAAGTCTGAAATGTCACCACTAAATACATTCAGCTCTTTGGAGAGATGTCAGTCTGGGAGCCTGGGGGAATTAACTTTGAAGTCAAGAAAGTCAGGAGCCATGATTGCAGGTCTTGGCTCTGCCATTGCTAAATGACTGGGCAACTCACTTGGTTTCTCTGAGACCTCAGTCTTTTAATCTGAAGATGGGATATTAATACATGGCCTACTTCACAGAACTGTGGTAAGGATCGAGAGAAAAATGGTACATGAAGTATTTTGTAATCTATAAGTATGTAAATGAGCTCCTCCTAGAAAAAAACAAGGACGGTTGAGACATTTAGGTGGGGAGGTGGGATCCTTGATCTTTACACTTTGTTCTGCTTTTGTTTGATCTGCTAACCTTCCTTGCAAGAACAAGCGGAGCCCCAGGTTGGTGACGTTGGGTCCTGCAAGGTGCTTCTCCATGGGGCTCCCAGGTAGGGCACAGCTTTGGGACTAAAGAGACTCCAGGCCTGTGAAAGGAGGGCCAGGGGTGGGAAAGCGGCACAGACAAGGGAAGGAAGGCACCCCCTGCCTGCCTGGTGGTTGTCCTTGGGTTGCCCCAGTCACATCCCAGGAATATGTACCTGTCTGGGCAGCTAAGTTGGGGTGGAAATTTGGTGGGAGGGTGTGGGAGTAGTGGAGGGAAGGCGGGGAAGATGAAATTTTTGGCTGTCAATGCTAAATCAATGAAAGCACAGTGTGGCATACTAGCTAACACTCAGGAAATGCCAACTATGTGTCAGGCAACCTTCTGAGCACTTTTCCAATATTAACTCATTGTAACCTTGCTGCAATCCAAACAGGTAGATACTATTATTATTCCCATTATACAGATGAGGAAACCGAGGCAAGAAAACTTAAGTAGCTTGCTCTGAGTCACACAGCTAGTTAGTGAAAAGCTGGGCTTGAGATCCAGGCAGCCTTCCGTAGTGTTTCCAGCTTTTCCTGTTGAGAGAATCACCCAGAAGAGTGCTTTTAAAGACAGGGATTCCTGAATCCAACCCTGACCTGGGAATCAGCATTTTAAACACATTCAGGGAAGTGTGGACAACTGCACTGTTCCGTAGTGGGTAATAGTGTGGAGACCTGTTTGCTTGAATGGAAGGTTCATGAAGGAAGCAGCCAGAGATGGGGCTGGAAAACTTCCTGTATTCATTCAATCTAAGATACCTGAGTTGTAGGACACACTATTATTCTATGTGCTGTAAAAAGGAAAAATACTTCTAATCAAATTATAGCCTAAAGCTTTGTTATTACACTTATTTCAGAGATGCTGGAGTATGAACAAATGTACATCTTAGGAGTGATGAGTTCTCTGGGCTGGGACCAGATTTTGGGAGGACTTTGAAGCCAAGCGCCTCGTCAAGTCCAAAGTGAGGGGCACAGCTGAGGGCCTGGTAGAACCACCTGGTGCTGTGGCAGAACCTCCCTGGGCTGAGGAGCTCTGCTCTCAGCCTCCACCCCTGACCACTAGCCCCCAGGGGCAAGTAGCTTTAGCTCTTGGAGCCTCAGTTTTCTCCCCCGTGTTCTACAAGAAGGATGGCAGGAGCTGCCCCTTGTGCCTCTCAAGGCTGTTAATAAGAGAAGAAGGGAGGTGACACGATGACAGCAGTGCAAGGTGGGAGGCAGCAGGCGAGCACACCCAGATTGACACCATCTGTACCCCTCCTGCCCCCTCAGCCACAGGCCTGATGATTGGCTGCCTGGTCTACCCAGATGGTTGGGACTCAAGTGAGGTACGGCGCATGTGTGGGGAGCAGACCGGCAAATACACACTGGGCCACTGCACCATCCGCTGGGCCTTCATGCTGGCCATCCTCAGCATTGGAGATGCCCTCATCCTCTCCTTCCTGGCCTTTGTGCTGGGCTACCGCCAGGACAAGCTGCTCCCTGACGACTATAAGGCCGATGGAAAAGGTAATTCTCTCTACCCCAGGGAGGTGAGGCTTCCTCTCTGCCAGGTGCCTGAGGTTTGGCCACTGGCCAAGGGTGGGGACACCAAGACCAATCAAACACAGCCCTTGTCGCAGAGGCCAAGGGCCAGTGGAGAGTTGCAGGCTGGCATGCGATAAGGCATTGACAGACCTACGTGGCAGAGGCTGTCTGTGATAGAAGGGTGTCCCCCTGTCCCCCTGCACTCTCAGGGCCTACAGGGGAGAGAGCCCTGGTCCAGCTTGGGGAGCTAGGTGTGGCCTCCCATAGGTGGCACTGAGGCTGGGTCTTGAAATAACGGGGGAGTTTGCTAGGTGGAGAGAGGAACAACAGGGGAGCAAAGGGGATGAGTTGTTGGGGAAGGAGGAAAGGCAGGTTAGGGCAGAGATGTGACAGCTCCTGGACTGCAGATTGTGGGCGCCTAGCCCCCTTGGGTTAGAGTAGCCTGGGGGTTCTCCGTATATCCATTTCCTGATCTGAGCCTCATTTCCCCTCATTAGAGGGTAGGAGGCAGGTTTTTCCTCATTTGTAAAAAATACCTACTTCACAAGATTGTACTCAGGAACAAGATAAGGATGTTTGCTCTTGTCGCTTCTATTGAAGATTGTACTGGAGGTTACAGCCAGGAAAATTAGTCAAGAAAAAGAAATAAAAGACATCTACTTTGGAGAAGAAGAAGAAAAACTATCTCTATTAGCAGATGACATGATTTTGTATATGGAAAATCCTAAATAAGCCACTAAAAAACTATTAAAGCTAATATACAACTTCAGCAAGGCTGCAGAATATAAGAACAATATACAAAAATGTATTTGTATACACTAACAATGAACAATCTGAAAATGACATTAAAAAAATTTCATTTACAATAGCAACAAAAAGAATAAAATACTTAGGAATAAATTTAACAAAAAAGTAAATGAAATGTACATGAAAATTAAAAAAACATTGTTTAAAGAAAAGGCCTAAGTAAATGGAAACATCCATGTTCATGGATCAGAAGACTTAATATTGCTGACATGGCAATACTCCCCAAACTGATCTACAGATTTAATGCAATTTCTATCAGAATCCCAGCTGGCTTTTTGATTTTAGGATCAGCTTGTCAGTTGGAAATGCAAGAGACCCAGAATAGCCAAAACAATCTTGAAGAAGAACAAAGTTGGAGGACACACATGTCCTGATTTCAAAACTTATTAGAAAGATACAATAATCAAGACGGTGTGGTACTGACATACGGACAGACATACAGATCAATGAAATAAAATAGAGAGTCCAGAAATCAAACCAAACATCTACAACCAACTGATTTTCAGCAAGCGTGCCCAAGACCATTCAATGGGGAAAAGAATAGTCTTTTCAATAAATGGTGCTGGGACAACCAGATATCTACATGCAAAAGAATGAAGTTGGGCCACCTACCACACATCATATACAAAAATTAACTCAAAATGGATCAAAGACCTAAATGTAAGATATAAAATTATAAAACTCTTAGAAGAGACCTTGGATTAGGCAATGATTTCTTAGATTTGACACCTAATACACAAGTACCAAAGAAAAAAATAAACTAGATTTCATAAAATTGAAAACTTTGTGCTTCGAAGTACACCATAATGAAAGTGATAAGACAACCCATAGATTGGGAGAAAATATTTGCAAGTCATAATAATAATTCTAGTATCCAGAGTATATTAAGAACTCCTACAACTCAACAATAATAAAAAATAACCCAATTTTTTAAATGGGCAAAGGATTTTTTTTTTTAAGTATACAGTTTTAATTAATTAATTAATTTATTTGGCTGCGCCGGGTCTTCGTTGCAGCGCACGGGATCTTCGTTGCCGTGTGCGGGATTTTAGTTGTGGCAGGCGGGCTCTTAGTTGCGGCATGCGGGATCTAGTTCCCTGACCAGGGATCCAACCTTGGCCCCCTGCATTGGGAGCGTGGAGTATTAACCACTGGACCACCGGGGAAGTCCCAAATGGGCAAAGGATTTGAATAGACTTTTCTTCAAAGAAGATATACAAATGGCCAAAAAGCACATGAAAAGACACTCAACATCATTAGTCATTATGAAAATGCAAATCAAAACCACAATGAGATATCACTTCACACCCACTAGGATGGCTGTAACAAAAAAGATGAACAATAACGAGTACTGATGAGCATGTGGAGAAATTGGAATCCTCATACGTTGCTATAGAAAACGTAAAATTGTGCAGTTGCTGTGGAAAACAGAATGGCAGTTCTTCAAATGATTAAACACAGAGTTACCATGTGACCCAGCAATTCCACTCCTAGGTTTATACACAAGAAAATTGAAAACATATGTTCACACAAAAACTTGTACACATGTTCATAGTAGCATAACAGTCATGCATCTGATGACTGAATGAACATAATGTGTATATCCATACAATGAGTTATTATTCAGCCATAAAAAGGAATGAAGTACTGTTAATTGCTAGTGTGGAAGAAAACATTGAAGCCAGATACAAAAGACCAGATACTGTATGACCCCATTTATATGAAATGTTCAGAACTGGCAAATCCACAGAGACAGAAAGTAAATTTTAGTATTTCCCCGGGGCTGGGAAGAGGGGGAAATTGGGAGTGATCGCTAAAGTTCACAGGGTTTTTTGGGGGTGATGAAAATGTTCTAGAAGCAGATAGTAGTGATGGTTGCACAATGTAGTGAATACACTAAAAACCACCAAGTTGTATACTTTACAGGAGTAAATTTTATGTTAGTAAATTATACCTCAATAAAAAAAATAAAAGATTGTGCTGAGGATTAGATAGTGTATATAAAGCACCAACAATACCTGCATATTTTAGGTGATGAATAAATGTTAGTTCTCTCCACCTTCTGTCTTTCCAGTACCTCCACTCTTTATATCATCCATCTGCCCAGCCAATAATAGGACCTGTGCTCCAGCTGCCCACCGACACCTTTAGGTCCAGGGGGTACAGTGAGGGAGGAAGTCTACATTTGGACCTTAAGTCTAGTAAGGGAGACAATCATGCAAGATGGAATCACAAGCTGATAAACATTATGAACAAAAAGTGCAAGCTTTCTTGAGAGTGAATAAGAGGAATCTGAACTAGTTTGGAGAGGGAATAGTGTGCAAGGAATTATCCTGAAAACAAGGCTTGGTTGTAAACACATACTGTTCTCTTTTTTTTTATCGCAGAGGAAGTCTGAAGCAACAGGAGTGTTGGTGCGTAATTTGATTGGAGGGTGGTCTGTGTTCCTTTGGAAGTGCTGTGGGCTCGCAGAATGACTCATGAGGCTAGGCTGTAGGGCCTAGGGAGAGAGGGGGTAGGGGGGTGGGCGTGGGGTGGGAGGGGGCAGGAGCTGGATGGCATCTGAGACCTTCACTGAGGGGCAAACAGGAACCCTTTAGTTTTACTTGTGTCTTGAGAAGTGGTAAAAGCACAGGGAGAGAAGAAATAATTTAAAACAGGCGGGTGGTTTCATAAACTCATCTTTTCGTGGAGCCTGGCAAACAAGAACAGACTGTTTTTAGATGTCATTATTGTCATTTGGACCCTTATTTTCAGAAAGAAGTTTAAGTGATTTTAAGAGACATAGTGGAAAACCTAATAAAATAGAAAATAAAAGTCATAGAGAAGAAAACAAATATTACAGAAAGCTAGGCTAATAGAATTAGTGTATTGAGTATTAAATTTAGCTCCCTGCTCCCTGATAGCTGAAGCAAAAAACGAATTTAACCAATTTTAATGTCTGGTTGAAAATGAAACACATGTTAATTTCCTTATTGTCATTTCAGTTTCTAAAATGTGATTTAACAAGGACATGAAGGAACACCTTTAAAAAGAAGGAAAGGGTGGGGGAGGAGGGAGGGATGGAGGAAGGAAGAGAAGGAATAGCCCACAACAGTATCACCTCCCTGATAGCTGTCATTTATTGAGGACTTACAGCAGGCCAGGCACTTCGTGTGGGTCACAGGGATTATCTCCATTTAAACTATTTTATTGATAATTTTTGCTAAGAACCTTCCCATCCTTGACCACATAGACATACTTTTTTGAATAATGATAAATTAGCATTGCCCCCCCCCAACACACACACTTACGATTCTTAAATGTTAATGTGCATAACTCACCTGGGGATCTTGTTAAAATTCAGACTGATTCAGTTGCAGTGGTGCCAAGCACTGCACTTCTAACCAGCTCCCCAGTGATACACTGCTGGGGAGGGGTCACACTTCGAGTAGTAAACGATTAGAGTATAAACGTTTTCTCGTGTTTTTGCCATGTTCCTTACTGAAGTTTTTAAAAGCCACAAACTCCACAGCACTGGTGTACCATTTCATTGCTAAACGAGACCTTAGTTAGGCATTTAGCACTGCTATCATAGATAACTTTTTGCTCCTGTTGATAAATTCTGGAGTGGAATTACTGAATCAAAGCTAACTACAGCTGTCTGCTTTTTTCTTTTTCTTGCACTACATTTATTTACATCTTAAAAGACATTTATGAGTTTTTACTTGAGGGACATTGATACTATCTTATATACTAGTGAGGAAGTTTGCATGTCTGGAGTAACTGAATCAAAATGTGAGCATACATGGGGAAGTTTTGTGTTTTTATTGGCTTAAAAAATGTCAAATTCTATAATCTTGCAATCTTTTTTTTTTTTAATACCACAGGTCATCTATTTCCCTGACAATGGAAAATGAGGGAATCAAATTCTTCAGAAACAGAAACTTGTTCCTTCCATGCTTCCCTGTATCTGCTGCTCTAGGCCTGAAATCCTGAAGCCTTTCATTATAGGATGACAATCTCCTGAGACAAGACCTCTTACTGTATCCGGAAAACTCCAGCGAGGAAGAACTGCAGTGACCACATCCAAGATGTTCAGAGACACGTGTTTAACTCTCCTGACTGGGGACCCACTTTCTCTTCCTATCCTTTCACACCAGCAAATTGCTTTACCCTCTTGAGGCCTCTCGGTAAAATGAGAGCAGCATGAGTCTGTGTCTAGGGGCCTCCCAGGTGAGTCCCTGACAGTCTAATTCACTGAGGATACTTGTTTGAAAGCACCCAGAAATTGACACCCAGCTCTAAGAGGGCGATGAAGAAGAGGTGGCTGTAAGCATGCTGGATCATTTCAGGTTGAGGTTTAGGGGGTCCTTTGCTTTTTTCTTTTCAGGTTTGTTTTCTTATTGATGCTCAGAGATGGGTAAGGAATGGAGAGGTCACCGGAACCTGAATCCATCAGGATTGGGTGACCTTAGGATCTAAAAACTTTCAAGACTAAATTCTTTTTTCCCTTTGGAACCAAAAATCACATTTTTTCAGTGTCCACACTGACCCAGTCAGAATGGGCTACCAGTTTTGGAAAGTTGTTACTTGTGGCCAAGTAATTTGTTAGAGTAATAGATGAACTCTCCTGTAAAAAAAACAAAAACAACAGCTTTGGATTTGGTACATTAAATGGTGAATCTTTTACCAGTCTCTAGAGGGGAACTCAATTTAGGTAATACCTCATTGTAGCAAATGCCAAGACAAAGATTAGATTCTTTAGGCTGTTCCCTGCCCTGAGGATGGTATGTATTGCAATAGAAACAGGGTTTTGTTGATTATCTGCAGTGAATGATCCAGGAAGAACAGGTGCTTTTTTCTGGTCTTTTGTCTGT
Source organism: Eubalaena glacialis (assembly GCF_028564815.1). Taxonomy (NCBI): domain Eukaryota; kingdom Metazoa; phylum Chordata; class Mammalia; order Artiodactyla; family Balaenidae; genus Eubalaena; species Eubalaena glacialis. The sequence goes on along the minus strand of NC_083722.1, from coordinate 39,108,993 downwards.
TTCCTCAGTAAAGAGAAAACGTGGGTGCTGTTTTCTCACAGGTAGAAAGTGGGTAAATGTCGAACAAAACCGTAATGGATCTTGTTGCTTGATCAACCAGCAGTGACACGGAAAACAGGCTTTTTATTCTGGGCTGCAGGGATTATTCAGAGTGCACTGGTTTAAAAGATGCTTTTTAACCAGTGCACTCTGACAACCTGCCCAGTGAGTGCAGTGTTTCTTCTCCAGTTCAGAAAGGCTAGGTATGAGTATCCCAGCATTGTCCCAGATAGGCTAGGTATGAGTATCCCAGCATTGTCCCAGTTGTTGATGACAGGGACTATTAGAATGGGATTTAAGAATATCACTTTCATGTTTTCTTGTGCTGATAAAATTATTTCATTGTCAGGCATCTACTTTATGCAAGCTTTTAAATTTTATTTATTTTTTATTTTTATTTTTGGTTGCGCGGCTTGTGGGATCTCAGTTCCCTGACCAGGGACCAAACCTGGGCCGACGGCAGTAAAAGAGGTCTTAACCACTGGACCGCCAGGGAATTCCCTATGCAAGCTTGATGAATGGATGAGTGACAGAATTTGGCCGATTCTGTAGCTTTGTGACTTTTCTAGATATATTTGTTCAGTTATTTCTCGTAATTTTACTTTTTATAAAAGGCAAAAGAAAAATTTCTAAAAGCCTCCCTAACTTCAAAATATTTCTGAAATGGCAACCATGGTGGTCCACAGAAGCTTCTGGGGGGCCTAAGGTGCATCTGCCAATAGCCTACACCTTGCTCTCAAGAACAGTGAGTTTCACCAAAGCAGGAGTGGATGTTTACTAATGACCAGTGCTGGGGACGATCTGAAATCTGTTTGAGTCACATGACTCAGCGTTTCACCTTCTGCTTTATCTTCAAGGAAACTCAGAATTCAACGTCTCCAATAAAGTAATGATTTTGGCTGACACTTAATAACTGCTTATCAGCCCTTTTCAAGTGGCTTTACCTTTCAATTCTTAAAGATGCCTCAAATATCATCTTTGAAAGTATACAGAAAAATTAATAAAACCAGCACTCCTCTAAACCGAGTTACTCTACTCCTTCCTCTGCCTTGGGCTGGAGCACAGGAATGGTTGTGATGCCGAAGCTTTACCAGTGACTAGCACTGAGCAGGTCAAGAGAGGTAAAAAGGCCTTACCATTTACATCCGAAATGTGAACCAGAAGGGTGTCTTTCCTAAATGCTTTCATTATCTTACATCTCTGTATTAGTTACCTGTTGCTGCGTAACAAATTACCCCTCAACTCAGTGGCTTAAAACATTTCAGTTTCTGTGGGTTAGGAATCAGCAAGGCTTAGCTAGGTGTCTCTGCCTCAAGGCTTCTCACAGGGCTGCAATTAAGGTGTTGGATCTGCTTCCAAGCTCAGTGGTTGTCTGCAGGACTCAACTTCTCACAGGTTGTTGGGCCAAAGGCCTGAGTTCCTTGCTGGCTGAGGGCCTCTCCAAAGGGCTATTCACCTGGCAACTTGCTTCCCCAGAGCAAGTCTTCCAAGACAGAGCAAGAGCAGGTGCACAGACAGAAGCACCCTTTGTAACCGAATCTAAGTGACATCCTGCTACTTTTGCCTTAATCTGATTGTTAGAACAGTCACAAAGTCCAGCCCACATTAAAGGTGAGGGAATTGCACAAGTGTGTGAATACCAGGAGGTGAGAATCATTGGAGTATTTTAAAAAGTTGTTTCTCATAGTTATTCATAATTAATTTTCTGCTGAAATGGGCATTTACTAGAATGCTTTACTGGAACAAAGATTAGATTCTAGTAACCTTACATGCTGATGGATACATGTTTGTTTTGTAATAAATTGCTGAAGATGAAGGGCCCTAACCCTCAAACTCATCCCACTTTTGCTATCTAACCTCAAGGATTTATAGTAGGGTCCACTAATTTCCAACACTGACCATACTTTTCTCTATATTTAGTAAATCCAAAGCAACCAATGAAATGTCTTAAGGGCACAACTTCTATGAACATAGCTCAAATTGCAGGCAGCTGATACACTGATAACACAATCCAGTTCTGCCAAATAGAGGGCAAGGCTTGTTATTGTATTATAATGGGCAACAACTAGATATGAATTAAGGACAAAAGAGAAGATTATGATAAAAAATTGAACTGGGGAGGATATAAAATCAGATTGATCATCTATGTATTGAAAACCCTCATCCCTTTACAAGGAATGGTACAGTCAGTAACAGAGTAGGTACTAATGTAAACTTGCTTACTTAGTTAAAACTTCTAAACACAAAATGATCTCAAATATTGTTTTTTTTTTAACTGAGATATTTCTGATATCATAAGGACTTGGTGTGGATTAATATTTGCACAAGGACTTAAAAGACAAATGCTTATCACTTTAGTTTTAAAATTCCATCTTTTAAAAACAAGACTTCAGTGACATAAAAACAAACTTCCTCCTCAGTAGGTCTCAAGGTTCATATATTGTAAGTTTACATATCTTTTCATATTGATTTGAAGACTGAGAAAGAGCTGTAAATTATCAATGCTTTGCTAACTCCAACGGCACCAAATTGGTGGGCAAAACACAAAGGACTATTGAAACTTCTCTGGTGTCATAAGACCTTATTTACAGAGCAAATGTAAGTTTAAATTCTATTATCAATAAATCATCAATTTTTTGTGATACTCTAAGAGCAAATCACTTTCCTTATAAGGCCAAACTGGAAGACTCTTACAGGCGTCAAAAATAAAAGAATGAGCAGTAATGAAGTCGATTTGTAACCTGGGCCTGCTCTGGAGGAGCTAAATGGTCTCCCTGTGGACACTCAGGGCTGTAACTCCACCTCAGTTTGACAGTTCTTTTGAGATAGCTACAAGCTCCCTTAGAACTTAAGTTTTCCAAAACCCTGAGTTCAAGGTCCATACATTTAACACAAAGCTTAGAGGGACTGCCTAAGTTCATCAGTCTGATGAACATACTGGTTTGATGAATTCCAATTTAATTTTTTTTGGTTGTTTTTTAAACACGTTACATTCTCGTCAACACTACAGTATGAACACACTATGTATGTCTTAAGCATGGCTCAATTAAAACAAAAAAAACCAGTTTATGTAGTTCAGGGCTGGAGGACTTTTTATGAATAACATTAAAAATACCATAAATAGGGACTTCCTGGTGGCGCAGTGGTTGAGAGTTCGCCTGCCAATGCAGGGGACACGGGTTCAATCCCTGGTCCGGGAAGATCCCACATGCCACGGAGCAACTCAGCCTGTGTGCCACAACTACTGAGCCTGTGCTCTAGAGCCCGCAAGCCACAACTACTGAAGCCCATGCGCCCTAGAGCCCACACACAACTACTTAAGCCCACACGCTCTAGGGTCCACGTGCCACAACTACTGAGCCCGCGCACCTAGAGCCCGTGCTCCGCAACGAGAAGCCACCGCAATGAGAAGCCTGTACACGGTAACTAGAGAAAAGCCTGTGTGCAGCAACAAAGGCCCAACGCAGCCCAAAAATACCACAAATAAAAATGAAAGGCAAATTAAAAACTGGAAAATGTGATGGAAAAATGACAAAAATGTTACCAAATCATCAAATAGGGAAGCATGCCAAAAGAAAGCTAGGTAATTGTAGGCTAATAACCAAAAACTACAAATGGCCAATAAAACCCATGAAACAAGCTTCTGACTTCACTAGTCACCTAATATGCAAATTAAAACAAGATATTCCCCTTTTGGGGCAATCAAACTGGCTATTAGGAATAAAATGAGTGAGATTACAATAGGCCCATTCAAACACTGTTGGTCATAGCAAAACAGTCCAACTGTTCTCCACGTAAGTTGGGGAACATTTATTAAAAGCCTTAAAAACATGCTTACTCTCTGCCCCAGCCATTCCATTTCTAAGAATTTATACTGAGGGGTGAATGAGACAAGTATATGAAAACCTATGTATAATAGTGGTCATCAGTCCACTGCCTTTGAGTTCACAAAACTTTGACATTTTGCACTTTGTGATCTGTGGGGAAAAAAAGCAACCCACAAATACTGCAAAAATGGTATCAAATGTAGGGAATAACAATTTTCTTAGAATTTTCCAAAATGTATTTTGTTAAATCCCACCCCACACCCAATTTAAAGATAGAAGCAAAGCTACAAACCCCACAAAATGGCATGTGTTTAAGTTATACAGTTTCATGGCATATTTAAATTCAAAAAGCAACTCAACCAACTCTTTCCTCCATTCTGAAGCTAGGTCAGATCAACTTGGGCAACAAATAAACAGAAATCTCCTGGAAACATGTAGGTTATTAAATAATTTGTTTATTGTACTGCATTTACAAAGAAAACAGACAATGCAACCAGTAGAAAGAATAAAAATGTGTTTGGGGTTTTATTTTTTACTGACAGCAAATAGAAATCCTTTAGTGAGATCCTGGTAATTTGACAATGTTATGATTGAGTTCAGGAAAGGTACATGGGGTGCTTGGAAGATCAAATTCTACAGCTGCCTCTTTCTACGGCTTTTAATTCATCTGGCTCCTTAAGTGATAGAGGAAAAGCCCTTATTTGGTGGGAAAACATTTCCAAAAAGTTACAGGTTCTCTCTTATTAAAATTTCTCTTCACGTCAGTTGTTAAATCAGGGCCTTCTATTTGTGTGTTTGGTTAGTTCACCTTAACGTCATCACCAGAATTCCTGTAATTCCACAATTGTGATTTTACAACATAGAAAAGAATTCAGTTCTAGTCTGGTATTGCTTTAGATGTATATATCGCTGAAAACCCAAAGTGGATTAGAATTGCTGAAGGATTTTCCCTGCCGTTGTTTGATACAATCTATTTTCTTTATTCTTGATAGGTGCATAGAACAGCCTCACTTAAAATTCTTTCTATAGGAACATGTCTGATTTCAGAACTATCCATCAAGGATCCGATGAATGGCTGGCCAGTTATTCAGGGTAATATGTTTACGAGTTAAATGGATTGCATAATTGCACCACTTTTTCCTTTGCCTTTGTTGGTAGATAAATGACAGAATCTAGATTCCAATCTCCTGAATAGGAAGCTGGCTACCTAACAGTCTCATCGGTGCTTTGCTAGTAGAGCCTCAAGTTGCACCTCCTTGGCTTTCTGTAAATCAGAGTCCCGTAGCCGCTTCTGGAGAATGCTGTAATCCCCAAGGCCCACTTGGTCCGTGCAGAACAAGCAGCTGTGACCCCAATCCTGCCCCTCTTTTGCTTTTCAATACGACCCGAGGAATATATGTAATGTCTAGGGCAAGTCTAGGAGAGGCCCATCCTAAAATAAGATTCACAAAGCCTTTTCTCATTAAAAAAAAAAAAAAAGCCTCAAGTACATTTCAATCATCTCAAAATTTAAAACTTACATTATACAAAGAAATAGCAGCAGAGAATGGCTAACCTTAAACCAAACAGAAAGAGAAAAAAAACCCCTACAACTCTCAAAATAAACAACAATGAAAAAAGTGCCATCCCACCCCCTCCCCTTCGTTCTTGTATCCTGGGATTTCATTTAAGACCTGAAGCCTCTGAGAAAATGAGAAAGGCAAAGCCGTAGGGGGAAACTGCTTCAAGGCTGAATTCTGGACAAGGTAAAGAAAAAGCTGTAAATAAAAGTTGGGGACTGTTTGTAAAAGAACCGAGAACTCTAGGACAGTTTCTTCTCAGATGGGAAATCTCTGAAATCCAGTTTTCCTTTCTAGAGTCATCCTGAATTCTTTAGTTATGGGGCAATAAACTCAAGTGCAATGAGTAAAGTGCCAGCCAGGGATTAAAAAACAAAAACAAAAAACAAAACAAACAGCCAATCAAAGTAACTCTGCTGGTAGGGTACAGAAGAGACATAGGAAAGGACAGTTTGCAGAATATATGTGGTTCTGAAGAAATTACTAGTCAGTGGTTCCATTTTTGTTTCCATCAAAAATCAGACTGAAGATTCGAGGATCTTAGAGTTATTAAAGGATGAAAGGAATTTGACAGTGCTTTGAACAGTGATAAAATGGTACCCAAATTTGGTGTTTATACAGCTTATTTAAAAAGATAGCAGTTTAAAAGTCGCAGAAAAAAATGTGAACATAGAAAACAACAGAAACAATCCAGGAAGATGATGCAGCCTGGATACAGCAAGTTTAATGTCTCTGCTGTACACAGAAGTAATACCCTTTCCCCTTCTCATCCTTATGCTGGCAATAGGATATGCACTAGAAAATTTGACTCTTAGAGTCAGTGAATAAAAGGATGAGCTCATACATCTTCATAGCTCTTTTTAAAAGGATGCTTATAATTTAAAGGATGTCCTAATGGAAAGACAAGGGTACAGGGGTGAGAGGCTGTTTCACATTTTAGTCCATTAGTCTTTGGCAGAACCCAATCAAGGCCAAATTCACCTAGGATGCCCAATGGCTGTGGGGGGATCTCCACAGGGTCAAATAAGCAAACCCAAATGAACATGTTGGATTCAACAAAAAACAAAAAACACCCTAGAAACCCTTGAAGGAAGAGCTTCACCCTGAAAAGGGAAGAGGGAAATGCTTGGAGGGGAGGGGCAGAGGGCCAGCATGTGATCTCTGATGCGGTGCTGGGCTGGGGCTTAGGAGTTGAGCCAAGGGTGCCGGAGACAATCAGCGGCAGTGGCCCTCTTCTCGGGGATCAGCTCCAACATGGGCAGTAAGAAATCTGTGAAACCAGCTGCCTCTTCCTGAGACCACTCATACTTCTCCACTAGAACCTCAAAAAGGCCCCAGGGTTTCAGCTTCGTGATGTGTTTCAGGTCACCTACAGTAAAGAGAGTACAAAAGAAACTGACCAACATTGACAAGTGACAAGATCCTTTTGTGGAAATCCAGGAACTAATCCAGATAGTCTAAAAAGAATCAAATTTTGCCATCAGAATCTAATCCTTCTCCATTCACAAAGCACATCTCTTCTCTAATGCATTCCTTGGAAAGAAGTGTCTCCATTTTTCACGAGGGCCTAAAAATTTTAAATAATTTTTTTCTCCACCATTGCAGGATTTTTTGTCCCTATCAAATTTGGCAGGCCTATCAGGAACTAGGTATTCACTAAAATGAATATTAAATGCCTATATACTCAGCGTGGTCTTATACGGTGTTCAGAGGCAATTTATCACCACATACCAAGAATAATTTGCTTGTACTCTTTTTTTTGGCTCAATAGTTTAGCAAATGTTGCTTCGAAATAAGGCAGTAATTAAAAAACAAAGAGCTAAAACTATGTCAAATGTATAAAAGTAACAAAACTAAAAGAACAAATAAACTTTCAGATACAGCTGCATCACACTCTGTACTATTCTGGAACATGACTTTTTGCCTCCTTGAAACAATGTTTTTTTAAAAAGATAGTCAATGATCAGTGACTTGTTAAGGTAAATGCTGCTTTAAATTTTTTTTCTTACATGACACTTATTTGAAGTCTCTTCTGTGGGCAGTTGAGTGCCTAATTACCTACTTGGTACGTGCATGCCGTTAATTTGACTTTGCACACAAGGAAGAACCTATGAAGCACTTCACCATTTTCCTGCCCCAAAGAGAAACATTAAGAAATTTTCTGAGGGTGCCTGCTGTCAAGTGTTGAGAAAGATGATTTTTCTCAGCACTAGTGTAGACGTTGTGAGGAAAAGGGGAACCACGGAAAAAAGGCCAGACAGTTTTCTAGTCCCTTCTAGGTCAGGGTTTCATACTTAAGCTTTTAAATTTATTTAGAATGCATAAGAAATTCATACTTAAATACGTCAATATATATTATCTAGGCGAAAATTTGAGGTGAGAGTTTTACCTTGTTTTTTCTTCACTAATAAGTGATAACATAACTTACGCAATTGAAAGTATAAAGTTAATTCATATGACTGATGTGTTGAAGTGACTGTGTTAGGTATCATGGACTACAAGGTGAGATGTGGTCCTGCCCTTAAAAAGCTGAAACTACTTGCCCTTTGATAGAAATGCCTCAGCAAAATCTGCCCATTATTCAGAAGTCCTGTAGTAGGAGTAATCAACCATGTGCCAGCTACTATACACATAGTAACTAACTTAATATGAAGTAATCTCCATTTATAAAGCAGCAAACTGAGGTTGTGCCAAAGGCCACATAAGTAGTGGAGCAGCTGGGATCTGAACCCAGGCAGTCTAGCTCCAGGGTCTGCTAAGTCACAGCTCAGCATTCAAGGTAGGACCATCCTTCTGTAGATGTTGAGAACACGTACCCAAGCTGTACTTACCTCTTCATTGTTAAACACTTTTGTCCCCTTAATGTTTGGGAACAAACACATTTATTTTACCTTTTTTGGTGAAAAATTCCTTGGAATATTTTCCTGCCACAATGAGCTTGCGAGGCACCTTCCCCAGAAGTTCTATGATCAATGCAATGTGATCTGTATGTTTTGAACATTTCAAGAGGGGGAAAAAAGATATACATAACAGGGGTAACAAATGCAGTTCTAGATATTGGCAGAAAGAGTAGCATGCACACCTCTTTATAAAGCATTTCAGCTTGCTTTCTGTCCTAAATGGGAAGAAGAGGACTCTATCCATCTAATGGAGAATCCAGAAAACCATTAAAATTCAGGTACCCACTCCAGTGGGACTTGAGTGATAACTAAAAACAATCTTGGTGTGAATGCTCTGCTTCCTGAAGTTGCATCCCTGGGGCCTAGATGAAAACTCATGTTAACAATACTACCTCTGCGATTGAAGAAGTCCTGTGAATATTTCCCACTGAGGGCAAAGCGTCTTGGTATTCTGCCTATCAGCTCTATAATGTGCGCAATGTGGTCTAAAATAGAAGGGTAAGAAGAACAGGATCAAGGACAAGCTGCAAAAGAGGTTTTTCTATGAATAGCTTTTTCAAGAACTAGCTGTTTAAAAGTAAGTACAAATAAAACCGAGGATACTCAAGGGAAGACTGGGAAGGCCAAGAATTATTTCCGGTGGTTGGTCACCTGATAGTAGTTGGCAAGTCACATTCTGGAGTTTGGAGGCTTATCTATAATATTTTATTTCTATTTTGTCTATATCTAGGTCCAGGTGGGTTCTTCAGCTAAGCTAAAAGAGTGTAGCAATATGCTTTAGACATTCTAAGACAGACATTTATTTATAATAGTGCTCTGGGCTTCAGAGAGTAATAATATCACTTTAAGAATGTTCATGATAAAGCACTCACATATGATCGAGTTTTCACAATCACCCTGTAAAACAGGCCAAAAATTAATACCCCATTTTAAAGGTGAAAAGTGGAACCTCAGGGAGAACGGCCTACTTGAAGCCACAAGGCCAATAAGAGCTAGAACTCAAATGAAAACCACTACCATATCATGTCTAGTCCAGAGGTGTTTTTGTTTTCTTTGTCTGTTTTTTAATTTAATAAATCACATTATTAAAGAAAAAATTAGCACAAACATTTAAAGTATAGCTACTTGACTATCTTTGGCCACTAAAATGTTGAAGTCACGTAGTGCCTTGTAGCCGTCACCGCAGGCATACGGACTGTGAGCACCGCCAGGGAGGTGGGCAGTCTGTCACCAGGAGACGAGCCTGGGACCAGCCAGCATCCACACCTACAGACAGGTCTATTACCTTTTTCTGCAGGTGACAAAAAGTAAAAATATGAAGAGGCTTTAAAAAGTGATGGCTCCTAGCCACAAAACAGCTTTAAAAATGACTTTAAGCCTGTAGTTACAAAATCCAGGTCAAAAGGAATCACTTAAAACTTCCAATAATGTATCTTAGAGGAAAATAATATGCTAGAGACATACACTTATCTGGGAATTTGTGAAGGTTTCAGGTCATATCTATTTCTCATGTAAAGGACTCAGTGGTGTCATTTTAAAAGAACTTTATATTTATGAATTCACTATAACTTTTGGGCAGTTTTTACTGTATTTATGGTTTGGTAACAAGTATTTGGCTGCCAAAAAATTTCTGCCAATTTTAGGCAGGATCTGCAAGTAAATATCTTTGTATAAATTAACTATAAATGAGACTATAATTTGTCTTACTGTAAACTTCCAAGTAAAGTATTGGTTCTTTTAATATTTTTCCTATACCAAGGAATTATTTTTCCCTTAAAATTGTTATATTACTTTAAATTCCAGCAACCTATCTCTGGCTTATCAATTAATCATAGGATTAATATATCTGACAGGCAAAATTATCAACTATTATTCCAAGATTTAGGGTTGTGGAATGTCCCTAATAACAGAGAACATGCTACTTAGGCCCCAGTCTTACCATGACTTGTAACACTATGCATACACTAGCCAGGAGACAGGGTTTGCTTTTTCCTGCTCCTATGGGCCAAACAGTAGTAATCTGAGGTTTTATCTAAGGGCTGGAATAGGAGGGAATAAATTAGGATATAAATATCTAGGGTAACTGGTTCTCCCTTTTCCCTTACTTGAGTCTTTTCATATACATTTCAATTTTCAGGTTTGGTAGCATAAGATCCTGTACAATGTAATTCTAGCCACTATATGAGTCTGTACCACACACTATTTATAGGGAATCCAAGCAAGCAGATAACAGGGAAAAATCAACTGTGTACACAGGTAGTAATTACAGTAAAAGGGGCTTATATACAGAAAACATGTCCAAACTGTACCCACTAAAACAGGCATATGGCTATGGTGATTAGTTAGCAGAGCATTTTTCAAACAGTACTTATTAGGAATATCAGCAGGCCTTACTAACATTGCCTTTTGACATCCCAGGGGACCAGTTTGAGAAATAGCATTGTTGGTTCCATAAAGCACAGAACCTGACTTCCCAAAGAATCAAGGAAAGCACAGAAAGTAAAAGACATATTTTCCACATTGGGAGGGTACACTGGTAGTGCGCTCTCAAAGTAATCCCCATTAATCCTGAAAATAAAAGCGCCAAAACTGTATAATAAAGAAGGTAAAACATTCCTTTAATAAAGTGTTTTTATTCACATTATTATTTCATCTAGTTACTTGAATGCCACCATGATTTAAAAAAAATCATCACACATTTAGTTGTCTGCTTTCACAGCCTCTCAGAGCATCTGACACCTTGGGCTTTTCCCACTGGTATTGCAAAATATAAATCAATAATATTTTGTTTTAAAATGGAATTCTAAATGTTAGTATCATTTAAAAGGAAAAATACAGCTTTAATTTTCAGAAAGGAGAAAAAAGAATGCTAAATGTTGTACAATTTATATAGACAAATAGGATATATTCCCTGCATTCAGGTAGTGTGTATCTGTTAAAATCGACTTCCAAATAAAGTTGCAAGCTAACTGGGCAACAAGCTGATGAACAGGTAGATCCAAACTGGGTAAAGAATGAATCACTGATTTACACAGGAAGGAAAATGACTAGATGTTTTATAAGAAACCTGGCAAATACTGGGTTGGCCAAAAGGTTCATTCGGGTTTTTACGTAAGATGGCTCTAGTAGCACTTAGTTGTCTTTAACTTCATTCGAAACAATTTTGTTAGATTGTATGTGACAGCTTGTCTTATCAGTGTGCATTTAAAAAAAAGACTTATCAAAATTGGTGAATTTTTGTGAAAAAAGCAACATTTTCGGCATATTATGCTTTATTATTTCAAGAAAGGTAAAAACGCAACTGAAACGCAAAAAAAGATCTGGGCACTGTATGCAGAAGGTACTGTGACTGACTGAATGTGTCAAAAGTGTTTTGTGAAGTTTCATGTTGGAGATTTCTCGCTGGATGATGCTCCATGGTCGGGCAGACCAGTTGAAGTTGATAACGATCAATCGAAACATTGAGAACAATCAACGTTATACCACGCGGGAGACAGTCGACATACTCAAAATATCCAAATCAAGTGCTGAAAATCATTTGCACCAGCTAGGTTATGTTAAACGCTTTGATGTTTGGGTTCCACGTAAGTTAAGCGAAAAAAACCTTCTTGACCGTATTTCTGCAAGCGATTTTCTACTTAAATGTAATGAAAATGTTCCGTTTTTAAAACAAATTGTGACGGGCGATGAAAAGTGGATACTGTACAATAATGTGGAACAGAAGAGATCGTGGGACAAGTGAAATGAACCACCACCAATCACACCAAAGGCTGGTCTTCATCCAAAGAAGGTGATGTTGTGTACATGGTGGGATTGGAAGGGTGTCCTCTATTATGAGCTCCTTCCAGAAAACCAAACGATTAATTTCAACAAGTACTGCTCCCAATAAGACCAACTGAAAGCAGCACTCGACGAAAAGCGTCCAGAATTAGTCAACGGAAAATGTATAATCTTCCATCAAGATAACGCAAGACCGCATGTTTCTTTGATGACCAGGCAAAAAATGTTACAGCTTGGTTGGGAAGTTCTGATTCATCTGCTGTATTCACCAGACATTGCATCTTCAGATTTCCATTTATTTCAGTCTTTACAAAATTCTTCTAATGGAAAAAATTTCAATCCCCTGGAAGACACTTGGAACAGTTCTTTGCTCAAAAAGATAAAAGTTTTGGGAAAACTGAATTATGAAGTTGCCTGAAAAATGGCAGAAGGTAGTGGAACAAAAGGGTGAGTGCTTTGTTCAATAAAGTTCTTGGTGAAAATGAAAAATGTGTCTTTTATTTTTACTTAAAAACCGAAGGCACTTTTTGGCCAACCCAATACAAGTTTTAGTTTAACCAATTGTGGCCTTTTCTCTAATTCTTATATAGAATTTTTTAATATCTATTATAAAATATCTAGTATACCTAATACTTAATATAAAATATCTTATATTTCTATCTTTTCTGGGACTTATATATACTTAGCACACTAAGAAGACTAAGGCTCTTCAGTACTAGCAAATTACATTAGCCACCGTGCACAGACATCCTTGGTTGAGGGGACTTACCTTCATCTCGAGTGTACTCTTCCCCTGAATGAGGTTCAAATAAATAGTCGCCTGTGGCCAGTTCAAAGGCCTAAGAAAAAGAGGAAAGCTTATGAAAGCATAAAAAAAAAGACGTTTAGGAAGTTTACTGCTATTTGGCTCAATTTTAAGTAATTTTTTCTTCTTGGAAAACCTGCAAATGATTTAAAAAATTTTCTAAGATTATTCCTAAAAAGCTTTCCTTTCACACCTGTACCTTAATAAAATGGAGCAGGAAAACTGCAAAAACTCAGTTAATATCAATATGTGGATTATTCCAAGCCCTGTACACCCCAATCCTTCAATCAGTAATTCAGCTCTCTTAAGTTTCTCTTTTTGCTCAGAGAGGGGCATATCTACGGTGATTCTAAGTTATTAAATTATTCATGAGATGAACATGAATAACTTATAACTTCACATGGCTAGAAATTACGATTCTGTATCTAAAATCAAAACCAAAAAAATTCAGACATTTTTCTACCTATAACTCTTCAGTGTTTGGTAAAAAGTACATTTTTAAAGTTTTGCTTTGGAAAGCACTTACTAAACTGTCCCAGATAGAGAGTTACCAATTCCTAGGTCTATAGAACATCAGAAAAAGATTAAGTATAAATGGAGTCAGGAGCTACTCATATTGACCAGCAGGTTAGCATTCACCAACCAGGAAAAGGCACATGTCCCCTATAACAAGAAAATGTCTTGTAAACAGTGTTTGAGAGGGACTGAAAAAGTGATTTCCTCAGGAATAAGTGTCAACCAGTACAGAAGGACAGCATGTGAGTGATGGGGCTATATTAATTTTTCACTGACAAAAAATAAAGCAAGTAATTTAACAGCAGTTTTAAAAAGGACCTTATTGATATAAAAAGTACAGTTATAAGTCAATTGCTAGCCATGGGCCAGTTTTGGTTGACTTAATGGTACTAAGTAGCCCAGACAATCTCAAGAACTGTGGAGTGGATTTAGTTGGGGCACATTCTCAATTCAGACCCATGTCTAGGTCTTGGTGGTTTGCCAGTGTTACGATAGAATAGTCTTTCTCAAAAATGTATAACCTGGGCTGTACCACTGCCCAGAGCAAGGTCACAAAAGCAGAAGTTTCAGGATTGTCTCTAAAATGTCAGAGATGCTGTGGCTTCTTGCTAGGCATAGCTTGCTTTACATGCTAGCAGTCTGTTATGAAACTGAACTACACTGATAGAACAGATACCTGTTTCACCCTCTAATTATCCTGAGGTTTACGGTCTCAAAGCAGAACAGAAACAATTTGTGATTCTTATTCATCAAAGTTTGTCAGTCTCTTCTGAAACCAGTACTTTAATTTTTCCATCTCATAGTGGGGGATTCAGTGAAGATATTAAAGCTAAAAAAAAAAAAAAGTAGATAGTTTTCTAAAAGTTTAAAATATTCTAAAATTTTCCACCTAGATACTTACAACTAGTTACCTAAAGTTCTCTAAAAGAACTTTATTTTTGGAACATAAGGTAGTTGCTAGTAGTTACAATTTTATAAATAACAGTAAAAAAACCAAACCAAACCGAAAGATCACAACATCAGAAATGAAAACTAGTAGAAACTCTAGATTACAAAACACCTAGTTGAACATCTTTCCTTTACAGATGAGAAAACTGACCAGAACGGAAAGGCCAAGTCCATCCTAAAATCCATGGCTCCTGGTGCCCACGCCTGTGCTTGTCTCACACTGACCAAAGGGCCTATTTTACGTCAGTCAGAGTCATGCTAACAGACAGAGGTAAAATCAGGGAAGGTATAATAAATCCAGTGTGCTGGTACATCCAGATAATGGAATATTATTCAGTGACAAAAAGGAATGAGCTATCAAGTCATGAAAAGACATGGAGGAACCGTAAATGATATTATAAAGTGAAAAAAAGCTAACCTGAATTATACTGTATGATTCCAACTATGACATTCTGGAGAAGGCAAAACTATAGAGACAATAAAAACATCAGTGGTGGCCAGGGGTTGGCAGGGGGTGCAGATGGATGAAGAGGCAGAGCACAGAGGATTCTTAGGGCAGTGAAACTATGCTGTATGATACTATAATAGTAGATACATGTCATTACAAATTTGTCAAAGTCCATAGAACGTTTGGAGAATTTTAAAACATCTATTCTTTACTAATTCTTAATGTTTTTCACAGAGCATTCCCTTCTTATAACTGTCCTTCTAACTTTGTAGTCTCAATCACTGAAGTGGTAGGCAATCTCATAACTTGCCTTTTTACCTCAGAAAGGGTCCCAATCTTTCCATCAATTAATTGTACTAGATGAAGGATGATCCATCTCTCCAGGCACTTCTGACATTTCAAGATTTATTTTTATTCTCTGAGCATGGTGAAATTTAAAGCACTTTTTCTACATCTATTAGCAAAATGAGAGAAATTTGGGGGAACAAATGGGGCTCAAGTTTTCATGATATTGTCTCAAGTCAGGTAAGTGCTTTCCCTCCTTTGGTTAAGAAAATTCCTGCACATGAGTTGGTACAAAGAGGGGCCAAGGTTAATCCACCCCCCTTTCATCTTTTTTGCCTTTTTGCCTTCTTAAGCCTGACACTGTACATACTATGTTACATAGCAAGCAGGACCTACTGCCCTCAATTAACCCACTACTAAGAACCACATCATAATAAATCAGATGCCACCTACAAACTAGCTGTATTTTGTATGGCGGCATCTCTATCAATTATTTCCTCTACCAACTCAATCCAAATCAAATTCCTCAACACAAAGCTTTAAAGTATGGCGAGAAAGAAGATTTTCTTCCAATGTTCTTTCATCTTGTGCACACAATACCAAATCATCTTCAATTTAGACAGCCCTCCCCCTTAAAAGACCACAGACATGCCATAACAAAATAATTTAGAAGGTCATGCCATATTAACAACATGGTTTTAACTTTATTATCTTTGGAAGACAAAGGTTTTCAGGAATGTGGGCGTCAAAGAAATCTATGACCCAAAACAGGTTGGGGCTTCCAGTCTGTCCTTTCTCTTTTAAGTTTTCCCCAAAGTTGACTGTAAATACTAAATGTTACTTGAAATGACAGTTTAATATGTTTCTGATTTAGTTCACTCATTTGATGGTCCACAAATATTTATTAAGTACTATTGTATACTAAAGAATTTGTTTGATCTTGTTCTGTTTCCCGGGAGGAAGCCTCTCAACTCTTGGGCTTTCCAAGTGATAAATGCGCCTTTTGTTATTCATGGTGGGCCCCTTCGGACCACACTTAAGTTTATACTGATGAGGTGACTCACAGTGGGCCCCTAGACACAGTTTCAAGAGGGGGGCTGGATATGCCACCAAGTTGGACAAGACCAACTGTACAATTAGAGGGTTGAGGCTTTGGGCTGAGTGTTGTCAAAACTGACCCCCCAACCTCTCGGGAAGGGAAGGGGGCTGGAGACTGAGTTCAACCACATGACCAATGATTCAATAAATCATGCCCAAGTAACGAAATCTCAGTAAAAACTTTGGGCATCTAAAGCTTGGGTGAACTTCCCTGGTTGGTGATACACACTGACGTGCCAGGAAACTGATGTGTCCTAAGGACACAGAAGCTTCACCTTTGGTACCCTCTCAGACCTCACTGTATGCATGTCTTCATCTGGCTGGTCCTGATTTGTAACGTTTGTATCAAAACTGTAATATTTTAGCACTTCCCTGAGTTCTGTGAGTCATTCTAGCAAACTACTGAATCTGAAAGGACAGTGGAAACTCCCAATTTGTAGCCAGATGGTCAGGAGGTGAAGGTGGCCTGTGGACCCCAGAGCTTGCAGCTGGTGTCTGAAGTGAGGGTAGTCTTGTGGAAAACTATGCCTTTAATCTGTGAAGTCTGTGATAACTCTGGGAAGTTAGCATTAGCAGTGCATTGCACCCACTCAAAATGTCCCAGGTCCTGCACCACACACTTAGCTATACATTATAGACATGGTTCCTGCCAGTACTTATAATAAGTGGAAGGGAAAAAAGTAAATCCACAATTACAAATTGAAGAGTACACTCCACTTCAGGAAACAATATGTTCCAACATGAGGCTATCTGTGGGAAGTCATTTAATATCAACTAAGTCTGACTACTTGAGTAGTTGCCTGACAAGGACAAAGCAGCAACTTATGAATCCATGGATGACTGAGCTTCATATCCTGTGAGGTGCAAAGATGGTGAGTGACTGCTAAACTGTACAGAATGAAGCAGTTTCCAGGGTTTTCCCTAATCTGAAAATAGATCAGAGCTGAGAGGGCAAGGGTAAGGGTAACCTCTCCTCATCAAAAGAAACACCCTGTCTGAGCAGTTGTTTTTAGCCACCCCGCAACCCCAATCTGTAGTAGGAAACATTTGGTTCCTTCACCTAACAGGAATTTGGCAGGAAACGAACGGAATGTCAGATGTTTGTAACTAAGCTTTTAAATTCAGACCTTTCCAGACACGGGATTCAGAGTGCCAGTGATGAGTCAGAAAAAAAATCCTTTTCTGTTAATCAGCTGGTCTACTGAAATTAGCAAATTACCACATAACAAGTTTAAGTCAATGGGAAAAACATTACCATGCAGGCTGTGCTCCAAATGTCAGCAGGGGTATTATAGCCAGATCCTATCAGAACTTCCAAGGAGCGATACTGCCTTGTTTGAATATCTTCTGTGAAATGTTTGTGCTGAGTAAGTGAAGAAAGAAACAGTATTTAAAAATTCCTTTATTCTAAAAAGTAACAAGTCATGATTGCTTAATAATGGAGATTAAAATAAGTTCAGGGAGCTTTCCCCAAACCAAAGTTCCCATGTGGCTAATTTCTTAAGTATCATTTAGATGTTATTAGCTCCAAACAGCACTTTTCTTTATATGCTGTCTACTCCAAATTATTTCTCTAAACATGAGTCTGAACTTAATATAGATACACAGGTTAGGGAATAACAATCGCTTTTTAAGAAATGGAAAACTATTACCCCAAACAAAAATTAAGTTGTTCATTTGTCTAAAATTAATAACTTGCATTTCAACAAATAAATGATACCAATTTAGGTTCAGTTCAAACTCTTCTTGCTGTGTGCTCATTATAGGAAAATAAAAGATGTAAGTTTCAAGTTTTAAGAACCTTATAAACACCACCTATAAAGACTTCTTGCCCTCATTCTCTTTTGCCTCCCTCACTCCTCCAAAAATATCAAACACGAATCTTGGGGAAACAGAGACCATGTTAAGCACCAAGGGGATGCAATCAGCAAAACGTTTCTTTAACACATGTATGGGAAAGAAAGGGAAAACCTCTATATAAAAGCAACTTAAGAGACACAGCACCCAGTCTGGCATTCATGGATTTTATTTGGATCTTGTTCTAAACAAACAAAATTAGAAGAATGTTTATGAGATAACTGGCAAAACTGACTGAATATTTGATATCAGTGAACTGTCAACCTTTTTAGGTGTAACAATGGTGTCATGGTTACCTTAAAATCATTTTTTAATCGTACAGATGAACCGGGCTGCAGGGCAGAAGTTGAGACACAGATGTAGAGAACAAACATATGGACACCAAGGGTGGGAAAACTGCGGTGGGGTGGGGATGGTGGTGTGTTGAATTGGGCGATTGGGATTGACATGTATAAAGTGATGTGTATAAAATTGATGACTGATTAAAAAAAAAAGAATTCGCCTGCCAATGCAGGGGACACGGGTTCGAGCCCTGGTCCCGGAAGATCCCACATGCCGCGGATCAACTAAGCCCGTGTACCACAAGTACTGAGCCTGCGTTCTACAGCCCGCGAGCCACAACTACTGAGCCCGCATGCCACAACTACTGAAGCCCGCGCGCCTAGAGCCCGTGCTCCACAACAAGAGAAGCCACCGCAGTGAGAAGCCCGCACACTGCTGTGAAGAGTAGCCCCCACTTGCCACAACTAGAGGAAGCCCACGCGCAGCAACGAAGACCCAACGCAGCCAAAAATAAATAAATAAAATAAATACATTTATTAAAAAAAAAAAAAAAGAATCATTTTTTAGAAAGCCATATTTACAAATGAAAATAAGATGCCTGGGATATACTTCAAAATGACCTGGAGTGGGTGGCAGGGTGGGGATATAGGTGAAAAACAGGCAATGAGTTGATAATTGCTGGGTGACACTAGGATAACGGCAGGGGAGTTCATTCTACTCTCTACTTTTGTATAGGTTTGAAATTTTCCATAATAAAAAATAATACAGAAAAAAGAAGCTTCAAATGAGTCATACACAGGAAACAAAATTCAGATAATACTACAACATGTAGTATGAAAGATGATTTTCTAATCCTATTAAAATTAAAAAAAAAAAAAAAAGGAACAGCATTTGTGAACAGGAGAAATTAGGCAGAGAAAGCTTCAGGTAGAAAAACCAGCATTGACCAGAGCTCCACAGGGTAGTACTGGACTAAATGTGCAAAAGAGCAAAAAGTACTTCAGGTGGAGGGAACATCATAAATAAAGGCACAGAAAGACATTTGCTAAAGCCAAACATAGCTAACTGCTAGGTTGAAGAGTTTCGATTTCATCTGGCAGACAAGAGAACACCACTGCACGTTAGTCAACAGGACAGTGTCCTGTAAGAAGACTGATAGGACCTCTGAGAACACCATTCCAGTAATCCTCTGGTTTGTGGCCAGATTTAGGCTTAGTAATGAACATCTGAACAATGGCTGTGGAAATAGGAGAAGGATGAGTTAAAACCAAGGACATTCACAGAAAGAATGAGCACAATTTAAAAATTCAATTCAAGTGGGAGACAGGAGGAAGAGTCAAAAAGAACTTTGTGGTAGAGGCTGTCGACAAAAACACGGATGGAGAGACTTAGAGAGGGAAGTGGTTTTACAGGAAAACAATGGGTTCAGATACTGAGTTTGAAATGGAAATGTACTACAGGTGATACAGTTAGAAAAATGAACATGCTGTTCAAGGGAGTTGTCTTTACTCATCGTGCCTCACTACTGCTTTACAAATACACTGTAAATGATAAATGAGGTCAAGAATCAGCAAAAGTAAAGAAGGTGGACTGGAAACATACACATCCACTCACTCCTGAAACTCCACTTTTGTAGCGAATCCAGTGTTAATTTTTAAAGCATAAACTGACAAAGACAGAGAAGGCAAAGAAGTCAGAGCAATACTATTTAGAAGCTGGAAAGCAGAGAGATCACTGGCAAGTGTCTTAATGGATCCAAGAAAGCTGAATAAGCCACTGGTGAAAGCGGAGAAGCAGCGTGAGGCATTCCACAGGAGTCCTCCCAAGGCTCAGGATTCGGTGGTATCAGGTATCTCTGGAAGTAGCAGGGAGGGTGGGATTCAACAAAGGAATACTGCTTTAGAGTATCTTTTAAAGAAACAGAGCTCCAGAACACAGGGCATGATGCAGTATAACAGCCTTTCCCTGGCCTGACAGACACTTAGAGGTTTTCTCTGGAGTGGGTAAAACAGTTTCTGGAGGATGCTCGGCATGGTTGAGGGGAGAGTACTATTCTGAAAACAGGGAAATTAAGTGACTATATGTAATTGCATATTGAACTCCAGTTTTCTTGCTTAACTCAGTTTCCAAAACACTAGCAGCCAGGCATTCACTCCCCGGGTAAGAGATCTGAGGAAGACTGTAAGTTTTCTGTGGGAAGTATGACCAATCCAAGACCCTGACATCTGAGGATGAAATGAAATAGCTCAGACACATCATTTTATAGTGAATGACAGTCAACAAGACCCACCCAGGCACAAAGCTTCCAAACGGCTTTCTGGCACTCCATTCATATGGTCAGTTTTTTGTTTAATGATCCTGAACAAAGAAGGCAAGAGACACTATGTAAAGAAGAAGAGGACTTCCCTGGTGGCGCAGTGGTTAAGAATCCACTTGCCAATGCAGGCGACATGGGTTTGATCCCTGGTCCAGGAAGATCCCACATGCCGTGGAGCAACTAAGCCTGTGCGCCACAACTACTGAGCCTGTGCTCTAGAGCCCGCGAGCCACAACTACTGAGCCCACGTGCCGCAACTACTGAAGCCCACGCGCCTAGAGCCTGTGCTCTGCAACAAGAGAAGCCACCACACCGCAACAAAGAGCAGACCTTGCTCACCGCTACTAGAGAAAGCCCGCATGCAGCAACGAACACCCAAAGCAGACAAAAAAAAAATCAGACACCTGTGAATTACAGGTTGGTAAAATGAATATTTAAAAAAAAAAGAAGAAAATGTCAAAAATGAAAAAATAATCAATATCCTCTCAGAGATAATCAGGGAACCAAAGAACTCTTGGAAAGTAAGGATATAATAGGAGAAATAAGAAAAAATAAGGCTTAAAAGAACAAGCTGAGAAACCTCCCAGAAAATAAGCAAAAAGAAAAATACTAGAAAATAGGAGAGAAAGGTAAGAAAATGAGAGAGCCTGCATAAATCTAACATTTGAATAATGAGATTTCAGAGCTAGAGAATTAAAAAAAAGAAAAAAAATCAAGAAAGAATCAAAACCAAAGAACCAGAGTTTCAATACTGAAAGTGCACACTGGGTCCCTTAGCTAATCGATCAAAACAGACCTCATGAGGCACATCGCTGTGAAATGATCCTGCAGACTTTCACAGGGGAAAAGGCTTCATACAAAGGTCCAAGAATCAGAATGACTTTGGTCTTTTAGCAGCAATAAGACGGGAAACTAGAAAACAATGGCGCAATGACAAACATTCTGAGGGAAAACGATTTTCAACCTAGAATTTTACATGCAGCCAACTGAGTGTAAAACCAGAATAAAGACATTATTAGACATACAAGGATGCCCACTCCCTCAATCACACACACCCTTTCTGAGGAAGCTACTAAAAGTTGTATATACTTCAAACAAACAAACAAACAAAATAGGGAGGGTGGGAGGGAGATGCAAGAGGGAGGAGATGTGGGGATATATGTATAGGTATAGCTGATTCACTTTGATATAAAGCAGAAACTAATACACCATTGTAAAGCAATTATACTCCAATAAAGATGTTAAAACAAACAAACAAACAAACAAAACAAAACAAAAACCGTGATGGAGTAAACCAAGAAAGAAGATCAGAGAGACAGGAAACAGGATATAAAAATAATCTCCAGGACGATTATGAAAGGAAATCCCAAATGGCAGTGATGCAGCAAGCCTACAGGGCAACCCAAGAGATGAACACAGATTAGCAGAGCACAGGTTCCAGGATAGAGCTCTTTAGGAAGAAAAAGTTGAAACAATACCCAAGGTATCCATGTGTATTAAAGTGTAATCATAGCACTGGATCAAAGTGTGGGGTGGAATTAAGTGATAAGTAATACAAAGACAACTAAGCAAATGAAACACAGTGTTAGGCAGAAAGGGAAAAGGAATCATACCACAATATATGCTTAGTTCAGCTGAAGACAGCATTAGAGTCCTAATAATGTACACATGGAATCATTTAGCCAAAAGTCATATTAAATTGACAAGATAGGGGATGGGTGTAGTGGTAGATAAGTCCTACTTTCCAGGAGGCAGAAATACCTAAAACTGAAAAAAAGAATTGGAAGCAATATACCCAAGTTATTTATTAGCAATGCAAAGGTAAATACCCTCACGTGGGGAGTGACAAATTGGCAAAGGGAGGTGGGACAGATTTTTGAATCAAAATCTATTTAAGTGTCCCTAAACTATATATGCATGTGCATAACTGATGAGCAAAAGTATAATATTTTTAAAAATCAAGCTCTTTGAAAATCATGTAAAACTCCATTACCAAACACCACACGCTGCTGTGCTTAAGAGACCAACAAGATGTGAGATTAGACCAGGATCCAGCAGGACAAGGCACCCATGTTCAGTTCACCACTGTCCTAGTGCCCAGGTCAGAATATGTGCCCATATATTTGCTGAATGAATAAATGGATGAGAAGAATGTAAAGTCATTTTAGCATAGAGACACATTAAAAAATGTATATAATAGTTGAAGAGAGAGAGATTGATTCTGTTGTAGTAAAAATGACAGGAAAGACTGCACCCAAATAAAGCAGAGTATGCCAAATGCATAACGCAGGCATGAAGGAAGGTGTTCCAAACACAAAGGCAAAGGAGCTTGAAACATGATGTGAGCAGAAAACTGACAAACATTTGAAGTTTATACCATGTGATATTTGTTACAGAGTCAATATTTTCCTCTATAATTGTTTTACTTAAATATTTAATGAGCACCTCCTATGTATCAGGCACTGTTCTAAGTACCATAGATACAGCAGTGAATGAAAAAAATCTCTGCTGTGATGGGACATACATTATAGCGAGAGGGATATTAAACAAACAAATATATAGTATCAGATTGGGTTAAGTGCTGTGGAGAAAAAAAAATTGAGGGAGGAGAGGAAGAAAAAGAAAATGGGTGTAAAGAGTGGTGGTTTGCTAATTACTGTATGTTAGGTGTTCAGCGGAAGATCTCCCTGGTTAAGATGACATCTCAATAGGAACTTGAAGAAAATGAAGGAGTGAATTATACATATTATCTTGGGAAGAGAATTCCAGGCAGAAGAAATAATAAGTGTTTTTTGCTTGGTGGTGTGTGGGCCATGGTAGGGACTCTGGCACTCATTCTGAAGGAAGCCACCACAAGGTTTTAAGAATATGTGACGTGACCTGCATTTAAAAGGATCACTCTGATAGTTATGTTGAGAACAGTCAGTAAGAGGGAAGGACAACAGAAGAGAGAAGTGAGGAGGCTAATGTAGTCATCCAGGTGAAAATATATGGTGGCCTGGACTGTCTGGTGGCGTGGTGAAATAATTCTAACTCCTTGAAAAGCTTTTCTACATTTCTATCAGTCAGTGCTAAGTGCTGACTTCATTTTTTCCACAAAGTTATCACAATATTCTAGAATCGATATTGAAAGTGAGATCCTTCTAGGTTATGAACCACTAGATATAGGATGTCATGTGGAATAGGGAATTTGAAGTACAAAAGTAAACCTAAGACCTATTAAAGTGGATTTTGCCTCAATAGTCTCCAACATCCCTGTTTACAAAGCATATAGCTCTTTGAATAGTATCATTTATGTGCAAATCATTCTATTGTAGATTTTTAAAAGATATTCATTAAAACTAACACAAAAAGCATTCTTAATACTGGTAAACAACAGTATTAATATGACACTATACGTCAAAAACCTCCTTTAAAAAAAGTACCAAACTTCTGACTTAGTAATTTCATGTCTAGGACATGTCCTAAGGTCAACTTCAAAAGACTCATGAGCAAAGATGTTCATCACAAAGAACTGTCAAGAGTATGTAAAGGTTATAGTATACTGGCAAATACCACATAACCAACTGAATTTGATGTAAATTTCTGGTTGACAAAAGTGTTCGAAATATATTAAATGAATTAAAAGGTTACAATTAATAAGTCAGATGCTGATTTTAAAAATAGGGGGAAAGTATGAACGTGGGCATTGAGAGTATGAAAGTCAATGAAGATATAGATAAAACAAAACCGGCCAGGAGTTGACATTACTGAATCTGGGTGACAGGTACCTGGAATAGGGGCAGGATCATACCATTCTCTCTACTCGTGTAAATGGTTAAAAGAAAAAGTAAAAAAAAGTTCACTAAAATGTTAACTGGCAATTTGGGTATAGAACTGCAGATGTTTTCTTCTTTTAGCACAACTAAGTCCAAGTTCTCATTTATCCCCAGTCACTTCAAAAGACTGAGACAAGTTTAACTTACCACCCAACAGGCATTTCCAAGATCAGCAATCTTCACTTGGAGCTTTTCTGCATTTTTTGGCTCAAGGGGATTAACAAGAAAATTTCCAGCAGTGGATTTTCCTATAGACAACAGGTATCATCAATAAGACTGTTCAATGAACACAGAAATATCCAAAGGTTAATAAAACTCTATGAAGTAATTCACCCAGGCCCCCAACTGGCAACCTACAATAAATTTTCTAAAATAAACCAAGTAAAGCAACACCTTGACTTCCCAGAATTAAAACCTCTGCCTTCACAGCAACAAGTAAAATGCTGTATACTCACTGTTTAACCAATAAAAATCAAATTGAGCTACACATTTACACATTGAAGGTAACTTGGACACCTGCTGTAAAGCTGTATTTATAACAACAATGGTACTTTTAGTTTAGAAATTCATGAAAAATTTTTTTCTATGTGGTGAATTTTAAAAAATTGTATAGCTGATTTACAACATACTAGTTTCAGGTATAAAACATAGCAACTCAGCATTTTTATAGATTATATTCCATTTAAAGTCACCACAAAGTAATGCTATATTTCCCTGTGCTGTACAATATATCCCTGTAGCCTATTTTATTATATATGGTAGCTTGTTCCTCTCAATCCCCTACTCCCACCCCTCCTTTCCCCTCCTCCCTCTCCACACTGGTAACCACCTATCGTTCTCTATACCTGTGAGTCTGTTTCTGTTTTGCTGAATTCATCTGTTTTATTTTTTAGGTTCCACAGATAAGTGATAACATACATTATTTGTCTTTGTCTGTCTGACTTATTAGAAATTCATGAATATGTTATGCAGGGAAGGAGTACTGGGGAAGTACCTTTGTTGTCTAGTGGTCCATTATGTTCTTGCTCTTGCTCATCTTCACAGGGTATCTCTGCTCGAATGCTTTCTTGAAGTTGGCTAATGTCCTGTTCACTGAATGACCGGTCTACATTTGATGAAGACTGGCACATCATGGTATCTGACACCTCAGAGGTTACAGGTGTACAGGAGTCTGTTTCTTGAGATGTGCTGCTGTCTCCATTTTGGGAACTTAGAAAACTAGGTTCCTGCTTCAAATTTTGGACATCACAGTCATTAGCATTATGTAGATCCTCTTTAAGCCTCAATGTTTCTTTATTATTGTTCTCAGTATAATTAACGACTTCAATTACTCCATTGCAATTTATTTCTGCTGCACCACCCTCTATACCATGTTCTGTAAGTGTTTGATCCTGGTGAATGGTACTTGACTCTTCTAAGGAACAAAGACAAAAAGGATGTACGTGTATGCATACGCATGAAAGAACAAAAAAAATCTCTCCACAAGATTAAAACATTTTCTAGAACTTATACAGGGTGACATAAAAACATGACTGCACATCTAAAATCTATTTATGAAAGGACAAAGATCTTCTTATTCTTACCCAATTGCTAAATGAGGTCTACGTTGCATTTCCTGAGAAAAGTTAGAAATTACATTTGAATATTACCTACCTAACATTTATGACAAATTCTGTATTCTTACTGTATAACGACACCCCCAGAGATGTTGTATATGCATGAAACCACTATATTATAAAACAATGATAAATTAATGTTAAAGTTTGCTATAAAGTAATTTTTGTGATGCTCTATTTATACCAAGTTTTTCTTGGGTCATTTTATTAGGTGGGTTCTCTTTCAAGGGTCTTTCAACAGGACTCTCTGATTCTTCTTGCTTGTTTGGTCTTTTTTGCCCAGGGCCCGACTCTTTTTCCATTTCCTCAATTTCCTGCATTCGCTTCTCTAGTAATTCTGCCTGGCGCTTCTGCTTCTTCTTCAATTTCTTCTTCTTATTCTTTGACATTTTGTCAGCCTGGGCGGAGATTACAAACAGATAAAGCCTTCAGGTGGCTAATCCATTATCCCCAGTTGGAGATAACTGTTCATTTTAATTACTTCCTAATTAAATTCCACTCTTGTCCTAACATAGCACTTAAGCTTTTCATTAATTTAAAAAATGCAGATACTCTTAAGAAACCAAATTAAAACAAAATTAACAACAAATCTTGGTCCTCTGAACAGTCTGTGGGGCTGGTCCACTCTCATGCTCAAATTTATGGAAACGTCACCAGTACAAACTTGCTGAAGATGCACAGGAATTTATTGGAGAAAATTACAGAAGCGCAGGAATATTTTTTTTCTCTGGTTTCCAAACTATAAATAAACTGTGATCCATAACAGAAGAAACCCTGCCCATTACCCACAGATCAGAATTAAACATAGAAACACCTTATACTTACTGGTTTAGGCTGGG
This sequence comes from Eubalaena glacialis, assembly GCF_028564815.1. NCBI lineage: Eukaryota > Metazoa > Chordata > Mammalia > Artiodactyla > Balaenidae > Eubalaena > Eubalaena glacialis. The sequence goes on along the minus strand of NC_083722.1, from coordinate 39,082,059 downwards.
GTGCAGTACTGACTGAAAAGAAAAGAAAACCAAGTAAGAATCCTGGCATTCAGCAGGAAATATAAACCAAGACACCCTACCAGAATGAAAAGTGTTTCTTGTACAGTTTATATTGTAGAGAGAACTACTGTTTTTAAGCAATTTTGGTAGAAGCAACATTATTTTTTTTAAAAGAACAAACAATGCATACAAAGGTCAACAAACTTAAAATAAATTTAAATAAATCCTTCTCCAGGTAGCATCAATATATGCAAAGAACCAAGTCTTCCTTTCTGATTTACATCATTAATGCTGCTAAAAACTCATTCCCATGTACTGCTTAAAACAGAAAAGGATAGGCAACAACCCTCTCATCCCCACCCAGGGCTAATTCTTCCCTGTGACACTTGTCAGTTTTAAAAGGAGAGTGGCATCAAAAGCTACAGTAATTTATTACATAGCATGTTATGGATATTAGTTTAGCTTAGGTGGGAGGTAGGATCTTCAGTCTTCCTTAAAAAAATAAAATTTTTTTTTAAATTGTGGTAAGAAACTTGTAATATAAAATTTCCCTCTTAACCATCCTTAAGCATACAGTTCAGTAGTGTTAATTTCACATAGTTGTGTAACATTTCTAGAACTTCTTCATTGTGCAAAAATGAAATTCTATGCCCATTGAACAATTGCCCCTTGCCCCCTTTGTAGGTCTTCTTTTTCAAAGGAAGTCTCTGGATAATTGATATTTCAACTTGAGGATCAAGAGAGTTCCTCAAATATAATTAAACTACTAAAATTAAAATCTGTACCACAAATGGAAAAAAGTCATCATAATCATAGTAGCCACCATTTATTTAACGCATAGTACTGTGTGGCATACTACTAACTGCTTTAACATGAAATTTAATCCCAGTAACTCCTGCCTGAGAAAAAAGAAGTCAAGTCATGTGCCCAAGGTCATTCAATGAATGAACCAAGGATTCAAAATAGGTATGTCCACTCCAGTGCTTAAACCCAAGCTCTTACTAGCAATGTTATCTCGCCCCTGCACAGGGATCACTGATTCACATAGGTGAGCATGTATGAACATCAAAAAAGACCATCAAATCACAAGAGAAAACATTTTAACAACAACATGAATCAGCTTTTATAATACACAACATACCTGGACCTAAAAGGCACAGTCTTCTTCCCCTATGGGAATAATACTGAGTATAAAAAGTCTTTTGAAGGCTGGAACTATTTCTTATGTAAGTACTTATTATATCTTACTGTTAAATGAATTAGTGGTGCTTTACTTTTACTTAACTGTCAGGTAATGGAATAAAAACAAGAAGTTCTCTTAACTTCTAATGAAAGTGAAGTCCCCAAAGAAAATATACCTGCAGATCCAGAAGGTGGAGGAGCTCCAGATCGCTGCCATTCTGTTGCTTCTGCAGCCAGCCTCCGGATGTACTGTTCATTCACTGACAACAAGATGTTTTCTGGTTTAATGTCAGTGTGGATGATACGGCACTTGGTGTGTAAATAATCCAGACCCTGTAACACCTGAATGGGAATAGAGCAGTAGACTTGCAAACACAAAATACAAGTCTTTCTGGAGAGGGAAAAAATCACAATACAACATTTTGAAAAAATAAAAAATAAAAATGATATGGTAGTTTTCTACAGAGAATGCATTTTTTTTAAAGCACAACAAACTTCCCCAGAAAGATTAACTGTAAACTATGAACAAAGGCAAGAGTTTATTTACAATAAAAAGTTCTTCCAAGTTTTACAAAGCTAATTCTATTTGGAGATATTTATTGATACATTACAGAGACGAAGAATAAACGGTTGACATTGTCCTTTAACTACTGAAATGTAGGTCATGAAAGAGATTTAGGTATCTTTAAATTCAAATATCCTTGTTGATGAAGAACTGAGGTCTCTTGCTTCCCAGTTTGGAGCTCTGTCCAACAAAACACATTATCTAAACAAACTGTTAGCCCTCTGAGGTATTACCACTTTCCTGATGACAAACTTCTTCACTATATATTGAAAGCTGTTTAGAATATGAGAAAATGCTCATGAATAATGTTATATAAAGAGACGGTAACAATTTGACAATTTTCTATTACTATATAATCAATTTTTGCAACCAGAACTTCTGGATAAGGGCTCCAAATTTCTAAAATCAGACATTACACTCAGCTCTCCACCTAATAATTATTACAGAAGATGAACCTGAGGGAAAATGGTTACGCTAAAACATTTAAAAACAGAATAAACACAATAAACCCTAGGGGCTGAATAAATAATTTCAGCAATTAAAAAAACCTAGTTTTAAAAATAAAAATTCTATTGGAAATAGGAAACTCCTGACACTTTAAGAATCTAAAAAAATTACCACATACAAACTATTATGTATAAAATAAATAAGCTACAAGGATATACTGTACAACACAAGGAATATAGCCAATATTTTATAATAACTATAAATGGAGTATAACCTCAAAAAAAAACCCACCACATAGAAAATATTAAGATACATACTTGCTGAATAATTTTTTTGACACACGGCAGAGGAAGCCCTTGATAATTGGACTTGATGATCCACTTGAGCAGATGATGCCCCAAAACTTCAAACACCATGCAGATATCTAGGAGTTTGTTAAGGAGGAAAAGGGAGACAGAAGAGAAGAAAGGGGGCAAGACAAGCTGTGTTCCACCTCAATGAAATTATTATTGTATTCTTTCAGTATAAAGAGTTATAGAGCGTGACTAAAAAAGAAAATCTAGCTGTCAATATTCTGAAATTCTAAAGGTTAATTAATGCTTTAGTCACAGAAAATACCCCAAATATGGCAAACTCTGGGGTGCTGGTTTATTAATAAAACTATGCACATTAAAACACTCAGTGATAAAAATAAAAGTGAAACATATACATAAAATTAGTGAAAGCACTAGGCTTAAGGTGTTGATTAGTCTCTTCCCTGATGTCAAAACTAATGTCCAGGGTAACAACGCCTACTCTCATAGTATCAAAGCAAGGAAAAATAAATTTGGCTTTAGCGAAAGAAGACAATGTACCAAAACGAGCTAAAAAATGTAAATGTCAACATTTTAAAAAAATAGGAAACTGACTTGCTTTATGCTCTTTACTTTACAAAACTAATCTTGATTCTACTGCCACCATGTGTTCTCTTATGTATGAACACCCTAATCACGCCTCAAAACAGGAATACTCTTCGGGCCTAGTAGTGCCAGGGCTAGGGCACTGCAGGGATTTTAGTCAGAAGATGTTGGTATTTTTGACCTCTAGAAGCTTCTACATAAATTGGAAAGTCAAGACATACATATGTAATAATGATCTAGCGCTCAGACTTTTGTTTTAAATAAGATTCTCTGCTAAAGGAAAACCTGGACTCCTTAAAGAAATGGCCAATTCCAGGGAAAACCTGGAATACCTTGCTGTGCCAACAGTAAGGGAACACGTCAGGAGGAAACAGGAACCAGCTTGAAGAAGCCACTGGCTGGTTAAGAATCCGCCTGCCAATGCAGGGGACATGGGTTCGAGCCCTGGTCCGGGAAGATCCCACATGCCGCAGAGCAACTGGGCCCGTGCACCACAACTACTGAGCCTGTGCTCTAGAGCCCGCGAGCCACAACTACGGAAGCCCACGTGACACAACTAGTGAAGCCTGTGCGCCTAGAGCCCGTGCTCCACAACAAGAGAAGCCACCACAACGAGGAGCCAGCGCACCTCAACAAAGAGTAGCCCCCGCTCGCCGCAACTAGAGAAAGCCTGTGCACAGCAACGAAGACCCAACGCAACCAATAAATAAATAAATAAATAAAATAAAATAAAATAAAATAAATCTATTTTAAAAAACAAGAAGCCACTGGCCATAGTTGAGAACATTTTAAAGAGTGAAGTTATGAATTAGCTTATAAATGAAAAACAGAATGAATCCAAACGGGATACTAAAATAAGTGTGTGTTCGGGGGAGGAAAATGTTTTCTTCAGAGAAAAAGTCAACTAATAAATACATAAAGTATGACAGAAATAAAAAATTACCATTTTATCATCACTATAGTAATAACTGAACTGATTCAGATAAGAATCAATGAATACTAAAACTACTAAGTGAAGACTGCTAGGGGAAAAAGAACTCTCACAGTGTCACACTATCACCCCATAGGTTGCTTATTAATTATAAAAGGAAAAAGATACTTTTAAACAGGGAAATCGAGCAGACACTGCCTTAACCATGTAATCAAACATATCATCACCAATGATAAGCACAAATTCACATTATGTGCCCTCTGATGTAATACACTGAGAAAAATAAAACATCATCCATGTAGCATACTTGACAAAAATGATTAATGAACTTAATCATGAGGAAATAATCAGACAAATCCAAATTAAGGAACAATACAACTGGCCTGGATTCTCTGGCCGGTGGGGGGGGTGGGGGAGTGAATGCCATGAAAGGAACCGTTCTTAATTAAAGAAGATTAAAAAAGGGACATGACTACCTCAGAAAATACAAATCAAAATTACAGGATGATACTATTTCAAACTCAAAAGAATAACTAAAATAAAAAGACTAACATGACCAAATGTATATGAGCATATGGAGCAATTAGAACTCCCATATTATGCTAACAGAAGTATAAAATGGTACAACCACTTTGGAAAGCTGGTTGGTAATTTCTTAGAGTTAAACATACATCTAGGAACTTCTGCTTCAAGATGGAGTCAAGATGCTTCAAGTCAAGATGGAGTAACAGGGACTGGATTAACCCTCTTGCTTTAAGCGACAACAAAAAAATCAGACAAAATACATAAAACAACAGATTTAAAGACCCTGGACATCAGGCAAAGAAGGCAGTGATCCCTGAGAGATCACTGTCTTCTTACTGTCTTGAGACTCTCCAAGCAAACCCCTTGAGTTAAACAGACGGAGCTGAGAACAATACTAGCGAGGAGAGAGCTGCAGAGAAAGAGAACCCTGGAGATCTGCAAAGGGATCCCCCTCAAGTATTCAGTAGAGTAGTAATCAGCATAGGTATATGAGGAAACTACTAGAGGGGAAAAAAATCATCTGAAAGGATTAGAGGGAATAGTGCCCAGCATTCTCACAGGGCTCCAACAGTATCTGCTCTCATCAAAAGGACTAGAAAAATTCAGTTATAGTCATAGGCCAGAAATAAATCCACACATATATGGTCAATTAATTTACAACAAAGGAGCCAAGAACTTACAATGGGGACAGTAATTTCAATAAATCATGGGGGGAAAACTGAACAGCTACATGCAAAAGAATGAAACTGGACCATTATCTTACACTAGACCCCAAAATCAACTCAAAATGGATTAAAGACTTGAACATAAGACCTGACACCATAAAACTCCTAGAAGAAAACACAGGTGGTAAGCTCCTTGACATTGGTCTTGGCGATGATATTTTGGATCTGACACCAAAAGCAAAGTCAACAAAAGCAAAAATGAACAAGTGGACTACATCAAACTAAAAATCTTCTGCAGAGCAAAGGAAACATAATGAAAATGAAAAGGCAACCTATGGAATGGGAAAAAATATTTGCAAATCAAGGATCTGATAAGGGGTTAATATCAAAAATATATAAAGAACTCATATAACTCAATAGGGGGGGAAAAAACCCAATCTGATTAAAAAATGAACAAAGAATCTGAACACGTATTTTTCCAGAGAAGACATACAGATGGCCAACAGGTACATGAAAAGGTGTTCAACATCACTAATCATCAGGGAAATGCAAATCAAAACCACAATGAGATACCACCTCACAGTTGTTAGAATGGCTATTATAAAAAAGACAAGCGATAACAAGTGTTGGTGAGTATGTGGAGAAAAAGGAGCCCTTGTGCACTGTTGGTGGGAATGTAAACTGGTACAGCCACTATGGAAAACAGTACGGAGGTTCCTCAAAAAAACTAATAAGAGAACTACCATACATTCCAGCAATTCCACTTTTGGGTATTTATCCGAAGAAAACAAAATCACTAACTTAAAAAGATGTGCACCCCCATGTTCACTGCAGCATTATTTACAATAACCAAGACATGGAAGCAACCCTAGTGTCCACTGATGGATGAATGGATAAAGAAAATATGGTCTACATACACAATGGAATATTATTTAGCCGTAAGAAGAAGGAAATCTTGCCATTTGTGATAACATGGATGGACCTTGAGGGTGTTATGCTAAGTGAAATAAAACAGAGAAAGACAAATACTGTATGATCTTACTTATATGTGGAATCTAAAAACAAAACAACAAACTCATAGATACAGAAAACAGACTAGTGGTTGCCAAAGGTGGGGGGTGGGGGAAATGGGTGACGGTGGTCAGAAGGTGCAAACTTCCAGTTATAAGATGAATAAGTCTGGGACTTCCCTGGGGGCACAGTGGTTAAGAATCCGCCTGCCAATGCAGGGGACACGGGTTCGTGGCCAGGTCCAGGAAGATCCCACATGCTGCGGAGCAACTAAGCCCGTGCACCACAACTACTGGGCCTGTGCTCTGGAGCCCGTGAGCCACAACTACTGAGCCCACGCGCCACAACTACTGAAGCCCATGCGCCTAGAGCCTGTGCTCTCCAATAAGAGAAGCCACCGCAAGGAGAAGCCCGCGCACCACAACGAAGAGTAGCCCCACCTCGCCACAACTAGAGAAAGCCCGCATGCAGCAACGAAGACCCAATGCAGCCAAAAATAAATAGATAAATGAATTTATTAAAAAAAAAAAAAAGATGAGTAAGTCCTGGGTGTGTAATGTACAGCATGGTGACTATTGTTAATAATACTATATTGTGTATTTGAGAGTTGCTAAGACAGTAAATCTTAAAGTTCTCATCACAAGAAAAAAACTAAGTATGTGTGGTGATGGATGTTAACTAAACTTACTATGGTACTCATTTTGCAATGTATACATCTATCAAATCATTATGTTGTACACCCAAAACTAATACAATGTTATATGTCAATTATATCTCAATTAAGAAAAAAAACTAGAAAAATTCATAGTCATGGGGCATTGGGTAGATTATTCAGAAGACCTTGCCTCAGTAGAAGGAATGATTAGCCCTAGACTGAACACTGCTCTGGAGCCATCTAACAAATCATAAAAATAAAATCTGAAAAGGATCAAACTGCTTCCAAGTAACAACTGCATCCCAGAACAAAGCTCAAGATTTATAGCTATACAACATATCCAGCAGCCAACAAGGTAAAAATCACAGTGTCTCAATCAAAGACTACCAGGCAACAAAGGTGCAGGAAAATGTATCTGAAAATTAGATACAGTAATAAATCAACCATTTGAAATTGACCCAGAACTGACCCAGATGTTAGAATTAGCAGACAAGGAAATTAAACAGTTATAGTAGTATTCCATATGTTGAAAAGAGATACAGAAGATATATATAGAAAAAAAGAGAGACGCAAAGATGATGTGGTGTATATGTATTAATGGAATGTGACTCAGCCATAAAAAAGAATGAAACCTCGCCATTTGTGACATGGATGAGGAGATGAGTGAGACAGAGAAAGACAAACACTGTACGATTTCACTTAATAATGTGGAATATAAAAGACAAAACAAATGAACAAACATAACAGAAAGTTACAGATACAGAGAACAAACAGGTGGTTGCCAGAGGGGAGGAAGGTGGAAGGAGGAAAGAAAAGGTGAGAGAGATTAAGTAGTACAAACCTCCAGTTGCAAAATAAGTGAGTCATGGGTGTGAAATGTACAGTGTGGGGAATATAGTCAATAACTATGTAATATCTTTGTATGGTAACATAAACTAAGTAGACTTATCACAGTGATCATTTTGAAATGTACAGAAATATCAAATCACCACATTGTGCACCAGAACTAACATAGTGTTATAGGTCAATTATACTTCAAAAATAAACAAACAAACTCAAAAGAAAAAGATCAAATCTGTGGTTACCAGAGGTGGTGGTTAGGGGAGGGGAAACTGGATGAAGGCAGTCAAAAGGTATAAATTTCCAGTTACAAGATAAGTACTAGGAATATAATGTACAATACAATAAATATAATTAACAATGCTATATGTTATATATGTAAGTTACTGGGAGTAAAGTCTAAGAGTTCTCACCACAAAGAAAAATATATTTTTTTCTATTTAATTTTGTTATTTTATGAGATGAATTATTGTGTGATAATCATTTAATGATGTATGTAAGTCAAATCATTATGCTGTATTCCTTATACTTATACACTGCTGTATGTCAATTATACCTCAATAAGACTGGAAGAAAAACAAAAGAGACCCAAATTGAACTTCTGAGATGAAAAGCAGAAAAATACCCTGGATTGGATAAATCGCAGATTAAGCACTGCAGAATGAGATTAGTGAACTCGAAGGTATAGCAATAGCAACTATCCAAAATGAAATACACAAAGAAAAAATAATACAAACGAACAAATAAACCCACCCACACACAAAAGTAAGCTGCACGGGCAACTTCAAGTGACCCAAAAAAAGGAAGGGGGGGGGAGGGAATGAAGGTATTTGCTCTTTGCAATGGATCAAGAAATCATAAAAGTGATGGCAATAATCAACCCAGTAGCAAAGTGTATACCTAGCGCTTAGATTCTGTTCTCATTTCTCAACTCATAGGAATTAGGGCTTTTTAAAGAAATGGCTGACCCCAGGTTTGGGACAGGAAATGCACAAAATGAGCCTGGAACATTTTGATGTGCCAAATCATAAAGGAACTGTCAAAAACCTTGTGGCTCCTGACTGAAATTAAGAATAAAAAAACTGAAAGAAAAAAAAGTATGAGACATTTGGAGAGACTGAAACACTGACTAGAAAAAAGGACTTCAGAAACTGGTCCCCAATGTTTTAGGAATAATAACTGTGTTGGGGTTATATTTTAAGTCTTTGTCTTTTGGAGATACATGCTAAAATAATTACAGATGAAAACATATCTTTAAGATTGGTCACAAAATTATCAGGAGATACAGACAAAACAAGACTGTGAGTTGATAACTTCTGAAATGGGTAATGGATCTATGAGGATTCATCAAACTATTCTACTTCTGTATATAAGAAATATATCAAAATAAGGTATTTTAGAATGCAGACTGATTAAACAAACCAGAAAACAGAATTTTTAAGTTATTTCCATGTTCCTAGCTTCAATATTAACTTTCATTTGTTGAGAGATTACAATTTGACAACAATGTTATTTTACTTTGTAAGCAGTGATATAAAAATGACCAAACATTCAGTAGCTTAAAAAACAAGAAGAATTGGGTAAAATATCAAAGGAATATGTGAAAAAAAATTTTGTGGGAGATGTTGTAAAGGAAAAAAAAAAAAGGCTGAAAACTAATTAAGAGCCACATTTAGAGTGCCTTATAAGAAAAGCTAGCAGAAGAGGTAAAACAAAAAAACTAGAAAAAAAAAAGTTTCCTAAAACATAGTAGGTCACATAGGTGGCCAAAAATGACACTTACTGACTAATGTCAATATTATATAAAATCAGCTGTCCCTTCTTAATCACTCTTCTCCCCTCACCACTCATGGAAGTAGAATGAACCCATTTATACTGAAGTCTATATTAACTTTCTAGTTCAGAGTCCTGTGATACTTCAATATGAGAAAGGACAGTGCTCCAGAGAAAAGGCAGTATGCCCAGATACAATGAAAAATACAGATATATAGCTCCATGCAGGTGTACCTGTGTTGTGAAAAGAGATGAGGGGCAGGAGAATGACATAATCCATTAAACCTTAACTCAGTGCTCTGCGTTTTATCCTTTCTAATCTCTAGAAGCAGCAAATAATGCAGTAGCCAAGATAGCTGGGAGACAAGTAGGAGGAAGGGCAAAGAGAAATGGCTATGGATAAAGAGAGAAATGAATAAAATAGGAACTCAGTGGATAGAAACTACAGAGAAACCATCTGGTAGTGTCTGGAAAATATCTTAGAACTTGAAATTCAAATCTAATAAGATATTTCAATAGTTAAAAACAAAGCCTTCTTGCTTAGGGTCAAATAAAGGTACTCGGCACTACTGAGGAGACTATTTAGAATATTTCTACAGTTTTACTACAATATTCCCAAATTAATAGGAAAATGTGGCACAGTGAGAAACAGTACAAGATCAAGAAATAGGGAAACAGAACCTAATGGCCATCATGACATCCTGTATGGTTTTATTTCATGGTTAGCCTTCCTCTTAATTCTTTGAAAACATGCATACCACACACACACACAGAGTAAGCCATCTATGAAATGACCACAACAGACGTAAAATGATGATTCATATGGAATGCTTCTTGTACCAGTTTCCTTAGAGATTTGGGGAAGGGGGGGATTTGATTTATATTTCTCCAAGGAAGTAACTGAAAACTAACTTCAGAATGATAGATAAAATCTTTATGTTATCACCTGTTCTCTCTCCTTTCTCATCCTCTCTCCTTGCTTCTCTGTTCAAATCTCTAACCATAGTCCACATGATTAGAGATGGGCCCTATGTAGCCCATCTCCTTAAAAAAAGATCATCACTAGCAATTAAAAATGTGTGCTAAGAGAAGCTAAACATGCAGGGAAAGTAGAATGATATATGCAATGTCTTTCCTTATACATTTTAAAATAGTTTATAAACAGGTTTCAGACTCTCCAATCCAAGTGAGATTCTTCTTCATCTTTCATTCTGAAAAATGTGATAGGCCTTTATAAGCATAGCTGTTGCAACAACCTTTCAATTACTTCCGTGCATGTCACTCTGATATTAACCTGTGGGGAAAAAAACAGCTAACATTCCTTCCAACTTTAAAATTCTAAAATTCTGGATCAAAACATAAAACAAGTCAGTTTTTCCATTATGACAGAATGTGAACAATTACACTTGTTTAGATTTTAAGCATACATGTACAGCCTCTTAAATACTGAGATAAAATGCATTAAATTCTTGTTTACCCAGTATTTCTTTCTTTCTTTTAAATTTTAATTAATTTATTTATTTATTTTTGGCTGCACTGGGTCTCCATTGCTGCGCGTGGGCTTTCTCTAGTTGCGGCGAGGTGGGGCTACTCTTCGTTGAGGTGCGGGGGCTTCTCACTGCGGTGGCTTCTCTTGTTGTGGAGCACGGGCCCTAGAGTGCACGGGCTTCAGTAGTTGCAGCTCGCGGGCTCTAGAGCACAGGCTCAGTAGTTGTGGTGCACGGGCTTAGTTGCTCTGCGAATCTTCCTGGACCAGGGATCGAACCCATGTCCCCTACATTAGCAGGCAGATTCTTAACCACTGGACCACCAGGGAAGTCCTTTACCCAGTATTTCTCATTAACTCCATTAAAATTTCTGCGCTAATTGATAAAAATCATAGAAACTACTTACTAGTACAAGGTTCTTTTCTTAAAAAGTTTCTTTTGGGTTTGGTTTTAATTTGCCTGAAAAAAGGAAAAAAGTGTAAAGCCAATAGCCTAAAAAATCACAACATACAAAGAGAGACCTGATTCATATCTGTGTTCAAAAGTTTACAATAAAATAAAGTAATTTGATTATAGTTTGTTTTGAGAGAAGAGACCAATGTTACCTGTACAAATCTCGTTCCTTTCTTTGGGATAAAGTTATTTCATGATTTGTTTTCAAATAGGTTTTAAAAAGGATACGTGTTCCATTAACTCCTGATATTTTAAAGTCATCTAGTAGTTGAACAACCATTTCTCTATTTGGATCATTAGGATCTGAATTGCGAACCTACAACAGGGAAGAAACAATGCTTAGCAAAAGGGAAACCATAGAAATAAACCAAATGGTGGTGGGGGAGGGGATATCTGCAGCAAATATAACAAAGGATTACTCCAAGAAAGAGCTCATACAAATCTATGAGACAAACATAAAATTTTAATAGCTCAAACAGACAAAGAACTTAATATAAGCAGTTCACAAAAGAAAACACAATCAACAAAGACTATTGTTTAATTATACCATTTTGCTACTCCCAAATTAACTGCTAGTTACCAGGTCAGGAGGAATTCAGGAGCTTTTGCAGGATGCAATCAACCATTGCACTAACCATACTGTTTATTCAGCCTTCATTTTTTTTCATAGAAAAACTTTGAGGGAAGGAAGCAGTACACTGATTTACTTTGGGGCATGAGCTCCTTATCTTATCACAGACTGGCACTTTGAAAAGTACTTCCTTGGAGCTCTCCTGGTCTAGCTTCCTCACTTTACGAATGAAAAACCTAAGGCTCAGAAGAAATAAAAAGATGAGTTGAAGGATATATTCGGATAGAGCTGGCCCTAAAACTCATGTTTTCTAACCCTGAGTTTAAGCTCCTTCTACTACACTGACATTTACTAATTTGTAACAAAACTGAAAATAAGTTTTTGATGATACTTACCTAAGTTTCCAGGTAATAAAGGGAATTAGTAAATATAGTGCTTATTTTTATATATTTGTATAAGATTTTAAAACAAAATAGATATTATATATTTATTCACACAACTTTTCTTTTAACCATAGCAGGAAAGAAAAACATTCTTTGTGCTATCTGGCACATGAAACATACTCAATAAACATTTTTGTTTATTTGCAAGGTTTTTTTCCATTGTATATGTAGGGAAAATTCCCATCGCAGCATATTCCACCAGTTCCCTACCACATACACAGGATGTGTAAATATTGTCTTCCTCTACCTCTTTAAGGATACTAGAACTTTACAGTAAAAATTAGCCATGCCAAAGAGTATACACTTGGTATATCTTAACTGAATAAAACTTTATTTATTTATAATGCTTTGCAGCTCACACATACAATCTAATACTTACTGATTTCAGCAACCGGATTTCATCTAGTGCTGTTTCGGTATAATGTTCAGCACTTTTAACTACTTTCATTGCCACAAACTTCTTCCCCCTAAGAAACAAACAGGCGATTAAGACTAAATGCTCTACCTTTATGTTAGGAAGCTAAGATTTAACTATAACTGGGAGACAGCGACAGAAGTAAAAATATTGACTTCATATTCCCTGTACTCAAACACGAACTACTACTATGGGATCACCTGTACCTGTTAATAGCACTAACTGGCCAAATTTAACTTATGAGAAGAAGAAAATCTGTTCCTGGGTAATGTCAGTCACCAAACATCTGCTCTAAGTTAAAATCTACTTTCTGAATGCTCCGTGAATCCAAGTAAAACCATGAAGCGGGGATAAATAAGGGGGAAAGCTCCACCAAATCAGAAGTATTCTGTATATCTGTATAGCAAAACCTAAAAGGTTAAAAGCTATAATACTTTCCTCTAAGAAGCCAGAAGAAATACTTGGGTGAAAAACTGATTAAAAAAATTAAGCACATAGATAGCAACTGCTGTCTCACCAAAGATAGATGGTACACTTTTAGGTAAACATCCAATGTTAATTGCCTGTGATTTTTATGTAGAGAAGTTTTATACTGTATGGCTGAACAAATCTGTTATCCAAACAAAATACAAGAAAATAAGTAATTTCACAAAGGTTGGTCTAGGGCATCATCTAAAAATTTAGCTCTACTCCAATGAGAAAAACTATGAACTTACATACTACACTTTCTTTGGGTATTTGTAATGTTTTGAATTTGGGAGTTTCAAGCGCCTTACTGATACTAATTTAATCAATCTTGTGTCTCCTCTAAGCTGACTCTTCATCTGAGGAAAGTCATTTGCCCAAGAACATCAAGATTCTCAGTAATAAGATTCTTATCAAGAAATCAGTCTAGAGCTTAGACTAAAAGTGGAAAATCACACACAAACATTTAGGAATCACCTAATTCTCTTGCAGGATCACTAAAACTTACTGAATATCCCATGATAACCACACTGTTGAAAAGTGTCCCCAGCCCAACTTTCGGATCACATGATATCTCCCATTGAATAGATCTCCGATTTTCACAAGATGATAACCTCCTGGAAGAAACAGGAGGGAAACAGTCACTTAAGTAGTAGGAAATGGTATCTCACAACACATTTTTCAACATCTATACACCTTTTAGCAAATAAAAATGGTTTCTTCTAACACAACCAAGTCAACAAAAGAAAATGTTAAGTCAAGTCAGCAACACAGTATTATTGAGCTCATGTTACAAAAAATATCTTAAAGAATAAGAGTAATGATTTAGAGTGAGCAAGTGATGCTTTGTGGAACAACCAATGATTACTTAAAAAAATAAGTCATCCTCAAACAAAAATAAGGTTATGTTTCACAACATTCTTGCCCCTCAGTAATCCAAGATTTATCTAAACATATAAATCTATTTATAGTTGTAGTCTCAGAATGTTTTTTAGGAGAGAGATTAATGAATTCCATTCATTTAACTTTAAAAAAAGAAATTGCTTTTCTAAAACATGAAAACCAGGAAGGCCTGAAAAGGCTGCCAACAGTGGCAGGAATCAAGGGATTTAAACATGCATCTCTGCCTACTGAGAAGAAGAACCAGGTTCTCCTCAATGGTTAAGAGATATTCTGTTATAAGATCCTACCCAAGAATCCTGGAAAGTTTCATAAAAGAAACAGAAAAGATAACAGGCAACCTTATGACACAGTTTAAGTATCTATAATTCCAGTTTAATGTATCTTAGCAATCATCACTTTGAGAAAAGAGTAGTGAAAGGTGTTTTTCAAAAGTCTACATACCAAATCTTACCACTGGTTACTTCTGGGTGACAGCATTATAGATGGCTTTTGTTTTCTTTTTGTTTAACATATTTCTGAAATTTTCTAAGGTAAATATGCACTATCGTTTTTAAGGAGTAAAAACAAATTTAATTTAAACTAAGCTTTAATTAAGTCAAAGTAAAAGGAAATACTAATTCCTATACTTGGAGAAAAGGATGCAATAAGCAGAAAGCATCAATACTGTTTATGCTGATAAACCAAATATTCAAATGAAAAACTGCATATACATGGATCACATCTTACTTAGTATCTCCTCACAGAAAATCTTACCTTTACAATAATCATTGGGATCTTCCTGCTCATCATCATCAGATCCCAGAATCTCCTCTTCCTGCTCTGGGAGATCACTCTCAGAGTGGGGAGCAGAGCCTCGGTGCTGAGTTTCAGATCTAAGAAATAATACAAACATGTTCATTCCATATGGACAGAAGAAAACAGGACCAATTAACAGATACTACAAACAGAATGTTATGTAGTGGCAGCCTAGGAAAACATTACCTATCACTTTACCTCATGTTAGGAAAATATTAGCCTTAAAAAGTCAGTGCATGATTAAATAAAATCTGGAAAATATATAAAAGTACAAAGGGAAAACATTACTTGAATCTCAATGTTCAAACAAAATTGCTGATAAAACTACTAGACCTTCTTCCAGTAATCTGCTGTATTTTTATAAAAATATGTATCGGTAATCACATACTTTATAAACAAATCTGTATCCGGCTTTGCCTATTATACTGTAAACTTTCCCCCTCATACCTATGCAATCTCTTAAGTCTTACATATTTCCCATAGAAGTATCACTATTTACTCTGGTACATTCTGCTCAGCTGGACATTTGTTTCTAATTTTTCACTACTAAAACATAAAGCTGTTGAGTATTTTTAGATAATCTTTATTCTGTATTTAGAATTATTTCCCTAAAGTTAAACTGCCAGATAAAGATAGAAACATTTCCCTTATTTATAAAAATAACATGTTAGGACTTCCCTGGTGGTGCAGTGGTTAAGAATCCGCCTGCCAGCGCAGGGGACACGGGTTCGATCCCTGGTCTGGGAAGATCCCACATGCCGCGAAGCAACTAAGCCTGTTCGCCACAACTACTGAAGCCTGCACCCTAGAGCCCACGTGCCACGTGCCATGAGCCCATGCACCGCAACTACTGAAGCCCGTGCGCTCTAGTGCCCGCGTACCACAACTACTGAGGCCATGTGCCACAACTACTGAAGCCCACGCACCTAGAGCCCATGCTCTGCAACAAAAGAAGCCACCGAAAGGAGAAGCCTGCGCACAGCAGTGAAGACCCACTACAGCCAAAAATAAATTAAAAAACAAAAAAAGTTAAATGTAGGAAATTTGGAAAATAATTGTTTTGTTAGATCTCTACTCTGAACATATTAACACTTTGGACTATTTCCTTCCAGTCTGTGGCCATGAACAGTTTTTAGGATTATTACATAGTATGACTTTTCTGATAGGGTTGTAGTGAATTACACCTCCAGCTACATATGGGCTTCCAGTATTTAAGTATTACTAAGTTCAGAAAACTTAGCTTATTTAACAGGTAAAAATGGTATCTCATTTTATAATGTATTAAACACTTCCAAATTGATTCCTTTCTCTACATGCCGTCAATTAGTCATATCAAAATTTTTGAGCACTGAGTAGTAGTTCAGGAGGCAGAAAGACTTGGATTTGCATTCAGGCTCTGACACTTATTAGCTGCCTGCTTCGTAAAGCTTTAAGCAAAAGAAACAGTGTCCATAGCACTCTTTTCAGTAGTTGTAGGAAAAGGAATTTTAATTCCCATTTTCCAGTATTTTATTTGTGTTTTCAAACCTGTTTCATCAGATTGTTTTTTCAAAAGATTCAATTTAACAGAAAATTATAATAGCAGAATCAGTTACATGGGCTGTTGAGACCTAAGACATACCTTGGCAAGGATGACTAGATTTAGATTTTTGGTGGCCATTCCAACCTGCCTCAATTCTTGGTACTTTTTTGTCCCCCAGAGGATACAAAAGTAGTTATAAAACTGCAGGATTCAATGTGTTCATTCTCAGTGAAAACATGTGTTTGGGAAATTTATTCAGTATGGAACTACCTGGCTTACTTTCCTAAGTGGAAATAATGAGTCTGAATGAACATTTCCAAATTTATGATTAAGACATGTTTCTAAAACAAATTCTCTGATTTCAAACTTGTTGCCTTTTGCAATTAAAATTTCATTTTAAGAACTACAATTGAGAAATTTTTGAAAAGTAGTGAAATATAAGTAGCAAAAAACAGACATGAAAATGCTGGACTATTACAATTCCACAAGTATCATGGGAGTAGTAAAGTTAAAAATTTATTTTTTAAAGATTCGCAACATTTTTGGAAGAATATGTATTTGTGAAGTTGTTTTTAGTTATAAAACCGAACATTATTAAGTATCATTCCCAGTTCAAGGATTCAAAAAGGAATTATAAGTTCCAGGTCTCAATGTAAAATATAAGTCTCTATCTTGACCATGGCTGGTACAGAAGAAAATCCTGTCTCATTCTAAATCAATAAGAGAAATTGATCAACTAAGGGGGAAAAAAATCCAATTTTTAACTTTTAAATTTCATTAAAAAATACACTTAATTTATATTTATTAATTTTAAGTATATACATAATGTCTTAAATGTTCTGTCATCTCTGTGTGTGTTGGATGTCCTGTGTCCTCAATCCCACAGTCTTCCTCTATCTTGATTTACTCCATTTTCATAGTGCACATTTATCAGTAACTTCTGGAGACTGAGTGCATGGGAGGTAAATTTATTAAGATCTCTCCTATCTTTATTTTATTTTATTCTCATCCTTGACTGCCAGTCTGGGTATAAAATACACTGCTCTTTTGCGTTCTAGCTTTCAGTGGTGCTGTTGACAAGTCCATCAATGTCTTCTGAGCTTTGAAATAGGGCTTGTTTTTCTCCCTGGAAGGTGTTTTTTGTTTGTTTTTTGTTTTGAAGGACCTTCTCTTTAATCCCCATGTTCTGAAACTTCCAGAGTGGCTTTTTAAAAAATCCATCTTGCTAAGTACTTTCTATGTACTTGCAAAATAGAGATTCATTCAGTTGAGAAAATTTCCTGTAATTCACTGAAAATTCAATCTTCTTCATATTGTCTACTCTCTCTGGAACTTCCCCCCCCGCCCCCAGATTCTGGATCTACTGGTCTACTTCATTAATCTTCTTATATTTTCTCTTATTTATGCATCTTTTAAGTTTTTCATTCTACTTTCCAGATTTATCTTCCTAACTTGTATTATCCTTTAAATTTCTACCGTATTTTAGTTTCCCACACTTTTTTTTTTCTCTCTTGAACATTCTTTTTCGACAGACTCCTACGCCTTCTTTTCTCTTCAGGATATGATTATAGTTTTTAAGTTTCCTTCTGATCCCTGCATTGTCTTGGCTTTCTCAAACTGCCCATGTTTTACTAATGCTATGCTTTTATACATGATGTCAATCAATGAACATCAGACAACTGAAAAAAGCCTCTGTCAGAGGAAGGCAAAAATGGCCTGGCAACCACAAGCCCCTCACGTTAAATATTGCCTTTTAATGACATCCTCAGTCTAATTTTTTCCCAGCCTCGTGCCAAAACACACACACCAGTTTTACTGACTAAAGGTCCCAGTTTTAGACATAAAGAATAGACTTGTGGTTGTCAAGCAGGAGTGGGTGGGAGAGGGATGGGCTGGGAGTTTAGGATTAGCAGATGCAAACTATTATATATAGAATGGATAAACTACGGTCCTACTGTATAGCACTGGGGACTATACTCAATATCCTGTGGTAAACCATAATGGAAAAGAATATGAAAAAGAACATATTTATATGTATAACTGAATTACTTTGCTGTACAACAGAAATTAACACAACACTGTAAATCAACTATACGTCAATAAAATAAATTTTAAAAAAAAAGCCTCTGTCAGAAAAAGACAAAAACCAAAAACAAAAAGAGAAAATCTGAGAAAACAGAGATAGTTACTATTAGATAATGAGGATAAGACAATGACATGATTAAAGAGCTCAAAATCACTATAACTTTGATTGATGGTTGTTATAAGAAAATAGTATAAAAAATCTGAAGAAATATTACAGAAAGAAATTTCAGCTTACTAACATTTGAAACTGAAAACAATTCTTCCTAGAACAAAAAAGGAGAGTTCTAAAATAGTTTCAATCTGTGATTTTAAACTCTTCATATCTATTTTCATGCCTCAAGTATTTGTTATTCATATTCAGAAGACAAAAACTGTATCAGTACTTTAAAGCTCTCAAAGCATATAAAATTTAACCCAGTACCATCTACAAAATCTCTAATATAAACTGAAATGGACAACAGATCAAATTTTAATAGCAGTATGCTTCCAAAGGAGTCAATTTATAACCTGATCAAAACACCAGAATGTTAGAAATAGGAATATATTTGGCTGCGGTACAGAATAGAGCCAAGGCAAAAATCTGGGAGAAAGGCAGAAAGTAGCGGAAAAGCTTGACAGATTTGACACAGAAACTCTGGAGTGTGAACAAAGAGATGATAAAAGCCAAATTAGAGTGTTCTCTCTTATTTCCGAGGATCCTTTCAAGATTCCATTTCTGGTATAATCATCACTAATCACCCAAATAAATAGTAAAACCAAAGTACCAAACAAAAATTTACTGAATTTTTTGCAGCCAAATATTATATATTCATAACTATCATAAATATGCTATTTATGAGTTTTCACTTAACCATTTCATGAATTTATATACTCAAACTAGCCACGTGAGCTCCCCACTCCCGTTTTCTAAAGAATAAATGAAGAAATTCTTACAGCTCAAAACAAAAACACCCTGCAAACGCTATTCTGACTCACTAAAATTGGTTTATAACCTACTAGTGGGTTGGGTTTGAAAAATACTGTCCTAGAAATTATCTTTAATTTCTTTAGTGAGATATAATTCACATCCCATAAGCTCACCAATCTAAAGTGTACAGTTCAGTGGTTTTAGTATATTCAGAGTTGTGCAATATCACCACAATCTAAATTTAGAACATTTTCATTCCCCCCCCCAACCCCAAAAGCCCCAAACCCATTAACAGTCACTCACCATTACACTCTTCCCCCAGACTCTGGGAAACACTAGTCTACTTTCTGTCTCTATGAATTTGCTTATTCTGCATATTTCATATACATGGAATCACATATTATGCAGTCTTTTGTGACTGACTTCTTTCACTTAACATGTTTTCAAGGTTTATCCATGTTATAGGATGTATCAGTACTTCACTACTTTTTATGGCTGAATAATATTCCATTATATGGATAGACCACATTTTAATTTATCCATTAATCAGCTGATGGACATTTGGGTTGTTTCTACTCTTTAGCTATTATGAATCTTGCTGCTATGAACACCCTAGAAGAAGCATATACAATCGTGTTCAGAGCAGCACTGTTTGTAATAACGAAAAGCAGGAAACAACTAAATGTCCATCGAGAGGAGAATGAGTAAGTTATAGTATTTTGATATAATAAAATATTACACCCAACAGTGAAAATGAATAAGCTACATGCATCAGCTTGAATAAACTGCACAAACATAAGATGGAATGCAAATAGCAAGCTGCAGAATAAATACAATGCATCACCTTCAATCAAATTTTTAAAACATACAAAACAGCCAATATATAGTTAAAATATAAAGAATTACACAACTGCAACTAGTAGGTAAATAAATCCTAGAGATCTAACACACAGTACAGTGATTATAGACAATAAAACTGTATTACAAACATAAAACTTTCTAAGAGACTAGATATTAACTGTTCCCACCACTGGAAGAAATAATAATTATGAGATGTAACAGAGGTATTAGCTAATACTACAATGGCAATCATAATGTAATATAAATCTATCAATGTGATATAAATCCATCAAATCAATAGGTTGTACAATTTAAACTTACACAATATGTCAATTATATCTCAGTTTTTAAAAAGCTGAGAAAAAAGAATGAAAAACGAAACAACAACACAAAAGAAATACAGGACAAATTCAGGATAGCTATTAATTCCACAAGTGAACTATAATATAGAGATATGATCAAGGAGGAGTACAAGTGGGCATCACCTGTACAGTAATGACATTTTCGTAAGCTGGGTAGGAGCTACCATTTTATTATTTATTATTTTATTCTTTTTTCTTTTTTTGTATATCTCAAATATTTTGTTTAAAAAATATTGGCTCTGATTGCTTTCAAGTTCAAGTATGAATCTAACATATGGTTGGCTTATTGAGATTTTGCTAAAACATTATCAGACACTTGCGAGTCTTATTGACCTTATCCTTCAAGTTACCCCAAAAAGTGACTTTATATTGCCTCTCTCAGGTTAATCAGGGCTTTATCACAAAATACAAATGGTGGCAATGGGGAAAGGGGAGAGATTCAACTGCATGCCTAATTCATGAAAAAATCTATACCTGCACAAAAATTTTCTATAGTTAACTTAGATTCTTCTGTTTGTTTTATGGAGAATAAACAATTCAAATAAATGAAAAGTGTACAGAGAGAATTTAAATAACAAACAAGTTTGATCTAAATTGATATATTCGTATATGTAACTTTATATCCATTCTTTCCAAACATTAAAAAAAATTGGCATACTATAGAATAAAATGAAAATATCTTGGCAGATCTTGATTTAAAGAGGAAATGAAATTTAAAATTTCAAAATATTTAGGTATAAGTGTATTACATGTTAAAATCTATGACATACTCAGCTTTACTCAAGAGAAAAATTTATAACCATGAGTATACCAATTAGAAAACAAGAAAAGCTGTTGTTAACTGAATAAAGAGCTAGAAATAAAAGGAGTAAAATTTTAACTCTAAATTGAAAGTTAATTATTTGAAAAAGATTAATAAGATAGATAAGCCTCTGGCAAAACTAATTAAAAAAAAAAACCCCACAGGGATATAACAATCATGGAGATTAAAAAATTGAAGAGTCACCCCTAAAAGGCAACAAGTTCAGTTGGTCAGACAGTAAGGTCAAGTGCTACTACATTTTCAACAAAGAATACCAGTTAATAAAGTGTACCAGTGCATCTCTAAGAGTTGGAAAAGCTTTCCAGTTAATTTGAGAGCACTAGCATAACCCTGACATCCAAAGCAGAAGAGAATAACACACATGCATGCACGTGTGCGTGCGTGCATGTGCGCGCACACACACACACACACACACACAACAAACAGAAAACTACTGGTCAGTTTCACCAGTGAACTTCATATACAACTACTGAATATTGTAATATTCACAAGCAGACATAAAAGGATAATTCAAACAGGAAACTTACTGTTATTCACTATTTAATATATGTACAGAAGAAAACTCTTAGAAAAATTATGAAGACATCTGACAAAATTCAAGATGCATTTGAGACTGAAACACTTGGTAATCTAGGAATGAAGTGGAGAGAAACTTACTCAACTCAAAGTTATCTATTAGAAAATCACAGAAACATTATAGGAGCATTCCTACAAAAGACAGATGTTCATTACAATTACACAGTTTAATGGCTACTTTTCAAAGTTGTACTTGCAGTCACAGATAATAATTTAAGGCAAGAAAAAGAACCAGAACTGTCACCATTACAAAGTGGCTATTTACCTAGAAAATTGGAGAAAAATAACCGAAAAATTAGTACAACCAATAAAGGGTTTTAGGCAAGGAAGAAACAAACTACCATACAAATTACAAAAACAAAAGTATTTCTACATAATGTCAATAACCAATAAAAAATGTAATAGATAAAAATAAATTTGCAACAGCAACAGCTCTAAAATCTAGAAACACACACATCTGAAGGGTATATGATGCGTTAACAAACTAACAAAAGCAAGCTATAGAATACTCCTAGATGGGAAGAATCAAAACTTTAAGTGTCAATTTTCCAGAAAGTAATCCATAAATTCAAAACAATCTCAACTGAAAGCAACATGGTATTTTGTAGAACCTGACCAGTAAAATCTTAGAAAAGGAAATTAGCAAAAACAGCCAAAAATTTTTCAAACAAGAGAAATAATTGGGAATTTGGCTCCCAGATAGCAAAATATAACAAACTATAGTAATTAAAACCCTGTAGTCCTGGTACTGGATCAGAATGAAATCTAGCCACAGACTCAAGTAAATATAAGAATTTAGTATTGGGGCAAGATGGCGGAAGAGTAAGACGCGGAGATCACCTTCCTCCCCACAGATACATGAGAAATACATCTACACGTGGAACTGCTCCTACAGAACACCCACTGAACGCTGGCAGAAGACGTCAGACCTCCCAAAAGGCAAGAAAATCCCCACGTACTTGGGTAGGGCAAAAGAAAAAAGAAATAACAGAGACAAAAGAATAGGGACGGGACCTGCACCAGTGGGAGGGAGCTGTGAAGGAGGAAAGGTTTCCACACACTAGGAAGCCCCTTCGTGGGCAGAGACTGCGGGTAGCAGAGGGGGGAAGCTTCGGAGCCACGGAGGAGAGCGCAGCCACAGTGGTGCGGAGGGCAAAGCGGAGAGATTCCCGCACAGAGGAGCGGTGCCGACCAGCACTCACCAGCCCGAGAGGCTTGTCTGCTCAGCCGCCGGGGCGGGCGGGGCCTGGGAGGTGGGGCTTGGGCTTCGGTGCTAGCCGGGAGGGAGTCCAGGAAAAAGACTGCAGGTGCCAAAGAGGCAAGAGAATTTTTCTTGCCTCTTTGTTTCGCGGCGCGCAAGGAGAGGGGATTCAGAGCGCCGCCTAAACGAGCTCCAGAGACGGGCGCGAGCCGCGGCTATCAGCGCGGATCCCACAGCAACAGGGACGCAGAGGGAAAAACGGAGAGATTCCCGCACAGAGGCTCGGCGCCGAGCAGCACTCACCAGCCCGAGAGGCTTGTCTGCTCACCCGCCGGGGCGGGCGGGGGCTGGGAGCTGAGGCGCGGGCTTCGGTCGGATCCCAGGGAGAGGACTGGGGTTGGCTGCGTGAACACAGCCTGAAGGGTCTAGCGCACCACAACTAGCCGGGAGGGTGCACGAGAAAAGGTCTGCAGCTGCCGAAGAGGCAGGAGACTTTTTCTTGCCTCTTTGTTTCGCGGCGTGCAAGGAGAGGGGATTCAGAGCGCCACTTAAACGAACTCCAGAGACGGGCGCGAGCCGCGGCTATCAGCGCGGACCCCAGAGACGGGCATGAGACGCTAAGGCTGCTGCTGCCGCCACCAAACAGCCTGTGGGCGAGCACGGGTCATTCTCCACACCGCCCCTCCCGGGAGCCTGTGCAGCCCGCCACGGCCAGGCTCCCGTAATCCGGGGACAACTTCCCCGGGAGAGCGCACGGCGCGCCTCAGGCTGCTGCAACGTCACGCCGGCTTCTGCCGCCGCAGGCTCGCCCCGCCTCCTCCGTACCGCTCCCTCCCCCCGGCCTGACTGAGCCAGAGCCCCCGAATCAGCTGCTCCTTTAACCCCGTTCTGTCTGGGCGGGGAACAGACGCCCTCAGGGGACCTACATGCAGAGGCGGGTCCAAATCCAAAGCTGAACCCCGGGAGCTGTACGAACAAAGAAGAGAAAGGGAAATCTCTCCCAGCAGCCTCAGAAGCAGCGGATTAAAGCTCCACAAACAACTTGATGTGCCTGCATCTGTTGAATACCTGAATAGACAACGAATCATCCCAAATTTAGGAGGTGGACTTTGGGAGCAGGATATATTAACTTTTCCCCTTTTCCTTTTTTTTGTGACTGTAGATGTGTATGCTTCTGGGTGAGATTTTGTCTGTATAGCTTTGCTCTCACCCTTAGTCCTAGGGTTAGGTCCGTCCGTTTTTTTTTTTTGGCTTAAAAATTTTTTTTTTCCCTAATAAATGTTTTCTTAATAATTTTTTCCTTATTTTCTATTTTTAAAAAAATTTTTAATAAGTTTTTTCATATTTTTTATTTTAAAAAATTAAAAAAATTTTTTTCTTAATAAATTTTTTCTAAATAATTTTTTTCTTATTTTTAGTATAAAAAATTAATAAATCTATTTTTAAAAATTAAAAAAAATTTTTTTTCTTAATAAATTTACTCTTAATTTTTTTTCTTATTTTTTATTATAATTGCTTTATTTTATTTTATTTTATCCTCTTTTTTTCTTTCTTTCCATTTTTTCTCCCTTTTATTCTGAGCCGTGTGGATGAAAGGCTCTTGGTGCTCCAGCCAGGCATCAGGGCTGTGCCTCTGAGGTGGGAGAGCCAACTTCAGGACACTGGTCCACAAGAGACCTCCCAGCTCCACGTAATACCAAACGGCGAAAATCTCTCAGAGATCTCCATCTCAGCATCAAGACCCAGCTTCACTCAACGACCAGCAAGCTACAGTGCTGGACACCCTATGCCAAACAACTAGCAAGAGAGGAACACAGCCCCATCCATTAACAGAGAGGCTGCCTAAAATCATAATAAGGCCACAGACACCCCAAAACACACCACCAGACGTGGACGAACCCACCAGAAAGACAACATCCAGCCTCATCCACCAGAACACAGGCACTAGTTCCCTCCACCAGGAAACCTACACAACCCACTGAACCAACCTTAGCCACTGGGGACAGATACCAAAAACAACGGGAACTACGAACCTGCAGCCTGTGAAAAGGAGACCCCAAACACAGTAAGATAAGCAAAATGAGAAGACAGAAAAACACACAGCAGATGAAGGAGCAGGGTCAAAACACACCAGACCTAACAAATGAAGAGGAAATAGGTAGTCTACCTGAAAAAGAATTCAGAATAATGATAGTAAGGATGATCCAAAGTCTTGGAAATAGAATAGACAAAATGCAAGAAACATTTAACAAGGACGTAGAAGAACTAAAGAGGAACCAAGAAACGATGACAAGCACAATAAATGAAATTAAAAATACTCTAGATGGGATCAATAGCAGAATAACTGAGGCAGAAGAACGGATAAGTGACCTGGAAGATAAAATGGTGGAAATAACTACTGCAGACCAGAATAAAGAAAAAAGAATGAAAAGAACTGAGGACAGTCTCAGAGACCTCTGGGACAACATTAAACGCACCAACATTCGAATTATAGGGGTCCCAGAAGAAGAAGAGAAAAAGAAAGGGACTGAGAAAATATTTGAAGAGATTATAGTTGAAAACTTCCCTAATATGGGAAAGGAAATAGTTAATCAAGTCCTGGAAGCACAGAGAGTCCCATACAGGATAAATCCAAGGAGAAACACACCAAGACACATATTAATCAAACTATCAAAAATTAAATATAAAGAAAACATATTAAAAGCAGCAAGGGAAAAACAACAGATAACACACAAGGGCATCCCCATAAGGTTAACAGCTGATCTTTCAGCAGAAACGCTGCAAGCCAGAAGGGAGTGGCAGGATATACTTAAAGTGATGAAGGAGAAAAACCTACAACCAAGATTACTCTACCCAGCAAGGATCTCATTCGGATTTGATGGAGAAATTAAAACCTTTACAGACAAGCAAAAGCTGAGAGAGTTCAGCACCACCAAACCAGCTTTACAACAAATGCTAAAGGAACTTCTCTAGGCAAGAAACACAAGAGAAGGAAAACACCTACAATAACAAACCCAAAACATTTAAGAAAATGGGAATAGGAACATACATATCGATAATTACCTTAAATGTAAATGGATTAAATGCTCCCACCAAAAGACACAGACTGGCTGAATGGATACAAAAACAAGACCCATATATATGCTGTCTACAAGAGACCCACTTCAGACCTAGAGACACATACAGACTGAAAGTGAGGGGATGGAAAAAGATATTCCATGCAAATGGAAATGAAAAGAAAGCTGGAGTAGCAATTCTCATATCAGACAAAATAGACTTTAAAATAAAGACTATTACAAGAGACAAAGAAGGACACTATATAATGATCAAGGGATCGATCCAAGAGGAAGGTATAACAATTGTAAATATTTATGCACCCAACATAGGAGCACCTCAATACATAAGGCAAATACTAACAGCCATAAAAGGGGAAATCAACAGTAACACAATCATAGTAAGGGACTTTAACACCCCACTTTCACCAATGGACAGATCATCCAAAATGAAAATCAATAAGGAAACACAAGCTTTAAATGATACATTAAACAAGATGGACTTAATTGATATTTATAGGACATTCCACCCAAAAACAACAGAATACACATTTTTCTCAAGTGCTCATGGAACATTCTCCAGGATAGATCATATCTTGGGTCACAAATCAAGCCTTGGTAAATTTAAAAAAATTGAAATCGTATCAAGTATCTTTTCCGACCACAACGCTATGAGACTAGATATCAATTACAGGAAAAGATCTGTAAAAAATACAAACACATGGAGGCTACACAATACACTACTTAATAACGAAGTGATCACTGAAGAAATCAAAGGGGAAATCAAAAAATACCTAGAAACAAATGACAATGGAGACACGACGATCCAAAACCTATGGGATGCAGCAAAAGCAGTTCTAAGAGGGAAGTTTATAGCAATACAAGCCTACATCAAGAAACAGGAAACATCTCGAATAAATAACCTAACCTTGCACCTAAAGCAATTAGAGAAAGAAGAACAAAAAAACCCCAAAGCTAGCAGAAGGAAAGAAATCATAAAGATCAGATCAGAAATAAATGAAAAAGAAATGAAGGAAACAATAGCAAAAATCAATGAAACTAAAAGCTGGTTCTTTGAGAAGATAAACAAAATTGATAAACCATTAGCCAGACTCATCAAGAGAAAAAAGGAGAAGACTCAAATTAATAGAATTAGAAATGAAAAAGGAGAAGTAACCACTGACACTGCAGAAATACAAACGATCATAAGAGATTACTACAAGCAACTCTATGCCAATAAAATGGACAACCTGGAAGAAATGGACAGATTCTTAGAAATGCACAACCTGCCGAGACTGAACCAGGAAGAAATAGAAAATATGAACAGACCAATCACAAGCACTGAAATTGAAACTGTGATTAAAAATCTTCCAACACACAAAAGCCCAGGACCAGATGGCTTCACAGGCGAATTCTATCCAACATTTAGAGAAGAGCTAACACCTATCCTTCTCAAACTCTTCCAAAATATTGCAGAGGGAGGAACACTCCCCAACTCATTCTACGAGGCCACCATCACCCTGATACCAAAACCAGGCAAAAATGTCACAAAGAAAGAAAACTACAGGCCAATATCACTGATGAACATAGATGCAAAAATCCTCAACAAAATACTAGCAAACAGAATCCAACAGCACATTAAAAGGATCATACACCATGATCAAGTGGGGTTTATTCCAGGAATGCAAGGATTCTTCAATATATGCAAATCAATCAACGTGATACATCATATTAACAAATTGAAGGAGAAAAACCATATGATCATCTCAATAGATGCAGAGAAAGCTTTCGACAAAATTCAACACCCATTTATGATAAAAGTCCTGCAGAAAGTAGGCATAGAGGGAACTTTCCTCAACATAATAAAGGCCGTATATGACAAACCCACAGCCAACATTGTCCTCAATGGTGAAAAACTGAAACCATTTCCACTAAGATCAGGAACAAGACAAGGTTGCCCACTCTCACCACTATTATTCAACATAGTTTTGGAAGTGTTAGCCACAGCAATCAGAGACGAAAAAGAAATAAAAGGAATCCAAATCGGAAAAGAAGAAGTAAAGCTGTCACTGTTTGCAGATGACATGATACTATACAT
Source organism: Eubalaena glacialis (assembly GCF_028564815.1). Lineage (NCBI taxonomy): Eukaryota > Metazoa > Chordata > Mammalia > Artiodactyla > Balaenidae > Eubalaena > Eubalaena glacialis. The sequence goes on along the minus strand of NC_083722.1, from coordinate 39,053,567 downwards.
AGAGAATCCAAAAGATGCTACCAGAAAACTACTAGAGCTAATCAATGAATTTGGTAAAGTAGCAGGATACAAAATTAATGCACAGAAATCTCTTGCATTCCTGTATACTAATGATGAAAAATCTGAAAGTGAAATTAAGAAAACACTCCCGTTTACCATTGCAACAAAAAGAATAAAATACCTAGGAATAAACCTACCTAAGGAGACAAAAGACCTGTATGCAGAAAATTATAGGACACTGATGAAAGAAATTAAAGATGATACAAATAGATGGAGAGATATACCATGTTCTTGGATTGGAAGAATCAACATTGTGAAAATGACTCTGCTACCCAAAGCAATCTACAGATTCAATGCAATCCCTATCAAACTACCACTGGCATTTTTCACAGAACTAGAACAAAAAATTTCACAATTTGTATGGAAACACAAAAGACCCCGAATAGCCAAAGCAATCTTGAGAACGAAAAATGGAGCTGGAGGAATCAGGCTCCCTGACTTCAGACTATATTACAAAGCTACAGTAATCAAGACAGTTTGGTACTGGCACAAAAACAGAAATATAGATCAATGGAACAGGATAGAAAGCCCAGAGATAAGCCCACGCACATATGGTCACCTTATCTTTGATAAAGGAGGCAAGCATATACAGTGGAGAAAAGACAGCCTCTTCAATAAGTGGTGCTGGGAAAATTGGACAGGTACATGTAAAAGTATGAAATTAGAACACTCCCTAACACCATACACAAAAATAAACTCAAAATGGATTAAAGACCTAAGTGTAAGGCCAGACACTATCAAACTCTTAGAGGAAAACATAGGCAGAACACTGTATGACATAAGTCACAGCAAGATCCTTTTTGACCCAGGTCCTAGAGAAATGGAAATAAAAACACAAATAAACAAATGGGACCTAATGAAACTTCAAAGCTTTTGCACAGCAAAGGAAACCATAAACAAGACCAAAAGACAACCCTCAGAATGGGAGAAAATATTTGCAAATGAAGCAACGGACAAAGGATTAATCTCCAAGATTTACAAGCAGCTCATGCAGCTCAATAACAAAAAAACAAACAACCCAATCCAAAAATGGGCAGAAGACCTAAATAGACATTTCTCCAAAGAAGAGATACAGATTGCCAACAGACACATGAAAGAATGCTCAACATCATTAATCATTAGAGAAATGCAAATCAAAACTACAATGAGGTATCATCTCACACCGGTCAGAATGGCCATCATCAAAAAATCTAGAAACAATAAATGCTGGAGAGGGTGTGGAGAAAAGGGAACACTCTTGCACTGTTGGTGGGAATGTAAATTGATACAGCCACTATGGAGAACAGTATGGAGGTTCCTTAAAAAACTAAAAATAGAACTACCATATGACCCAGCAATCCCACTACTGGGCATATACCCTGAGAAAACCATAATTCAGAAAGAGTCATGTACCAAAATATTCATTGCAGCTCTGTTTACAATAGCCAGGACATGGAAGCAACCTAGGTGTCCATCATCGGATGAATGGATAAAGAAGATGTGGCACATATATACAATGGAATATTACTCAGCCATAAAAAGAAATGAAATGGAGGTGTCTGTAATGAGGTGGATGGAGTTAGAGTCTGTCATACAGAGTGAAGTAAGTCAGAAAGAGAAAAACAAATACAGTATGCTAACACATATATATGGAATCTAAGGGGAAAAAAAAAAAAAAAAGAGGTCATGAAGAACCTAGTGGCAAGATGGGAATAAAGACACAGACCTACTAGAGAATGGACTTGAGGATATGGGGAGGGGGAGGGGTGAGATGTGACAGGGTGAGAGAGTGTCATGGACATATATACACTACCAAATGTAAAATAGATAACTAGTGGGAAGCAGCCGCATAGCACAGGGAGATCAGCTCGGTGCTTTGTGACCACCTAGAGGGGTGGGATAGGGAGGGTGGGAGGGAGGGAGATGCAAGAGGGAAGAGATGGCAACATATGTATATGTGTAACTGATTCACTTTGTTGTAAAGCAGAAGCTAGCACACCATTGTAAAGCAATTATACTTCAATAAAGATGTTTAAAAAAAAAAAAAAGAATTTAGTATTAAATAAAATTGCATTTCAAAACAACGAGAAAAACTGAAGTTGTTTGGGAAAGGGGTCCTTCTAAGAGGGACGCAGGAAGGTCAGAGTGAGATATGATGACAATACAAGGAAGGGGCCATGAGCCAAGGAACGCAGGCAACTCAACCTCTAGAAGTTGGAAAAGACAAGGAAATGGATTCTTCCCTAGAGCCAACAGAAGAAACAATGTGCTGCTGACCCACTTTAGACTTCTAATTCCCAGAACTGTAAGATAATAACTTTGTGTTGCTTTAAGCTACTAAATTTATAGCAGGAAACTAATACAGCAGCCTAGCATTACTCAAACTAATAACATGCCAGTTCAAGAAAACATTCAAATGTACTATAAATGCATGAAAAGATCTCAAATCAATAGTAACAAAGAAAAAAATTAAAACAAAGATAATTTTTTTGCCCAGTGACTTGGGAGAAATCAAAAAGCAATAATTTCATATATTGACAAGGATTTGGAGGGAGTGGGTAGGCACTCTTTTATGCTGTTGATGGGAATAAAATTGGTGAAGTCTTTGTGAAAGGTAATTTGGCAGTTTAAAGTTTAAAAAATATATATCCTTTGACTAAGTAAGTTTATTTCTGGGAGGCAACAGTTATGGAATATCAAGAACACAGGTACTACTGAAGGGTGACTGCTTGAAGTGGGAGTCACTTAACATCCCAAGCCTCAAAAATGACTATCTATAAAATGAGGATAGTAGCTGCTATGAGAATTTGACATTTAATGTAATTAACATAAGGCTTAGTACATAGGTAGTACGTGATACATATTACCTATTATTAATGCATTCTAAAGTACATTTAAAATAACTTGTTGACGAGGATGTGGAGGAATTGGAACCTTTGTGCATTTTGCTGAGATATAAAAATAGTGCAGCTGCTATGAAAAACAGTATGGGAGTCCCTCCAAAATTAAAAATAGAATCACCATATAATTCAACAATTCTTCTGGGTATATACCTAAAGAATTGAAAGCAAGGACTCAAAATGTTTAATGGGTATGGGGTTTCAGTCATACAAAATGAAAAGTGTTATGGGGATAGATGGTGGTGATAGCTGCACAACAATGTGAATGTATTTAATACAACTGAACTGTATACTTAAAAACGGTTAACATGGTGGGGACTTCCCTGGTGGTCCAGTGGGTAAGACTCCCTGCTCCCAATGCAGGGGTCAAAAGTTCGATCCCTGCTTGCGGAACTAGATCCCACATGCATGCCACAACTAAGAGTCTACATGCTGCTACGAAGGACCCATGTGCCGCAACTAAGACCCAGCACAGCCTAAATAAATAAATAAATTCGATGTTCTTTTTTAAATATTTATTTTAAAAAATGGTTAAGATGGTAAATTTTGTTATGTGTATTTTACCACAATTTGAAAAAAAAAGATCAACATAGGAAAAAAAACCAATGCCAAAACACTATGAGTGGACTTGTTAACAGTGCCTTAGCATGATGCTGTGATGTCACACAGTATCTAGAGTCCTAGATCTTTTAATTAAGCAGGAAATAAATACTGAAGCAAAAAAAAAAAAAGCCATCACTTTATTGTTAGTGTAAAATAAATGAATATAACTTGTAATCAATAGCAGCAGTTAAGTAATTTATGGCACCATCCATATAATGGAGAGGTACTATCAAGGAAAGTTAAGACACACCATTACAATGAAAAAGACAAGTAACTGGACAAGATAGATAGGTAGATAGATTAACTATAGTGTAATCCATTTAATAGCTGATTCACTTCATTGTACAGCAGAAACTAATACAACATCGTAAAGTAATTATCCTCCAATAAAAATAAAATAAGATAAAATGTATATAGATACATATATTAGTATACAAACATATTGAGAGGGATTTAAAGGATACAGACAATTGTTGACAGGGTTCCCCTCTTGGAAATTGTGAAGGAATAAGGATGTGGGGGAATATAAAAGGCAGTTTTCATATTTTGTCTTATATAATACAATTCTGAATTGCTGGAATCTTTTCCTATGAGAATTACTCATGAAATATTCACATCATTTCAAAAACAGACAAAATTAAAAAAAATACAACTCACTGTTATGTTAGGAAGAGTGCAGGGACACTGGACTGCTACTCTCATACACAGCTTCTTCTGTCTGGCATCATTTCCTTTCAGGAAATAACCCTCCACAGCTTGGCAAGGCTACTAAGCACCTGGTCCTATCCACCCTACCTTCCCATAGGTAGGTACCTCCCTTGCATGATCTAAGCAAGATTAGAAACCTTTAGGGAAGGAAATAATGGATGCTGGAAGCTCTACTTCTGAAATCTTAAGCAATAAGGACCAAGGAGTTGTCAGAGGGGACTACTGTCACCAAATAGGAAGAAAATGTCTGAGAATGATATTAAAATACAGGAAAATGAAGCTAAGACATTCACTGGCTAGGAGTGGAGAAAAACAGGCAAATCCATGGAGATATATTCAGAGTCCAGCCTCATAGATCCCTACCTATTAACCCCTCTAGATATAGCCTAAGAAGTGAGTTTGAATTTGGTTATTTATAACAAGAAGCATTCTAAATAGGTCATATACATATACATAATTAGGCAATAATCACAACAATTTTGAACTATTTCCCTTATATATATTTATCCTAAAAATTAAGATAATCACACACTCACCACACACTTTATACCAATGATATACCTAGTTTTGATATTGTTACAGAAGAAGCAACCATTGGGGGAAACCGGATGAAGGGTACCTGGGACCTCCCTGTCTTATCTTTGCAACTTCCTGTGAATCTGCAATTATTTTAAAATAAGTTTTCTTTTAATTATGGAAAAATTAACATATGCACAAAGATTTAGACACAATGATGGCTATCACAGCATTTATTAAAGCAAAAAGCTAGAAACAAAAACTTTAATAGATTGCATAATTATATCATCTCCCCACTCAAAGCCTATAAAACTAAAATAAAGAATAAAGTTATAAATCTACCACAATGTAGAAACAGGGAGAGGGAGCAATGCTCTGGCAACCTAGGAAAAAAAGTGTAGGGTGAGCTTAAGTGGAGAAGGGGGATAGGAACACAGGTGTGAGAAGAGGGATGGTAAAGAGGGAGGTTAACTGAAGGTTTGTATAATAAAGTTGACACCTTACATCTACCCTGCAGGGAAAAAACAAAAGGAGGGTTATTCTGTAAAGAAAGTGAACAAAACTGGAAAGAACAAAGGCTGTTAGTGTAGATGATGGTATCCCACAGTAAAGTTTTCCAGATTCTGGTGCCCAGCATCACCGACAGCCCCCTACCTATTCACCTTAAAGAAAAAACCTTGCTAGGGACACAGGGCTTTCAATGAGATCTCTAACACTTTATCCATAAATACGAAGAGATGACCAAGGATCACTAAACCTTTGAGGAAAGCCTTCAACCTCAAAGATAGAGACCAAGAGAAATAATTGGGAAACTGACCCTACAGGTCAAAAATGCACTCAGGAAAAACACAATTTTTAAAACTAGTTAATATGAATAGAGAAATCTTAAATGATATTGACTTCCAAACAAAATAAAGTGCTCTAAAAGTAGTTGAAGTGAGAAAAAGGATTTGGGGGGAAAAAAAAAAAAAGAGTTCTCTAAATGTTGAGAAAAAACTATGGAAATGATAAATGCACCAAAAAGAGGCAAGATACAATCAATCCAGAAGTCCCAACATCTGAATAATGAGAGCTGCAGAAAAAGATGCTTAAGAAAATGGAGGGGAAGAAATATTAAAGAAATACAAGAAATGTCTGAGGATTAAATGGAATCTTCATTTAAATCAAAAGGGCCCTCCTGGTGTTAAACAGGATTACTTTTACCTACATATAAATATAGTATAGGGAAATTTCAGAATCCAGTATTAAGAAGATCTTAAAGGCTTCTAGGAAAAAGAATAAGGTTAAAGGGGAGTAATCAGACTGGCATTAAATATCTCATCAGAAACCCAGGATAGCAAAAGACCATCAGGCAGTGACTTCTAAATCTGAGGAAATGAACTTTTTACCCAGTCTAACTCTCCATAGCATTGCTCCAAAGCACCAGTGTCTCCTGGAGGGGAGCTTTACCTGTGGCAGATAGGTTTTTACATCTGTTGTCCCGGTTTTTGCAATTGCCACTCAGAAGATGCCCCTTAATTGCCGGTCTCTGGTGGCCAGTTGGTCTTGCATTCTTGAGGCCCAGAGGGCTATGGCAATCAGAGATGGCTCTTGGCAGGCTGTCACCCCCAGGGCACTGCAGACAGTAGACTGAGGAACAACTCCCAGTCTTTCTGTGAAGGAGGCCTCTTGATTGTCCTAGAGCTTCGGCCTGAGGGGCAGGCTTCAGGTTTGGCACACATCTGATGCTCTCTGTCTTGTTCCAGCTCACCAGTATGAGCTTCTTACAGAAGAGAACTTATATACTCATCTAGTGCCCTGATTTCTGCAACTGCTACCCAGGGGACACCACCAGACTGCCTGGCCAGCAGGGTTTACACCTGCAGTTCCACAGAACTGTATCAATTTGCATACTTTTAAAAGCTGCCTGATAGTCAAGCTTCCAAACAGCCTGAATCTAGGTGCTGAGATCCTCCCCTTAGGGACAGTGACAGATCTTGGCACCTCCTCAACAACTAGGAGCTATTAAAAATACAATAGCCTGCTGGACTTCCCTGGTGGTCCAATGGTTAAGACTCCACATTTCCACTGCTGGGGGCATGGGTTCGATCCCTGGTCAGAGAACTAAGATCCTGCATGCTGCGCAGTGCAGCCAAAATAAAAAATAGTTAACAGCCTGCTTGAACAAGCACAAAGGTTTGAGAGAAGACAAAGAGTTGGGGAAGGGTTGAAAGACAAGGTTCAGCTCCTACACGAGGCCACTCCTTCAAGACCTGGAGAGGTGGTTGTTTCCAACCAGTCAACATGGAGAATGAAGCAGAATGAAGAAACAGAGTAATGTATTCCAAATGAAAGAACAAAATAAAACCTCAGAAAAAAGCCTTAATGAAATGAAGATAAGTAATTTACCTGATAAAAAGTTCAAAGTAATGGTCATAAAGATACTCAATGAGCTGGGAAAAGGAAACGATAAATACAGTGGAATCTTCAACAAAGAGATGGAAAAAATAAGAAAGTATATCAAATAAAAGTCACAGAGCTAAAGAGTAAAATAATTCACTGAAAAATACACTAGAGGGGTTCAACAGCAGACTAGATGAAGCGGAATAATCAGTCAATTCAAAGACAGGTACTGTAACTCACCCAATCAGACCAGCAAAAAGAAGAAAGAATGAAAAAAACTGAAGATGGTTTAAGGGGTTTATGGGACAACATCAAACAAACTAACATTCGCATTAAAGGGATACCAGAAGAAGAGAGAAAGAGGCAGAAATCTTGTTTGAAGAAATAACGGCTGAAAACTTCCCTGATTTGGGGAGGAAACAGACACCCAGATCCAAGAATCCCAGAAGGTTCCAAAGAAGAAACCCAAAGAGATGCACACCAAGACACATTATAACTGAAATCTCAAAAGTTAAAGACAAGGAGAGAATATTAAAAGCAGCAAGAGAAAAACAACTTGTTACATGCAAGGGAACTCCCATAAGATTATCAGCAGATTCTTCAGCAAAAACTTTGCAGGCTAGAAGGAAGCGGCCGATACACTCAAAGTGCTGAAAGAAAAGAACTAACCAAGAATACTCCACCCAGCAAAGTTATCATTCAGAATTCAAAGAGAGATAGTTTTCCATACAAACAGAATCTAAAGTTGTTCATCACTACCACAACTGGCCTTAACAAGAAATGTTAAAGGAATTTCTTTAAGCTGGAAAGAAAGAGTGCTAATTGATAAGAAAATATATCAAAGAACAAATTTCACTGGAAAGGTAAAAATATACTAAAGTGGACTAAACACTATTATAGCTAGTATGAGGATTAAAAGACAAAAGTAGTAAAAATAATTATGGTTACAATATTTTTTAATTAGTTAATTAATTTTTGGCTGTGTTGGGTCTTCGCTGCTATGCGTGAGCTATCTCTAGTTGCGGAGAGTGGGGGCTGCTCTTCGTTGCGGTATGCAGGCTTCTCATCGTGGTGGCTTCTCTTGTTGCAGAGCATGGGCTCTAGGCGCGTGAGATTCAGTAGTTGTGGCACGCGGGCTTCAGGAGTTGTGGCTTGCAGGCTCTAGAGCCCAGGCTCAGTAGTTGTGGCACATGGGCTTAGTTGCTCTGCAGCACATGGGATCTTCCCGGACCAAGGCTCAAACCCATGTCCCCTGCATTGGCAGGACGATTCTTAACCACTGCGCCACCAGGGAAGTCCTCTTGTTGAGTCTTTAGTAGTTAGAATTTTTCAGAAGTTGAGAGAGATGAACTGAATTGTATAATACCACATATAAAATTGTACACGTCTTAGGTCTTTTTGGCTCCAACTCTATTTCTAGTCACATTTTTCTTGATCCACAGCTCTATTATTTGAAAGTTTGCTAACCCTTCTTATTGGGTAAATGCTGTGATAGACTCTATGTAAGATGTAAAAACAGGCATGTGCAGTGGCAGGCGGATTCTTAACCACTGCGCCACCAGGGAAGTCCACAATAATTAATTAAGGGATACACAAGTAAAACATGACATCAAAAACATAAAATGAAGGGAGGGGAAGGAAAGAGTAAAAATGCTGAGCTTCAGAATAGGATCAAACTTAGTTGTTATCAACTTAAAAGAGACTGTTACCGATCTAAGTTGCCATATGTAAGCCTCACTGTAACCACAAAGCAAAAACCTATAGAAAATTCAAAAAAGATAAAGAAATATAAATAAACCATTAAGGGAAATCATCAAACCACAAAGGAAGAGAGCAAGAGAAGAAGAAAGGAAGAGAGAGGCACTACAAAAACAGCCAGTAAACGATTAACAAAATGGCAAAAAGCATATACTTGCCAAAAATTACTTTAAAATGTAAATGGATTAAATTCTCCAATCAAAAGACATAGAATGGCTGAGTGGATTAAAAGAACAAGATCCACCTATATGCTACCTACAAGTGACTCACTTCAGATGAAAGGATACATACAGACTGAAAGTGAAGGGATAGAAAAAGATATTCCATCCAAATGGAAACCAAAAGAAAGCTGGAGTACATATACCTATATCAGACAAAACAGACTTTAAAACAAAGACTGTAATAAACAGACAAATATGGGTATTACATAATGGGAAAGAGGTCAATCCAACATGGAAATATAACATTTGTAAATATTTATGCATCCAACAAAGGAACACCTATTGATAAATATATACAGCAAATATATTATTAACAGACCTAAAGAGAGAAACAGACAGCAATACAATAATAGTAGGGGATATATCATCCAGACAGAAAATTAGGAAAAATATGCATTAAATGATACATTAGATCAGATGGACTTAACAGATACATACAGAACATTCCGTCCAAAACCAAAAGAAAACACATTCTTCTCCAGTATACATGGAACATTTTCCAGGACAGATCATACGTTAGGCCACAAAACAAGTCTTAATTTAAAAGGAACTGAAATCTTAACAAGCATCTTTTCTGACCACAATGGTATGAAATTAGAAATTAATTACATGGAGAAAACTGGAAAATTCACAAATATGTGGAGGTAAAACAACATGCTACTGAACAACCAAAGGGTTAAAGAAGAAATCAAAAGAGAAATAAAAAAATACCTTGAGACAAATGAAAGTGGAAAAGTAACATACCAAAATTTGTGGGATGCGGCAAAGGCAGTTTTAAGAGAGAAGTTCATAGTGATAAATGCCTACCTGAAGAAATAAAAAAAGTCTCAAACAACCTACCTTTACACCTCAAGGAATTAGAAAAAGAAGAAAAAAACAAAGCCCAAAATTACTAGAAGAAAGGAAATAATGATGAGAGCAGAAATAAATGAAATAGAGATCGAAAAGACAATAGAGAAGATCAATGGAACTAACAGCTAGTTCTTTGAAAAGGTAAACAAAACTGCCAAGCCTTTAGCTAGACTCACCAAGAAAAAAAGAGAGAAGACTCAAATAAATAAAATCAGAAATGAAAGAGATGTTACAGCCGATGCAACAGAAATACAAAGGATCATAACTGATCGTATTATGAACAATTACATACCAACAAATTGACAACCTATAAGAAATGGATAAATTTCTAGAAACATACAACTTACCAATACTGAATCATGGTGAAATAGACAATCTGAACATAGACTGATTACTAGTAAGGAGACTAAATCAATAACCAAAATTCTCTTAACAACCAAAGGCCAGGATCAGCTTCACTGGTGAATTCTAATAAATATTCATATAAGAATTAATACCAATCCTTCATAAACTCTTCCAAAAACGGTAGAGAAGGGAACTCTTCCAAATTCATTTTATGAGGCTAGCATCACCCTGATCCCAAAACTAGACAAGCATGCTGCAAGAAAATTACAGGCCAGTATCACTGATGAACAAAGATGCAAAAATCCTCAACAAAACATTAGCAAACCAATTTCAATAATACAGTAAAAGGATCATAAACCATTATCAAGTGAGATTTACTCCAAGAGTGCAAGAATGGTTCAACATCTGCAAATCAGTCAATGTCATATACCACATTAACAAAATGAAGGACAAAAATCATATGATCTCAATAGATGTAGAAAAAGCATTTGACAAAACTGAACATCCATTTATGATTAATAACTCTCAACAAAGTGGATACAGAGGAAACATATCTCAACATCATTAAGGCCATCTATGACAAACCCACAATGACAATCATACTCAGTGGTGAAAAGCTAAAAGCTTTTCCTCTAAGATCAGGAACAAGACAAAGATGCCCACTCTCACCACTTGTACTTAACATAGTACTGAAGTCCTAGTCAGCACAATTAGGCAAGAAAAATAAATAAAAGACATCCAAATTGGAAAGGAAGAAGTAGAACTTTTACTATTTGCAGATGACATGACATTATACATAGAAGATCCTAAAAACTCCATCAAAAAACTGTTTGGACTAATAAATCTAGTAAAGTTGTAGGATACAAAATCAATACACAAAACTCTGTTGCACTGCTATACCCTAATAATGAACTATCAGAGAAATTAAGAAAACTATACTATTTATTCATCAAAAAGAGTAAAATACCTAGGAATAAACTTAACCAAGGAGGTGAAAGACCTGTATATTGAAAACTACAAAACAGTAATGAAAGAAATTGAAGAATACACCAATAAATGGATATTCCATGTTCACAGATTAGAAGACTCAATATTGTTAACATGTACATACTATCCAAAGCAAGCTACAGATTCAATACAATCCCTATCAAATTCCAACAGCATTTTTCAAAAAAATAGAATACTCCTAAAATTTGTATGAAACCATAGAAAACCCTGAATAGCCAGAGCTATCTTGAGAAAGAAGAACAAAGCTGGAGGCATCATGCTTCATGATTTCAAACTACATTACAAAGCTACAGTAACCAAAACAGTACGGTACTGGCATAAAAAGACACATAATACAATGGAACAGAAGAGAGCCCTTATATAAACCCACACATATATGGTCAATTAATTTAAGACAGTAAATATGCCAGGATATACAATGGGGAAAGGACAGTCTCTTCAATAAATGGTGCTGGGAAAACTGTAGAGCCACACGCAAAACAATGAAACTGAACCCCACCTTACACCATACACAGAAATAAACTCAAAATGGATTAAAGACTTGAACGTAAGACGTGAAACCATAAAACTCCTAAAAGAAAACATGGACAGTAAGCTCCTTGACATAGATCTTGGCAGTGATTTTTTGAATATGACATCAAAAGCAAAGGCAACAAAAGCAAAAGCAAACAAGTGGGATTACATCAAATTGAAATGCTTCTGGACTTCCCTGGTGGCGCAGTGGATAAGACTGTGCACTCCCAGTGCAGGGGGCCCAGGTTCAATCCCTGGTCAGGGAACTAGATCCCACATGCATGCCGCAACTAAGAGTTTGCATACCACAACTAAGAAGCCCTCGTGTCGCGACTAAGGAGCCCTGGAGCCATGACTAAGGAGCCTGCCTGCTGCAACTAAGGAGCCCATGTGCCGCAACTAAGGAGCCGGCGAGCCGCAACTAAGGAGCCCGTGAGCCACAATGGAGCCTGCTTGCCACAACTAAGAGCCGGCACAACCAAATAAATAAATAAATATTAAAAAACTAAACAATGTTTAAAAATAAAATAAAATGCTTCTGCACAACAAAGGAAACCATCAAAAAAATGATAAGGCTACCTATGGAATGGGAGAAAATATATGCAAACCAAAGATCTGATACAGTGTTACACGGGGACTTCCCTGGTGGTGCAGTGGTTAAGAATCCGCCTGCCAATGCAGGGGACATGGGTTCAATCTCTGGTCCGGGAAGATCCTACATGCCATGGAGCGACTAAGCCCATGAGCCACAACTACTGAGCCCACATGCCACAACTACTGAGCCCATAGGCCGCAACTAGTGAAGCCCATGCTCCGCAACAAAAGAAGCCCGCACACCGCAACAAAGAGTGACCCTGCTCGCCGCAACTAGAGAAAGCCTGCGTGCAACAACGAAGACCCAACGCAACCAAAAATAAATAAATAAATAAATAAATAAATAAATAATCCTAAAAAAAAAAAAAAAAAAAAATAATGAACTCATACAACTCGATAGCAAAAAACCAAGCAATCCAATTAAAAAATGGGCAGAAGACATAGACTTTTTTTTTTAAAGAAGACATACAGATGGCCAACAGGTACATGAAAAAGTGCTCCACATCACTAATCATCAGGGAAATGCAAATCAAAACCACAATGAGATATCACCTCACTAATCATCAGGGAAATGCAAATCAAAACCACAATGAGATATCACCTCACATCTGTTAGGATGGGTTATTACAAAAAAGACAACAGATTGTTGACAAGGATGTGGAGAAAAGAGAACCCTCTGCACTATTGGTGAGAATGTATTGGTGCAGCCACTACTGAATACAGTATGAAGGTTCCTCAAAAAATAAAAAGAGAACTACCATATGATTCAGCAATTCCACTTTTGGGTATTTATGTGAAGAAAACAAGAACACTAAGTTGAAAAAATATACAGATCCCCATGTTCACTGCATTATTTACAATAGCTAAGACATGGAAACAACCTAAGTTTCCATGGATGGATGAATGGATAAAGAAACTGTGGTATACACACACAATGGAATATTATTCAGCCATAAGAAAGAACAAAATCTTCTCATGGATGGACCTCACAGGTATTACGTTAAGTGAAGTAAGTCAGAGAAAGACAAATACTGTAAGATATCTCTTATATGTGGAAACTTAAAAAAAAAAAAAAAAAAAAGGAAAGAAACCTAAAAACAAAACAGAACTCACAGATACAGAGAATAGACTGGTGGTTGCCAGATGTGGGTGGTGGACGGTGGGAGAAATGGGTGAAGGGGGTATAAATTTTAAAAGGGGAAAAAAAAAAGCTTAACATGGAACAAGCTCAACAAAATCCTTTTGAATCTGAAAAAAAATCTGAATTATCTGCATAAAACCATAAAAGTAATAACCTATACATGTAATGATTACTTGCAGTATAGAAATCTGTAGATTATCTCACTTTTAACAATGTTGAGACTCATGCCCTTTAAATTGGGCAAACAGAATCAGAGAGGTAGAAAACTTTCCAAAGGTCATAGAGCTAAAGAATGGTAGACGTCACACTCTAAATCCAATAATCTCCTTCAATCTTAGAAACTTCTTTTCAGAAGTAAATTTGCAAATTCGGTCTTAATCACCAAACTACAGAACGGCACAGAATGATTCATGCTCTACAACCACCCATTTTAGGAAGGATCAGCTCTTTTTAAAAAGCAACATGCTTTTTAATTATCTACACAGCTCATTGAGCAGTTAGGGGAGTGACACTAATAGAAAGAGACAAGCCTAACAATAAGCTGAATTTGACAAAAATTCTTTTAGATAATCTTGCAGAAGTTTGGGGATCTGGGAAATACCAACTACAATTTGCTGATCAAGTTCCTATTTTAGTTTTAAAGTCTATGTATTTTGTGTGAAATATGCATGTACTTTATGCAATGAATGGAGCCCTAAAAATTGTGTGAAATAAGTTTATAAAATGAATTATTACATACATACACTGAAGATGCTTATTCCTTCATAGAATCAATGAATCTTAGAACTAGCAAAGTCCTGAACTCTATCCAGAGCCCCATTTTACAGATGAATACTCAAACCCAGAAGTTAGGGAAGTGTCCCAGGTATAGGTAGTGACAGACTAGAACCTAAGTGTGTTGCATTCCAGCCAAATGCTTTTTTCATCGTGCTACCAAGAAAACAAACAAATATTTATGGTGAAAAAACAAACCACAAAATAATTATTGTTACAGAGGAGAATGTAAGGTAATCACCCTAAGATGGTAAAGAGAGAATTTAGGGGCAGAGGTGGGAAGGATAGGAGAGGCGTAGATCCACCAAAATTCCATTTTACAAAGCAGGAAATTAAAGTCTGCCTAAAGGGATATGGGGATATATGTATACATACAGCTGATTCACTTTGTTGTGCAGCATAAAGTAACACAACATGGTAAAGCAATTATACTCTAATAAAGATATTAAATTAAAAAAAAATAAAGTTTGCCTAGAGTGGATGAAACCAAAAATAAAGGTTGAGGTACATTAAAGTTATGAAGTAATCAAAAGTGGATCTAGCAGACAATAACAAGTGAGGATGTGGAGAAATTGGAACCCTCATGTATTGCTGGTGGAAATGCAAAATGGTACAACTACTTTGGAAAACTGTTGTCAGTTCTTCAAAATGTTAAACATCAGAATTACTATATGGGGACTTCCCTGGTGGTCCAGTGGTTAAGACTCCACGCTCCCAAAGCTAAGGGGCATGGGTTCAATCCCTGGTTGGGGAACTGAGATCCCACATGCCGTGACCAAAAAAAAAAAAAAATTACTATATGGCCCAGCAATTCTACTTCTAGGTATATTTCCAAGAGAAACGAAAACATGTGCCCACACAAAAAATTGCACATAAATGTTCACAACAGCATTATTCATAACAGCCCAAATATCCATCAACTAATGAATGGCATCCAAGTGGTGTACTTGCCCCGAAACGCGTCATCTCTAATTCAGCCTCTAGGTCATGGTACTCTATGGAAAGAACTGTCAATGCTATGGAAGAGAACCCCAAGAGAGAAAACATTATGAAAGTCTGGAAGGATTAGACCACTGAAGATGCCATCACTGTTATTTAAAAAGCCATGAAAGAAATCAAGCCTGGGGCTTCCCTGGTGGCGCAGTGGTTAAGAATCTGCCTGCCAGTGCAGGGGACACGGGTTCAAGCCCTGGTCTGGGAAGATCCCACATGCCGCGGAGCAACTAAGCCCGTGAGCCACAACTACTGAGCCTGCGCATCTGGAGCCTGTGCTCTGCAACGGGAGAGGCCCGCACACCACGATGAAGAGTGGCCCCCGCTCACCACAACTGGAGAAAGCCCTCGCACAGAAACGAAGACCCAACACAGCCAAAAATAAATAAATAAATAAATTAATTAATTAAAAAAAAAAAAAGAAATCAAGGCTGAAACAATAAATTCCTGCTGGAGAAAACTGTGCCGAGGTGTTGTGCATGACTTCACAGGATTTATGAAAGAGCCAATCAAGGAAATCGTGAAAGAGATTGTGGACATGACAGAAAAGGTGGGGGTTAAAGTGTTTCAAGATATGGATCTTGGAGAAATTCAAGAACTAAGAGACACAACAGAGGAATTAACAAAAGAAGATTTGATGGAGATGAGTGCTTCCAAATCAGTGACAGATAAGGAAAAAGACATAGAAGAAGCAGTGTCAGAAAACAAACTGACATTATACAGTTTGGAAGAAGGGTTCTGATTATTCAAGACTGCTTCTGACTTCTTTTATGACATGGACCCTTCTACGTATCACTGAAACTGAAACTAAAGCAAATGGTGGAAAAAGGATTGGTACCATACAGAAACACATTTAGAGAAATAAAAAAGCAAAAAATTTCAGACAGAAATTTCCATGTACTTCCATAAAGCTACACCAAGTGTGCATACCTCTCCTGCCTCCTCTTGCCACCTCCTCCACCTTTGCCACCTCTGCGAAAGCAAGACCAACCCCTCCTCTCCCTCCTCCTCCTCACCCTACTCAACGTGAAGACAAAGATGAAGATCTTTAAAATCCACTTCCACTTAGTAAATTAGTAAATAATCACCACACAGTACAGTTCACAAACTTATCTGTTGTGTATGTGTATGTCTTTGTGAAAGTCTAATAATTGTAGAGCAAGAACTGTATGAAATATTTTTTGCATCATCATCATCATCGCCTAAGAATGCATCGTGTAGTACACTGTGTGCAAGACTTGTATTGAAGTGGATAGCCTATCCTTACATAGGCATAAGAATTACATTACTGTATTCAGTATGTCCCCACCTCTTAACTGGAGAAACTGCATATCAGCCTATCATTACAAGTAAATAGTTTTTTTAAAAAATAATAATGTTTTCAATACTGCGTTATGAATATCACTATAATATGTAATCCTATATGCCATTAAAATTTTACAACAATTCATTCATTAATGTATAGGCCAGGCTACTGGGAAGCAACTGTATCAATCACACTAGGATATCATAAAGCAATCATATTGCTGTTTTATTGTCAATGCATGAATCACTGTACCTGTAAATAAACATTAATTTTATTTTCACATTATTTTTTCATTTTGATGTCTAGTGTTAGTGATATGTGTAACATCTACAGTGTTTTATACTATGTAAGACAATACTGATGTAGGTATGACAATTTATCTTATGAATACATGATGTAAATTTACACTATCGATAAATACAATACAGTACTATAAATGTATTTTCCTTATGATTTTCTTACTATCATTTTCTCTCAGTAACATTTTTCTTTCCTCTTTGCTTACTTTATTGTAAGAACACAGTATGTAACACATATAACATATAAAATATGTGTTAATCGACTGTTTATGTTATCAGTAAGGCTTCCAATCAACAGTAGGCTATTAGTAGAAAAGTTTTGGGAGAGTCAAAGGTTACATGCATCCTATACACTAACAACGAAAAATCAGAAAGATAAATTAAGGAAACACTCCCATTTACCACTGCAACAAAAAGAATAAAATACCTAGGCATAAACCTACCTAAGGAGGAAAAAGACCTGTATGCAGAAAACTATAAGACACTGATGGAAGAAATCAAAGATGATACAAACAGATGGAGAGATACACCATGTTCTTGGATTGGAAGAATCAACACTGTGAAAATGACTATACTACCCAAAGCAATCTACAGATTCAGTGCAATCCCTATCAAATTAACAATGGCATTTTTCACAGAACTAGAACAAGAAATTTTACAATTTGTATGGAAACACAAAAGACCCCGAACAGCCAAAGCAATCTTGAGAAAGAAAAACGGAGCTGGAGGAATCAGGCCCCCTGACTTCAGAATATACTAAAAAGCTACAGTAAAGGAAACCATAAACAAGACGAAAAGACAACCCTCAGAATGGGAGAAAATATTTGCAAACGAAGAAACTGACAAAGGATTAATCTCCAAAATATACAAGCAGCTCATGCAGCTCAACATCAAAAAAACAAACAACCCAATCCAAAAATGGGCAGAAGACCTAAATAGACATTTCTCCAAAGAAGACATACGGATTGCCAACACACACATGAAAAGATGCTCAACATCACTAATCATTAGAGAAATGCAAATCAAAACCACAATGAGGTATCACCTCACACGGGTCATAATGGCTATAATCAAAAAATCTAGAGGGGCTTCTCTGGTGGTGCAGTGGTTGAGAATCTGCCTGCTAATGCAGGGGACACGGGTTTGAGCCCTGGTCTGGGAAGATCCCACATGCCGTGGAGCAACTAGGCCCGTGAGCCACAACTACTGAGCCTGCGCGTCTGGAGCCTGTGCTCCGCAACAAGAGAGGCCACGATAGTGAGAGGCCCGCGCACCTCGATGAAGAGTGGCCGCCGCTTGCCGCAACTAGAGAAAGCCCTCGCACAGAAACGAAGACCCAACACAGCCAAAAATAAATAAATTAATTAATTAAAAAAAAAAATCTAGAAACAATAAATGCTGGAGAGGGTGTGGAGAAAAGGGAACCCTCTGGCACCGTTGGTGGGAATGTAAATTGATACAGCCACTATGGAGAACAGTATGGAGGTTCCTTAAAAAACTAAAAATAGGATTACCATATGACCCAGCAATCCCACTACTGGGCATATACCCTGAGAAAACCACAATTCAAAAAGATACATGTACCAATGTTCACTGCTGCACTATTTACAATAGCCAGGACATGGTAGCAACCTAAATGTCCATCAACAGATGAATGAATAAAGAAGATGTGGCACATATATACAATGGAATATTACTCAACCATAAAAAGGAACAAAATTGGGTCATTTGTAGAGACGTGGATGAACCTAGAGACTGTCATACAGAGTGAAGTAAGTCAGAAAGAGAAAAATAAATATTGTATATTAACACATATATGTGGAATCTAGAAAAATGGTACAGATGAACTGGTTTGCAAGGCGGAAATAGAGACACAGATTTAGAGAACAAACGTATGGACACCAAGGGGGTAAAGCGGGTGGGGGGGTGGTGGTGGTAGGATGAATTGGGAGATTGGGATTGACATATATACACTAATATGTATAAAACAGATACCTAATAAGAACCTGCTGTATAATAAAATAAAATAAGATAGAGTCTTAAAAAAATAAAAAAATTTATCACTAAGGGTCATTGTAAAAATGAGTCAACTTTTAGGTACAGTTTTAGAGGTAGTGTTGCTTCATCTTAAATTACAAAAGAAAATAAACTAAAATTCAGAATGAAAAAAAATAGAAAATAAAAGAACGGTACTGATGAACCTAGTGGCAGGGCAGGAATAAAGACGCAGACGTAGAGAACAGACTTGAGGACACAGCTGGGGTAAGGGAAGTTGGGACGAAGTGAGAAAGTAGCATTGACATATATACACTACCAAATGTAAAATGGATGGCTAGCGGGAAGCTGCTGCACAGCACATGGAGATCAACTCGATGCTTTGTGACAACCTAGAGGGGTGGGATAGGGAGGGTGGGAGGGAGGAGATATGCAGATATATGTATACAAATAGCTGATTCACTTTGTTGTACAACAGAAACTAACACAACATTGTAAAGCAATTATACTCCAATAAAGATGTGAAAAAAAAAGTTACATGCAAATTTTCAACTGGTGGGGAGATAAGTGCCCCTAACCCCCACAGTGTTCAAGGGTCAACTGTACTTAGAAAGTACACAATGCCTGTTAGCCAATCTGTGGTTTCAAGGGAGTGTGGATGGGGTTGAAGACTTTAAAAAATCTTATATAATTCTCTGTATTTTATGGGGGAAAAAACCAAAACAGTACTCCCCTCTTGCCTCAGAACTAAATGTATCTTTGCACCCCTAGTGTAGGCAAAGA
Source organism: Eubalaena glacialis (assembly GCF_028564815.1). Classification (NCBI taxonomy): domain Eukaryota; kingdom Metazoa; phylum Chordata; class Mammalia; order Artiodactyla; family Balaenidae; genus Eubalaena; species Eubalaena glacialis. The sequence goes on along the minus strand of NC_083722.1, from coordinate 39,033,837 downwards.
TTTCCTAAAACACAAAAAAACATACTGATAGAAGTAAAAAAAATTTGATAAACTGGACTTTGTCTAAATTAAAAACCTCTGTAATACAATAGAAATCTAAGTACAATACAAAAAATACTATACAAAATTAGAAATCTCTGTAAATACAATACAAACTGATACAGGACTTGTATTCAGAATATAAAAAGAACTTTTACAACACAATAACAAGACAAACAACTCAATAAAATATGGGTAAGAAATTTGATAACTTCAGTGAAGACAACATACAAATAACTGCGTTTTGTAGCCAGACTTATCAAGAAAAAAAGAGGGTCAAATCAACAAAATCAGAAATGAAAAAGGAGGAGTTACAACCAATACCACAGAAATACAAAGAATCATAAGAGATTACTGCAAACAACTATACGTGAATAAAATGGACAACCTAGCAGAAATGGACAAGTTCCTAGAAATGTACAATCTTCCAAGGCTGAGTCAGGAAGAAATAGAAAATATAAATAGACCAATTACCGGTAATGAAACCGAATCAGTAATAATAAATAAATAAAAAAAGACCTCCCAACAAACAAAAGTCCAGGACCAGATGGCTTCATGGGTGAATTCTACCAAACATTTAGAGAAGGGCTAATACTTATCCTTCTCAAACCATTCCAAAAAACTACAGAGGAAGGAATGCTTCTGAACTCATTCTAGGAGGCCAGCATCAAGCTGATACCAAAACAACAAGATACCACAAAAAAAGTAAATTACAGGCCAATCTCATTGATGAACATACGTGCAAAAATCCTCAATAAAATATTAGCAAACTGAATTCAACGATACATTGAAAGGATCATACACCATGATCAAGTGGGATTTATCCCAAGGATGCAAGAATAGTTCAATATCCACAAGTCAGTCAATGATATACCACGTTAACAAGCTGAAGAATAAAAATCTTATCACCAACAGATGCAGACAAAGCTTTTAGCAAAATTCAACATCCATTTTGATAAAAATTCTCCACAAAGTGGATATAGAGGGAGCATACCTCAACATAATAAAGGCCATATATAAGCCCACCAATAATGTCATTCTCAACTGCGAAAAGCTGAAAGCATTTCCTCTAAGATCAGGAACCAAGGATGCCCACTCTCACCATTTTTATTCAACACAGTATTTGAAGTCCTAGCCACAGCAATCAGACATTACTTTAAAAATAAGAGAAGTCCAAATTGGAAAGGAAGAATTAAACTGTTTTTGTCTGCAAATAACATGATACTATACCTAGAAAATCCTAAAGACAACACCAAAAAAACTACTGGAGCTCATCAATGAACTCGGTAAAGTTTCAGGATACAATTAATATACAAAAACCTGTTGCATTTCTATACACTAATAACAAACTATCAGAAAGAGAAATTTAAAAACAATCCAATTTACCATCGCATCTAAAAGAATAAAATACCTAGGAATAAATCTAACTAAGGAAAAGGAACTGTACTCAGAAAACTGTAATACACTGATGAAAGAAACTGAAGACAACACAGGTGGAAAGATACACTGTGTTCACGGATTCGAAGAATTAATATTGTTAAAATGACCATACTACTCAAGTCAATCTACAGATTCAATGCAATTCCTATTAAAAGACCAATGGCATTTTTCACAGAACTAGCAATTCTAAAATTTGTATGGAAACACAGAAGATCCTGAATAACCAAAACAATCTTGAGGAAGAATAACAGAGCTGGAGGGATCACGCTCCCTGATTTTAAACTATACTACAAAGCTACAGTAATCAAAACAGTATGGTAACAGCACAAAAACAGACATAGATAAATGGAACAGAACTGCAGGCCCAGAAATAAACCCATGCACTTACGTTAACCTATGACAAAGGAGGCAAGGATACACAATGGGGAAAAGACAGCCTCTTCAATAGGTGGTGAAAAAACTGGACAGCTACATGTAAAAGAATTAAATTAGAACATCTTCTCACACGATATTTAAAAAAACCCTCAAAATGGATTACACTTTTCTGGAAATTTTTTGGGTTATTCTTACATTTGTATTTTCCATAAAGTTTGGAATTGGCGTCACAGAATGCTGTTACAGGAATAGAAAATTTATATATTAATTTAGGAAGAACTAATTATTATTTAAATCTGAGTCTTCCAAATCAATATATCTCTTCATGTATTCAGTATTTTAGATTACTTAATAACCACACAAGGAAATATGCAGCTTCAAATACAACATTAATTATCATTGCTCCAGTAGCCTACTCAGCGTAAGGCAATGTCAAAGAATGGGCCCAAGAATAATTATCACAGATTTGTCACCTAAGTTTTTCACCAGAAATAAAGAACTGTGATATCACAGAAACCTACCATGCTAACATATTTTCTGACACAAAATTTTTAAGAACTTACTTAAAGTCACACCCAAATCTTGGTTTCTAAATACCAATCCTCACTAAAAGGAACCAGGGCTCCTCAGAGAAATGACTGATTCCAGGGTTGGGGCAGGAAAAGTACAAGATGAACATGGAATATCTTGTGCCAGAGAGTACAGAAGTGCTCAAAGAATAAAGGAGACATGTCAAAGAACAAGAAGCCAGCTTGAAGGGGCTCCCAATAGCCAAATATGAAAGAATTTGAGCATCATAATAATGAGTGTAATGGATTAAAACTCACTGAATAAAAGAATACTCCATAAATTCATGCTAATGTTGATGACTATGATGATAAATAAATGAATGGGGAAAAGGGAACGTTTTCTACTAACAGAATGCTGACCAATAACTATAGAAGAAAATGGTAGAACTAGATAATTACCATTTTGTAACCATCACATTAATAACTGATTTAGGTGAGAATCAACAATGAATGCTAAAACAGTGAGATTTTGATGAGGAAAAAGTTATTTACATAGGTCAAAGTATCTTCCCACAAATAACTTATTAATTGCAAAGGGGAAAATCGTAATTTTATGGCAGAGAAACTTGGAAGTCACTACCTTATCTCAGCAGTGAAAGGTAACATCACCAATACTGGCAAGGATATCATGTGTCTCCTGATGTGATGCACCAAGGAAGATACATTTCACTTAGGTAGTGCCAGCATGCATAAGCTGAATCACAAGGAAACATAAAAACGCAAACTGAGAGACATTCTAGAAAATAAATGGCTGATATTCTTAAAAAATATCGGGCTTCCCTGGTGGCGCAGTGGTTGAGAATCTGCCTGCCAATGCAGGGAACACGGGTTCGAGCCCTGGTCTGGGAAGATCCCACATGCCGCAGAGCAACTGGGCCCGTGAGCCACAATTACTGAGCCTGCGCGTCTGGAGCCTGTGCTCCGCAACAAGAGAGGCCACGATAATGAGAGGCCCGCGCACCGCTATGAAGAGTGGCCCCCACTTGCCAAAACTAGAGAAAGCCCTCGCACAGAAACGAAGACCCAACACAGCCATAAATAAATAAATAAATAAATAAAAATTTAAAAAAAAAGAAAACCTATAAAAAAAAAATCAATGTCAGGAAACACAAAGGCAGGCAAAGAACTGTTCTAGATTTAGGAGACGCAAAAACTAAACGCAATGCATGATCCTGGGTTAGATACTAGACCAGAAAAAAACCTTTTTTCTACAAAGGACATTGGGACAATTGACAAAAGTTGAATAAGATCTACATTAAATACTGTATTAACATTTTATTTCCTATTTTGATCATTGTGATTATGTAAGTGAATGTCCTTGTTCTAAGGAAATATGTGAAGTACTTAGGGGTAAAGTGGCACAATATCTGCAACTTACTCTCAAATAGTTCATATATGAAGGTTTACTTTTTCAGACATCCACACTTTGCACTGATATCATTAAGCTAGCAACACAAACTTCTGTAGAACCTGCTTATTTTCTGGAAGGCTTGCCCACATTTATGATAAACAGCCACTAGATGGCAATCTGTGATCTCGTAACCCCAGCAGCCTAGGATTCTGCAGGGAGCATTTTAGACTCAATAATACTTAAAAAAACAAAAACAGAAAACAACTGGTGATCTTTAATAAAGCCCTATTATATAATAACATATCATTATGTATTAGGCAACCACTACACTCAAAATAGGTATTTTCACAATGGCCTATACAGGGCTTACACGATCTTTTCATTGCCCACCCTTGCCCCCGCAACCCACCTCTCTGACCTTATCTCTTTAGGTCCATGTTTAAGTGTTGCCTTTTCAGAAAACTTCCTTGACCCGCCTGTATAAAACAGCAGTTAGAGGCATGCCCTCCCCTGCCCTATGACCTTGCTTCATTTTTCTTCAGCACTTGCATTTCTTCCTACCCACACTCCCAGAATGTAAGTTTCATGAGAACAGACTTTATTTTGCTAACTGCCTGTAAAATAGAAATACCCAGAAAAGGTATATGTATCAGACAAGTATCTTCTTTTTCATTTTTAGCTGTTACTCATCATTCTTCAATTGAAGACCATTACACCCCACCCCACCTCCAACCAATCCCCGGAACTAGATTGTGAAGAATATTAAATGTCAAGTGTTGAAGTGTATTATGTGGAAGGAAATCATCAAGAAATTTAAGCAGAAATAGTGCTTTAGAAAAATTCTTCTGACAAGAAGGTGGTAAAAACGTAGGAGGACTGGAAAGCAAAGATGCAGGAGACACAGCCACGGTCTCTGATGTCAGGAGTTAGGTTTGATCCTGGTTCCATAGTCTACCAGAGCTCCATGACTTTGGATGAACTGCTAATTCAAGAAGCTCTCTGTGCTTCAGTTGCCCAGTATGTAAAACGAGGGCAGAAAAACATCTACCTCGTGGGGAACACAGAGGTTATGTTTATCCTATAACAGTACCTGATACATAAATTTTAGCATTACATGTAGGAAATAACAGAAAAGAAACAAGCAAATGTTTACTTAATAACTTATTTTTACCGAGTGCCTATAGGTATGTCAGATACCTTTCCAGGCACTGGAAATGCAGCTATAAGGAAAAAAAAAAAAAAGAGTCCCTGGTCTTCATCGTACTAGCACAAGGTGACAAAAAATAGCCCTAATTTATCTGAATCTATCTGGTTTTTGAGTTTCTGCTGGTGAATAGCTAAAGTTGGGACAGCAAGTCCCATCAAAGTCCTCTCTCAACATCTCTCAAGGAGATAGATGTTCTATAATGTCAGGCTATGAGAGGGGCTATAAAGAAAAATTAAATAAGGTAAGGGGACAGAGTATGCTGACATTTTAAATAGGATTGTGACATTTTAGTAAAGAGGTAAGAGATGCTAGGGTTTTATCTGGAATGATTCAAAAATGAAACTGAAACTCAGGAGGAAGAACTGATTTGAAGATGATGTGTTTGGGTCTTAGAAATGATTTGGCTTCAAAAGACAAACTAAAAGCTGACTGGAGGAACTTCCCTGATGGTCCAGTGGCTAAGACTGTGCGCTCCCAATGCAGGGGGCCTGGGTTCCATCCCTGGTCAGGCAACTAGATCCCGCATGCCACAACTAAGAGTTCACATGCTGCAAATGAAGATCCCACACGCTGCAACAAAGATCTCGCATACTGCAACAAAGATCCCGTGTGCTGCAACTAAGACCCGGCACAGCCAAATAAATAAATAAGTTAACAAAAAAAAAAAGCTGACTGGAAAAAGCACCTTAGAAACTCTAGTTTACTTACATGTAAACTTCAGTCTTCTATTTTTTCCTGCCTTGGGGAATGAATAATTGTAGGATCGCCTAATGCACAGAACTATCTTCTACGGACTGTGTTATGGGTTCAACTGTGTCCCCCCAAAAAGACACATTGGAGTCCTAACCTCCAGTTTCTCAGAGTGTGACTATTTGGAGATAGGATCTTCACAGAGGTGATCAAGGAAAGATGAGGTCTAGGATGAGTCCTGATCCAATATGACTAGTGTCCTTATAAAAAGAGGAAATTTGGACACAGAATTAAACACACAGAGGGAAGATGATGCACAGATACAAGGAGAAGATGGCCATCTTCAACCCTGCTGACACCTTCATTTCAGACTTCTAGGCTCCAGAAGTGTGAGACAATACATTTCTGTTGTCTAAGCCACCCAGATTGTGGTACTTTGTTCAGTAACCATAGCAAACTAATAGAGACTAGAAGAAAATCATATTTGTGTACTTATCTCCCTTAAGAAATCCCCTTGAGGGGAAGGCTTCACTCTGTTTATTTTTTTAATTAATTAATTAATTTATTTATTTTTGGCTGCGTTGGGTCTTCGTTGCTGCACGCGGGTTTTCTCTAGTTGCGCAAACGGGGGCTACTCTTCGTTGCGGTGCGCAGGCTTCTCATTGCAGTGGCGTCTCTTGTTGCGGAGCACAGGCTCCAGGCACGCAGGCTTCAGTAGTTGTGGCGTGCGGGCTCAGTAGTTGTGGCTCTCGGGCTCTAGAGTGCAAGCTCAGTAGTTGTGATGCACGGGCTTAGTTGCTCTGCAGCATGTGGGATATTCCTGGACCAGGGACCGAACCTGTGTCCCCTGCACTGGCAGGCAAATTCTTAACCACTGCACCACCAGGGAAGTCCCCTTCACTCTGTTTTAAGTCATTTTTGTATCCCTTCTGGAGTACCTAATCTGATGCAAAAATTTAATTAGATACTATTTTAAGTTGCAGGACCTACACACAGTGGAGCTCAATAAATGCTAAATTTCGCCCACAATCTTTTCCATATATATCTTTCCTGACAGATAATTTCTTTCTTTTGCAAACTGACAAACTGAATTTAATTTCTGAGACATACTCAAGTAGCAATATCAACTCAGTAATCCTAGGAGCTAGGGTTTGGCAGCATTGAAACAAAAATTTGAGTGCCTGAATTTATCAGATGAAATATACACATAATTAAATATAAATTATCCCTGATCTTTAGGGACTCTAACCCAAACTAGACCTGATACATATATATAGGAAATACCAACAGGTGAGTTAAAACCATTAGTTCAACACATGAATAGTAGTAAGAAATGTTACATAAAAGTCAAGGGTAAACCCATTTTAGCTAAGGAAGGAAGCATGAGCATGGGAGTAGTCACCAAAGCACTATACTCCTAGCTGAGTACTGAACTAGGCATGCACGTACAATTTCAGCATCAGAACCTCGCCATCTGCAGATAAGACAACTCAGACTCAAGGAAGTCAAATGATATTGTCCAAGTTCATCCAACAACCATGTTGGAGGCAAGCTGGAACCTGGGACTGTGTGATTCAAGAAGACAAGCTCTTTTTTGATAAACATATACCTATTCTATCCTTCCACCGACAACACGAGCATAAGTTAGCTAATTTATCTCATTATATTCTATTTTTTAAAAATTTATTTATTTATTTTTGGCTTCATTGGGTCTTCGTTCTGTGCACGGGCTTTCTCTAGTTACGGCAAGCGGGGACTCCTCTTCGTTGCGGTGCGCGGGCTTCTCATTGCAGTGGCTTCTCTTGTTGCGGAGCATGGGCTCTAGGCACACGGGCTTCAGTAGTTGTGGCTCATAGGCTTCTAGCGCGCAGGCTCAGTAGTTGTGGTGCATGGGCTTAGTTGCTCTGCAGCATGTGGGATCTTCCCGGACCAGGGATCAAACCCGTGTCCCCTGCATTGGCAGGCGGATTCTTAACCACTGTGCCACCAGGGAAGCCCTCTCATTATATTCTTAATACTAGCAAGAAATATGCAACATACAATTCCTGCAAAATCTATTCTCAAAGGCATAGGTAGTCATAGAAGAGAAAAGGCGTATCAAGGGAGCTTGCCACCAAGCTCATGTATAGACAGAACCTGACATCTGTGGTCAAACTGCTTGGCTTAAAGGACATTCAAGGTCCTTCACAGGCCAAAGGGCAGCACCACAATCAAGAACAAAGTGAATGAGAAGATACAGTTGCCCATAAATTACCTTTATATTAGTAATTAGTTACAACATAAGGCCACCTTAGTATTTCAGGAAACAAAAGTTCACAAGACCACCCCCAAAGAATGGGTAGCATTGTTTAAAATGCCTAATCACTCAGAACAAAGAAGTTAGAATTTGAGTAAATTAAATAATATATAAAGGTCATCAACATGACTCATGGTACCAACACCAAATTTCACGCCACTGATGACAACTCTTATACTGGTGACAATTCTTATATAGTGATTAAAATATATATCAAATGTTCTCAAACTTTTTGATAAGCAATCTTTAAATACCTATTATGCAAAGCATTTAAGCCACCAAGGAATTTATTACTCAATAGCAATGAATTATACCTGGCCTTAACCTTTATCTATATAACCAAAGGCTCATCATGGTACAAACGAATATGATTTTTATTTATCTAGCTCCTGCCAACTAACTTTTGTGTCCAGTGCTACAATACTTCTCTGAAAATGAACAAAGTATATTTAACTTATTTTGTGGTTTCTGACAACTTTCTGAAAGCATTCCTTGTTAAAGTAGTTGAAAAACTAGATACTCTGGTCTTCATAGCTAATCGCATGGATCTTTTTCAAATTCCCAAAGTTAATCTTCCAGTAAGAGGTACACAGAACCACAGATCTCTTCCACAACTGTGTTTACTATAACTTTAAGGGGAAGGGCTAGAGATAGTATTAGACCTAATAATTAGGCCAATTAGTAACTAACTCTCACCCTGAAGATTCTACAGCAGAGATTACAAACTGCAGGCTGTAAGATCCTGCCCCTAAACTTCTGTTCATAATGGTTATAATGGTTAAAAAAAAAAAAATCTAAATAGCTGTTGAGAAGCACATAAAAGCAAAGATTTCCAGGGTCTCTCAAAAAATCTGAAGATCTGGTAACACGACTCATCTTCTCACAGGAAAAATGAGAAAGCCCACTCCATACATTCTAATAACCACCATTCCCCTTTGGCTTACTGATAGTATGCTTCAGAAGCCATATTCTAAAAATAAATCAACACAATCACAAATTACTATATATTCAATATTCATTTTAAACTAAGAACACAGATGACCCAAATTCTACAAGATTTAAGAAAGCCAAAGATGTAAAATGAAAGCAAAAATTAAACAAATGAATCTGTGTACCAGGTGGTAACATAATCACACAGCAAGGAACTAGCTCACGTAACTTTAAAATTCAGTAATTTGACTCTACATCCCTATTGAAATACTATGCCCTAAGAAGAACAATAAGAAGAAATCATTAGCTTTCTTCAGTAATCATATTATTGGTTGTAGTGTTGACAGTGTCATTCTCAGACTATTCTGTATTTATACTGTGGGAAAAGAAAATGAATAATCATGTTGGTGCTGTTGATAACTGGGGTTTTCAACGTGGGAGAAAGGAGATAGAGATGTAAAATCAAAGAAGATAAGGACAGTCCCTGGGTCATTTAATTTGATTTTTAAGTATAACTTGAACTCATGACTTTTTTTTTTAAAGAGAAAACACACAACTTATTTCCTAATTAACCACAGAAAAGGCCTAGAAACAATGACTAACTCAGTAGAAATAAGCATCTTAAGCGCCCAGATTGTGATCTCCAAATGTCATTTCCCACTAAAAGGCTTCTTAGAGAAAGGTCTATTTCCTTGACTGGGGCAGAAAATGTACAAGTCTGGACAAACTGTCACACCAGATAGCAAAAAGCTATCAAAGATGCCTCAGGCTGAGTCAAAATGACTCAAGGGCCATCATGAAGGGACTCCAACTGGCCAAAGATAGGACAATCAATAAAAATAACAACTATACATGCTACAAAATGCATGAGCATTAAAAACATGCTAAGTAAAAGAAGCCAGTCACAAAAGACCATATATTGTACGATTCCATTTATATGAAATATCCAGCCTAAGCAAATCCATAGAGACAGAAAGTAGATTGGTGGTTGCCTATGTCTGGAGGTCAGGTAGCATGGGGGGTAATGAAGAGTGACTGCAAACGGGTACAGCGTTTCTTTCTGAGGTGATGGGTATATTTCAAACTGACTAGATCGTGGTGAAGGTTGCACGACTCTGTGAACATACTGAAAATCACTCAATTGTACACTTTAAACAGGTGAATTTTATGGTATATAAACTATACCTCCATAAAGCTGTACAAAACAAAAACAAAACTACAATGGATTGAACCACAAATATGTTTAAATCTGAGTGTTCATAATCAAATAAATCTTATTGGTCATTTTGGAGGATGCTAGGAACCCAGCTCATTATTTTGAAAACTGGAAAGTATAAAGTATTTATCCAGTCTGTCATACACATGAAGTCTCTCCCTAGATAAGCAAACAGAAGAGATAAACTTTCTCTTTACACAAGTATTACAATTAATAAATTAAAGAATAATAGAATATTACCATTTTGCAACCCCAAATAAAATCAGGGATCTAGGCAATGATCAAAGGCCACTAACATCACAAATAAAGAGTCAACCAGACAGTAGGCGCCATCTGATAGAAGTATACAACACCACCAATGAAGCAGTCTAGCAAAAAATTTGCAGGGACTTCCCTGGTGGCACAGTTGTTAAGAATCCGTCTGCCAATGCAGGGTACACGGGTTCGATCCCTGGTCTGGGAAGATCCCATATGCCACAGAGCAACTAAGCCCGTGCGCCACAACTTCCGAGCCTGAGCTCTACAGCCTGTGAGTCACAGCTACTGAGTCCACGTGCCACAACTACTGAAGCCCGTTCTCCACAGCAAGAGAAGCCGCCGCAATGAGAAGCCCACGCACCACGAGGAAGATAAGCCCCCGTTCACCGCAATGAGAGAAAGCCCCCACGCAGCAATGAAGACCCAACGCAGCCAAAAAGAAAGAAATTAATTAATTTAAAAAAGTTTGCAAAGAAAGAAAAAACAAAAACAAAAACCATGCAGAACCTATAGATAAAAAGACTAGAGAGACTTTTAAAACAATGGCAAAGTTTGATATTTGATATCAACTTGTGTTAAAAAGTTTTAGGTGTTATAATAGTACCGTAGTTATGTTTTTAAAAATTAATAAGAGTCCATATCTTACAAAATGATAATGTCTAGGGTTTGCGTTAAAATAAGATGGAAGGGAGTAGGAGAAGATGTATCAATAGATGAAACAACACCAGCCATAGCTGATAACTGTTGGAAGTTAAGGTGGATATATGAAAGTTTATTTTGCCATTTTTTCTCATTTTATACATATTTGAAAATTTCCACAACAAAGCTTTAAAAAAGACAATCATGCTGCCAATTCTGCACAACCTTGGAAATACTGCATTTCACAAACTCAAACATGAAAATGTCCCCCATTTTACATCTCTGAAATCAAGACACATCTTACAGTAAAGGGTGTATCAGGTTAATTGGTAGTATTTTTTTTCTTAGTAGTACATAAAATGGTGAATTAAAAAACTGACAGCATCTTAAATTCGATGAAAAAACCGTAAGATTATAAATATATTTAGATATCTATTTCTGTTTAGCTAAATCATTACTTGCATTGTACCTGGAAAGGAAGAGTTAAAAAAAAATTCCTAGCTTTCTGAATTTTCTTATTTGCTTGGGATTAATTCAGTTACAATGAGAAAAGCATTAAAATACTTCAGCCAATATAAAAATGAACTTAGTCCCCAAACCAGCATTAGTGGTAGACAAGACCTGGGGAACACTAGGCAAAAGTCTATCTAAGGTGGGTAAAAAACAAAAAAGCTTGCTGCAGTTATTCTACCAGGTCTAAACACTAGAGTAAAAGTAGATTTTAGTTGACCAGCCTGTCTTTTCATTTTTAAGGGAAAAAAAAAATTCTTTTTAATACAGCAGGTTCTTACTAGTTATCCATTTTATACATATGAGTGTCTATATGTCAGTCCCAATCTCCCAATTTGTCACACCCCATCCCCACCCCCTGCCGCTTTCCCCCCTTGGTATCCATACGTTTGTTCTCTACATCTGTGTCTCAATTTCTGCCCTGCAAACCAGTTCATCTGTACCATTTTTCTAGGTTCCACATATATACGTTAACACACGATACTTCTTTTTCTCTTTCTGACTTACTTCACTCTGTATGACAGTCTCTAGGTTCATCCACGTCTCTACAAATGACCCAATTTCATTCCTTTTTATGGCTGAGTAATATTCCACTGTATATATGTACCACATCTTCTTTATCCATTCCTCTGTCAATGGGCATAGAGGTTGCTTCCATGACCAGGCTATTGTAAATAGTTAGCTGCAATGAATATTGGGATGCATGTGTCTTTCTGAATTATGGTTTTCTCTGGGTATATGCCCAGTAGTGGGATTGCTGGGTCATATGGTAATTCTATTTTTAGTTTTTTAAGGAACCTCCATACAGTTCTCCATAGTGACTGTATCAATTTACATTTCCACCAACAGTGCAAGAGGGCTCCCTTTTCTCCACACCCTCTCCAGCATCTGTTGTTTGTAGATTTTTTGATGATGCCCATTCTAACTGGTGTGAGGTGATACCTCATTGTAGTTTTGATTTGTATTCCTCTAATAATTAGTGATGTTGAGCAGCTTTTCATGTGCTTCTTAGCCATCTGTATGTCTTCTTTGGAGAAATGTCTATTTAGGTCTTCTACCCATTTTTGGATTGGGTTGGTTGTTTTTTTAATATTGAGCTGCATGAGCTGTTTATATATTTTGGAGATTAATCCTTTGTCTGTTGATTTCTTTGCAAATATTTTCTCCCATTCTGAGGGTTGTCTTTTCATCTTGTTTGTAGTTTCCTTTGCTTTACAAAAGCTTTGACGTTTCATTAGGTCCCATTTGTTTATTTTTGTTTTTATTTCCATTACTCTAGGAGGTGGATCAAAAAAGATCTTGCTGTGATTGATGTCAAAGAGGGTTCTTACTATGTTTTCCTCTAAGAGTTTTATAGTGACCGGTCTTACACTTAGGTCTCTAATCCATTTTCAGTTTATTTTTGTGTATGGTGTTAGGGAGCGTTCTAATTTCATTCTTTTACATGTAGCTGTCTGGTTTTTCCAGCACCACTTATTGAAGAGACTGTCTTTTCTCCATTGTATATCCTTGCCTCCTTTGTCATAGATTAGTTGACCATAGGTGCATGGGTTTATCTCTGGCCTTTCTATCTTGTTCCATTGATCTATATTTCTGTTTTTGTGCCAGTACCATATTGTCTTGATTACTGTAGCTTTGTAGTATAGTCTGAAGTCAGGGAGTCTGATTCCTCCAGCTCTGTATTTTTTCCCTCAAGCCTGCTTTGGCTATTCGGGGTCTTTTGTGTCTCCATACGAATTTTAAGATTTTTTGTTCTAGTTCTGTAAAAAATGCCATTGGTAATTTGATAGGGATTGCATTGAATCTGTAGATTGCTTTGAGTAGTATAGTCATTTTCACAACATTGATTCTTCCAATCCAAGAACATGGTATATCTCTCCACCTGTTGGTATCATCTTTAATTTCTTTCATCAGTGTCTTATAGTTTTCTGCATACAGGTCTTTTGTCTCCCTAGATAGGTTTATTCCTAGGTATTTTATTCTTCTTGTTGCAATGGTAAATGGGAGAGTTTCCCTAATTTCTCTTTCAGATTTTTCATCATTAGCGTATAGGAATGCAAGAGATTTCTGTGCATTAATTTTGTATCCTGCAACTTGACCAAATTCATTGATTAGCTCTAGTAGTTTTCTGGTGGCATCTTTAGGATTCTCTATGTATAGTATCATGTCATCTTCCAACAGTGAGTTTTACCGTCTCTTTTCTGATTTGGATTCATTTTATTTCTTTTTCTTCTCTGATTGCCGTGACTAGGACTTCCAAAACTATGTTGAATAATAGTGGCGAGAGTGGACATCCTTGTCTTGTTCCTGATCTTAGAGGAAATGCTCTCAGTTTTTCACCATTGAGAATGATATTTACTGTGGGTTTGTCATATATGGCCTTTATTATGTTGAGGTAGGTTCCCTCTATGCCCACTTTCTGGAGAGTTTTTATCATAAATGGGTGTTGAATTTTGTCAAAAGCTTTTTCTGCATCTATTGAGATGATCTTATGGTTTTTCTTCAATTTGTTAATATGATGTACCACACTGATTGATTTGCATATATTAAAGAATCCTTGCATCCCTGGGATAAATCCCATTTGATCATGGTGTATGATCCTTTTAATGTGTTGTTGGATTCTGTTTGCTAGTATTTTGTTGAGGATTTTTGCATCTATATTCATCAGTGATATTGGTCTGTAATTTTCTTTTTTTGTTGTATCTTTGTCTGGCTTTGGTATCAGGGTGATGGTGGCCTCATAGAATGAGTTTGGGAGGGTTCTTTCCTCTGCAATGTTGGGGAAGAGTTTGAGAAGGATGGGTGTTAGCTCTTCCCTATGTGTTTGATAGAATTCACCTGTGAAGCCATCTGGTCCTGGACTTTTGTTTGCTGGAAGATTTTTAATCACAGTTTCAATTTCATTACTTGTCATTGGTCTGTTCATATTTTCTATTTTTTCCTGGTTCAGTCTTGGAAGATTATACCTTTCTAAGAATTTGTCCATTTCTTCCAGGTTGTCCATTTTATTGGCACAGAGTTGCTTGTAGTAGTCTCTCAGGATGCTTTGTATTTCTGCAGTGTCTGTTGTAACTTCTCCTTTTTCATTTCTAATTTTATTGATTTGAGTCCTCTCCATCTTTTTTCTTGATGAGTCTGGCTAATGGTTTATCAATTTTTTTTATCTTCTCAAAGAACCAGCTTTTAGTTTTATTGATCTTTGCTACTGTTTTCTTTGTTTCTATTGCACTTATTTCTGCTCTGATCTTTATGATTTCTTTCCTTCTGCTAACTTTGGCTTTTGTTTGTTCTTCTTTTTCTAGTTCCTTTAGGTGTAAGGTTACATTCTTTTTTTTTTTTTAATTTTTTTTAATGATATTCTTGTCTGCTTACATTCTTTTTATTTATGTATGTATGTATGCCTGTGTTGGGTCTTCATTTCTGTGCGAGGGCTTTCTCTAGTTGTGGCAAGCGGGGGCCACTCTTCATCGCGGTGCGGGGGCCACTCTTCATCACGGTGCGCGGGCCTCTCACTATCGCGGCCTCTCGTTGCCGAGCACAGGCTCCAGACGCGCAGGCTCAGCAATTGTGGCTCACGGGCCGAGTTGCTCCGCGGCATGTGGGATCTACCCAGACCAGGGCTTGAACCCGCGTCCCCTGCATTGGCAGGCAGATTCTCAACCACTGCGCCACCAGGGAAGCCCGGTTACATTCTTTATTTGAGATTTTTCTTGTTTCTTGATGTAGGCTTGTATTACTATAAACTTCCCTCTTAGAACTGCTTTTGCTGCATCCCATAGGTTTTGGATCATCGTGTTTTCATTGTCATTTGTCTCTAGGTATTTTCTGATTTCCTCTTTGATTTCTTCAGTGATCTTTTGGTTATTTAGTAACGTATTGTTTAGCCTCCATGTGTTTGTGTTTTTTATGGTTTTTTCCCTGTAACTGATTTCTAATCTCATAGCATTGTGGTCAGAAAAGATGCTTGATATGATTTCAATTTTCTTAAATTTACTGAGGCTTGATTTGTGACCCAAGATGTGATCTGTCCTGGAGAATGTTCCGAGTGCACTTGAGAAGAAAGTGTAATCTGCTGTTTTTGGATGGAATGTCCTATAAATATCAATTAAATCTATCTGGTCTATTGTGTCATTTAAAGCTTGTGTTTCCTCATTAATTTTCTGTTTGGATGATCTGTCCATTGGTGTAAGCGAGGTGTTAAAGTCCCCCACTATTATTGTGTTACTGTTGATTTCCTCTTTTATATCTGTTAGCAGTTGCTTTACGTATTCAGGTGCTCCTGTGTTGGGTGCATATATATTTATAATTGTTATATCTTCTTCTTGGATTGATCCCTTGATCATTATGTAGTGTCCTTCCTTGTCTCTTGTAACATTCTTTATTTTAAAGTCTATTTTATCTGATATGAGTATTGCTACTCCAGCTTTCTTTTGATTTCCATCTGCATGGAATATCTTTTTCCATCCCCTCACTTTCAGTCTGTATATGCCCCTAGGTCTGAAGTGGGTCTCTTGTAGACAGCATATATATGGGTCTTGTGTTTGTATCCATTCAGCAAGCCTGTGTCTTTTGGTTGGAGCATTTAATCCATTCACATTTAAGGTAATTATCGATATGTATGTTCCCATGACCATTTTCTTAATTGTTTTGGGTTTGTTTTTGTAGGTCCTTTTCTTCTCTTGTGTTTCTCACTTAGAGAAGCTTCTTTAGCATTTGTTGTAGAGCTGGTTTGGTGGTGCTGAATTCTCTTAGCTTTTGCTTGTCTGTAAAGCTTTTGATTTCTCCGTCGAATCTGAATGAGATCCTTGCCGGGTAGAGTAATCTTGGTTGTAGGTTCTTCCCTTTCATCACTTTAAGTATATCATGCCACTCCCTTCTGGCTTGCAGAGTTTCTGCTGAGAAATCAGCTGTTAACTTTATGGGAGTTCCCTTGTATGTTATTTGTCATTTTTCCTTGCTGCTTTCAATAATTTTTCTTTGTTTTTAATTTTTGCCAATTTGATTACTATGTGTCTCGGCGTGATTCTCCTTGGGTTTATGCTGTATGGGACTTGCTGCGCTTCCTGGACTTGGGTGGCTATTTCCTTTCCTATGTTAGGGAAGTTTTCGACTATAATCTCTTCAAATATTTTCTCGGGTCCTCTCTCTCTCTCTTCTCCTTCTGGGACCTCTATAATGCAAATGTTGTTGCGTTCAATGTTGTCCCAGAGGTCCCTTAGGCTGTCTTCATTTCTTTTCATTCTTTTTTCTTTATTCTGTTCCGTGGCAGTGAATTCCACCATTCTGTCTTCCAGGTCACTTATCCGTTCTTCTGCCTCAGTTATTCTGCTATTGATTCCTTCTAGTGTATTTTTCATTTCAGTTATTGTATTCTTCATCTCTGTTTGTTTGTTCTTTAATTCTTCTACATCTTTGTTAAACATTTCTTGCATCTTCTCGATCTTTGCCTCCATTCTTTTTCCGAGGTCCTGGATCATCTTCACTATCATTATTCTGAATTCTTTTTCTGGAAGCTTGCCTATCTCCACTTTATTTAGTTGTTTTTCTGGGGTTTTATCTTGTTCCTTCATCTGGTACATAGCCCTCTGCCTTTTCAACTTGTTTATCTTTCTGTGAGTTGTCTTTTCATCTTTAATATAGGAGTTCCTAAACACCCACCACTTTTAGCACTTCAATAAGTTGCTGGTTTCAAGTAGTAATCTAAAGAAACATGGTAAACTGGCAAGCCTCTGGGCCTCACTGTAGAAGAAACACTAATGCAAATAGAATTTACTAACGTACATAAACTTACTGAGAAAGAAAAGAGGACAAGAAAATATTTCTAAGAGCAATTCTAAAATGCAATTCTAGCAGTACATAATTTTGAAAGTACATACTTTAATGGAATCAAAGTTAAAAATGCAACTTTCTTTAAACACAGGACAGTTGACATCAAAAATTTCAAAGGTAAAAAGCAAAGAAATAGATAAGCCACATTTTAAAAAATCAATTTATGTCAAAAACATACTATAAATGTAATTTGAAAGGCTAACAAGCTGAGAAATACAGATCTGTCACATAACAAAAGATATTCTTAATAGCTCTTAAGATCAAGAAAATGATCAACAATCCAACATAAAAATGGACAAAAGATAGTAGCAGATCAATAAATATATCCTCCAAATGGTCAACCTTTTAGTAATAAAAGAAATCAAAAAAAGATACCTTATAGATTACTGTCTTTGGGAAGCTTTTTCAAGTAATACTGTCCAGTTCTGGTGGCTAAGCAGGAGCTAGAAGAATATTCCCACTCCTAATATTCTGCCTAGAGCAGCCCTTCATTTACCTCCTTCAAGTGTCACCTTATCAATGTGTCCTCCATCACCCTATTTAAAACTGCACCCCCATTTCCCACTTCTCAATCCCTTTATCTTAGTAAAATTATTAGATATGAAATCCATTCTGGAATTATATTCCATAGAAACAATTTCAAAAGCAGACATAGGGACTTCCCTGGTGGTCCAGTGGTAGAGAATCCGCCTAACAATGCAGGGGACGTGGGTTCGATCCCTGGTCAGGGAACTAAGATCCCACATGCCATGGGGCAACTAAGCCCACATGCCACAACTACTGAGCTCGCGTGCCTCAACTAGAGACCCTGCATGCCACAAACTACAGAGCCCACTCGCCCTGGAGCCTGTGCGCCACAATTAGAAAGAAGCCCGCACACCTCAACGAAGATCCCACGTCCTGCAACTAAGACCCAATGCAGCCAAAAATAAATAAAATAATAAATCTTAAAAAAAAAAGCAGACGTAAATTGCCTTAAATTATAAAAACCTATGACAAACAGATAAAGGCACACAGCTCTTGATATACACATTGAAAACTGAATGCTCAAAGGGAGCTAGAATGTTGTACCCTTTAAGAGACATACCCAATGGGCCATGAAAGTGTACCTAAACACCCATGCGTCCTGAGGTCCCTTATTCAGAAGCCTCTGTTCACTCAGCCTCTATTCTTATTTGTCCTCAGATACACCAAAAGGAATTGTCACTTGGAGACAGCAATGGTTAGTGTCCAGGGCTTTGGGGTATGTCAGATCTGGGTTAGAAACCTAGCTTTAAATTTTCTAGGGGAGTAATCTGGCAAATCTCAATTGCCTTATCTGTAAGGTAAAATAGAGATTATCACCAACTAGTTAATGTTAGTAAATAAGAGTACAGTGTCTGAAAAACTGAAATGGAGAAGGAATTCCTCAAATAAAACTACTAAAGACAACTAAAATCCCCAAAGTCAGATCTTTCAGCACAGTAAAAGAACCCAAAGGAAACAAATCCTGCTGGAAGGCAGGAGCCCTGGATTCCAGTTTTGACACTGTTACAAACAGGTTCAGCTCCATGGGAATATTATTTAAAGTATGTAGATTCTAGTTTTAAGATCTACAAAATCAGGGAACTGAAAATCTTTTCCACCTGTTCCACACCATGACTAAATTACTAGGATGTTATCTACTGTTGTACATCCAAAATTTCTAAAATTTTTCATTTAAATGTTTGGTTTTTTTTTAACTTCAAGTCCTGATGAGTTTTCATTATGACTGAGCTACCAGTCATAACATATAAGGCTGTTTCCTTAACTAAGTAATCCAAGGTCAGATTGCTAAAAAGTGGCAAAATCAGAATTCAAATCAGATCTGACTCACTCCAAAGACCAAACTATCGCACCTTCTTCCTCAGACTTTCTCCCTGACTGATCTCCTGGTAACTAGCAGCTTCCCTTTGCAAAATGACTAGAAGTCAGGAGTGCCGTCAAGAGTCAAGGAATAGAGTCAATTTACCTGAGACAGGTGGGGCTTGAACTTCTGACACAGTACTCTAACCAAGTTAATTAGACATTTCAAGTACTTAAAAGGAGGCTGGAGAAACCAAAAAAAAAAAAAAAAGTAATATTATCAAGAAAAACTATTAATTGAAGACAAAATAAAAAATTAAGCACCTCTGAAACTATAAGTAAATGGGGGTGGTTCAAGGAGTCAAAGTTGCACAAGATGAAATATTCAGTAAAATAACTATCTGTACTACTCACTTGCTTTTATACAAGTGACTCTAGGTTACCCACAGTAGTGAATGAAGGAGTAACAGATAATCCAAATTACACATATTCAGCTTTACAAATAAAGCATATGGTCTAAACAGATAATCCATGGGGCTTCCCTGGTGGCACAGCGGTTAAGAATCCACCCGCCAATGCAGGGGACACAGGTTAGAGCCCTGGTCCGGGAAGATTCCACATGTCTTGGAGCAACTAGGCCCGTGTGCCACAACTACTGAGTCTGCGCTCTAGAGCCCGAGAGCCAAATACTAAAGCCCACGTGCCTAGAGCCCGTACTCCGCAACAAGAGAAGCCACCACAATGAGAAGCCCGTACACCACAACGAGGAGTAGCCCCCACTCGCCGCAACTAGAGAAGGCCCATGCACAGCAACAAAGACCCAACACAGCCAAAAATAAATGAACAAACTTATTATAAATAAATAGATAGATAATCCAAAGTAATGAATATCTGGTGTTAAAAATAAAATATATGATCACCCATACATATTTATCTCCCAAATTATAGGCTGATTCAGGCTAATATCAAGGTTAATTTCCAAGTGAAGAGACCAGGACAGATGAAATCTAAATAATACAGTGAATAATAAAATCACCACCTCCTTACATCAGCAGAAAACATATGGTTTTATAACACATTCATATCAGCTCCACAGAGAATAACAAAACTAAGGCTGTGCACGCACGCGCACACACACACACACACACACACACACACACACACACACACACACACACAGAGTAACATTTAAATTCCCACTGCATGGGAGAACCAGGTTAGCTCCTGGCTGTTTCCATTAAACCAATCTGGGAGTAAAAACTGGTTTTTGAATCATCCATACATGGATAATCAAAAGGCAAATTAAATACACACACACACATATATAAACTCACATTTAGAGGGAGGAGCAAGATGGCGGAAGAGTAAGACACGGAGATCACCTTCCTCCCCACAGATACATGAGAAATACATCTACACGTGGAACTGCTCCTACAGAACACCCACTGAACGCTGGCAGAAGACGTCAGACCTCCCAAAAGGCAAGAAAATCCCCACGTACTTGGGTAGGGCAAAAGAAAAAAGAAATAACAGAGACAAAAGAATAGGGACGGGACCTGCACCAGTGGGAGGGAGCTGTGAAGGAGGAAAGGTTTCCACACACTAGGAAGCCCCTTCGTGGGCAGAGACTGCGGGTAGCAGAGGGGGGAGGCCTCGGAGCCACGGAGGAGAGCGCAGCCACAGTGGTGCGGAGGGCAAAGCGGAGAGATTCCCGCACAGAGGAGCGGTGCCGACCAGCACTCACCAGCCCGAGAGGCTTGTCTGCTCAGCCGCCGGGGCGGGCAGGGGCTGGGAGCTGGGGCTTGGGCTTCGGTGCTAGCCGGGAGGGAGTCCGGGAAAAAGACTGCAGCTGCCGAAGAGGCAAGAGACTTTTTCTTGCCTCTTTGTTTCGCAGCGCGCAAGGAGAGGGGATTCAGAGCGCCGCCTAAACGAGCTCCAGAGACGGGCGCGAGCCGCGGCTATCAGCGCGGATCCCACAGCAACAGGGACGCAGAGGGAAAAACGGAGAGATTCCCGCACAGAGGCTCGGCGCCGAGCAGCACTCACCAGCCCGAGAGGCTTGTCTGCTCACCCGCCGGGGCGGGCGGGGGCTGGGAGCTGAGGCGCGGGCTTCGGTCGGATCCCAGGGAGAGGACTGGGGTTGGCTGCGTGAACACAGCCTGAAGGGGCTAGCACACCACAACTAGCCGGGAGGGTGCCCGAGAAAAAGTCTGCGGCTGCTGAAGAGGCAAGAGACTTTTTCTTGCCTCTTTGTTTCGCGGCGTGCAAGGAGAGGGGATTCAGAGCGCCACTTAAACGAACTCCAGAGACGGGCACGAGCCGCGGCTATCAGCGCGGACCCCAGAGACGGGCATGAGACGCTAAGGCTGCTGCTGCCGCCACCAAAAAGCCTGTGGGCGAGCACAGGTCATTCTCCACACCGCCCCTCCCGGGAGCCTGTGCAGCCCGCCACGGCCAGGCTCCCGTAATCTGGGGACAACTTCCCCAGGAGAGCGCACGGCGCGCCTCAGGCTGCTGCAACGTCACGACGCCTCTGACACCGCAGGCTCGCACCACCTCCTCCGTACCGCTCCCTCCCCCCGGGCCTGACTGAGCCAGAGCCCCCGAATCAGCTGCTCCTTTAACCCCGTTCTGTCTGGGCGGGGAACAGACGCCCTCAGGCGACCTACATGCAGAGGCGGGTCCAAATCCAAAGCTGAACCCCGGGAGCTGTACGAACAAAGAAGAGAAAGGGAAATCTCTCCCAGCAGCCTCAGAAGCAGCGGATTAAAGCTCCACAAACAACTTGATGTGCCTGCATCTGTTGAATACCTGAATAGACAACGAATCATCCCAAATTTAGGAGGTGGACTTTGGGAGCAGGATATATTAACTTTTCCCCTTTTCCTTTTTTTGTGAGTGTATATGTGTATGCTTCTGGGTGAGATTTTGTCTGTATAGCTTTGCTCTCACCATTAGTCCTAGGGTTAGGTCCGTCTGTTTTTTTTTTTTTTACTTAAAAAAAATTTTTTTCCCTAATAAATGTTTTCTTAATAATTTTTTCCTTATTTTCTATTTTTAAAAAATTAAAAAAAAATTTTTAATAAGTTTTTTCATATTTTTTATTTTAAAAAATTAAATTTTTTTCTTAATAAATGTTTTCTTAATAATTTTTTTCTTATTTTTAGTATAAAAAATTAATAAATCTATTTTTAAAAATTAAAAAAAAATTTTTTTCTTAATACATTTATTCTTAATAATTGTTTTCTTATTTTTTATTATAATTGCTTTATTTTATTTTATTTTATCCTCTTTCTTTCTTTCTTTCCATTTTTTCTCCCTTTTATTCTGAGCCGTGTGGATGAAAGGCTCTTGGTGCTCCAGCCAGGCATCAGGGCTGTGCCTCTGAGGTGGGAGAGCCAACTTCAGGACACTGGTCCACAAGAGACCTCCCAGCTCCACGTAATACCAAACGGCGAAAATCTCTCACAGATCTCCATCTCAGCATCAAGACCCAGCTTCACTCAATGACCAGCAAGCTACAGTGCTGGACACCCTATGCCAAACAACTAGCAAGACAGGAACACAGCCCCATCCATTAACAGAGAGGCTGCCTAAAATCTTAATAAGGCCACAGACACCCCAAAACACACCACCAGACGTGGACGAGCCCACCAGAAAGACAACATCCAGCCTCATCCACCAGAACACAGGCACTAGTTCCCTCCACCAGGAAACCTACACAACCCACTGAACCAACCTTAGCCACTGGGGACAGATACCAAAAACAACAGGAACTACGAACCTGCAGCCTGTGAAAAGGAGACCCCAAACACAGTAAGATAAGCAAAATGAGAAGACAGAAAAACACACAGCAGATGAAGGAGCAGGGTCAAAACACACCAGACCTAACAAATGAAGAGGAAATAGGTAGTCTACCTGAAAAAGAATTCAGAATAATGATAGTAAGGATGATCCAAAATCTTGGAGATATAATAGACAAAATGCAAGAAACATTTAACAAGGACGTAGAAGAACTAAAGAGGAACCAAGCAATGATGAAAAGCACAATAAATGAAATTAAAAATACTCTAGATGGGATCAATAGCAGAATAACTGAGGCAGAAAAACGGATAAGTGACCTGGAAGATAAAATGGTGGAAATAACTACTGCAGAGCAGAATAAAGAAAAAAGAATGAAAAGAACTGAGGACAGTCTCAGAGACCTCTGGGACAACATTACATGCACCAACATTCGAATTATAGGGGTCCCAGAAGAAGAAGAGAAAAAGAAAGGGACTGAGAAAATATTTGAAGAGATTATAGTTGAAAACTTCCCTAATATGGGAAAGGAAATAGTTAATCAAGTCCTGGAAGCACAGAGAGTCCCATACAGGATAAATCCAAGGAGAAACACACCAAGACACATATTAATCAAACTATCAAAAATTAAATGTAAAGAAAACATATTAAAAGCAGCAAGGGAAAAACAACAAATAACACACAAGGGAATCCCCATAAGGTTAACAGCTGATCTTTCAGCAGAAACTCTGCAAGCCAGAAGGGAGTGGCAGGATATACTTAAAGTGATGAAGGAGAAAAACCTACAACCAAGATTACTCTACCCAGCAAGGATCTCATTCAGATTTGATGGAGAAATTAAAACCTTTACAGACAAGCAAAAGCTGAGAGAGTTCAGCACCACCAAACCAGCTTTACAACAAATGCTAAAGGAACTTCTCTAGGCAAGAAACACAAGAGAAGGAGAACACCTACAATAACAAACCCAAAACATTTAAGAAAATGGGAATAGGAACATACATATCGATAATTACCTTAAAAGTAAATGGATTAAATGCTCCCACCAAAAGACACAGACTGGCTGAATGGATACAAAAACTAGACCCATATATATGCTGTCTACAAGAGACCCACTTCAGACCTAGAGACACATACAGACTGAAAGTGAGGGGATGGAAAAAGATATTCCATGCAAATGGAAATCAAAAGAAAGCTGGAGTAGCAATTCTCATATCAGACAAAATAGACTTTAAAATAAAGACTATTACAAGAGACAAAGAAGGACACTATATAATGATCAAGGGATCGATCCAAGAGGAAGGTATAACAATTGTAAATATTTATGCACCCAACATAGGAGCACCTCAATACATAAGGCAAATACTAACAGCCATAAAAGGGGAAATCGACAGCAACACAATCATAGTAGGGGACTTTAACACCCCACTTTCACCAATGGACAGATCATCCAAAATGAAAATCAATAAGGAAACACAAGCTTTAAATGATACATTAAACAAGATGGACTTAATTGATATTTATAGGACATTCCACCCAAAAACAACAGAATACACATTTTTCTCAAGTGCTCATGGAACATTCTCCAGGATAGATCATATCTTGGGTCACAAATCAAGCCTTGATAAATTTAAAAAAATTGAAATCGTATCAAGTATCTTTTCCGACCACAACGCTATGAGACTAGATATCAATTACAGGAAAAGATCTGTAAAAAATACAAACACATGGAGGCTACACAATACACTACTTAATAACGAAGTGATCACTGAAGAAATCAAAGGGGAAATCAAAAAATACCTAGAAACAAATGACAATGGAGACACGACGATCCAAAACCTATGGGATGCAGCAAAAGCAGTTCTAAGAGGGAAGTTTATAGCAATACAAGCCTACATCAAGAAACAGGAAACATCTCGAATAAATAACCTAACCTTGCACCTAAAGCAATTAGAGAAAGAAGAACAAAAAAACCCCAAAGCTAGCAGAAGGAAAGAAATCATAAAGATCAGATCAGAAATAAATGAAAAAAAAATGAAGGAAACAATAGCAAAAATCAATGAAACTAAAAGCTGGTTCTTTGAGAAGATAAACAAAATTGATAAACCATTAGCCAGACTCATCAAGAGAAAAAGGGAGAAGACTCAAATTAATAGAATTAGAAATGAAAAAGGAGACGTAACCACTGACACTGCAGAAATACAAACGATCATGAGAGATTACTACAAGCAACTCTATGCCAATAAAATGGACAACCTGGAAGAAATGGACAGATTCTTAGAAATGCACAACCTGCCAAGACTGAACCAGGAAGAAACAGAAAATATGAACAGACCAATCACAAGCACTGAAATTGAAACTGTGATTAAAAATCTTCCAACACACAAAAGCCCAGGACCAGATGGCTTCACAGGCGAATTCTATCAAACATTTAGAGAAGAGCTAACACCTATCCTTCTCAAACTCTTCCAAAATATTGCAGAGGGAGGAACACTCCCCAACTCATTCTACGAGGCCACCATCACCCTGATACCAAAACCAGACAAAGATGTCACAAAGAAAGAAAACTACAGGCCAATATCACTGATGAACATAGATGCAAAAATCCTCAACAAAATACTAGCAAACAGAATCCAACAGCACATTAAAAGGATTATACACCATGATCAAGTGGGGTTTATTCCAGGAATGCAAGGATTCTTCAATATACGCAAATCAATCAACGTGATACATCATATTAACAAATTGAAGGAGAAAAACCATATGATCATCTCAATAGATGCAGAGAAAGCTTTCGACAAAATTCAACACCCATTTATGATAAAAGTCCTGCAGAAAGTAGGCATAGAGGGAACTTTCCTCAACATAATAAAGGCCATATATGACAAACCCACAGCCAGCATTGTCCTCAATGGTGAAAAACTGAAACCATTTCCACTAAGATCAGGAACAAGACAAGGTTGCCCACTCTCACCACTATTATTCAACATAGTTTTGGAAGTGTTAGCCACAGCAATCAGAGAAGAAAAAGAAATAAAAGGAATCCAAATCAGAAAAGAAGAAGTAAAGCTGTCACTGTTTGCAGATGACATGATACGATACATAGAGAATCCAAAAGATGCTACCAGAAAACTACTAGAGCTAATCAATGAATTTGGTAAAGTAGCAGGATACAAAATTAATGCACAGAAATCTCTTGCATTCCTGTATACTAATGATGAAAAATCTGAAAGTGAAATTAAGAAAACACTCCCGTTTACCATTGCAACAAAAAGAATAAAATATCTAGGAATAAACCTACCTAAGGAGACAAAAGACCTGTATGCAGAAAATTATAGGACACTGATGAAAGAAATTAAAGATGATACAAATAGATGGAGAGATATACCATGTTCTTGGATTGGAAGAATCAATGTTGTGAAAATGACTCTGCTACCCAAAGCAATCTACAGATTCAATGCAATCCCTATCAAACTACCACTGGCATTTTTCACAGAACTAGAACAAAAAATTTCACAATTTGTATGGAAACACAAAAGACCCCGAATAGCCAAAGCAATCTTGAGAACGAAAAATGGAGCTGGAGGAATCAGGCTCCCTGACTTCAGACTATATTACAAAGCTACAGTAATCAAGACAGTTTGGTACTGGCACAAAAACAGAAATATAGATCAATGGAACAGGATAGAAAGCCCAGAGATAAGCCCACGCACATATGGTCACCTTATCTTTGATAAAGGAGGCAAGCATATACAGTGGAGAAAAGACAGCCTCTTCAATAAGTGGTGCTGGGAAAATTGGACAGGTACATGTAAAAGTATGAAATTAGAACACTCCCTGACACCATACACAAAAATAAACTCAAAATGGATTAAAGACCTAAGTGTAAGGCCAGACACTATCAAACTCTTAGAGGAAAACATAGGCAGAACACTCTATGACATAAATCACAGCAAGATCCTTTTTGACCCAGGTCCTAGAGAAATGGAAATAAAAACACAAATAAACAAATGGGACCTAATGAAACTTCAAAGCTTTTGCACAGCAAAGGAAACCATAAACAAGACCAAAAGACAACCCTTAGAATGGGAGAAAATATTTGCAAATGAAGCAACTGACAAAGGATTAATCTCCAAGATTTACAAGCAGCTCATGCAGCTCAATAACAAAAAAACAAACAACCCAATCCAAAAATGGGCAGAAGACCTAAACAGACATTTCTCCAAAGAAGATATACAGATGGCCAACAGACAAATGAAAGAATGCTCAACATCATTAATCATTAGAGAAATGCAAATCAAAACTACAATGAGGTATCATCTCACACCGGTCAGAATGGCCATCATCAAAAAATCTAGAAACAATAAATGCTGGAGAGGGTGTGGAGAAAAGGGAACACTCTTGCACTGTTGGTGGGAATGTAAATTGATACAGCCACTATGGAGAACAGTATGGAGGTTCCTTAAAAAACTAAAAATAGAACTACCATACGACCCAGCAATCCCACTACTGGGCATATACCCTGAGAAAACCATAATTCAGAAAGAGTCATGTACCAAAATATTCATTGCAGCTCTGTTTACAATAGCCAGGACATGGAAGCAACCTAGGTGTCCATCATCGGATGAATGGATAAAGAAGATGTGGCACATATATACAATGGAATATTACTCAGCCATAAAAAGAAATGAAATGGAGGTGTTTGTAATGAGGTGGATGGAGTTAGAGTCTGTCATACAGAGTGAAGTAAGTCAGAAAGAGAAAAACAAATACAGTATGCTAACACATATATATGGAATCTAAGGGGAAAAAAAGGTCATGAAGAACCTAGTGGCAAGATGGGAATAAAGACACAGACCTACTAGAGAATGGACTTGAGGATATGGGGAGGGGGAGGGGTGAGATGTGACAGGGTAAGACAGTGTCATGGACATATATACACTACCAAATGTAAAATAGATAGCTAGTGGGAAGCAGCCGCATAGCACAGGGAGATCAGCTCGGTGCTTTGTGACCACCTAGAGGGGTGGGATAGGGAGGGTGGGAGGGAGGGAGATGCAAGAGGGAAGAGATATGGGAACATATGTATATGTATAACTGATTCACTTTGTTATAAAGCAGAAGCTAACACACCATTGTAAAGCAATTATACTTCAATAAAGATGTTTAAAAAAAAAAAAAAAACTCACATTTAAATGCACTGGTTACCAAGCACTTCACAAAATAAAAAATTTCATAAGACAGTTGATAGAAATGAAGCAAGAGGTGAGGTCACCCACCACTTTAGCTCTATTGATATGTCATCCTTTGCTCTCCTGAAACATTAGGCAGCTGCCAAAAACAATACACATACACACACGCACACATGCCAGGATCTTGTATCATCATTCAGAAAGAAAACCTAGGAAAGCCTCTGAAATGAGTTTTATCAGCTCAGAAAGACTTAGATGGTGTACAACTCCACGTAGATCCAAGGAAATGGAAAAGTGTCATGAAAATAATGCATTTTTTTCTGAGTACAAATTGTCTAAAAGACAATTTCCAAGGCCCTCTGCAATTAAATGTGAGCACAAGATACAAGTTCTTCAGACTAAGCCTCACTTGCAGAAGCCCTCTACTGGGCGTTTCTATGACACTCTGACCAACTTTTGTGTTTCCCACAATAGCGCTAAACCACGATTCTGCATCCTGCTGATAAAAAGCGGCAAGTGGCACTTAACACACCAAGCCAGAATCAGCAACAGCGTTGGCTAAAGAACTTCCCCGTCACCACTGTGATGCCCACTCCAGAAGGTATCTGCATTCAGTGCGAGGACTTGAGGTTCAGGGAAAAGAGAAGCAGCAACAGAAACCGGCTGCATACCCCAGAGGGCTGCCTCCACACTGCAAGGAAGGCCAGGCGCCTGCAGGCTCAGAAAGTTGCCTAACCCAGGGGAAAGCTCCATGCCCTCCTCTATAAAAGGGAGCATGTGGCTAGCAGACCAAAATACGGAAAATTCATTCAAGAATTCCCTGCCGCCTACCCTGCAGACGGAGGAGGCGAATTAAGACGCTGGGAAGCAGGTATGGATAGAGAGCAGGGTTCGCAAACTGATAATGATCTACCAGCTCCGTGGGGAGGCTCAAACTCGGGGAGCTTGTGCCTCCTCTCTGGAGTTGGGAAGGTAAGGTACTGGTCGGGCTACGGTCCTCTCCCAACAGCCCTTTCCAGAAGGCGCAGGGCTGCTAAGACGCAGACCTGGCCTCCACCAACAGAAGCTCCCGCCCACATGGTTCACGGGGCGCTACCCTCCTCGGCCGCCCCGAGGCCATGTGGCTGCGGCCGCCGGGTGTCCAAACCCGATGCACGTTCAAGGCGTGCAACCAGAGAAGAGGTGCGGGGGCAAATCCAAAGGAAGGGATGTTGGGGCGCGAGACTCACTTCTTCTGGGCTTTGTCCTTCTTGGCCTTGGTCCTTTTCTTTCGGGCCTGGAGCGCAAGCACTGCAGGAGAGAGGGATGGATGAAGGGCGAATAGGGATGAAAGGAAGAGACCAAGGTGAGGGTGGAGACCCAGCAGGGGCGCGAGGCCCGGGTGCGGGGCCTGCCTGAGGGGCGGCTCCGGGGCAAGCGCCGCGGCGTCGGCCAGGCGGCCGCTCAGGGGACTGGCGGCCCACGGAGCGCAGAGCAGCGCCCAGGCGGGGCACGCCGGAAGGGGCTCAGGCCGGGTCAGGGGGCTGGCGCGCGGGGTACGGCCTCCCCTGCCGAGGGCCGGGCCCTGGAGTGGCCCCAAGGGGCGGGCCGGCCTGGCGGGGAACGAGAGGCGATGACTGCCGGCGCGGAAGGACACCGGAGCTGAGGGGCGCGGACCGGCTGCCCAGAGGCGGGGGGTGAGGAGCGGCACCACCTCAGTGGAGGGGCGCCGCACGCCCGGGGACCGGACGGCGGCGGTTAGGCGAAGCTCCCGGCGTTGACCCGGGCCTTGCCCCGGCGGCCGTTGCCCCTCGTGGCGGAGGCCGCTCCACCGCTCACCTTTCCGCTCCATGGCGAGACCGGTAACTGCCAGGCGCCTGCGCACTCCAGTGGCGGTGACTCCCGCTCCCGCCGCGGCCCAAAACCAAGCCCGCGCACACCCCGCCCCCCAGTTCCCGCCCCGCCCCGCCCACGACGGCGCGCGCCTGCGCGTTGAGCGCGGAGCCTACCACCTGTTCCCGAGAAGGGGGGGCGCAGCAAAGAATGGGGGAGGGGGGGTGAAGGAAAGAACGCTGAGGATGAACGCGCAAGGGGTGTTTGAGAACCGAGCTTGGAAGCCTCGCAGGGTCAGCTTTGTTCTATTTGCCGGGCAGTTGCCCCTGAGGAATGGCGAAGAGCGTGGCACTGAGGGTTCCCTGCGTGCTGAGTCAGAGCTGCGCAGCCAACTGTAATCTGCCTTGGTTTCCTGGTCAGTAAATGGAATAATCAGGTGTGTCCCAGTGTCTCCACTGAGTTATTGTGAGGGCCAATTGAGAAACTATTTAAAGAAAGTGGGGGGGGGGGGGGGGCGGGAATTACAAGTGAGAAAGAAAAGGAGGTGGGAGCAACACAAAAGAAAGACTGGAAGGAAGGAACCTGTGACCTTATCGTCACTTAAAAAGTAAAACTTTAAAAGTGAGTTTTCTTTTAAAATTTCAAATTCAAGAGAAGACTGTAAACGAAGGAAGCGGGAGAATAAAAACTTACAGTGTTTTCTTATTTTACCGCTTTATCATCTTTTCAGTACAGATAAACACAGTTGTCTTTATAGAATATTTTTATACTTTTCTAAGTGCATTATCTCATTTGATGTTCATGACAGCTTAAAGGCAACATAGTTATTACTTCCAATACACAAATAAACTAAAACTTGGAGGGGATATGTACTCAGAACCTTGGTGTCCTGACACAGTGATCAGTCGTCAAATCCTTGTTGTAAAGCAGGGTTAGAAAAGTTTTTTTGTAAAGGGCCATATAGTAAACCCCAAGAGATCTTGGGGGCCATAAGATCTCTTAACTATTAAGCTCTGCCACTAGAGCTCAAAAGCAGTCATAGAAAATAGGGGCTCTCAGTGTTCAAAAAAAGTCTTATTTATGGTCCCTGAAATTTGAATTTCATGTAATTTTCATGTATCATGAAATATTATTCTTCTGTTGATCTTTTTTCCACTATTTCACCATACTTTGCTCAGGCCTTAGTTTGCCGACCCTTTTGTAAAGTACTGCAGCTGGACTGAGTGGAAGCCTGCAGACCCTTGCCCTTAAAGAAGTTAGACTCCAGTGAGGAAGACAGACAAGTAATTAATTGACTGAGAAGGGAAGATGAAAGTACAATGGTGCTGCACAGGTCAAGCATGGGGCTTGAGCGGGATTTTACTGAGCAAAGTAGGTCATTAAGTCCAGCCAGGGAGGAGGCAGCTTTTGAGCTGGGTCTTGGGAAATGTGTAGGATTTCCAGAGGTGGAGGAGATGTCAGGCTCCTGAATGAGAAAATCAATTGAGCAAAAAGACACAGGCTTGGAAACTTACAGGCAGGGACTGGGGCTGGTAATGACTGAAGAGATGAAGTGGAATGTGAGGCTGGAAATGTAGGTTTGCCAGATTTGAAATTGAGATAATTAATATCTTGCATGGAAGCCGAATGATAGCATTTCTGGGCATATTGCAAAAGAGGACAGCACCTGTTGGCCAAGGAAAACTGCAACCCAGTTTCCTCCCAATTCTATCCTTGAAAACAAAAGGAGAGTTGGGGCAGACAGTCAAGCCCTGGAGTCTGTGGATTCTGCCAGCTCAGGAAAACCACACGGGGTTTAGAAAAGACAGGAGAGAGCTGGTGGCTGAGGGAAAGTCCCAGAATGGGGAAATTAGTGCCTAGCACTTACTAGGTGCTCCAATATTTGTCTAATCAAAGAATAGATGATGTGCAGTTTATGAGAAAGGTCTAGATGAAGGAGAGAAAACACTGAGAGGGACAACAGGAGAGCTGTGCTAAAACCCAAATGGGTTAGTGCAGATCCATCAAAAAGGAAATACATCTCTGAGTGACTGTTGATTCTCTCTCTAAGAGCTCACCAGCCATCTGTTTAACAACTCATTTGAGGATTTTTCCAGAGTCAGTGTCAAGTTCACTGGACTGAGTTCCTAGAATTGACTATTTCTCCTTTTTCTTTCATCTGTTTTCCCCCAGTCTGCCAGCATGCTTCAGTTCTTCACACCTTTTCTGTAATTTCTATAATTGTTCATATAAGCTAGTTTGGTTTTTTCCCGTATTCTAAAGCCTATACCTTTTTTTGTGTTTCTCGCTTTAAATGTAACTTTAAAAATCACTTTCCCCCCCTATTTTCACAGGACTTATCCTATTTTGGATTTTCCCCTTCCAGAAGTTATTCTTAAAAGTGGCGGCCATTCTTTGGTATTCATTTTCAATTATGTGCATACGCCTCTCCCACAACTGTTTTTCTGCAAGTTCTTTTAAAAGTAGGATTATTCAGAGAACATGAGTCGTCGTGTTTTTGCTGTTCATGGGCAGTGTCAGAATTTAATTTCTGCAAGATCCCATTCCTTTTGAGCTAACTTATTTTTTAAGACTGTCCTAGGATCTTACCTAATGCTTCTTTGGAATTTTTGAAATATGAGCACCTAAAGTGTAGGATACATGTTTCATCACACCCATTCCCTGCCTTGATTACCACAAACTCTCACAATTTTGATCTGAATTAAGTCCAAAGTATCACTTCCCCTCATGGCTTCCCCTGTGTCCTGCAAGATGAAATAGGCAACAGAAGAAGAAAGTGAAAATATATCAGATGCTTTACCTTGAATAAGATTCCCAGTAGATGTCTGCATAATTGGAGAACCCCAATAGAACTTTCTCTTGCCTTTGTGATAGTTTTGTGAAGTATATTGGGAAAATATAATTATATTTTAGACTTGAGTATCAGTAAACATGGCACAGTCAACAGAATAATTGAAGAGAATTGAATAAAGAGATTGTGGTGTGGACAGGATTAAGGGAAACCAACTAGGGATGGTGAGGACTAGCAACGCTGGGAGTCTTTACCACCCTAGGCCTGAAGACACAAGGGGTGGAGGTGTTACCAGACCCAATGAGAGTTTGTGTTAGTCTGCTAGGGTTGCCTTAACAAAGTACCACAAACTGGGTGGCTTAAACAATAGAAATGTATTGTGTCAGCCCTGGAGGCTAGAAGTCTGAAACCAAGGCATCAGCAGGGTTGGTTCCTTCTGAGGACTATGAGGGAAGGATTTGTCCTCTTTGCTTGGCTTGTAGGTGACCGCCTTCTCCACGACTCTTCAGATCATCTTCCCTGTATGTGTGTCTCAATCTATGTTCAAATTTCCCCTTTTCATAAGGACATCAGCCATATTGGATTAGGGCTCATCCTCAAGAGCTCATTTTAACTTGATTACCTCTGTAAAGACCCTATCTCCAAAAGGTCACCTTCTGAGGTTCTGGGGGTTAGGACTCCAATATATCTTTTGGGGATGGGAATACAATTCAACCCATAACAGAGCTGTAGCAGTAAGAAAGGACTGCCTGAATACAGCTGTGCCCTTTGATAAAGGGATATAACCATGGCGCAGCAGGGAAATATATACCCAACTTCTTTCTCCAATCATCCTCTCCAGCTAGTGCCTCCCATTGACAAAACTCAACTGGAAGTTAGAAGGCAAAGGTGCCTGGGTGATGCAGTCCATGCAGGTCAGCCTCCCAGGGCTCAGAGCAGGGTGGAGAGGGTGGAGGGTGAATCTGGAGGGCAAACAAAAGATCCAGCACAGCCTGTCTGGGCAGTCTGTAGGATACACCCAAAGCAACCAGCACTTTCCAAGCAAGAAGTCAGCCTCTTGGGCTCCCTGATCCCTGGAGAGGCTTGAGAACAGAAGTTGCTTGGAGATAAACCGCTTTCTGGCTTTGTTCTATAAAAGCTTATACTTCACAAGGAAATTGTGCTGGAGTGAAGGGTTGAGGGGAGTAGGTGGAGGAGATATAAGAATAAAAGCCTTGGGACGTCCCTGGTGGTCCAGTGGTGAAGAACCCACCTTACAATGCAGGGGACGTGGGTTCGATCCCTGGTCAGGGAACTAAGATCCCACATGCTGCGGGACCACTAAGCCCGCGCGCCACAACTGCTGAGCTCGCGCGCCTCAACTAGAGAGCCTGTGTGCCGCAGAATTACAGAGCCCACGCACCCTGGAGCCTGTGCGCCACAACTAGAGAGAGAAAACCGGCACGCCACAACTAGCGAGAAGCCCGTGCACCGCAACGAAAGAGCCCGCGTGCTGCAACAAAAAGATTCCGCATGCCTCAACGAAGATGCCGCATGCTGCAACTAAGACCCGACCCAGACAAAGATAAATAAAATAAAAAAATAAATCTTTAAAAAAATAAAAGAATAAAAGCCTTGGCTTGGTAGGGTGGGAAACTATGCATCCTTTTGGATGCTCTGGCCACAGCGTGAAGGTTGGAGGAGGGGAGGAGATTCTCTAGCAATGAGGAGGTTACAGAGATTGATGGTTCTGGAGGCAGGTAGAGCCCTTCCTCTGCTCCCTGGAGGTGCTCTGGGGAGGTAGCAGGGTGTTGCAAACTGACCTGCGCTGATCGTGTCCAACTCTTAGTTCTTCTACCTGGGTAAAGAACTTCTACCAGAGAAGTGTATAGTAATGAGGATTTGTCTGCCCCACGTCCTCACTCCCGGGATATGAAGAAAACAAGTTTTGACTAAAATCTGCCACACACATTTGTTAACATTCATTAGCAGGCAGGCACAGCACAGCTCTTGTGACTTGTGTATATTCTCTGAGGTCACTCTGTCCTCTTGGAACCTCTGGCCCCAGGTTTAATTTCTCCAGTTTGGCAATGTCGGGGCCAGAGTGAAGACTGTTTAGGAAATACGTAAAAATGGGCAACATGGTTTAGACATTTGAGTTCTGATTTCTACTTGCTATGCAATGTCAAATTCATTTTTCTTTTCCTTCTTTCAGATACTTTCCACCAGGCCCACCCTCATGACAAACATGTATCGAGTACCCACTGCAGCCCGGGCAGGAGACTAAGGGCTTCGAGAAGCAGAGAAGAAGAAAACATAGCCCTTGCCCTGTAGGACTTAATAGCTAATTCTTTTTTTTTTTTTTTTTTAATTTTTATTGGGGTATAGTTGATTTACAATGTTGTGATTCAGGTGTGCAGCAAAGTGAATCATTTATACATACACACATATTCGCTAGTTCTTACATAGTAATGACTGTTTACTGGACACTGTTACCCCTCATCCCTTAAACAACTCTATGAGATCAGTACCATTATTATCACCTGTGTTTGACAGATGACGAAGCTGAGGTACAACCAAAGTCGCACAAACTAGTAAGAGGCAGAATTTTGAATCTGGGCAGCCGGGCTGTCAAATTCATACTCTTAACCACACACCCTATCACCTGTCTAGTTTAGTGGGGGATTATAAATACAGTAGATGCACAAAGTACCACAGGAGTACAAAAAAAGAGGCCCGCTCAGCTCAGGATTTGAGAAGGGGTGAGGAGAGAAGCATCTCCTGAATGAGATGACACGGGGGCAGCATTGGAACACATCAAATAGGTGTCAGCTGGGAACAGAAGGGAGGGACGGAACCTGCGGTCAGAGAAGACAGCATGGTATGTGGGGAAACCGTAAACAGCGTAGCATCACTGGAGTATAAAATGCAAGGGGGAAGGAGGGAGATAGTTTGCTCCACAAATGCTGATTGGGCCCCTTCCATATGCAGGCACTGTGCTTGTTGTTGGGGGTATAGCAGGGACAGAGCTTCTAAGGAACTTGAGCTTTCAAACATTTTGCTTCCTTATTCACTAAAATAACTTTTTGAAACTACCCCCATGCAAAACATGCAACAAACTAGGAATAGAAGGAAATTTCCTCAACCTGATAAAGGCTGAGGAAAAACCCTCAGCTGTCATCATATTTAATGGTGAAAGACTGAAAGCTTTCTCCCTAAGATCAGGAACAAGAAAAGGATGTCCACTCTCTCACCACTTCTGTTCAGTCTTGTATTGGATTTTCTAGCTAGGGTCAGTAGGCAAGAAAATTACATAAAAGGCATACAGATTGCAAAGGAAATTGACACTTTAGAACTGTTAACAGCACAGTTTTGAATGCCATCCAATGGAATTTAAATACAATAGCAATTTGATACCCACCATCATTCATTTTTATATGTAAAAAATAAAAATCACTTGAAGAAATCTTACATTACCCCCTTTGCTCCCTGAACTTGTATTTCTATTTCATTTTACTCTCACAGAAGTTTATCCTCAGGTAATACAATTTTATGCTTAAAACTCTTGCATTGATCATCCTATAATATTTCTCCACCATACAAATGTGTGTTTATGTTGTAATTTAATTTGTAAAAACGTTTCCTGAGATCATGATTCTCTAAAAGCTTTCTTACCTATCATTATGAGTATTATTAGTGCATGAGTAATCAAAATAACATATAGGATCATTTTGTGATAGATGAAATTTTATTGCAAATATACCTCAGTGCAAAGGTAGGTGATTTTTCTCAATAAGTCCTGCATCATTCTATTCATGTTTTTTTGGTAATAGCTACGAAAACTTGGTCACATAAAGTAAGTACATGGGAATGGAAAGGGTTTGGCACAGCAGTATCATTGTTTTTTTTAAACTCCTTCCAAATGTGCCAAAAATCACATAGTAATCATCATCAAAATTTATGTTAATGACCGTCAACTGATAACTCCAAGAGGTCCTTATTCAGTTTTGTTGAAAGCAGATAATTGGAAACCATCTGACTTGCAAAAAGTCATTAAAGTTACTTACTCTCTCAATCCAAACACCGGTATTTCAATATGTTCCTTTGTTTGGACCTTTGAGAGGTGTATACACCCTCTGGCAGTGAACCTGAGAATGATTTTTTGTGGAGGGAGAGGCCTTTTTTGTTTATTTGTTTTGATTGCCCCACTACTCCTTGGAATGACAGTGACTTTTGTTTACTGCTGTATCTCCAGGGCCTAGAAGAAAAGTGTCAGATACGTAGTAGGTGCTCAGTGAATTATCTGGGATGTTATGAAAGAATGTAAAAACCATGGGTGTCTGGGTGTATGGTGGGGGAGGGACCAGGGCAGGAGGCAGAGACACAGAGGCACTCAGTGCACTGATTTGAGTTTCTCAGTTCAAAGGCACCAAGAAGTCACCTTTCCCCAAATTGAAGCAGCACTGAGTAGAGAAAAGGCCTAATCTTTGGCATCTCACCTGGGTTTGAATTTTGACATTGACACTGAATAGTGGTGACTTTTGGCAAACTCTTGGTCTTAAGAGTCTTACCCTGGGTAAAAAGAATAACTGTCCCTCTCTCAAGGAGAGGCTTTGGAGGAAGTAACAAATATGATCATGCCTGTGAAGTACCTGCACCGTTGCATGCACTCAGTAAATAGGAATTGTCCTTCATTTGAACCTGCTTCTTTTCCTTTTGGTGGCACCACCTTTCCCTCTACTAGGCCAGAAATTTGCACTATTGGACTTATTCTGAACGTTCACTGGCACAGATGCTAAGCAGCAGACAAGATGGTAGAGTTAGGGGCCTCAGGTGGAATCCAGGGCAGTGGGACCTCCTGTACCTCAGTTTCCTCATCTAGGAAACAGGAGTAATAACAGCCCTACCTCACAGGGTTGTTGTGCAGAATAATGTGTTAGCTTTTGTGAAGTGCTTAGAACAGAACCTGATACACAGTAAAGGGTTAATAAATGAGTGCTACCTGGGAGAGAAGGAGCACCCCAGGGTAATAGCGGAGTGGGAGAGTGGGGATCATCTGAGTTGCTGTGTCTCCCACACACCATTTATAAGATGCATCAGGATGTTGCAGGGAGTCAGGCTCTATGGAGGAACGAACACCACTGGGCAAGTTTCAGTGAGTGTAGCAGGTTAAGGGCACCATGCGTATCTGTGGCCAGAAGAACAACATATTTCCTTCAAGGCTCCTGCCCCTCCAAAGCCCTGCCTGCTATTGGTCACGAGCTTATAATCAACAGATAAAGTGGGGAAAATATGGAATAACTTCCAATACAGGTGTCAGAATCTCTTCAGCCATGAAGGAGGAAGCAGTAGTGAAAATGCGGGCATGAACTCCAACAGATGTTTTTTCTGTCAAAGAGAAAAAATCAGTATAGGAGACAGGTCCTCAGCAACAGAGCAGTCCCTGAAGAGGAAATGTTGCCTTATGACTGGGATTAAGCCCTTCAAAGAATTCTTCAAGGAGAAACCAAAACTGTGCCACTGAAACTCCTCAGATTGTTGAAATAAGCATTGAAATGGATAATAATTCATGTGTCACCCCAGGAACAAGACTTGCAAGAAGAGGTTTCTACTATTGACATGCTCTGTGGGGTAGGAAGAAAAAACATTCCTGTTCTGCAGAGACACAGAGTTCATTGGATACTGGTAAAAAGCTTGGTGGAGGGAATTCCCTGGTGGTCCAGTGGTTAGGGCTTGGTGCTCCCACTGCCAGGGGCCTGGGTTTGATCCCTGGTCGGGGAACTAAGATCCCACAAGCCGCACTGCCAAAAAAAAAGTTTGGTGGAACTCGAAGTGGACTTCAAAGGAGAGAGAGGCGAAATGGCATAAGCTCTGTACATGACATGAACATCATTTCCAGCAGCACTATAGGAGACAGAGGTTGCAGGATACTGTGGGCTTGTGTTTTCCCATGACAACTTACAACAAGCGGTAAAAGCTCCTCTTTTCTAATAAAAGAAAAACACGCCTTTCTGAATTAATGCTTGAGAAATGTTCTTTTCCTGCTGTCTCAGATTTAGCCCCTAAATGGCCTTTGATGAAACAGTATATTCCTGTGAGCCCACATTCAACATTTTTTGATATGTTTGATCTACCCTTGGCTTCTACAGAAGATGAAGAGGATAAGCTTAGAGAGAGAAGGCAGCTTGGTATTGAAAAAGAGGTTGATCCCCTTCCCGATGCACAAATACATACGTCTGAAGACACTGCACCGGTTAATTTTTTATATAAACTGGAACCAAAGTCAGCTCCTAGAATGACTGAAATCAATCAGAACAATTCTGCAATTTCACAAGCTAATTGTGACTCAGAAGAGGACACAACCACCCAGTGTTTGCAATCACGCAGGCAAGGGCAACGTCAGGTACCCGGAGACAGCCATGCCCATGTTAGTAGATGGAGAGCTTGGCAAGTCCATAAACAGATTGATTACATACAATGCCTCATGCCCAATTTGCTTCAGATTACAGGCAATCCCTGTCACTGGTGAGTGATGAACCATTACGAAGCAGAGCTGTTCTTGAAGAGAAACCTGAAGGCCCATTTTTGCTCAGGGACTCTGCGAAGAGTCCTCTTTTCTGTGATCTTCCGACGTGACAACAGATCCCTGCCTGCCCGAATTGAACAGTGGAATCATAACCTTAGTTTTAATGCTCACGACCCTTAGACAATTCATTCCTCCACTGTAACAGGACTTTTGTGGAACGCTTTAAAGATCTCAGCTCTTGCATGTTTTTTGGACCGTTGCTTACTATATCACTAAATAGGACATTGTCTTTTAGGCCGCAATATAACTGCCATGCAGTCATCTGTAGGTGCACCACATATGATGGTGGTGGGCTCCCTTCCCATCAATGTTACAGGATTTTTTAAAAGAGTGTCATTAAAAACAAAAAGTTAGAGTTCGCTGGTTAGATTGAGAACCAGTCAAGGCAAAGTAAACTCTCCCATCCCCAAAGGGCATTACCTAGATCTGCTTTTATGTGCGTCAGAGAGTACACCTATAGCAAGCACACATATCAGTGTTAGGCTTCTTCAGTACAGTACGTAAGCTTAGTGTTAGTATCTGTCAGATGTGATCTACTGTTACTTAGATAAACGTGGTGCCTATTGAGACAAAAGAGGATAGAGCTACAGGTGTTCAATAAGGCTACAAAAACATTTAGTTGATTTAGTTAATGGGTTTTTAATGGCTGTAGTAATTGAGTGAGGCAACTCTGGGGCATTTGCTTTGAAGAATTCTATTTCTTAGTGAAGAATAAATAATTATTGGATGAGTGTTACAACAGTGTGACTAATGTTTGAAATTACCATTTTTCTAAAAATTTTTCTATAAACTTTCAAAAGTAGCAATGTTTGTAGTTACTATAAATCAAGCTTTGGAAGTCCCCAAAATAAAGACTGCTTTCCTTTAAGGAAAAAAAAAAAAAATGCAGTTTTCTGGCATGAGGGCATAGTGCATTTCACTTAAGTGTTGCTATAGTTTATACTCAGTCTCCTTGTCTGTTTCGTGAAAGGTACTGTTAAGTAAACTGGATTTCTGTCAACTCCCTGGCATTTCCCTTAAATTTATTAAATCTGAAGAAAGGATACTGGAAATAAAGTTGTAGGCCTGGCGCTTCCTAGAGGGCTGAGGCCAGGTGTGGGCATCCAGCAGGGTTCCCAGGTTGTTTATCTCAGTCCTTGAGAACAAGAAATGCATGTTGGGATGGTGGTATTTTAGATTTAATCAAAGCACCCTCTAATTTACTAAAGAAAAAGTTCTATAACTTTGGGAGGTAAGAATCCCTTCATTACTAAGACAAAGCCCATGCTTTCTAATAAAACAAAAGAAACACCCCAGAATGTTAACAGAATTTATCTCTAGGGAATGGAAGTACAGGAGATTTCTTTTTTTTCCCCCCTGCTTTTCTGTATTTTATAGATTTTCATTAAAGAGCAAGTATTATTCTTACAATGAAAAGCTGTATTTTAACAAATTTATAAGATAACACAAAATTAATTAAAGCATGAGGCTCCTTTGATTATATTAAGTCCAATATTCAGAGCATTGGATAGAGTTTTTAGAAAGACTTTGTCTCAATTTGGGGGGATAATTAGCCCTATACTAAATGATGCTCTAGTCTCACCTAACAAAGCATAAAAGTCATAGCTGAAGTGATCAAACTGTTTCCAAGTAATTTAACCATTTCCCAGAACAAAACTCAAGATTTTTCTTGGTGCTTACTCAGATAGACACTTGATCCACAGTAGCTGTGGCCCCCTCCCCACCCCGCTCATCCTTGGTCCATTGGGAGCCTCGTGTTTATCCCACTTAATCTCAATGCCCAGCTCGAATGTCATGTCTTCTCAGTAGTTTTCCCTGACCCACATTCTTTCTAACCCTTCCTGTCATCTGTATTTCTATAGCACTTTACCTCTCATTATTATCACCTTTTCGTTTAGTAGGCATGACACTCTCTCCCCGTATGTTTGTAGCTTGGGAGCTCCTTGAGGGCAGATATCATATTCTATTCATTCTTTTATCGTAGTGTGGTAGATTAAAAATGGCCATAAATTATTTTCCCTTCAAGAAGTGGAGTGTATTTGCCCTCACATTGAATCATGGCTGGCCTTGTTACTTACTTTGATCTGTGGAATGTGGCGGGTGACATGCTGCCTTGAGCTGCTGTGTGAAGTCCAGGTACCCTCCCAGAGAGACTGCGTGGAGAGAGAGATGGCTGCCTGGCCAGCCTCCAGCTCTTCCAGCCATCCCAGCTGAGATGTCAAGACTTGTGAGTAAACCCATCTTCAATTTCTAGCCCCAGGTGAATCTCTAGATGACTGCGGCCTCATGAATGGGCCTAGCTAAACCCAGCCCAGATTGCAGAATAATTAACAAATACATGACTATTGTTTTAAGCCACTAAATTTTGGGTGGATTGTTATGCAGTTAATAGATTACGGAAACACAGAGTATCTGGGGTATGGTGAGTCTTCCAATAAGTGTTTGTCAAATTAAATTTATTTATTTATTTATTTATTTATTTTGGCTGCACCATGCGGCGTGCGGGATCTTAGTTCCCCGACCAGGGATCGAACCTGTGTCTCCTGCATTGGAAGCGCAAAGTCTTAACCACTGGACAACCAGGGAAGTCCCAGCCTGGCCTAACTTAACCTATTCCCCCCTGTATCAGTGCAGTGAAGATAACATATAAAGTACAAATGCTACACAGTTTTTCTTGTTCTTGCTCATCTCTACCCCCCCCCCCCGTGTCTACCTACTTCTGGAATTTCTTCCACCTGACATTTCCTTCGGCATACAGAATACAGAAAAGGGAGAAGATGCAGGAAGGGTCCAGTTGTAACTAGTTATGTATTTTATTTGAGCCTCATCTCTTTAGAGAAAGGGGAACACAGATGAGAGGAATAAGTTAGAGATGGTCTGAAAAAAAAAAAGCACAGAGGTGAGGGGTGTGAAGAAGGAAATCCTTCAGTGGAACATCTGCTGAAGGTGAAACGAAGTGAACCGGGATAAGGAATTCAGAGATAATTCTTGGTGTTTAGTATTGTGACCTGGGAGTGAGATCCCAGCGCTGAGGAAGGAAGAAGGCCAACAGGTGGAGGAGTCCCAAAGCAAGTACTGCTAGTTTGTAACTAGCCTACGTCTCCAGACCAAGTGGCCCCATTTGGGTGGGGAGGATTTGCTGAGGGAATCTGACCCCTTATTCCTAGCTCATCTCCAGGGTATCCTCACTGGCGCTGCTCTGGGATGTAAATGAATTCATAAGCTGATGCCTCCTCTCTACTGACTGTGTCCTAGGCTGAGTCTGAGGTGGGGACTGGGGAGTTATAGACTGATACGGAGGCTAGTACTGCTGCTGAGACCTTGGCCTGGATGTGGGCTCAGGCTTGGTCTCTGTCTCTGGATCCAGCTCAGATTCAGGCTCCAGTCCTGACTCAGGCTCCATCTCGTGATCCAGGTCTAGGTCCGGATCTAGCCCAGTCTCTTGTTCTGACTCCTGCATGGGATACAGATCAAAGTCTAGCTCTGATTCCTCCTCTGTTACTGGGTCCTGGAGTATGGTGAAGGCTGGACTTTTACTTCTGGGGGCTTCTATAAGATGGCTGCTCATTTTATGTTTTGATTCTTCTTTCTGAAATACACACAATTAGATGGGTTAAAACTTCCCAATTAGATTTAATTTTTGAACAGTCACGGAATTTCAGAATACAGTAGGACTTAAGGTACCAGAAAGCATGGGTTCCTGGCAAAGTAGAAAATATTTCTGGCCTAAATTTGCTTTTCATCTGCTTTGCACCCTCTGGTTCCTCAGTTACTTACCATGCTTCAGGCTCAATCAATCCATAACTTCCAATTTCTCTAGTTTTTCTAGCCAGCCTGGATTTCATTGTCAACCATTTAAATAGCAACGGTCTTGTCAGCATTCCTGGACATCTAGTCTTCTTGATTTTACTTGTC
The DNA here is from genome assembly GCF_028564815.1 of Eubalaena glacialis. Classification (NCBI taxonomy): domain Eukaryota; kingdom Metazoa; phylum Chordata; class Mammalia; order Artiodactyla; family Balaenidae; genus Eubalaena; species Eubalaena glacialis. Next base: position 38,990,591 of record NC_083722.1, on the reverse strand, counting down.
TTTCCAAGCCCCTAATGTAATCCTCGGCAGGCCCTTCATGACCTGGCCTCCTGCTATCTTCTTTAGCTTTATCTCTGTCTATAGTCCCCACCTTTTGCTCTAGCCATAGAGTTAGACTGGCAGATCTTTACGTCTGCTAGGTCATCAGTTTTATTATCCATCCCAAGAGTGGTGGTGGTGGGGGATTCTAAAGGGATAGCTAAGGGAGATATTTAAAATATTTATTAATTGGTATGGCACTGGCACTAACCAAGCCTGCTGTAAAAAGATCCTTGAGGCCTCTGCTGGGTTGGGTAACCCCTCTTCAGTTGGGAAAGTATCCTGAATGACACCCAGATGCTATGGCAGTGTGGGAACCTGGGACTCAGGTTTACTGCTATTTACCAACTGGTAAGGGAACCCTTCAACATTTCAAATTCTGGGACAGCCACACTCAAAAACCTTTCCTGGACGTTGTTCATCTCTATCTGATTAGGTGTCTCCTCCTACCTCACCGCCACACCACTCCCCACTCCGATGCTTCACATCATCCAACCTTGTCTGTTTCTGAGTAGGCTTCTTGTATCACTCTCTCCGATTCATCCACACTTAACTTGGAGGACTGTGGCAACTTCCTTGACAAAGCAAACAGCACAGCATCGTGGAGGGTGAGGAACAGCTGGGCCTTGGTGATGCCAGCATCAAAGAAATCATTCTTCTCAAGTGCCCTGACCACAGAAGCTACAAACCAAACCGGGAACACACGCAGGGTCAGACACCTGGGGAGGAGAGGATCCAGGGTACAAAACACAGCCCTGTTCATAAGATGAAGGATACTCACAGTGACACCCTGCAATGAGCACCAAGATGTTGGCGTTTTGGAAAGCATTGAACATCTGGGGGGAGAGAGTAAGCCAGTTTTAGAGATCTTCACACTCAGTAGAGGAAAGGGCCTTTTAATTAGCTGAGTTTTAAAACCTCTTTGGTCATTCACTTGTCTGGGGTATATGTACCTTTGCATCCCCACCCCATTCAGCTCTGTAAACATTTGATGAGTGAACTGCTTTATGCCAGGAAATGCCTAAAGTGCCAGAATACAAAAGAGAATCAGATGGTCTTGTGTGGGGTGGGGAGTGAGAGGGAGGGTTGCCCATGGTCTTAAGTGGGGAAACAGTTCACATAAAGAGATAAATATTTACATGAGGACAGTGCTAGGATAGACACAGGCACAGGTGTGATGGGGACACACTGGACGGGCCTCATGAACAATCATATCTTGGTATTATTGCTTAGTGTTTGCACGTGACCCCCTTCTCTCTGGAGTCCACTAAGCAGAGGTGGCAAAATGTGGCCCAGAGATGGTCAAGTGATATAGTTGGGAATGGTATTCAGGAACCCTGACGATCATATTCAGAGCTGCTCTGCAAAGTTGTATTTGAATTTAGTAAAACATCAGACACTGACCTCAAGTATATACTTCAGCCTATATATATATATATATATATATATATATATATATATATATATATGCTCTGGAGCTATAAATCTTAATGTTCAATTCAAAAGAAGTCACCATTCACCTTAATACTCTAAGACCCAACAGGTTCCAACCCTGGGCACTAAGTTGGAGTGTCAAAAGAAACAAAACAGACAGACTCTACTTCTTTCACTACCAAGGGGAAACAAAGTCATTCTTGATCATACAGTAAATCATAATGTTATTTGGTAAAGAGCCACTATAGACATACTCTAAATAACAAGCAATGGGAGATTGAAATCCTGTGAATTAAGAAGAAGCTTAAATGGAGTGGTTGTCTCTAATAAGAACAACTACTGGGATTTTTCTTAGTGGGTTCAAGTTTTCAATTATAAAGTAAACAAAACATAATGACTTCCTCCAACAAGGCGGGATAGAACAAAGCAAACAGCACAGCGTCGTGGAGGGTGAGGAACAGCTGGGCCTTGGTGATGCCAGTGTCAAAGAAATCATTCTTCTCAAATGCTCTGACCACAGAAGCTACAAACCAAACCTGAACACACACAGAGCCAGACACCTGGGGGGAAACCTGCATTTTTAAAGTGTGAGAGTGTACCGTGAATCTCTGAAGGCTGCAAAGTTAAGGTGCCGGACATTGCCTCAATGATGGGGCTGGAGCAGAAAGTCATCAACGTAGGCCAGGTTGATGGAAGGGTCATGCCAAGGACCAGAACATATGGTGCCTCCAAAAAATGGAAGACGAGAGGAGAGAGGAAAGGATGGCCCAATTATACTACAGAACAGGGGGAAGAGTGATATAAAGTCAGAGGCTTTAAGTTCCAGTGCTGGACAGGCCCCTTCCTAGCTGCGAGCCCAGGACTCTTAGGGGGAAATATGGCTTGTCTCTCAGGGCTGTTGTGAAAACTAAATGAGATAGTGTATATAAATGTGCTCAACTCAGTCTGGCATGTAAGAGGCATTCGGTAGTGTAGTCAATGAAATCTAAAGCTACAGCTACAGTGTAAGACTGGGAGAAGAGAATACAGCCCAGTAGTACAACCTAAGATGGAAAAGTCCCAAAGATAAGACATTATCAAGTATATTTGAGCCTGCAAATGGAGTGGGGGTGGGGTGTTGGTGGGGAGAGGGTCTCATGGATGGGAAAGCCCTTAATGTAAATCTCTTCTAAGCCTCTCATTTCATAGATGAGGAAACCAAGACCCAGTGCAATTTATTAAGTTACCTCGGGTCTGATGGACAGTGATTGGTAGTAAAGCCAGGACAGAGCACACATCCACAGACCACCAAACAGAGTTCTTTCTGCTATGACAAGCTTCCTATTGCCTTAGACCAAAGAGGAGCTGGCCTCACTTAAGACAGAATCATATTCACTTAGGAATAAGACGTAGGATAAAATATTTATAAATATTTTGTTAAAATGGAATCTGAGGATACAAGAAGGAAAGTCAGCCAAAGGAGCATATCTCAAAAAAAGGTGGGGGGGGGGGCGGACGGACAGTGGTTAAGAATCGCCTGCCAATGCAGGGGACACGGGTTCAAGTCCTGGTCCGGGAAGATCCCACATGCCACCGACCAACTAAGTCCGTGCGCCACAACTACTGAGCCTGCACTCTAGAGCCCGTGTGCCACAACTACTGAAGCCCGCGTGCCTAGAGCCCGTGCTCCGCAACAAGAGAAGCCACCGCAATGAGAAGCCCACGCACCACAACGAAGAGTAGCCACTGCTCGCCACAACTAGAGAAAGCCCGCGCGCAGCAACAAAGACCCAATGCAGCCAAAAATAAATAAATTAAATAAATTTAAAAAAAAAAAGGTGGGTGCAGTTAGAGCCAGGAAGCGAGTGGGTTCAGGATGTGTAAACCTGAGCCATCGCCAACAGGAGCAAGAGTGAGATAGAGGACTAAAAACTGAGATAAGCTGGCTTGAAACAAAAAGACACTGTACTTATAAGACATTAAACAATAAAGCCAATATGGTTAGTTGTGCACCTAAACTGTCCATGTTGTACAAGAAGGGGAGAAATGAAATCTGTCTGAGAAACCAGAAAGTGGGAGAGAAGCCAGGACTCAGGGAACATAGCTTTGAAGGAAAAATCTTTCCTGCCCTTTTCACCCAAAGATGCAGGCAATGAAGGAGGAACTGGGGAAGATCCTTACAGGTACTGGACCGGGCGGCCCCACGCTTGGGGTGTCATTTCATCACAACTTCTTCAAACCTGGGTGCCTTTTAGAGCAGCTGAATAGTGGAGAATTCCTTGTGAACTTTCTTCTGTAGCATTTGAACCTATTCCTTGACATTTTTTGTAGCTAACTCCCAGGATACGCTGGGAGTTGCTGGGTGTGGCACAGATTGCTGTTTCAATGGTGTTAAGAGTTTCCTATTTTTCAGTCCTTGAGAAATAATATGCCATGGTTAGGGAACCAACCCTAGTTTAGTAAATCAGAGTTGCTTCATTTTCTTTTTATTCTGGTTGACCTTAAACTGTCTTTGGTGCTCAAGTTCCTAGTGGCCTAGGAGTCACAGAGCAGCTGATCAGTGACTAACAGGATTCAATCAGGATCAGGGCTGGGATGGTGGTGGTAGGAGGGGATCAGGGTTCTTGTGAAAGCCTCCTTAGTACTTACCTGTCTTAGTACGACCAAAGCCTGTGCATCCACAAGATGTACCATGGAGAAGTCCAGGATGATGGTGTGGATGCTGGGTAGAAGAGATGAAGTCGAGTAAGGCAGGGGTGTTCTACCCCCGACCTGAGTTTCAGAAGCATCAGGGAGTGTGATCGACATGCTCCTAGAGGGGTCATCAGAAAGCCAAACTTTCTCCACCTCCTTATAGTTTGGATTTCTCTGGGATGTGGAAGATGTTATGTACGGCACTTGGTCATCGGACATAGTCTGGCTTGTGTCCATGCTCTTGAAACGTGAGCAGCGGACCAGGTTAATGGAGGACGAGTCGAGGCCCCGTTTACTTTCAAATCGTTCTGTGTAAACAACCTGGGATGACAGAGTTAGGGGAGGACTATGATAAGACTCAAACAAGGCAGGAAGCATTTGCAACTATGCTGTTTCTATCTACTAACTCACTTCCCTCTCTCTTGGAAAACTCCGCAGACTATGCATTATACCTTTTTTCCTTAGATATCTCACTGTCACTTCCAGCTTGTGACTAAAACCACGTTCATCTTTCCTGAGCCACCCCCCCCAACTTCCCCACATGCATCAATGACATTATCATTGTCCTAGTGAGCCAGACTTTAAATCATCTTTGATTTATTCCTTTCCCTCATCCCTGGATTCTAATTAGTCTCCCACACCTACTAGAACTTTGAAGTATTTCTTCCATCAGTCCCTTTTCTCAACACCTCCTTCTTTTATCAATGAAACTGTCTTCTGTCAGACTTCCTTAAGGAGACAAAAGTTACTTGAGTGTGGCTATCTTTACCTTTCACTCCTTTCATGCTCCTAATAGGCCTATGTCACTTAAGGACAGTACCAAGCACCGGGAATACAATGGCGTGAAAGACGTGAATGCTGACTCTGCAGTCACAGGGACCAGATTCTACCTGGGGAGAGGGCACGTGTCCATTTAAAGGATGAATAACAACCTAAATGGACAAGAACTGTAAGGCACGTGGGAAAATGAAGAGTTCATTTGCTAGAGTGGTAGACTTTGGGGTGATGTTTCTTTAAGAAAACTCTGTTGTTCTAATAATGTTGCTTGTGAAATAAACTTTAAAAATAGAAAAAAATGTAAAGATTAAAACTATACAAGGTAGTATATATTGTATTGCTAAAAAAAAAGTGGTGTGGACAAATGATAATATTACAGTTCAAAGGAGAGAGGTGCTCCCCAAGCCTTCACAGTCACTGAGGCCAGGCCTTTGGGGGACAGCTGAGCACTGGCTCAGTGTTGGGGAGATACAAGGTCCTTCAGGCAGAAGAAACCTCTGAGAGCCTCCCCTTTCTCTCCGTCTACTCTATTCTCTTTCAAAAGCTTTCACAATCCACTCCTGCCGGGTCTGCCTGAACTTACTGCCCAGGCCAAGCCTCTTACTCTGAGGATCCCATGCTTATTTCTACCTCAGTGTCTCTGTCCAAGCCTATTCATGGACTGGGAGTCCTTCTTTTTCCTACCTGACATAAATCCAAATTTCTCTCTCCTGCCCAGCTTAAGTCCATTACTACCGTGAAGTTTCCCTGCCTTTTTGAGTTCATGCCGATCTCTCTTTAACTGAAGTCTTAGAGTTGTTAGAATATAAACACACGATTTAGAACATAACAATATACTGCATGGTATGGTTTACCATCTTATTTCATCAGTTTTAAGATGCACCATTACTTTTTGTACTGTCAAGAAACAAACAAGGGCTTCCCTGGTGGCGCAGTGGTTGGGAGTCCACCTGCCAATGCAGAGGACATGGGTTCGGGCCCTGGTCCGGGAGGATCCCACATGCCGCGCAGCAGCTGGGCCTGTGCGCCGCAACTACTGAGCCTGCTCTCTGGAGCCCGCGAGCCACAACTACTGAAGCCCGCGGGCCTGGGGCCTGTGCTCCTCAACGGGAGAGGCCGCCGCGGTGAGAGGCCCGCGCACCGCAATGAAGAGGAGGCCCCGCTCACCACAACTGGAGAAAGCCCACGCAGCGGCGAAGACCCAACGCAGCCAAAAATCAATAAATAAAATGAATTAATTAATTTAAAAAAAGAAACAAAACACTGCAAATTAAACTATAATAATGCCGTCAATTGTACAATGCATCTAAATTTCAGAGATGTGAAAAAAATGTATATTTTTGGATGGATAAATACAATAATAGCCTTAAATGTCACATTAATAGAGAGTTGTTTCCCCAGTTCGATTTTTTTTTTTTTTTTGGCCGTACCGCACAGCTTGTGGGGTCTTAGCTCCCTGACCAGGGATTGAACCCAGGCCCACAGCAGTGAAAGCACCAAGTCTTAACCACTGGACTGCCAGGAAATCCTCCCCAGTTTGAATTAAAATTCCATGAATTGCTTCAAAATAATCCTGTGATTTTGAGGGGCTATAGGTGGGTAAGGATATAGATGAAATAAGATTGAATACGAGGTGATAAATCTTAAAGTGGATGGTGAGTACATAGAGGCTCATTATACTTGTCTCTACTCTTGTATATGTTCAAATTTTTCCATGAAAAAATTAAAAAAAAAAAAAAGGAACAACCTGGATGAACCTTGAGGACATTATGCTATGTGAAATAAGCCAATTGCAAAAAGACAAATACTGTATGATTCCACTTATATGAGGCATCTGGAAGAGTCAAAGTCATAGAAACAGAAAGTATAATGGTGGTTGCCAGGGGTTGGGAGGAGGAGGAAATGGGGAGTTGTTTAATGGGTCAGAGTTCCAGTTTTGCGAGATGAAAAAGTTCTGGAGGTAGATGGTCGTAATGATTGCACAACAATGTGAATATATTTAACACTATTGAACTGTACACTTAAAAATGGTTAAGATGATAGATTTTATGTTATGCGCTTTATACCACAATTAAAGAGAAAAAGAAAAAAGAACTACCTGGAGACACAGGCCCCTAAAAATTTGTTTTCCTTTTTCATAGTGTCATAGTTCTGGGCACACAGTATGAGATCAATAAATACTAGATCATATTCTACTCTAAAATGTATTTTCTGATGTCCTGTAAATACTCTCTACAATACTCAGTGCAGTGTGGATACAAAATAAAAATTAGAGATAGTGTTAATTCTAGTAGTAGAGCAGTCCTCTTGGCAGGGAAGTCGGTATTTTCCAGGAGCTCAGTAGAACCTATGCTCCATTCGGGTGTATGGCAATGAGAGTGGGTGCTTGGTATTGTAGGTGAGGAGGGGGATGGGAGGTGTTCATGTGTGTGTGTGTGTGTGTGTGTGTGTGTGTGTGTGTGTGTGTGTGTAGACAGAGCTGCTCCTCTAGGGTGTTTGTGTGGATGAAAGGCCTCGAAGCTGGAAATGAACAGCCCTGCCCTGGGGAAAGGGAATATTTAGACCAAATCTGAGTTGGAAATTAATGAGCGCTGTAACTCATCTGCTAAAATAATCTTCAGATGCTGTAAAATCCCCATGTCTGCTTATCCGCCCTCCATCCCACATCATCATTTCCCTGGTCACAGGCAGACATCAGGAGACTCTGACAGATCCTTGGGAACCCCAGCCACCTTGACCCTGCCTGCCCTTGACCCTGCTGCAATTAGAAAACAATCTTTAAGTCACTTGTTTTCAGAAATCTATAGCCAGGGAGCTAAGATAAAAGTCAAGGAAACAGGGACAACCAGGGAACTACTGACAATGTCAACAGGCAGACTACTCTGTGCTCAGATAAGTTGCTGGCCATTGAGAAGGGAATCAGGAGTCAGGACATCTCCCCCTGCCTCCTACTTTCAGGGCAAGATCTGAACCTGAAAGGGAACCCGTGTCTCCATTTCTGAGTAGAAATCTTTGATTTCCAATTACTCATGGTTCGTCTAAGAGTTAAAACCCCTGAGGGCGTTTAGATTTTCTTTTCTTCCTTTTTTTAAAAAACTACTAGTGCACTTCTTTTTTCTAAAGTGTGGAGAAAAATGCAGAAAAGAAGACGTGTTTCTAACCCTGGGCGGTGGCTCCGGTTCATCACTGTTGCAGAAACACCAACAAATCTTTCCTCTCTGGGGGCCATCTTCATTTTGATTAAACAGGCTGTAAATTTCTTCTTCTGTAAGAGGCACCTTTACCATTTCAACCTGAAAGACATATGAGGGGGTCACATACGGATGGTGAGTGGGGGAGGGGAGAATACTCGGGGAAGGGGAGGGGAGCAGGTGGAGAGAGGCTGGGGAGGAGAGCCTTCACCCCCTCTAACAGCTTGCGCTTTAGGTAGTGAACATTGACAAATGTAATGGAGTTGCAGCACTGGAAGATCTTCACCCCTGGAATGTTTGTAACCTGCAAGACAAATAAATGTAAACTTGAGGGAAAATTTTCAGCTCTTTCATGGAGTAAGAAAAAGAAATCCTTAGAACCTCCTGGAGAATCTGTATTCTTTATAAGAAGCAAGATCTAGCAAATTCCTTCCTCCCATTTTCATCCCCTGCTTTTCCTGCTTTCTTCTTTTCCCCTCCATTTCCTCACACCTCTCTTTTTCTTGGCCTTCCTCCCCCGAAGTACATTTTAAAATTATCCTTAACTGGCTGCATCGCTTTCCCCACCTTTGTAAATGCATATCTGCAGTGCAGCAGACAGGAGCAAAGGGGTTTTGTAGAAAAACTAAGCAGCAGGCCTGGTCCACCCCATCCTTTGGGCAAAGGAGTGGGACTGATTTGGATTCTTACCTCCCGATAGTCATGGAAGCTTCTATAAATGTTGGTGTTAGGGATCTGACCCAGGAGGAGAATCTTAGTTCTGAAAGTAAATGCATTTGCCTTTAGGTCACAGTTGCCTTACCTTGCCATGGCCCACCTCCTATTACCTGAGACAAAGTACCTGTGTGACTGAACCGTGATGATGAAGAAGGTAAAAGCTACTGAAACAAGTAATCCAATGTCCAGTCCCAGTAAAATTGCAGATATGAACGTCACCATCCAAATGAGCTTATGGAAAAGAGGAAGAAGGGAAAAGGAAGACTGTGATAACAAGCAGAATTGAGAAAATCACAAGTCCTCTTTCTCAACTCACCTTTACCCTTTCTCTCCCAACACCTAGGATTTAGAGAACAAATTCCACAGCCATATGAACTGATGCCGTCAAAAATGATTGGGTCCCAGGGCTACCTAGCAATTCTTTTATGCATCCTTGGTCACTTCTCTCTTTAATTCTCTCTTAAAACTTCAGTTTCCTCGTGTGAAAAATAGGAATAATAGTATCTGCTTTATAGAATTTATTGAGATTAGAAATATTATTTGTAAAGCAACCCAGAACACTCACCAAATTAGTGGTTGCTATTTTAAGAGCTATGATAGTTATTGGGGGTCTTTATTATCCTTCTCAAGCCCCTATCCCACCACCTTCTCCATCACTCTCAGCAGGTGATTTGACTTTCATTTTCACAAAGAAGATAGGCTGAGGGGGGAGGGATAAATTGGAAGACTGGGATTGACATATACACACTACTATATACAAAATAGATAACTAATAAGAACCTGCTGTAGCACAGGGAACTCCACTCAATACTCTGTAATGGCCTATATGGGAGAAGAATCCAAAAAAGAGTGGATATATGTATAACTGATTCACTTTGCTGTATACCTGAAACTAACACAACATTATAAATCAACAATACTCTAATAAAAATTTAAAAAAGAAGAAGATAGGCTGAAACTCCCTTAAGTATTTACTTCCCCCTCCACCTGCCACTTGTTAGTTAGTATCTGCACTCAACCTTCCCCCGTTCTCTCCAGGTCTGTTGGAAGTGCTATCCCTCCTCCTAAGACTAGAAGCTCTACCTGTGCACTGGACCACATTCCCCTCTTAACTTCTCAGGGACCTGCATCCAAAAATGATCCTTTTTCCTATCTCTTTGCCTCTTCTGGGTGCTTCTCCTCTCATTGTATCACATCCCCCATCTTTTATTTCTTGCTGTCTCCCCTTTATGTCCTCTAGTTTTGTGCTCTAGAGAGAAGGAGAGTGCTCCATCAGTTACTCTTCCTGGAAAGACACCTCCTTCTCTTGTTAGAATTTGTGTCTCCCATCCTGGAATGTATTTCTATTAACCAGATTAAAAGTCATTCAAATATGCAATGTATGATAAACCCTTTTTACTAGATCTGTATGTAACTGCAGCTACTTAATTAATTGCATTTTATTTAACTTTGCACAGTTGGAATGGGTATTTCCATGCACCAATAACCTTGACTCCCTTTTTAAAGCAAAAGTAGAGTACTAGGCATCAGAGAGTACTAGGCATCAGACAGTGGCTTCAGGTTGATCTCTTTCGTTAGTTCTCTTCCCCTCTCTGCAGGCTTCCTCTCCGTCCTCCCCCACCACCTCAGGACATCTACACTCACACAGTCATATTGGTTCTGCCTCCACAGATTGGGTAAGTTGTAAATGGTTTCCAGGTAGGGTAGGACATTGCTCAGAATAATACCAGCCAGCACAGCCTGTGGGGAAAAGATAAACACTGTTTCATTTTCCTTTCAGGGGTAAAACTCCCAAATTTCCACAAAGGTACCTTGCCACTCAGAGATATTATGCACTGATATTTCATAAAAATACCAGGTCCATGCTTTGACTCATTGTCTAATCAAATAAGTATTCTCCACGTTTTTCTCTGCTTGCCTCCATAATTTGTCAAATGCACAAAACAAGGCAAGGCCAGGTCACTCATTTGGCCGGTATAGCTACCACAAGCCCCTTTTAGATTCAGGTCACTGATTACTTACCCTGACAGTGAGAGGAAGAGTACCTGCAGGTTATGATCATCTAGCCCCTTCTGCTTCCATGTTGTCACTTTCGTGTCTGAGGCAAGCCCTCAGGGAGGCTGGCACCTTTGGCCATTTTTCTTATCTTTGCCTACTTGGCCTTGCTTTGTGTAGTTTGCTTGACATAATCTATGTTACCGATGTTGCTTAGAAACCATTCTCAAAAGGGATGACAAACTAAGAGAATTTCCACTCACAGGAATGCTGAAATAGTTTCAGTTGGGCTTTTTTCAAGTCTAATCATGATGTACTACAATTATTTCAACAATAAGATACCAATTTTTTGTCCATCAAATTAAATTAGCAAATTTAAAACATTGAGGACATTCCATAAAAATGGGCGTTGAGTATTGCCCTTTTGGAAAATAATTTGGCAATATATCAAGAAATGCTAATATGCTTTCACACAGAAATTTTGTTTTACTCTTAGAAATCTATCTTAAATATAGAAAAGGGTAGATGTACAAAATTGCTCACTGTTGTGTTATTTATAATAACAAAAACTCAGATAACCTAATTTAAGATGATTAAGTTATAGTATGGAGTATCATGCTACATATTAAATTAAAACAAGAATACCAGATTGTACAGTTAGATCACAATTACGCAAAGTATTATCCATTTATAGAGAATAATATTGGTTAGATATATGCCAAAATGTTAATAGTGGTTTATTTGTGACTATGGCTTCAGAGACTGCCACCTCAGTGTGTAACCAGTCTATCTAAAAAATAGATTTTTATCTATTGTGAATTTTCCAAAGTTTTAAAAGTAAGCATGTCTCCCTTTCTAATGGAAAGAAAGTGTCTTAAATATAAGAAAATGAAGATGGATACTCATAGGGATGTAAAATCATCAGGGCCTCAAAGTAGAATTGAACCTACTTTAAGAAACAATTCTCATCCTTTTCCTAGCCATCCTCTCTTCTATATACTCTGCCTGGGAATTAGAACTGATCCTATCATCAGGAATGGACTGGATCCAAGCTTACTCTTATTTTCTGAGGTTACTCAGTGACCACTTGGTCTTAACAGGTCAGTAGAGGAGGGAAGAACAAAGATGAAGTCAGCAGAAATTACTTGTTTCCCATCTTCATCTTCCTTCCAGTCAAGAATCTCCCAAAATTTCCACAATTTGCAGGGAGATGTGGTAGGAAAGATAAGAAATTCAACTTCATAGGGCTTTTACCAGATTTTTGGCTTGAGGTATGGAGTATGAAGAGGAAACAAATCTTTTCATGACATAATATACAATAAAATTTTTACCTTTCTTAATATTAAGATAAAACATGCTCATGTGTAGAGAAGAATTGAATTTATATATAATTTCCATCATACAAGAGATAACTATTGTTAACGTTTTGGTATAGCCTATGTATTTTTTCACACAAAATTGGAACAATATTGAATATACTATTTGCATTATGGTTTTTTTAAAGATTTTTTTTTTGATGAGGACTATTTTTTAAAAATCTTTACTGAATTTGTTACAATATTTGTTCTGTTTTATGTTTTGGTTTTTTGGCCATGAGGCATGTGGGATCTTAGCTTTCTGACCAGGGATCGAACCCGTACCCTGGGCACTGGAAGACAAAGTCCTAACAACTGGACTGCCAGGGAAGTCCCTGTATTATGTTTTTTAAAAATTTATGTTGGTTCCGTTGCTAACTAGCTGAGATCCTAGCCAGGATGTTCCACCAATTACTCTCCTAAGGATTTTGCAACAAGCTATCCACAGTCGTTCAAAGAAGGAAGGAATCATTCGTAGTTTAATACTCATAGAGTCCCAGTGTTATAGAAATTCAGATATTCCACTGATCAGATTGTATTCACATTTTCTCACCCAGAAACATCCTAACTAGATGATGTAAAAATAACATGCCATAACATGGTTGGCCAAAAGCAAGGGCTGTTCTATCCCCAACATATTTATAGTAAGGGAGGGCTTACCTACTTTTATCACTACCCTTCAGTGAATTCTGACAGATTTTTATTTGAGATTTTTAAAAATTCTGACTCTTCTAGAATGGAAAAATATCATTGTTCAAAGTAAATTAGTGAGTGGCCCTCCGAAAATAGACTCCCAAGAGTTATAGCACCAAAGGTGCTATATAAACTAAATTCTGTAGATGGCTTCTGCTGGGAATCAGAGGACAGCTTGTGTGATAAACAGAAGCTTAATCCCACCCACCATGCATATATTCCATGGCTGGTTTCCAAGGTCCCTGAATCACAAGAGCAGAAGGCAGCAACAGCCTTGAGATGGTCCTGCTCTACTGAAACCTGGTATTTACCAGGTGGAATAAACGCATTCAAAAGGATGGGCATAATATTTACAACCACTCCAGCTTAGGGACTGCCACCTCAGAGTGTAACCAAGCTGCTGCACCAGGAATAAAATCTCCTCCCCGCTCCCTTAGTACTATCTAAAAATGGCTAAAGGGAACATTAAGGAAATTTAAAAGGAAATTATGATGACTGGGCATTGATCTGTATTGTAACTTAGAACAAATTGATTATAGCTAGTAATTAATGCACCTGGCATCTCTAAATGTAAGGTCATCCGTCTCACACAAAGGGAAGAAATGGCACGTAAGTATATAGGGCATCCTAGCTGAACACAGAGTTAAAACTCAATTTTTAGATGCTGCCTTTAGTGTTCTGAACTGACCAAGAGGCAGTGTGGCAGCAGTAGGGGGATTGAGTTCACATGAATGCAGAACAAGGACTTCTGGAAACTATTTAGGAAAACAGATGGCATGAATGCACAATGAGCTTCCAAGCCTGTGGTGGTATTGGGTGTTCTGGCATCAGAAGTCTATTTTGGTCATGTTTAACTGAATCCTTACTTCCAAAGCTTACTTTATTGCTTAAGCAAAAAAAAAAAAAAAAAAAAAAAAAAAATTAACGGGACCGAGAAGAATAACAATTGTTTGAGTGCTTATTACTAGCTCAAAACCGTTCTCTCTATATTATACATATTATCTTATTTAACTCCCAATCCTGTGAGGCAGTGGCTGTTATTTTAAAGAAAAGGAACTAGAAATAGGCTGGGGCAACCACTGGGGATGAGTTGAATGCAGTTCTCCTCAGAGATGCCCCACCAAGATGTAATCTGGAGATCCATTCTTTCTTGACTTAGTTATTTGATTAGTTCTACTTACATTTGGCAGTTTGTAGAAAAAGCGTCCCACCTTCACCATCAGGAGCAGCATCACACCTGCGCCTACCAGAGATGCAAACTGAGGAGACAGAGCCAGTTGGAGAGAGACCATCAGGAATGTATTGGTCCCTGTCTGCAACTGAAGCCTTCTGCTTGGTGAGAAGCATGTCATTTTTTTCTTAAAAGGGGTTGAGTATAACCATCCAGCATAAGTGCATTTTTGGTGAACTGACATTTTCAGGTCCTGTCAAAGTGCTAAACACATACTAGGTACTCACTAAACACGTGTTGATTGGACATATGAAGCCTTTCTGAAAAGTCCCAGATTGTCTTGGATATCTGAATCTTTCTTGCCATAGCTTTGTGCTATGAATCTGAAGTCTCCTAAAATCCAGCCTGCACTTCATCCTAAATTTAACCCTTCTTTGAACAGTTTAGAAAAGCCCTGGTGGACTCATCACTGTCAGCCCTAAAATCCCAACCATTCCACCTCGCTCTTTTGGAGCCTGGATAGCTTCCCATCTAACAGCTTCAGTGGTGCTTCATCTTAAAAACACCATGATATTCACTTCTGATTTTCCTACTTCAGTTTCCTTCTGCCTCACTGCCATGAAAAAAGGTTAAGAACATGAGTCAGGGCTGTATATAGGAGCTCTGGATCCTATCCCACCTGGGTTGACTACTCTGGGCTCAGTACTACTTGGTAAGCAGTGATTCAGATTGGCAAATACAGGTAGAAAGCTAAGAAGCATAGTTCCCTTTATAATCTCAAGGCTCTCTGGACATAATCTTGAACTCATTATATCCTCTATTGATAAATTTCCATTGTTTAAGCCCTTACTAAGAAAAAATAATATAAAGCAGTGTAATTTCCCACTGTGATGGGGGTGGAGGGGGAATAAAACTGTAACCACAAATCAAAACAATGGCATATACAAGCAAGAACAAGCAACCTTAAATCTAAACCATTAAATGACCACTCAGCAATGATTCTCTAACTTTTTTTCTCTTTTTTTATTAGGTGTGAAAAAAATAACTTCCTACTGGATTCCCTCTCACTACTCACTGCTATTTGCCATATAAATGTATTGCTGAAAATAATCGCAATGAAATCAACATCCTACTTCCTTCTTTCCCCATCCCAGCTGATGCACAGCTAATGGGACCAACCCAACATGGAAAAGTTGAACCTTGAGAGAAGAGTGTAGGGAGAAGGATTCAGGAAAATGGATCACTGTAACTGAAACTCAGGCAGTTCTCATGGCAAACATTTTATACACTGTGGAACTAAAAAAAGGTAACTGAAGCCATAAGTTCCTCCAGCCAATGTACATATCAGCCTGTTGCTGCACCGAGTTTTAGGGTCTAGCTTCAGGCAGTCTTGCACTATAAGAAGAAACTGATTTGATTAGCACAGGAAAATATATCAGGACTTTTCCTTCCTTCTACTCCTTTCTCCAAAATTCTTCTGATTATTTTTAAGGAAGCGAAGACATACAGACACCAAAATTAGCTGTATAAACCTAGTTTAAAATGAGTACAAACCAGACACTGAATTCCATAAAACTTGCTGCTCAGGGAGGCCTGCCAATAATTGTGTGTCCCCCATGGCTGCACACGCAAAGGAGTGGGCTTTGGTATCAGAGGGCCATCCTTGGTGGCACTGTGCCTTAGGAGGATGCTTGATGGCTCTCAGAATCCCAGACTCAGTGCCTGAACAGGGTCTAGAGACAATGAGCATGTACAACTTTACATCTCATGCATGTTTTGCTTTTCTGCTCTGATTTTCCATCACTTTTCCAGGCTTTCTTGAACAAAGACTGACTCTACCTTCTTTCTGGGGATTCAAGGCAATGTGAGGTCCCATAAAACATAGCCACTACTGACATGCAGACCCTCAGACACCAAATGCTCCATAAGCAGCGGACAGTACATTACCATGGACCAGCCAGGGCACTAGGGACCTGGGGTGGAAGCTCTGATATTTGAACATCTTAAGTGACACGCACTATGGTGGGCACTATTGTCATCCAGTTTAATTTTCACAACTGAAAGGTTATCCTTATCCCCATTTTACAGATGAGGACTAGAGCCTCAGAAAGTGAAAGTAACTGGCCCAAGGTCACACATCTAGAACTACTGAGTCAGGTTTCAATCCACCTGACTGGTTGACTCCAAAATCCAGGCTCTCTCCACTGTCCTATCTGCTTCCTCTAAAAAGAACACAGCTCATTTCTCTCTTTGATAATTTTTTTCTTTTGTTTTTTAAAATAATAACTCATTTTTAAAAGCAGTTCTGGGAGCCTGGGGACAAGGCAAGAAGGCTGGTCCTTGGAAAGCAGAGAACAAGGAAAGGAACCCAATCATAGAGAAGAGGGAAGCATAGTGGTCAGAACTGGATGAGCAGGCCCAGGCCATGGCTGGAAGGGCTGATAGGTTTTGCTGCAACCAGTGAAGACAAGTGGGTTCTAGACAGGGAGAAATTAAAGTGAAATCCAGACACATTTTATAGAGTTTGTATTTATGTCAGACATACATACATACACACATACATACATACACACATACATAATACATATATACATAAGTGGCTCCTAGTGACAAGTCATGTCAGAGAGGTTCAGAGCCAACCCCCTAGCCTCTCTTTCCTGCAGTCCTGAGGAGCTTTGAAAAAGTGGGGGTGTTCTCAGGCAGAGTGAATCAAAAGTCCCCAGAGAAAAAGGGTGGAGAGAATAACCCCTGCTATGGGATGAAGAAGGCTGAATGAGTCCAGATCAGAAACTTACTGGAGGTGGGGTAGCTCCAATGTGGAGGGCCAGGGCCAGGGGCATTCTCTGCTTGAACCAGCAATTTGCCCTGGGCAAGTCAGGGTCTTAGGGAAGGACTTACCAGTATCCCTGAGGACATACTTCCCTTTGAAGGGTCACTGTACCACAAAGAGAGATGTCATTTGGTAGGGGAGAACAATGCCATAGCAGAAAACAGAATGAGAGCCATCGGCAACCTTTGAAGCAGGCACTTTGTCCAACAGGCTAAAGGCAACTCTGAGGCTGAACTGAAGCCCTTCTTCCCTCCCTCCATCTATACATATCCTAACCCTCTTGCAATGATCCATGAAAGTCTCACTTCATCCATCATTCTCCTTCTTACAATATTTATGGCATTTAAAAATTTATTGTATTTATTCTGCACTTAATTTTACCTGTACCGTGATTTAGTTTTTTCCAACCACATGCATCTTTTCTCCCCGAATTTGTTATGCTTGTATACTAAATAAACAAAGTGTGTGGTCACAAGTTAGTGGGAACTAATGTCTGGAATTTCCATTTTTTCTTACCATAAAATCCTCTCATTTTGACTTCAAAATTTTTTCACACTTGCATAGAACATCCTTCTTTTTAACATAACTCATCTTCCTTCTTTTGGTCAAACAGTAGTGCAAAACAGCTACATACACCTTAAAGGCCAATGTGTCTGGCAGAAGCTCTATGACAAAAAAACTCAGTCCACATAAAATCATATGGTATGGGTTTACTCTAGACCCATGCTCTCACCCCTGCCCGATCTTCTGACTTTTAGTGGCTTTCACCTTATATTTCACTTATATTTACCCACGGACTGTGACACTTTATCTTTCCCCATTCAAATTTAGTGTCCATTCTTGACACTTTACTTTTTGACCATGGCTATACCTCCCTACTGTGCTGCTGTGGCCTAAGCTTGTCTTTGACTTCTGTCACTGTTTCTGTGCCTCCTGATCCCCGACTCATTCCATGGGCTTACTCCAGGTTCAATTCTGATAGCTGTTTGACATTTATTCATGCTATATAACTGAGATGGGACACCTCTCATGTTGTCAAGTTGTAACTTTTATCTGGTCAGTTTAAAACTCATGAACGTTGGATTTAAAAACTCTCTTGCCGGGGCTTCCCTGGTGGCTCAGTGGTTAAGAATCCGCCTGCCAATGCAGGGGACACGGGTTCGAGCCCTAGTCCAGGAAGATGCCACATGCCGCGGAGCAACTAAGCCCGTGTACCACAACTACTGAGCCTGCGCTCTAGAGCCCGCGAGCCACAACTACTGAGCCCACATGCCTAGAGCCCGTGCTCCGCTACACGAGAAGCCACCGCAATGAGAAATCCGTGCACCACAACGAAGAGTAGCCCCCGCTCGCCACAACTAGAGAAAGCCCGCGTGCAGCAACGAAGACCCAACCCAGTCAAAAATAAATAAATTTTTAAAAAATCTCTTACCTACAATTAGACAGAGAGCTTGTCTTTAGAGCCTTCTCTGCCAGCATTTTCCCTTTCCCTCTTCCCTCCCATACCCCTGTATATTTAGTTTACTAATTCAGGATACCTGAAGAGGGTCTGACCTAGATAATTTTCTCTTACACAAAGGTAGAATGGTCATAAATTCCCTAAGCTCACCTAGACAAAGACTTTATTCTCTATCATGAAAGCCTCTTGTCATGCCCTTTGAGAAAACCAGGAAAGCTTCTAGTTCTGCTGTCAGGAAGGAGAGAGTTATATTATTGCTTTCCCAGACTAGGGCTGAGAATATATCTCCCCATAGAAAAAAATGTTAATAGGTGATGGTTGGTTTATCTGAAATATTATCTTTTAGGTATGTTACATGGAAAGTAGCTTTTTGTGGGCTAATACATAGAAGCCTTTAACAGAAGAGTATTTTTATAGAAAATGACTTTCAAGTTCCACATTGACAGATAGCTTTTAAGACAAAATCTAAGCAAAAATTAAGCCAAGCATGAAATCCAAATTCTTCCCAAACAAGCATCACATTAAAACGGTAACATGGTTAAACTAATATAATCCCCTTCTGTGAATATACATGTGAATAGACCTAAGTGTCTTTCTATATTAGAGATCAAATTCTATTTCACATACCTGTTGTCTTCCTCCAGCTTTATCCTGGATAATAGTCCTGACAACAGCACCAGTAAAAACATAAGATCTGAAAAATGAACTGACGACATTGCAAAGGCCAATGGCTATTAAATCCTGTAAAGAAATGGCAAATACTTTAGGCCCACTGTTTGTCAAAGAAGGCTGATTTGAGTTTGAACTAAAGGCATACTGTTATTTCTTATGTATGAAGACAGGGTTGTTTACATCACTTCAAATAACACTGAAATATTATTGGAAAGAAGTGAAGGATGGCAAATCTGATTCCTTCATTTTAGCTAGAGATCATAAGGAAAGTCCTTTTTCAAAGTGAGTAAATGAGACATTTGCCTTATTATTCTCTTCTGCATGATTGCTGGGAATTTAGGATGACAGGGAGAAATATAGTACTATTTTTCTTGCTTCCTTCTATACTATCCTAAAGATAAAGTGGGACACTGATTGAACCCGGGCCAGGCAGTGAAAGCCCAGAATCCTAACCACTAGGCCACTAGGCCATGCCAAGCGGCTTGCAGGATCTTAGTTCCCCGACCAGGGATTGAACCTTGGGGCCACGGCAGTGAAAGCACCGAGTTCTAATCACTGGACCGCCAGGGAAGTCCCCATATTCCCTTTTTAATTTCTAGGGAAAAGGCCAAACTCAAAATGGTCGGAGACTAAAAAAAAAAATGACAAGGACTATTTCTGGGAGGCCAACTTAATTGTATTATTAGCCTAGTTTTGATATTCCACTGCATTTCTTTTTTAAAAATATTTATTTATTTATTTGGTTGCACTGGGTCTTCGTTGTGGAATGCGGGATCTCTTTAGTTGCGGCATGCGAACTCTTAGTTGTGGCACGTGGGCTCTAGTTCCCTGGCCAGGGATGGAACCCGGAGCCCCCTGCATTGGGAGTGCAGAGTCAGCTACTGGACACCAGGGAAGTCCCTCCACTGCATTTCTTATTGTGCTTTGGCATGTGGTTGACTTCTAAGGACTTGGTGGAAAGGAAGATAAAAGGAGAGGAGAGGAACTCTGCTAGCTTAACAACATGATGCCATACATTACCTTCTTGCCTCCCTACACCGTATCTGTTCTAGAGTAACAACACGCACATTAATTCAAGTGGCTTCAGAGTTAAGTATGCCACACTTCTCAAAAATCCTTTGGTAGGACTTCCCTGGTGGCGCAGTGGTTAAGAATCCGCCTGCCAATGCAGGGGACACGGGTTTGAGCCCTGGTCCGGGAAGATCCCACATGCCGTGGAACAGCTAAGCCCGTGCGCCATAACTACTGAGCCTCTGCTCTAGAGCCCACGTGCCACAACTACTGAAGCCTGCGCACCTAGAGCCTGTGCTCCGCAACAAAAGAAGCCACCATGATGAGAAGCCCGCGCACCGCAACGAAGAGTAGCCCCTGCTCGCCGCAACTAGAGAAAGCCCCCGCGCAGCAACGAAGACCCAACGCAGCCAAAAATAAATAAATAAATAAATAAATAATTTTAAAACATCCTTTGGTAATTGTAATTCAAATCATGGTCCAAGTGACTCTCTGGTTACAGAAGAATCCAGTCTTCATTTTAACTGCAGGCTAAGGTTAGAGAACAAAGATTAAAGGGTCAGAGAAAGTAATAGAAAGGCCTGTCCTCTCACCTGGTTGGAATTGACATCATAGTTATGGAAACTGGCAATCTTCCTGCCCAGAAATATGAGCAGAGAGGAGCTCACTAAAGCTAAGGAGAACGCTTCTAAAAGAACTTCAGTAAGATTGCTCATATCTGGCGTTACAGGAAACAGGAAGCTGGAATACAATGGTGGAATTATTCCTAGATAGCAGGAATCATTTATTGGCATCTCCCCCACTCCAACCTTATCGTACTTTATCATCCATATCAAAAGGTCTGACCCTTTTTTAAAAAATAAAAATAAGAGATAAGAAGAGCAACTCAGGCAGCAGCTTGCCAAAACTGCCAGCAAATCAAGCCAGGTTACAAAAGCCATTAAGAGAACATGCTCTGCTATCTTCTAGTTCAAGGTTTCTGCCATGTACCAATGGCAACAGATAGGACAGGCAAAACTACAAAAATTGATGAAAAATAGTTTATTTACACTGTTTGAGACCATACCAGTGGGTAAGCAATAGGCTTATATCATATCTAAGATGGTTTAGAGCTAAAAAGCTCAATGTATTCCCTTCTAGTCAAACTCAAATCTTTTAGGGTATAATTTTAGTCATTGTCCTTTGTAAAAATTGCTTCTGATTCTTATCCACACCTTTTTTTCCCAATTATTTTAATTGGGTAAAATACACATAACATGATTTACCATCTTACCCATTTTTAAATGTACTGTTCAGTGGCATTAAATATATTCATAATGTGCAACCATCACCACCATCTACTCCATAACTCTTTCATCTTGTAAAACTGAAACTCTATAACTATTAATCAATAACTCTCTATTTCCCCCTCCCCCCAGCTCTGACAACCACCATTTTACTTTCTGTCTTGATGATTTTGACTACTAAGTACCTCAGATAAGTGGAATCATATAGTAATTGTCTTTCTCTGACTGGCTTATTTCACTTAGCACAACGTCCTCAAGGTTCATCTATGTTGTAGTGTATGTCAGAATTTCCTTCCTTTTTAAGGCTGAATAATATTCTATTGTATGAGGGGAGTTGAATGCTAAAATATTTGGATTTTCAGTGCCCAAATTAAGCACATTCCAGAACCGTTATGAAGCCTTCAGTCTCTCTCTCCCACTTCACAATTAATATTGAATTCCAATCAAATCTTAGACAATTTCAGCTAAGCCACTGGGGCTAGTCACAAACAAGAAAAGTCCAGCCTTAACATGCTGCCATTATGAGTTCATAGGCACTGGGGAGCCATTGAAGGTTCTTGAGCAGCAGAAAAATTGTGTGTTAGGAGTATCTGTCTATAGAAAAAAAAAAAAGTGCTCCAGTTGGGGCATTGTTGGGAGATAAATACAGCTTTGTTTAAAGTTTATCTTTCCCTCCTACCTGCCATGCTGTGAAGGAGAGTCTGTTTGATGTTTGTTTTGTCTGATTCACCACCCACTGAATTATTCTGTCATGAGTGTAGCAGCTTCAAGAGTTAGGGTAAAGGCACAGACTAGAGTGAGTTCCAGATTCTATGTGACCTCGACCAACTCAGTCTGAACTGTTTAATTTGTATTCAAGAGATGTGACAAGATTCTGTTTTTTAAAGGTGACAATGAGTCACCTAGTATTCTAGACTCAATGTGAATAAACTGTAAAAATTCACTTCCATATCTTTGTGTCTAAGGTGTTTTGTGTGTAAAATACTTGTGTGGTATATTCCTTTTATTACTTCTATAAATAAAACTATATTCTTACTGTCAAAAAAAAATTCTATTGTATGTATATAACACATTTTGCTTATCCATTCATCCATTGATGGACACTTATTGTTTCTTCCACATTTCAGCTATTGTGAGTAATGCTGCTATGAACATAGGTGCACAAATATCTCTTCAAGACACTGCTTTTAATTTTGGGCAGTATATATCCAGAAGTAGAACTGCTGGATCATATGGCAATTCTATTTTTAGTTTTTTGAGGAATCAGCATACTACTTTCCACAGTGGCTGTACATTTTTCTTTTTTTAATAATAATAACTGATATTATCAAACATTCACCAGGGATGTGTCAGGCACTAACCTGAGATTAGACTTTTACACTTTTTGTTTTTTTTAAAGGAACTGCATTTTGTTTTTAAAGTTAATTAATTAATTTATTTATTTTTTATATTCATTTTTTGTCTGTGTTGGGTCTTCGTTTCTGTGCGAGGGCTTTCTCTAGTTGTGGCAAGTGGGGGCCACTCTTCATCGCGGTGCGCGGGCCTCTCACTATCGCGGCCTCTCGTTGCAGAGCACAGGCTCCAGATGCGCAGGCTCAGTAGTTGTGGCTCACGGGCCCAGCTGCTCCGCGGCATGTGGGATCCTCCCAGACCAGGGCTCGAACCCGTGTCCCCTGCATTGGCAGGCAGATTCTCAACCACTGCGCCACCAGGGAAGCCCCGTGGCTGTACATTTTACATTCCCACTAACAGTGCACAAGAGTTCCATTTTCTCCACATCCTCACCAACACTTGATGTTTTCGTCTTTTTTTAAAAAAAAATAGTAGTCATACTAATGAGTGTGAGGTGGTATCTATTGAATTATTGTAGTTTTGATTTGCATTTCCCAAATGATTAGTGATGTTGAGCATGTTATGTGTTTATTGGCCATTTGTGTATCATCCTTGGAAAAATGTCTATTCAAGTCCTTTCTCCACTTTTTGAGTCAGGTTGTTGGTTTTTTGTTGTTGCGTTTTAGGAGTTCTCTATGTATTTTGGATGTTAATCCCTTATCATATATGATTTGCAAATATTTTCTCCTATTCTGTGAGTTGTCTTTTTTTCTCTGTTGATAGTGTCTTTTGATGCACAAAAGATTTTAATTTTCATGAATTTATTGCCCAAATCTATGTTAGTAAACCTTAAATATTTAGTATGATAATAGCATAAACTACTGTTTTTTTCCTTCCTGATGTTTTCTGTAACATTCAATTCTTTGTCAGCAATTTAGTTAAAAGGGGACATGGACGTAGAAGGAACTAACCTAAATTGTTCAGTTTTTCTAGTCCCTAGCAACCGTGGATAAACAGGTAATAAACAGGGAGTTCAAAGCAATACCTAAAATTAGATTTTTGAAATGTTTGTTTCTCTACCTATACCCTTGAATCTTATGATGAAATATAAGCAAAGGTTAATTGTGTGCTTTTTAAGTCATTAATAACAGAAGCATATGAAGTAAGTATAATAGAGAGGTTATTATCCTAGATTTTGGAATTAAATAGAAATGGGTTCAAATAGTAGCTCTGACACTGACCAGCTGTGTGAACTTGGATAAGTAATTTAAACTTGGTAACCCTTAGTTTCCTGAGCCATAAAAAGAAGATAATATCTTCTTTATAGTATTACTGTGAGGAACAAATGACATAAAATAATTATGTAAAGCATCAATCCCATTGTTGCCCTTGTCTTTTTTTTTCCTGAGGGCAGAGACCAAGTCTTATTTACCATTGTATTCCCTGGTACCTAGGTTGTCTGCTCACAGTTTAAAAAAATTGAACAGAATTTCAAATGTATTTAATCATCATTAGATTTCACTGAGAACTGGTAGGATATGAGATTAATTCAATCTGGTTGCACCAAAGTAGCCTCTGTTTTGTATGCTGGGGGCTAGCCAATATCATTGACTCCTTGCTGTATTCCCTATTGAAGAACATGAGGAAATAAACAATGCTCTTCAAAAGCCTTCTCCTGAGCCAAGAAACTGTGGTATGCTGTCTTTCTTAGCTAAAGTGATTCATCTGGTCAAGGTTAAAGAAACTATAATTCCCTAACAGAAGCAAGAGTGATGCCCCATAGTCACTGGTAGGAATCATAATGTAAATTAATTGCAAGTCCTTAAGAACTCCATATGCCAGACTACTTGAAGAAGGCTTTCTACTCAGAGTGATGAAGTAATGTTGCTCAAGGACACCGATTCAGTCTAAGTAGGTGAAGACAGAAGGAATGCTCACCTCCTGAGCACTGAACCCCAGAGAGAGATTAGGAAAACAGAGGTATCTCTTGTCCCATCCTTGAGAGTTAATCAGACAGGTATGGAGGTTGAGAAGGTTCATAATGTGCTGTCAGAAAGATGCATGAGTCTCTCTGGTATTCAGTGCATCCAGCAGTTCACTTGGGTAAGGGGATTGGCTCAACCATGGGAAGAGAGTCAAAGGCTGACCAGAGAAGAATGGGGTTGTCCTAGCCCTTGTCCTTTAGAACCTCTGTGTTCTAAAATGAACTTGAGCCCATGACCCAGATTTGGCTGTGGCCAGAGACTGTTACAGAGAATATTGTTTAAAAAAAAATTAATAAACAGAAACTAATTAAGTAGAGTTGGGAGACCAAAAGGGGGAGTTCTCACACCCTGTGACCATTGCAGAGCCCAACAGGAAGAAGAAAGACTCCTCTTCTTTCCTGGCAAAGGACTCAGCCAATGAAAAGCCATAGACTTTTTGTTTACCATAGCCCCCCCCACTCCAATTTTATTTTTTCCTTTATAAAAACTTCTTCCCTTGCTGTGGGAGGACTTGCATGTGACTCGCCATGGTTGCAGACCCCAAATTGCAATTCTTTGCTGATCCCGAATAAACCCATCCTTGCTGGAGAACTAACTGGCACTCTGTTTTGGTCAATGATACCAATCAGGCTATGTAGTCAGAGGCTAAGAGGAGTTAACAGGAAGGGAAAAGTAGTCTTGAAAAGTGGAATTACCAACCTATAAGGAATCATATCAATGAGCATCTTGCTGTTTTCTGTGTCCACGTTTATCTTGTTTGCAAATGCAGCGAAGCCAAGAATCTGTAGGGGTTTAAAAAGAAAAGGCATGTGATCATCTAAATATTATGTACTGCTTCCAAGAGTAGAGGTGCCCATAGCCTCTGGCAGCACAGGGAATGCAATACGTGGCAGTCCCTATACATGAAGGTTGGAGAAAGAGGCAGTGCCAGTTCAGTGGAGCAACAAAGGCAGAAGTCCTCCCCGACTCTTTTGGTTCCCTGAACTCTTTTTAGTACTGTAACCAGAATGAAAAACAACTTCAGGCTTGGTCTCTGACATAGTAATAGGAAAAAATGGTTGCCCTAGACTTCTCTTTCCTCACCAACTTTAAATATCTGGATCAAGTATAAACATGTTTTCAGATAATAGCTGTACCAAGACCTCAGCTTTAAAAGTTTTAAAATCTAGGTACACTGTCCCAGTACAAGTAAGCCCTCTGGGGGATTGTTGAGGTATATTGATAATCATTAATAACCGTTAATAAGATGGAGCAGCATTTGATAGCACACACGAAAAATTGCTTTAGCAAAGCAATTACTTGCTTTTTTTTTTTCTCCTTTCATTTCCTTCTGAAATGCCAAGTCTCCCTTCCATTTCTAATGTCTGTTAGAGGGAAAACAGACAAGCTAGCAGCTGTTACACCTTATAAAGACCTCACACCAAAGCAAATTAAAGCAGAGACAAGAGAACTCAATGCCCATTTTAAAATAATAATATATAGTTGCTTTACCCCATTATCCCTACTAACACATAAATCTTTTCCCAGCATCTACTCTAAGAGTTCAGCCAGACACTGAGCAGGATAGCAGTTGGTTTACCTGTGATGCTGTGTTCAGATGACGACCCCTAGGAAGCCTACAGATCAGAATGGAAGGAAGATCTGGATCAACAGAAAAGTTGTGATCTTTATATAGTTAAGGGACAAGAAGTGTGGCAAGTGGCCAAGAAACTCTTTCATTTCCAGTATAAAGGTTATACTTGCTCATTAAGGAAAATAGAGAAAATATGAAAAATTTAAAAGCAGAAATAAATCACCCAAAGATAACTACTATTGATGCTTTTTTTTGGTGTTTGCTATACAGCTTAAATATACACATATACAAATACACACATACACATACATTAATTATGAACATACAGTATGTACAATTTCTTATATCTATGAAACTTGTGAATTATTTGTCAGTTTATTTTACCTGGATCCCAAATATTGCCTTGAAATTTTCCCTTAATATTTGAGACTACCATCTAAAGGACAGATTGGTGGGTATGTGCAGTTTCCTCCAGCACATCTTTTTTTTTTTTTTGGCTGCGTTGGGTCTTCGTTACTGCACGCGGGCTTTCTCTAGTTGCGGCGAGCGGGGGCTACTCCTCATTGCGGGGCGCAGCCTTCTCATTGCAGTGGCTTCTCTCGTTGCGGAGCATGGGCTCTAGGCGCACGGGCTTCAGTAGTTGCAGCACGTGGGCTCAGTAGTTGCAGCACGTGAGCCCTAGAACGTGCGGGCTTCATTAGTTGTGGCGCACGGGCTTCAGTAGTTGGGGCTCGCAGGCTCTAGAGCACAGGCTCAGAAGTTGTAGCGCGTGGGCTTAGCTGCCCCATGGCATGTGCGATCTTCCCAGACCAGGGATCGAACCCATATCCCCTGCATTGGCAGGCGGATTCTTAACCACTGCGCCACCAGGGAAGTCCCTCCTCTAGCATATCTTTTTCTTTTTTAATATTTACATATTTTAATTTTATTTATTTTACTTTTGGCTGCATTGGGTCTTCGTTGCTGCACGCGGGCTTTCTCTAGTTGCGGCAAGCGGGGGCTACTCTTTGTTGCGGTGCGCGGGCTTCTCATTGTGGTGGCTTCTCTTGTTGTGGAGCACGGGCTCCAGGCACGCAGGCTTCAGTAGTTGTGGCATGCGGGCTCAGTAGTTGTGACTCTCAGGCTCTAGAGCGCAGGCTCAGTAGTTGTGGTGCACGGGCTTAGTTGCTCCACGGCATGTGGGACCTTCCCCGACCAGGGCTCGAACCCGTGTCTCCTGCATTGGCAGGCGGATTCTTAACCACTGTGCCACCGGGGAAGCCCATCTCCAGCACATCTTAACAGTAGTTTCTTATGGGATGTTGTGAAAAGCTTTTCACCCGCTATACCATAGCAGCTCTCATCCTCCCTCTTCTACTTTCCTCATTTCCAAGGGAAACATGGAGGTCTTTTTCCAATTCTAAACTACATCTCTAATTCCTGCTATATAGTAGAAAATG
This sequence comes from Eubalaena glacialis, assembly GCF_028564815.1. Classification (NCBI taxonomy): domain Eukaryota; kingdom Metazoa; phylum Chordata; class Mammalia; order Artiodactyla; family Balaenidae; genus Eubalaena; species Eubalaena glacialis. Next base: position 38,962,959 of record NC_083722.1, on the reverse strand, counting down.
TTCCCAATCACTTGACTTGACATGTGTATAAGTAGTGTATTGCAGGCTTCAATAACCTTTGAGGATAAATCAGGTCACAAAAATGTTTAATGCCTAATTTGCAATAATTCTAAGTCTCCACCTCCATTTGTTGCTGGACCTCAGTTTATTCCTCCACTTCACTTCATGGTGCATCCTAATTATTTATAGTATTCCCCAAAGGAATGTCTTATCTGTGGCTCACAAACCAATCTGTCAGCCATAGTCAACCCACAGCATCCTCTATACTCTTACTTCTCTCCTTTCCTAATAACCCAGGTTAATGTTATTGCCTTTGAGGTTGCTTAAAGGAACATCACGATGATCCCTGCTGCTGATGTCTCTTAAAAGAGGGTTGATTTGTGACAACATGGATGGACCTCGAGGGCATTACGCTAAGTGAAATAAGCTAGACAGAGAAAGACAAATACTGCATGGTATTACTTATACATGGAATCTAAAACAAAAACAAAAACAAAAAACAAAACAGTCACGCTCGTAGAAACAAGAGAGTAGAAAAGTGGTTGCCAGGGACTGAGGGATGGGGGAATTGAGAAAGGTAGGTAAAACAGTGCAAACTTTCAGCTACAAGATGAATAAGGTCTGAGGATCTAACGTAAAACATGGTGACTATAGTTGATAACATTTTATTACATACTTTAAAAATTGCTAAGAGAGTAGAACTTAAATGTTCTCACCAAAAAAAAAAAAAAAAAAAAGAAAGATAAATGTATGGGGTATGGATGTGTTAATTAACTAGATGGGGGAAATCCTTTCACAATGTATATCTATATCAAATCATCATGATGCACACTTTAAATATCTTATAATTTTATACCTGAATAAAGCTGGAAACAAAGAGAGACACAGAAACAGAGAGAGAAACAGAGAGAGTGCGCTGATGTCTGTGTCACAGATGCCATCTGCTGGTGACTCCAAAGCCTCAGCTTCCTAAGAAGCCAGAGCTGTACTTGGTTCCAAGAGGAGAGGCTGCCTCTGACTCCACTCCCCAAACTCCATATGCACATTGCCCCCTGGGTTCTAGGGCCCCACTATTTGTATACAGTGTTTTGGAAGGTCTTTTGTAAAAGCAGCCATTCAGCTTTTGGCCTTTATGAATTGATAGCTTTTTAACTACTCCAAGGAAGAAAGGATATGCACCTCCACAAGAAGTAGACAACAGTTATGAGACAGAGCTTGGTCTCAGTTTCCAAAGCAATTCCTATACTCTTTCAATCATGAAGAGTATGGACCTGGATTAGTTAGCATAGAATATGTTATACTGTGGCAATATACAAACCATGAGATCTTAGTGCCCTAACACTTGAAAGTTGTTTTTTTACCCACACAAAGTCCACTGTGGGTCAGTGTCTCTTCAGGACAGCTTCTTTGCGAATACTGCCTTGGGGATCCAGGCTAATTCTACCTGGAGACTCTATCACCTCAACATATAGCCCCTATGATTACTACAGCAGGGGAAGAAGGAACATTGGGAACTCATGCCTATTTGCCTATGCTTTGACCCCAAAGTTGCATGGTCCTGCCTAACTACAAGGGCAGCTGGGAAATATAGGGGAGCACATGGTGAACTTTAATTATCTCTATCACAGAACACTTCTTAAAGGGAAAATAATGCTCATGGACACCCAAAGATTTATTGATCCTTGTAAGACAAATGCTGACTCCAAAAACCTGAGCTTTATTTATGAAAATGTCTTTAGTATTGTAAAAATGTTAACTGCAAAAGATAAATTTTATCAGATTTCTTTTTCTTTTTCTTTTTTGGCCGCATGGCGCGGCTTGTGGGATCTTAGTTCCCTGGACCAGGGATTGAACCCACGCCCTCCTCAGTGAAAGCATGGAGTCCTAACCAGTGGACCACCAGGGAATTCCCACAGATTTCTTAAAACAAACAAGAAATGTTATCTTTAGACAACATTTTTTTAATATTCTCGAAAAGAGAGAAAACAATCATATTTATTTAGTTTAACATTTCCCCTGATCTAAAGAAAAAGATGTTAAAAAACACCTAGGACATATACATAAACACACACCTTCCCCAGCAGCCCCTCCTCCCCAAACCCAGGCTCTGCCACTTAGTGACATGGATTAGTTTTCATTTAACATCTCATCTCCCTCAATTCCTTTACTGTAGCATAAGGAGAATGAAAGGAGGCTGAATAACAGTGTGGTTGCTGCTATATTAAAATAGAAATGAAACCTCTACATAAAAGAATACAGAAATTCATCAACACTGAGCATAGGCCTGTCATGTATTTGTTTGAAAGAAGAAAGGTGTAAATAACTGAAAGTACAGAAATATCAATTGTAGTTGACTTTGGATAGTGCAGCTATAGGAATTTCTTTTCCTCCTTCTTTTTTTTTCTTTCTGTTTTTCAAAATTGCTAGAATTCCCTGGCGGTCCAGTGGTTAGGACTCCATGTTTCCATTTCTGGGGGCCTGGGTTTGATTCCTAGTCAGGGAACTAAGATCCCACAAGCCACGTGGCATGGCCAAAAAAAAAAAATTGCTAGAATGAGCCTGTATTACTGTCATAATGGAAAAAAAAAACCCTATTTTTCAAATAGTATGAAAAAGAGGCAATAGATAAAAGTTCTTTGAAAAATAATCATGTTTAAAAAATATAAGCTAACTAAATGTATGTATTCAGCTTTGTCACAATTCAACATACATTTTAAAAATATTATTTTTACAATTCTCCTATGAACATTTCCCTTCTGAGGTTACTTCCTTTTAATTTAATTTAAAAAATATGTATTTTAAATGATCTGAACCATGAGTTTGGAGTATCAAAACACTTACCAGAAACATCCCACTTACACCAAAAGATAGATCATCCAGACAGAAAATTAATAAGGAAACACAAGCCTTAAATGACACATTAGACCAGACAGACTTAATTGATATTTATAGGACATTCCATCCAAAAGCAGCAGAATACACTTTCTTCTCAAGTGTACACGGAACATTCTCCAGGATAGATCACATCTTGGGTCACAAATCAAGCCTTGGTAAATTTAAGAAAATTGAAATCATATCAAGCATCTTTTCCAACCACAACGCTATGAGATTAGAAATCAATTATGGAAAAAAAACTGTAAAGAACACAAACACAAACAATATGCTACTAAATAACCAATGGATCATGGAAGAAATCAAAGAGGAAATAAAAAAATACCTAGAAAAAAATGACAATGAAAACATGATGACCCAAAACATATGGGATGCAGCAAAAGAAATTCTAAGAGGGAAGTTTATAGTAATACAATCCTACCTCAAGAAACAAGAAAAATCTCAAATAAACAACCTAACCTTACACCTAAAACAACTAGAAAAAGAAGAATAAACAAAACCCGAAGTTAGTAGAAGGAAAGAAAGCATAAAGATCAGAGCAGAAATAAGTGAAATAGAAATGAAGAAAACAATAGCAAAGATCAATGAAACTAAAAGCTGGTTCTTTGAGAAGATAAACAAAATTGATAAGCCTTTAGCCAGACTCATCAAGAACAAAAAGGGAGAGGACTCAAATCAATAAAAATTAGAAATGAAAAACGAAAAGTAACAACTGACACTGCAGAAATACAAAGGATCATAAGAGACTACTACAAGCAACTCTATGCCAATAAAATGGACAACCTGGAAGAAATGGATAAATTCTTAGAAAGGTACAAGCTTCCAAGACTGAACCAGGAAGAAATAGAAAATATGAACAGACCAATGACAAGTAATGAAATTGAAACTGTGATTAAAAATCTTCCAACAAATAAAAGTCCAGGACCAGATGGCTTCACAGGTGAATTCTATCAAGCATTTAGAGAAAAGCTAACACCTATCCTTCTCAAACTCTTCCAAAAAATTGCAGAGGGAGGAACACTCCCAAGCTCATTCTATGAGGCCATCATCACCCTGATACCAAAACCAGACAAAGATATCACAAAAATAGAAAATTACAGGCCAATATCACTGATGAACATAGATGCAAAAATCTTTAACAAAATACAAGCAAACAGAATCCAACAACACATTAAAAGGATCATACACCATGATCAAGTGGGATTTATCCCAGGGACGTAAGGATTCTTCAATATACACAAATCAATCAATGTGATACACCACATTAACAAACTGAAGAATAAAAACCATATGATCATCTCAGTAGATGCAGAAAAAGCTTTTGACAAAATTCAACACCCATTTATGATAAAAACTCTCCAGAAAGTGGGCATAGAGGGAACCTACCTCAACATAATAAAGGCCATGTATGACAAATGCACAGCTAACATCACTCTCAACGGTGAAAAACTGAAAGCATTTCCTCCAAGATCAGGAACAAGACAAGGATGTCCACTCTCACCACTATTATTCAACATAGTTTTGGAAGTCCTGGCCATGGCAATCAGAGAAGAAAAAGAAATAAAAGGAATCCAAATTGGAAAAGAAAAAGTAAAACTGTCACTGTTTGCAGATGACTTGATACTATACACAGAAAATCCTCAGGAGGCCACCAGAAAACTACTAGAGCTTATCAGTGAATCTGATAAAGTTGCAGGATACAAAATCAATACACAGAAATCTCTTGCATTCCTATATACTAACAATGAAAGATCAGAAAGAGAAATTAAGGAAACAATCCCATTTACCACAACAACAAAAAGAATAATACCTAGGAATAAACCTACCTAAGGAGACAAAAGACCTGTACTCAGAAAACTATAGGATACTGATTAAAGAAATCAAAGACAACACAATGGGATGGAGAAACATACCATGTTCTTGGATTGGAAGGATCAATATTGTGAAAATGACTATACTACCCAAAGCAATCTACAGGTTCAATGCAATCCCTATCAAATTACCAATGGCAATTTCCCAGAATTAGAACAAACATTTTTACAATTTGTATGGAAACACTAAAGACCCCAAATAGCCAAAGCAATCTTGAGGGAAAAAAACAGAGCTGGAGGAATCAGACTCCCTGACTTCAGACTATACTACAAAGCTACAGTAATCAAGACAATATGGTACTGGCACAAAAACAGAAATATAGATCAGTGGAACAGGATAGAAAGCCCAGAGATAAACCCACGCACCTTCAGTCACCTAATCTAAGACAAAGCAGGCAAGAATATACAATGGAGAAAAGACAGTCTCTTCAATAAGTGGTGCTGGGAAAACTGGACAGCTACATGTAAAAGAATGACATTAGAATACTCCCTAACACCATACACAAAAATAAACTCAAAATGGATTAAAGACCTAAATGTAAGGCTGGACACTATAAAACTGTTAGAGAAAAATATAGGCAGAACACTCTTTGACATATTTGTCAAATGTCAGATTATGTCAAAACACAATTTGACACAAATTGCTGCAAGATTTTTTGACCCACTTCCTAGAGTAATGAAAATAAAAAATAAAATAAACAAATGGGACCTAATGAAACTTAAAAGCTTTTGCACAGCAAAGGAAACAATAAACAAAACAAAAAGACAACCAAGAGGATGGGAGAAAATATTTGCAAACAAAGCAACCATCAAGGGATTAATCTCCAAAATATACAAACAGCTCATGCAGCTCAATATCGAAAAAAACAAACAACTCAATGAAAAAATGGGCAGAAGACCTAAATAGACATTTCTCCAAAGAAGACATACAGATGGCCAACAAACACATGAAAACATGCTCAACATCACTAATCATTAGAGAGATGCAAATCAAAACTACAGTGAGGTATCACCTCACACTGGTCAGAATGGCCATCATCAAAAAATCTACAAACAATAAATGCTGGAGAGGGTGTGGAGAAAAGGGAACCCTCCTACACTGTTGGTGGGAATGTAAACTGGTACAATGACTATGGAGAACAGTATGGAGGTTCCTCAAAAAACTAAAACTAGAATTACCATATGACCCAGCAATCCCACTCCTGGGCATATACCCAGAGAAAACCATAATTCAAAAAGATACATGTACCCCAATGTTCATTGCAGCACTATTTACAGTAGCCAGAACATGGAAGCAACCTAAATGTCCATCCACAGAGGAATGCATAAAGAAGATGTGGTGCCTATATACAATGGAATATTACTCAGCCATAAAAAGGAATGAAATAGTGCCATTTGCAGAGACGTGGATAGACCTAGAGACTGTCATACAGAGTGAAGTAAGTCAGAAAGAGAAAAACAAATATGGTATATTAACACATATATGTGGAATCTAGAAAAATGGTACAGATGAACCAGTTTTCAAAGCAGAAATAGACACAGATGTAGAGAACAAACTTATGGATACCAACGGGGGAAGGGGGGGTGGGATGAACTGGGAGATTGGGATTGACTTACATACACTACTATGTATAAAATAGACAACTAATGAAAACCTACTGTATAGCACAGGGAACTCTACTCAGTGCTCTGTGGTGACCTAAATGGGAAGGAAATCTAAAAAAGAGGGGATATATGTATACGTATAACTGATTCACTTTGCTATACAGCAGAAACTAACACAACATTGTAAAGCAACTATACTCCAATAAAAAGCAAAACAAAACAAAACAAAATGAGAACACCTACCAGAAAAATTTCCATGGGAAACTCGATGGGGTACTGATTGTAGGAAATTCTGATACATTTGTTGATTCTCAGAGCAACAACAGCAGTTAGAAATAATAAGATGCTGGTGGAATTAGCTTTGGGGAGACCTATACAGTAGTTAATTATGTTCTGAAAGAAAACAAAATTACAGAGGCTTAGAAAGGGATGTAATAATTGCCTAAATCTAGAAAATGACACTCTTTCTAAATTAGTTCAAAAAGAAGTCCCTAGGCAGTGTTGCTGGGCACAGAGGTCTTTATGAGCATTACTAGAACAGTGAGAGCAAGTAGGTGGATACATATTTTTTTAATTGAAAACAATATATTAAAAGACTATAATGTCCAGTAAGAAGATAATACACTTTCTATGTTTCAGTGTAGTGGAAAGGACCCAGGAGTTCTGTTTATTAGCCTATTCTTTATCAATTTTCCCAGACCATGTATGTTTAGCTTGGCTTCTAGGCCATTCTTGCATTCAGGGACTACTTTGCATTTTATATTCTGTATATATTATGTTTTAGGATATATGTCTTTCAGGAGGCATGTAACGGGAAGAAGTATGATAGATACAGTATCTCAAAGACCAAATTTTAATATAAATCATGTTGGTTTAAAAGGCTGGGGTGAAATGGTTAATGCAACTGGGAACATGGTCCAACTGGCACCTGCAATTAATCAAGACTGTAAATCTAGAAGAGGTGAAATTATTTCTAGGACCCTCTTGACCCAGCTGCCTATGCAGCTCTCCACTCGGGTCTACTTCTTTTTGGAGGCAAGGGGAGGGGCATTTGTAAGTCTAGGTGAGGGTAGAAATTACTCACATAGAAGAAGGAGATGGGACCAGAATGGAAACGAATCATAATCCCGAAGATGCAGGTCAACTGGGACAGCATAATGTGTAGTGCCGTGGCAGCCAGGTAAGCACTGATTGCAGCCTCCGGAATGTAAGTGATAATGAAGCCAAAACCTAACATGCCCATTGATAGCTGTAGGGGGTTCAGATGGAAAAGAAAACCAGAGTGAGGAGGAATGTCATCAAACCAGCAATGTCACCAATTAGGCAAACTCCAGAGGGGTTCCAACAAAAAAGTTAAGTTAGGCCCCTTTGATAACTCTTGTTCCTCTTTCCCTAATCAACTGAAATTGATGAGCTAAGGTAGGTCCTTGGGGTTGATTCAGAGGTTTCCTACAGACATAAGACCACACTCCTTTCTTCATGAGTTCATAAGCTTAAGTTCTTACTCTAGAATCTACTGACCTTGTTGATGTGGGGTTAACAGTGACAAAGTGATCAGAACAAGACTTTGCCTTTTCAAAGCCCTTTTCACTAGAAGCTTTGATAGCCCTCTTCATGAGAGGTCAATATCCCTGTGAGGAATGCAGCTTTTCACAAAGGAAAATATTAAAACAAACTGGGTTCCAGCTTAAACTTTTTGGCCTTTGACGCTTATCTTTATGAAGAATGCTTAAACTGAATTTATGTCTTCAGGATTGTACGTAAATACATGTATGATATAGCATTTTACATGTACACATGCATATATATGTAAATATATTTTTTAAATGTTATGTAATAAACAAGCAAAGCATCTAAAAGGATAGACGCCAAACTATTAACGGAAGTTACCTTTGGGGAATGGGATTAAAAGTTTGGGGCAGTATTTGTAATTTATACACTTTTTTATTATTTGAGATTTTTTGCAATATACATGTTCATCTTTTATAATAAAAAAAATTGTAAAATTAGGGATAGAGGGTGAGCCCCAACCGTCTTAAGAGGGTAGGTTAAGAAAAATGACACAGCCCAATGAAGAAGATGGGGAAAGAAAAACAAAAGTCGTGAAGTCTTCTATTGTCACTGCTTCATCTTCCACTGCACTAGGAACTCTCAGAAAACAAACTTGGAAGAATAAATCTATTAGCTTTAAAAGCTTTTTGTTTCAAAGCTTTCAGTTAGCTGGGCAGTTTGTCTCCCTTAATCTCCTGTCATTACTGCCCAATATGCTCCTTTACTCTAGTCAGGCCAATCTGCTTCCTGTCATTTGTGTGACTGGCTGATTTTTACTTCTGTGCTTATGCCCAAACCCCTCTGCCATCTCTGCCAATCCATGTTTATCATCTCTTTCAAAAGCTCAATAAAACTTCTCTTCTTCAGGAGGTGTGGTGCAAACAGCATGATTCCTGGGGATGGAGAACTTGGTTTCAATGCTGGCTCTACCGCTCACTGCCTGAGTGAGTTTGGACAAGTTTATTAAACTCTCCGAACCTCAGTTTCCTCACCCATAGAATGAATAATACCCAACATGCAGTGTTTTGTATGGATTACACTACATAATTCATGTAAAACACTTAGCTCAAATCTGAAAATAGTGACAGATGCAAATATGTACCATTCTTTCTTCATGCCATCCCTTCCTTCCACCTTGTAAATGGCAAATATCTATAATTAACCATAGAACTCTTCCTTACCCAGCTGTGATGTGGCATCAGAATCTGGTGTTAATGTAATTTTCTAGGCATCAATTGTCAGTCAGAATTGGTCTGTGACATGAAACCTATCTGCCACCCTTATTGAAAACAAGTACAGACAGTTCCCAAATTACAATGGTTCTAACATTTTTTTCGACTTTACGATGGTGCAAAAGCATATGCATTCAGTAGAAACCGTACTTTGAATTTTGATTTTTTTTTTCTGGGCTAGCCATATGCAGTATGATACTCTGTCGTGATGCTGGGCAGTGGCAGTGAGCGACAGCTCCCAGTCAGCCAAACAATCATGACGGTAAACAACTGATACACTTATAACTATTCTGTACTCAGACAGCCATTCTGTTTTTCACCTTTAGTACAGTATTCAACAAATTACATGAGATATTCAATACTTTATTATAAAATAGATAATGTGTTAGATGATTTTGCCCAAGTGTAGTCTAATGTAAGTGCTCTGAGCACGTTTAAGGTAGGCCAGGCTAAGCTATGATGTTTGGTAGGCTAGGTGTATTAAATGTATTTTCGACTTACAGTATTTTCAACTTACCATGGGTTTATCAGTATGTAACCCCATCATAAGCTGAGGAAGTTCTGTACTAAATGTTTGGTGAATGAAGGAAAGGCTCAATAAATGGTTGTTTCCTTCCCAGACAACTCCATCCGAACTAAAAGTTATTCCTTCACTTCATATTCTTTTTTTTTTTTTTTTTTGGCCACACTGCGCATCATGTGGGATATTAATTCCCCAACCAGAGATCGAACACATGCCCTCTGCAGTGGAAGTGTGGACTCTTAACAACTGGACTGTCAGGGAAGTCCCCACTTCATATTCTTTTGACAACAAACACTTCACTTTTATTAACACTAGTTTGCACTTTAAGATTATCTAGTGCACAGATTCTAGAGGTAGACAAACTGAACCTGAATCCCAGTTTGGAATCGTACTGGTTATGTGACCTTGGGCAATTCACTTAACCTCTTTATACCTTTATTTCTTTAAAATAAGTACCAGAATAATACCTACCCTCATACAGGTGGGTGTTGTAAGGATCAGATGAGATAAAACATGTAAAGTGCTTTGAATATTGACAGCATATAGCAATAAATGTTAGATATTAGTATCTAGTTCAGACTTTTTTTTCAATTTAAACTTTTTATTTTAAATAATTGTAGATTGACATGCAATTGTAAAAAAGCAACACACAGAGATCCAGTGTACCCAGTTACCCCAATGATAACATCTTGCACAACTATAGTATTGATACAATGCCACAATTAGGATACTGACATCAATACAACCAAGTTACAAAATAATGCCATCAGCACAAAGATCCCTCTTGCTGTCCTTTAATAGCCTCTCACCTCTCATCTCCACCTCCAATCTCCATCCTCTGACCTCTAGCCATCTTTAATCCCTGGCGACAATTAATCTATTCTCCATTTCTATAATTTTGTCACTTCAAGAATTTTACATAAATGGAATCATCAGTATGTAAACTTTCCAATTTCATTCATTTTTGCTCTTTATTATTTCCTTCCTTCTGCTTATTTTGGGTTTAATTTGCTCTTATTTTTCTAGGTTTTGAAGAGGGAGCTTGTATTATTAATTTGAGACATTTTCTTTATTCTACTGTATGCATTTTAGTGCTATAAATTTCCTTTTCAGCACTGCTTTAGCTGTGTTCCAAAAATTTTGGTATGTTTTATTTTCATTTACTTCAAGGTATTTTTTTTTAAAGATTTAATTTTATTTATTTTTGGCTGCATTGGGTCTTCGTTGTTGTGCGCGGGCTTTCTCTAGTTGTGGCGAGTGGGGCCTGTTCTTCATTGCGGTGCACGGGCTTCTCATTGCGGTGGTTTTTCTTGTTACAGAGCATGTGCTCTAGGTGCGTGGGCTTCAGTAGTTGCAGCACGTGGGCTCAGTAGTTGTGGCTCGCCAGCCCTAGAGCACAGGCTCAGTAGTTGTGGCACACGGGCTTAGTTGCTCCGCGGCATGTGGGATCTTCCCGGACCAGGGATTGAACCCATGTCCCCTGCATTGGCAGGCAGATTCTTATCCACTGCACCACCAGGGAAGTCCCTACTTCAATGTATTTTTTCAAAACTTCCCTTGAGATTTCCTACCTGACTTATGGATTATTTAGAAGTATGCTGTTTAGTAGTATCCAGATATTTGGAGACTTTCTTGTTAACTTTTTGTTATTGAGTTCTAGTTTTATTCCACTGTGGTCAGAGAACACACTGTTTGATTTCAATTCTTTTAAATTTATTGAGGTTTGTTTTATAGCTCAGGATACAGTCTATCTTGCTGTATGTTCCATGGGTTGTTGAAAAGAATGTGTATTCTGCTGTTATTGGTGGGAGTATCCTGTAAATGTCTCAGATCCTATTGTTGTTGTTGATATTTTAATTTTATTATATGCTTGCTGATTTTCTGTCTAGTTGTCCAATCAATTGTTGAGCAAGGGGTGTTGAAGTCTCCAGCTGTAATTGTGGATTTTTCTCTTTCTCCTCTCCAGTTATATCAGTTTTTGCTTCACATATTTTGTAGCTCTGTTGTTTGGTGCATACATATGTAGGATTGCTATGTCTTCTTGGTAGACTGATACTTTTATCATTATATAATGTCCCTCTCTACCTCTGGTAATTTTCTTGGCTCTGAAGTCTACTTTATCTGATATTAATATAGTCAATCCTGCTTTCCTTTGATTAATATTTGCATGATCTACCTATCCATTTTTTTACTTCCAACCTGTCTATATTATTATATTTGATGTTTCTTGTAGACAGCATATTTCTAAATATGTCAGTCTCTAACTTTAATGTAAATGTCAATACGTTAGGGCTTAAGTCTGCCATTTTTCTGTTTGTTTTCTCTGTTTTTCAACTCTTATTTTTCCTGATTTCATTGGTTACTTGAACATTTTTTAGAATTTCATTTTGATTTATCCATAGTGTTTTTGAGTGTATCTCTTTGTGTAGATTTTAAGTGGTTGTCCTAGGTATTACATTATATATGCATAACTTATCACAGTCTACCAGTGTAAACATTTTACCAGTTTGAGCAAATTATAGAAACTTTACCTCCCTTTATGTTTTTTATAAAAGAATTGTTTTAAATATTTCTTCCATATGCATTTTGAACCACATCAGACAGTGTTATAATTTTGTTTCAACCATTGAACATAATTTAGAAAACCCAAGAAGCAAGGAAAACTACCATATTTATCCATATTTTTCCTTTTCCATTGTTCTTTCTTCCTTCTTGATGTTCCAAGATGCCTTCTTGTATCATTTCCTTTCTGTTTAGAGAACTTCCATTAGCCATTCTTTTAGGGTAGGTCTTGCTGGTGACAAATTCTCTTAGTTTTGCTTCATCTGGGAACGTCTTGATATTTCCTTCATTCTTTTTTTTAAAAATTAATTTATTTATTTTTGGCTGTGTTGGGTCTTCATTGCTGTATGTGGGCTTTCTCTAGTTGCGGCGAGTGGGGGCTACTCTTTGTTGCGGTGTGTGGGCTTCTCATTGGTGTGGTGGCTTCTCTTTGTTGTGGAGCATGGGCTCTAGGCATGCAGGCTTCTGTAGTTGTGGCATGTGGGCTCAGTAGTTGTGGCTCGCGGGCTCTAGAGCACAGGCTCAGTAGTTGTGATGCATGGGCTTAGTTGCTCTGCAGCACGTGGGAGCTTCCCGGACCAGGGCTCAAACCTGTGTTCCCTGTATTGGCAGGCGGATTCTTAACCACTGCACCACCAGGGAAATCCCTCTCCTTCATTCTTGAAGGATATTTTCACTGAGGCTGTGATTTTGGATTGACAGTTCTTTCAGCAAACAAAAAATATTGTGCAATTTCCTTCTGGTCTCCATGGTTTCTAACAAGAAATCTGCTGTCATTTAAATTATTTTCCCCCTGTAGGTGAAGTGTTTCTCTCACTGCTTTCAAGATTTTTTTTCATTGTTTTTAGTTTTCAGAAGTTGACTATGGGGACTTCCCTGGTGGCTCAGTGGTTAAGAATCTGCCTGCCAATGCAGGGGACATGGGTTCAAGCCCTGATCAGGGAAGATCCCACATGCCACGGAGGAACTGAGCCCATGCACCGCAACTACTGAGCCTGCACTCTAGAGCTCGCAAGCCACAACTATTGAGCCCACGCAGCACAACTGCTGAGCCCACACATCGCAACTACTGAAGCCCACATGCCTAGAGCTCGTGCTCCACAACAAGAGAAGCCACTGCAATGAGAAGCCCGTGCACCGCAATGAAGAGTGGCCCCCACTCACCACAACTAGAGAAAGCCTGAGTGCAGCAACAAAGACCCAATGCAGCCAAAAATTAAAAAAAAAAAAAGAACAGGTTGACTATGATTTGTCTTGATGTGGATTTCTATGGATTTATCTTCTTTGGGTTTTTCCAAGCTTCTTAAATCGTAGGATTATATTTTTTGCCAAATTTGGGGAGTTTTCAGCTATTATTTCTTCAAATAATTCAGCCCCATCTTTTTTCTCCTCCCTTTCTGGGATGCTTATGACACAAATTTTAGAGCTTTTGTTATAGTCCCATTTGTCCCTGAGGCTCTGCTAATTTTTTTTCCATCTATTTTCTCTCTGTTGTTCGGACTGGGTAATTTCTATTGTTCTGTCTTCAAGTTCATTGATTTTTTCCTCTGTCTCCTCCATTTTGCTGTTGAGCCCATCCTTTGAATTTTTAATTTTGGTTACTGTATTTTTCAGCTCCAATATTTTCATTTGGTTCTTCTTTACATCTTCTATTTACTTTTTAAGACTTTCTATTTTTTCACTTGTTTCAAGCATGTTCATAATTGGTTGCTGAAGTGTTTTTAGGATGGCTGCTTTATCATTTATGCCAGATAATTCTGATATCTCTGTCATCTCAGTGCTGGCATCTTTTTCTTGTCTTTCTTCATTTAAGTTGGAATGTTCTCGGTTCTTGATATGACAAGTTATTTTCAGTTTAATTGTTGACATTTTGTGTACTATGCTATAAGACTCTGGATCTTATTTAAACCTTCTGTTTTAGCCAGCTTATTTTGATAAAGTGCTGGCAGGGGAAGGGGAAGGTGCCACCTTGTTACTGCCTGGTAAGACAGAAGTCCAGGTTCTCCTCTCAAAATTCACTGACACTTGAGGCAATAGGGACTCTTCATTTTTGCTGGGAAGGGATGGAAGTTCTGGCTCGCCACTAGGCCTCCCATCCTGGCTGGGAGAGACAGAAATGCCTTTATTTCTCCCTACATCGCCTCCATTGACACTGCTGAAGAGGGGGTTGTCATCATTAATGCTGTGTTGTGGTGAAAGACCTGACCCTTCACTAGGCTTTCTCTGATACACCCCAGCAAGGAGTAGGAAGGGTGTCTCATTACTGCCCAGTGGAGATGAAAGTCTTGACTCCCTATTTGGCCTTCTCTGACAATACCCCGGGTGGCTACCTCATTACAGCTGGGTGAGGGTGGAAGTCTGAGCTCCCTGCTTGGCCTTTGCTGGCATGAGTGGGGATGACACCACAGGTTTGTTTTTTGTGGGGTTTTTTTGGTGTTTGTCTGGAGTAGAGCAGTTATTGGGTAAAAGTTTTCAGTCTTGCTAGTCTTTCCTGGTCCTGTGGCTATAAAGAGCAGACTTTTGTTGGGGCTTTTTTTTGGTCTGCCAGTGTTGGCATTTTGGGTTTCTGGCTTCTTCAGCACCAAGTTTGAGATATATGAGGCAAAAAAGAAAACCCAAGGAACTCACCACTGTGTTGTTCCTTGGGTCTGAGCCAGTTTGTCTTCTTCTCTTCACCTTTCAGAGTCTTTTTACGTTTGTTTTGTATATAATTTTCCAAGGTTTTTAGTTGTTCTTAGCAGGAGGAATAGGCAAAAGTACATATATTCCATCTTCCTGTAAATGGAATATCTCCTCCTTTATTACATGAAAAAAAAATGACACTCAAAAAAGGGGAAAGAACTTGCCAAGGCCACTTAGATAATTAATAGGTTGCTGACTTACTGCCTGTTACTTTGTCTTCTCCTACAAGATTGAATATTTTAAACACAGGTATTATATCTTTTTATTTTTATTTTTTAAATAAATTTATTTATTTTATTTATTTATTTTTGGCTGCACTGGGTCTTCGTTGCTGCTCACGGGCTTTCTCTAGTCGCAGCAAGCGGGAGCTACTCTTCGTTGTGGTGCGCGGGCTTCTCATTGCGGTGGCTTCTCTTGTTGCAGAGCATGGGCTCTAGGCACACGGGCTTTCGTAGTTGTGGCACATGGACTCAGTAGTTGTGGCTCGCAGGCTCTAGAGCACAGGCTCAGCAGCTGTAGCGCATGGGCCCAGCTGCTCCGCGGCATGTGGGATCTTCCCGGACCAGGGCACGAACCCACGTCCCCTGCATTGGCAGGCGGGCTCTCAATCACTGCGCCATCAGGGAAGCTCGGTATTATATCTTTTTAAAAAAAATTTTTGGTGTCTATTAAAGTACCAACTTCATTTCTTTATACTTGGTAATTATAATTTATTAATGCTTACTATTTGACAGGCTCTGGGCTGAATGCTTTGCATGCATTTTCTCACTTAATCCTCACAAGAACTCTGCAATACAAATATTATTATTCCCATTTTAAACATGAAGAAACTGAGGCCCACGAAGGTAAGATAACTTAAGTAAGTCACATAGCTGGTAAGTGTCAGGGCTGGAGTCAGCCTACCATAATAGCCTGCCTTTGTAGGCTTCCAATAAGTCCTTGCCTAATAAAAGATGGTCCCAGGGGAAATCAGTGAAAATTAGCTATAGAGCAGGTTAGCTGAGAAGAAAGAGAAATAAAACTGAAATATGTGACTTTAGTTCAGTGGGTGACACTTCAGATGGTAGACTCTCAGAAGAAATTAAAGACACTGCCCAAAATAAGGTTTGATATTTTAATAAGTCATTGATATTGTCCATTAGCTGAGTCCTGTCATTGCAGAAAAAGGATTTCAGGTCTGACTCTAATGCTCACTAACCAAAAATATAGTATGTGAGCCCATGAATGCTATTCTTGTTGAAACAATAGAAAGAAATTTTTTAAAACGTGAAATCATGAGTAGAACTCTAGGCCACAGTCCCTGGGACCCTTCTTTAGTCTTAGAGTATTAAGGACTGATGAGAATATTGAGTATCTCATCCTAAACCAATGTGGTAGATTTCAGAGGAGGGAGAAGTTTTGTTACTGAGGAGACAGCCTATCCAGAAGACCCATAAGTTTTTGAAAAATTAAATCACTTAAGTTCCAGATATATCACAATGGGTAACAGGAGCAATTAAAGGAAGGGGTCCACGTGCAGACCCTTTATTTATTTATTGCTTCTTCAGGGATTCAGAGACTCAGGTCCTACCTGAATAATCCCAGTCAGCAAAGTTGTGGATGCCACCACACTCAAGGATTTGTTATAGTTCTCAAAGAAGGAGAGGTTAGAAAAGTCATCCTTGATGAAAGTTCCCAGTATTAGGTGGCCACTGTTGAATGGGTACGTCCTCAGGACATTGATCGTCAGAGCACTCACAAGGAAGAATGTACCTATGAAAGAAAACGTTTAGGCAGAAAGTGAGGTTTTAAGTCCAGGTAAACTGACAGATATTGACAAAAGCAAGGCATGGTCTGATGTTTTGCCCTTGATCTGACAAACTTTTCTTATTTGAAAGTGCCCACCAAGAAATAAGAAAGAGCAGGGAAAAGAACTCTGGCTCCACGTACTGTAACCAACTCACAAGTTTTAGATCTTGGTGGTCTAGGTATTAACCTCTTTGCGTTATGGGCATATGGAGTAGGATTAAAGAGAAATTGACTAGAAATGTGTATCAGGCTCAGCCACTGTGCCTGTTCTTAGAAACGGTATAAAATGAGATGGTGGTGAAAGGATCAGAAAACAAAGCTAATCAATAATAATAAGAAGAAAAATAATACCTAACACTTATGAAGGATTTAATAGGTGCAAAATGACATGGAGCTAAACCTATTTCAAATATAATTTCATTTACTTCTACTATCAACATAAGGGAGGCAAAGGCAAATCTTACCTTTAAAGTACCTAAGAAACAAAACTCTAGTAGCCCTTGTTATCAGTATTGGGAAATGATTGTAATGTGCCCTGGGAACTTGGAAAAATGGGAATAAAATAGTTCTCTTAGTGTTCAAATGTAAAATCAACACAATAGATTTTAGTAAAGATATGGAATATTGTCCTTAAAAAAGGCAAAGGAGCACTCAACAGAATGGGATGGCAACTGGACTGAATATACAAACACACCTGGAGAAAAACTGTGACGGAATGGTCAATGTTGGTTGCTTGGTCAGTTATACAATGTGGAAGCTCAGAAAAAGGCACTTTACTGAGTGAATGTTGGCGATACCCTTCTGAGACTCTCAGGGCATTTTGTGATTTGATTTCTGTATAGGTTCACCTAGGGGAAGTAATTGTGCTAATTATATGACCTTCAGCTAGTCTGGTCTCTGTAACAGTCATTTCCAATTATAAATTAGCAGATGGACTTTTGACTTAGGGAAGAAAAGTGCTTATCCTGTGGGTTTGAGTGCTTTGATTACTATGACAGCATTTTCTCAATGTAAATTAATAATCTGACATGATTATTGTTATTATTATTTTTTTATATAAAATTTATTTATTTATTTATTTATTTTTGGCCACATTGGGTCTTCGTTGCTGCATGCAGGCTTTCTCTAGTTGCGGTGAGCAAGGGCTACTCTTTGCTGCGGTGCACAGGCTTCTCATTGCGGTGGCTTCTCTTGTTGCAGAGCACGGGCTCTAGGCACGTGGGCTTCAGTACTTGTGGCACACGGGCTCAGTAGTTGTGGCTCGTGGGCTCTAGAGTGCAGGCTCGGTAGTTGTGGCACACGGGCTTAGTTGCTCTGCGGCATGTGGGATCTTCCCGGACCAGGGCTCGAACCCTTGTCTCCTGCAGCAGGCAGATTCCTAACCATTGAGCCACCAGGGAAGCCCTGACATGATTATTATAAATCAGGTCCACAGATTTTGGTTATTATGGGTACAGCTGAAAAGTGGATCCACTCTAGGAGTTCTGGCAAAATCATTTCTGGATCTTCCAGGTTGAGGATAGTCAGATTCCAACATGTGGTAATTTCACCAAGAAAAGTACCTCTTGTCCTATAATTCCTTTAATAGCTTGCTGGCCTGTTTGTCTGGTGGTGACATTAATAATATCACAAAAGAAGTGTTCAATTTCTAAAATCTGAACGCTAACCCTATGGATAGAATATCCATCTTCTGCCTTCTTTCTTTTTACCTTAAACATAGCTTTAGCTTGGGTTCCTTAGCAATAAGTAAATGATTGAGATGGAGACTTCATCCACCTCCTGTGGTTCCGGCACTGAACTCACCAATGGACATTTGATGACATGATCCCAAAATTCCATAAATTACTGAAGCACAGAAAGCTGCATAAGAGACATTGAGAGGAGGAATCAGTTGCCTTGCCAGCAAACCAAACGTCAGGCCTGAAAAGCAAGATAATTTAAGTAAGCAAAGGTAGCCTGGCTTTTAAAAGTCACCTGAAATAAAAACTGTAAAGAACATTTAAAATAAAAATGACCCATGTATACAGCTGACTATGGTAACAGAATCCCTTGGCATACAGCCCTTAATTAGTACTTTTTATTATCTCCTTTGATTTCTAACTTCTCTTCCTATTTTATCACAAGCTTTTACACATCAATTCTAAATCATAGGCTTAAACACCTTTCACTGTGAGGCCTTCATGCAAATCATGGAAAGCAAACATCACAGCAATAAGACCTTTAATTCCAACAGCTCAGAAGCAGCCCCATTCTTACGCCCAGTCTAGTACAAGAAGGCCCTAGGAATCCTCCAGGGCTGGAGAAAAAGCTGGAGAACAGGCAAGGATTGTCACACTTAACTGATGTGACTCCAAGTTGGTATGTGTTGTCTCTCTTCCATATGCCAACCACTCCAGTCTCTTCCTTCAGCTCCTTCTTCAATACTTACTTTCTTTTCTAAGAAGCACCATGAGAATTTGGAAATTTTGAGGCAAATGGATTAACATGCATGGTGTCATCCTTTGATGTCTCAAGTCCACAGCTCCTGCCCTGAGGGACTCTCTTCAATTTACATCATACCAGTGTGCTCATCAGAAATCAGTTATGAGTCCAGTGAGCCAATTTATTGCCTTAAACGAGCAAAGCTTTTTTTAATGGAAAAGTTTAAACTTATTGAAAAATAGAGTATAATGAACCCCCAAGTACCCATCACCCACTTCAACGATGGTCAACTCATGGCCAATTTTGTTTCATCAATGCCCCCATTCCTCTCCCATCCCATATTATTTTGAGGCAAAACCAAAACACTAAATCATTTTATCTGTACATATTTTCAGTATATATCTTTTAAAAAAACACCGTCTTTTGAGTACAATACCATTATCACACCTAAGAAATTATTAATGGTTCTTTAACATCATCAAATATCCAGTCAATATTCAAATTTCCCTGATTTCTCTTATATGGTTGTACTGGTAGACCACCTCTAAGATGATCTACAATGGCTAATTGGTATTCATGCCCTTTTTTGAGCTCCACCCTTAAAGCGTGAAATAACTTACTTCTAATAAATAGGCTACAACAAAAATGGTAAGATGTCACTTTTGAGATTAGGTTGCAAGAAGACTGTGGCTTCTGTCTTGGTTGCTCTCTGGCTCTCTCTTTCATTCAGGTCATCAGCTGCCAGAGTTGACTTCAAGGGTGTGTGACCTATGCAATCACATAGTGCCCTGGGCTTAGAAAGCCTCCACACTTGGCTTAATGCTCTACTCTGACCATCTTGAAATTCTGGATAATTTCTGAACTAGGGACTCTGCATTTTCACCTTGCACTGGGCCCCACACATGGTCCTACCAGCAGCCGTGTTGTGAGGACACTCAAGCAGCCCATGTAGAGGCCCACATGGTGAGAAACCCAGGCCTGGAAGCTGATCCTCCAGCCTCAGTAGAGCCTTGAGATAACTGACAGCTTGACTGCCACCTCATGAGAGACCTTGAACCAGAGGTATGGTGGGTTTGGGGGTGATCTTTTAAAAAAGTTATTTGCTATCATATGTTGTGTTTTGTTTTGTTGATGTTGTTGATGTTGTGCTTTCTTTTACAATCTTTGTGTTTATATCAAATGAGGTCCTCACATTAGTAGATATGTCTCTTGAGTCTTCTGTAATTTATAGGTTCCCCTTCCACATATTTTCCCTAAGCAAGCCTCAGTTGACTGCAAGTAACAGAAAACCTGCTCAAATCAGCTTGAGCAAAAGAGGAGAAGAATTTTTTTTGACCGCACTGCCCAGCTTGCGGGATCTTAGTTCCTCAACCCAGGCTTGACCGCGGGCCCTGGCAGTGAAAGAAAGCACTGAGTCCTAACCACTGGACCACAAAGGAATTCCCCAAATAGGAAATTTATTAAAAGAGAACAAAGGTCAGTTGGGCCTCATCAGAGACTGGAAACAGAACTAAAAAGCCATCAGGATCCAGGCAGCTATTTCCCCATTTTCTTTGTCTCCAGGCTTACATAGTCTCCTGTCTTTGTTTCCAGTTTGGGGGCCATTATGAACAATACTGCTATGAATATTCTTGTACATGATTCCAGGTGCACAGATGTATAAATTCCTCAAGATGATATACCCTGAAGCATAACTGCTGGGGCATTTACCAGAATATGCCAAACTGTTTTCCAAATGGTTGTACAATTTACATTCCCACCAACACCGTATGACAATTCCCATGATCTACATCTGTATTAGCACATGATACTGTCAGAATTTTTATTTTAGTGTGTATGAGTTAGTTAATTTCCACTTCTACTTCATTGATTACCAATAATGTTGATCAATTTTACTTAGCAGTTCCTTACAGATATGTAGGAATATATATATTATAGATTTAAGTCCTTTGTTGGGTATTCTATGGTTTGCTTTTCAACCTTCATCATGTCTTTGAATAAACAGAAGTTCTTAACTTTTATTTAATTCAACTTAGCAGTCATTTCCTTTTAGGCTAGTGCTTTTTGTGTCTTGTTTAAGAAACATTTTCTACCTCACAACCAAGAAGATATTCTCCTATATTATTCCAAAAAAATCTTTATAGTTTTATCTTTCCTATTTGGGTCTTTAATCTACAAGGAATAGATTTTTGTGTATGCTGTGAGGTAGAGGTCTACAAATTGATTTTTTTCATATAAGTATTCAATTGTTTCACATAAGTTTTTAAAAGTCTGTTTCTATAGTGACACACCTTATACAAACCATGCAACATATAAATGTGTGACCCTTTTCTGTTCCACTGGCCTAATTGTCTAAGTCTGTAATACCACACTGTTTGTTTTTTTATAAATTTATTTATTTATTTTTGCCTGTGTTGGGTCTTTGTTGCAGCATGTGGGCTTTCTCTAGTTGTGGCGAGCAGGGGCTACTCTGTTGCACTGCGCGGGCTTCTCACTGCGGTGGCTTCTATTGTTGCAGAGCACAGGCTCTAGGCGCGCGTGCTTCAGTAGTCGTGGCACGAGGGGTCAGTAGTTGTGACTCACGGGCTCTAGAGCGCAGTCTCAGTAGTTGTGGCATACGGGCTTAGTTGCTCCATGGCATGTGGGATTTTCCCGGATCAGGGCTCGAACCCGTGTCCCCTACACTGGCAGGAGGATTCTCAACCACTGCTCCACCAGGGAATTCCACCACACTGTTTAATTACTTTTTTTAGTAATTAGTCTAGTAATAGTTTTGTAATAAATTTAGTAATCCCCATTTTTATTGTGAAATATATAAATAGAAAGTGCATTAAAATAGATGTTGAGCTTAATAAATATTTATAAAACAAACACCCATGTTATCCCCACCCAGATCTTTAATCACAACTCCATCCCTCCCCACAGAGGTTTTCATTATTTTGACTTTTGTGATAATAATTTCTTTGCTTTTCTTTATAGTTTTACCACTGGTATACATATCCCTAAACAGTATAGTTCAGTTTGTCCACTTTTGAACTTTATATTAATGGAATTACACTGTATACAATTTTTATTTCTGCTTATTTTCCCTATTATTATGTATATAAGCATCTTCCATGTTGCTGTGAGTTGCTTGAGAGTGCTCATTTTCCTTCTGTGTATTCCAATATATGTATATATGAATGCTTATTTATTCTTTCTACTTTTGATGGACATTATCTTAAACATTATAACTTTATATTCAGTCTTGATAGCTGGAGGAGCAAATCCTCCCATGTTGCTCTTCAAAAGAATTTGGCTATTCTTGGAAAATGCTATCTTTCAATTAATTTAGGTCCTTATCAATATTTCTCAATAAAGTTGTATATTTTCTCTATAGAGGTCTTGCACATCATTTCTTAGTTTCATTACAACTTACTTCATATTTACTATGCTTTGGTAAATGGTATTTAAAATTTTTTTTTCACTTTCTGTTTCCTGCAGGTATAAAGGAATGTAATTGATCTTTATTTACTCATCTTATATCCAGCAACTTTGATAAAATCTTGTTAATTCTATTAATTTATCTGTAGATTCTTTTGAATTTTCTACATTAAAAAAATACATGGGGCTTCCCTAGTGGCGCAGTGGTTGAGAGTCTGCCTGCCAATGCAGGGGACACGGGTTTGAGCCCTGGTCTGGGAAGATCCCACATGCCGCGGAGCAACTAGGCCCGTGAGCCACAAACACTGAGCCTGCGCGTCTGGAGCCTGTGCTCCGCAACAGGAGAGGCCGCAACAGTGAGAGGCCCGCGCACCGCGATGAAGAGTGGCCCCCGCTCGCCGCAACTAGAGAAAGCCCTCGCCCAGAAACGAAGACCCAACACAGCCATAAATAAATAAATAAATAAATAAATAAATAAATAAATAAATAAATTTAAGAATAAAGATGTTAATCTGAGATCACAAAACGATCTTTAAAAAAATATATATATATATATATACACGAATGAAGTTTTATTTCTTGCTTTGCAATTCTTTACCCTTATATTATTTTTCCTTGCTTTAATACACTGCCTGTGAATTCCAGTATAATATCGAATAGCCCTATTTACTCTTTTTTTTTGGCTGCATTGGGTCTTTGCTGCTGCACGCAGGCTTTCTCTAGTTGCGGCGAGCAGGAGCTACTCTTCGTTGCGGTGCGTGGGCTTCTCATTGCGGTGGCTTCTCTTGTTGCAGAGCACAGGCTCTAGGTGCGCGGGCTTCAGTAGCTGTGGCACGCGGGCTCAGTAGTTGTGGCTCACGGGCTCTGGAGCGCATGCTCAGTAGTTGTGGCGCACGTGCTTAGTTGCTCCACATAATGTGGGATCTTCCCGGACCAGGGCTCAAACCCGTGTCCCCTGCATTGGCAGGAGGATTCTTAACCACTGCACCACAAGGGAAGTCCCTGAATAGCCCTATTTACTCTTGATAAGCAACATGTAGTGTGAGGAGAAAGTCTTTTGAAATGTAGGGTTTCAAATAACTCACCAATGCAGGGAAGGTAAGAGAATTACTTGGTAACGGCCTGAGAACTAAGTGGTCTAAGTCTCAGTTAAGCTTAGGCCATGGAGAAACAGAGAGAAACCAAGTCCCCAGACTTTCCAAAACCTTAAAAATTTTTTTAAATTTTGAAATAATTTTAGACTTACAGAAAAGCTACAAAAATAATAGAGCATTTCCATATATACCTTACCTAGATTCCTCTAATGTTAACATTGTACATAATCATAGTATAATTATTGGGATCAGGAAATTAACATTAGAAATTTAACTAAATACTTTACTTGAATTTCAACAGTTTTTCCCCTAATTTCCTTTTTCTGTTCCAGGATTCTATTCACAGTTCCCTACTCCATTTAGTTGTTATTTCTCCTTAGTCCTAAAATCTGTTATAGCTCCTCAGTCTTAATTGTCTTTCTTGACTTTGACATTTTGGAAGAGTATTAATAGATGAGCTATTTTGCCAAATGCCCCTCAGTTTGGGGTTGCTTAGGTTCCTTATGATCATACTAAGGTTATACATTTTTGATGCGAATACTACAGAAATGGTATTGTGTCCTTTTTAGTGCATGATATCACAAGATTTTGATCTCCGTATGTCTTACTATTGGTGGTGATAGCATTGATCACTTGTTTAAGGTAGTTTCTCCCAGGTTCTCTACTGTAAATTAGTGGAGTAGTTGATAAATATCTTGAGGAAGATACTTTGAAACTATGCAAATCCTGTTACATAGATTGCAAACTTTTACCCACTAATTTTAACCTCTGTTAGTGGATTTTATCTCCAATAAGTATTACTGTAGTTTTTCACTAATGGTGATTTTCTATTTTCTTTCACATTTGTAAATTGGGATTCTACTGTAAGGAAGAGCCAGCACCTTTTTAATAAGGTTTTCATCATGCAGTATTTTTGTTTCATCTGAAGAAAATTATTAAGTCGTTAGGTCCTACCTGTTTAAATATAAGTAAAACTTTTGAATTATTTACACTACAAATTATTTCATTATTCACACTACTTAAAATAACACACATTCCCTTAGTCAGTCAGCAAGAGTTGCTTGGATTCATTCATTCACACAGTTATGTAATCATTATTCAACAAATATCTTGAGTACCTACTATGTGCCAAATACTGTGCTGGATGCTAGGTATACTTATACATCCTAATGTCATTCTTATTTTGGTACGAAATTATACTGATGACTTGGAAATTTAGCAAAGAAATGTCCTCAAACTTTGACCATAAACGAAGGATGCTTGATAAGTGGGTGTCAGTAGGGGACTCACAGGCAAAGCATCAGTGCCAAGAGTTCAGGTCTCTCATTTCAGCACCACAAGAATGCTCTAGAGACTTTCTGATACTTTCCTGGAAGTGAATATACCCATACAAATGGATCATTTTGGTTTGTAGCTGCCATATGAAAAATTTTAAAGGTACTCCTTTATTCTGGGAATACAAGGCTAGTTCAATATTTTAAAATCAATTCATGTAATCCAGTCTAAAGGGAAAACTTTGACAAAATACAACATTCACTTATGATAAAAATTCTCAGCAAACTAGAAAAGATACAAACTTTCTCCACCTAATAAAGGGCACCTACAAAAACCCTACAGCTAACATCATACTTAATGTTGAACGATTGAATGCTTTTCCCCTGAGATCAGGAACAAAGCAAAATGTCTATTCTCACCACTCTTATTTAACATACACTGGAAGTCTTAGCTAGTACAATAAGCAAGAAAAAGTTATAAAAGCCATTCATATTAGAAGGAAGAAAACATAACTGTCTCTACTCACATATGATATGACTGTCAATGTAGTGAGTCCCAGGGAATCTACAAAAGATTCTTAGAACTAATAAGTGAGTTGCAGGATACAAGGTAAACACACAAAATTCAATTGTATTTCTATATGCAAACAATGCACAACTGGAAACCAAAAATGTTTTTAATTACCATATACAATATCTCTTCCAAAATGAAATACTTAGATATAAATCTAACAAAATATATACAGAATCTGTACGCTGTAAACTACAAATGCTGATGAAAGAAATTAAAGCAACACCTAAATAAATGAAGAGACATACTGTGATCGTGGAGTGGAAACTCAACATAATAAGATATCAATTCTCCTCAAAGTAATCTATGAATTTAATCAATGGCTATCAAAATCTCAGAAGGATTTTTTGTAGATATTGACAAGCTGATTCTAAAATTTGTATGAAATAATAGTTAAAACAATTTCAAAAAAGAACAAAATTGGAGGAATCACACTACCCAATTTTAAGACTCACTAAAAAGATACAATAATCGACACATGATATTGGGAAAGGGGTAGACATATACACCAATGGAAGAGAATAGAGTCCAGAAATAGTCCCACAAAAATATGGCTGTTTGATCTCTGACAAAAGTTCAAAAACAATTCATTAGAGAACAGTCTTCTTTAAAAATGCAGCAAAAAATACACCTTGACCTAAACTTCACAACTTATTTAAAGATTAACTCAAAATGGATCAGTTCTAAAAGTAAAGCATAAAGTGTAAGACTTTTAGAAGAAAACATAGGAGAAAATCTTTGTGACCTGATGGTTAAGTGAAGAGTTTTTATATATGATAAGAAAAGTACAATCCATAAAAGGAAAAAAAATTGATAAATTGGACTTTATCAAAATTAAAACCTTTTGCTCTGCCAGAGATACTGTCAAGAGAATGAAAAGATAAGCTACAGACTGAGAGAAAATATTTGAAAATCACATATCTGACAAAGGACTTGTACTCAGAATATAAAAAGAATTAACAAAAATTAACAATAAGAAAAAAATTCCAATTAAAAAATGGGCAAAAAACTTGAACAGGCACTTTGCCAAAGGGGATCGGAGGACAGCAAATAAAAACATGAAAAGATGTTCAACTTCATTAACCATTAGGGAAATGCAAATTAAAAACACAATGAGATACCACTACATATCTCTTAGAATGGCTAAAATAACAGATACCAAAAAGTAGACCTCATCAAAGTTAGTAATTTTGCTCTGTAAATACTATGTTAAGAGAATTAAAAGGCAAGTTACAGACTGGGAGAACATATTTGCCAAACACAAAAGACAAAGAACTAGTACCTAGAATATATAAATAACTCTCAAAACTCAAAAGTAAAAATGCAAACAGTCCAGTTAGGATATGAGCAAAAGACAAGAGCCATTTCATTAAAATGTATAGATGGAAAATTAGCATATGAAACGATATTAAACATCATTAACCATTAGGGAAATGCAAACTGAAACCACAATGAGATCTCACTACACACCTATCAGAATGGCTAAAGTAAAAACTAGTGACTACACCAAATGGTAGTGAGGATGCAGAGCAACTGTATCACTCATACATTGCCAATAGGAATGTAAAATGATACAACCACTCTAGAAAATAGCTTGGCAGTTTCTTAGAAAACTAAACATGCCAACTACTATACAACCCAACAATTGCACTCCTGGACGTTTATCCCAGAGAAATGAAGACTATGTTCACTAACCTACATACAGATGTTCATAATAGTTATATTTGTAATAGCCAAAAACTACAAACAATCCATATGTCTTTCAAGGGTGAAATTTTAAGCAAACTTTGGTATATCCATACCATGGAATACTACTCAGAAATAAAAAGGAATAAACTGGGCTTCCCTGGTGGCACAGTGGTTGAGAGTCTGCCTGCCAATGCAGGGGACACGGGTTCGAGCCCTGGTCTGGGAGTATCCCACATGCCGCGGAGCAACTAGGCCCGTGAGCCACAGCTACTGAGCCTGCGCGTCTGGAGCCCGTGCTCCGCAGCAAGAGAGGCCGCGATAGTGAGAGGCCCGAGCACCGCGATGAGGAGTGGTCCCCACTTGCCGCAACTGGAGAAGGCCCATGCGCAGCAACGAAGACCCAACACAGCCATAAATAAATAAATAAATTAATTAATTAATTAAAAAAAAAAAAAAAGCCAGACCCTAGTTAAAGTGGTCAGGACAAACTTAAAAAAAAAAAAAAAAGGAATAAACTATTGATATACACAACAACCTAGATGAATCTCCAGAGAATTATGATGAGTGAAAAAAGCCAATACCAAATGGTTACACACTGTATGACTCCATTTATGTAACTTTCTTGAAATGATAACATTATAGAAATGAAGAAAAGATTAGTGATTGCTAGGGATTAAGGAGGGGATGGGGGCAGGGAGCAAGTGGGGGTGACTATAAAAGGGCAATATGAGGGATCCTTGTGGTGGTAGAAATGTTCTGTATCTTGACTGCATCAATGTTAACATCCTGATTGTGAGACTGATCTATAGTTTTGCAAGATTTACCACTGAGGAAAGTGGGTAAGGGATACAAGGGACTTCTCTGTGGTTTCTTACAAATTCATGTGAATATATAGTTAACTCAAAATAGAAAGCTTAATTTAAATATACTGACAATATCAAGTGTTGACAAGGGTGTGGAGGAACTAGAATTCTCATACATTGCTGGTGGGAATGTAAAATGGTAGGTACAGCCACTCTGGAAAAACAGTGTGGCAGTTTCTTACAAAGTTAAACATACACTTCCCATATAACCAACAATATCACTCCTGGGTTATTTACCTTAGAGAAATGAAAAATATTTTCAAACGAAAACCTGTGCATGAATGTTCACAGCAACTCTGTGATGGCCCAAAACTGGAAACAAAATGTTCATCAATAAGTGAATGGACAAAAAACTGTGATATAGCCATATAATGGAATATTGTTCTGCAATAAAAAGGAATAAACTATCAATGCACATAACAGTTTGCATTAATTTCAAAGGCATAAAGCTGAATTAAAGAAGCCACCCTTCAGAAGTTACATACTGTATGAGTCCATTTATATGACATTCTCGAAAAGACAGAACTATGGTGATGGAGAAGAGATCTCTGGTTGCCGGGGGTTAGAAGTTAGCAGAGGATGTGACTAAAAAGTGATGGCACAAGAGAGTTTTGGGGCTGATGGAACTGTTATGTAGCTTGACTGTGGCGTGGTTATACAACCCTATACCTGTGTTTAAATTCATAGAACTGTATGAAAGAAGTAAATTTTACTGTATGATAATTAATTATTTTAAAGGGATCCCTTTTCTCCAACTAACAGCCCTATGCCAGAGTTGGATTTCAGCTACCACTGGCCCCTTTGGTTGGCTTCATTTGTGCTTTACACAACCTGTACAATCACAAGTTTCAACCCTGCTTGGTTTGCCCCAGAAGAATAGAGAAACAGAGGTGTTTAAAGACTACATAGGGAATTGTGAACTACTCTGAGTAACGGATTAACACAAAATCCTTTCTCTTTCTCTGATAAAGTTGATCTTGGGTTAACCTTCTAGCTCTGTTTCTTTGGAAACCTGATAATGGTGGGATGTCAGCTGTGTTACCAGCCAACATTAGTTATGGTAAAAGGAGCCTGATTAGTATATTCTATCTGGACCGAGGGGACTATGAATTAAAGATTAATATCTTGGGGCTTCCCTGGTGGCGCAGTGGTTGAAAATCTGCCTGCCAATGCAGGGGACACGGGTTTGAGCCCTGGTCTGGGAAGATCCCACATGCCGCGGAGCAACTAGGCCCGTGAGCCACAGCTACTGAGCCTGCGCATCTGGAGCCTGTGCTCCGCAACAAGAGAGGCCGCGATAATGAGAGGCCCGCGCACCGCGATGAAGAGTGGCCCCCACTTGCCGCAACTAGAGAAAGCCCTCGTACAGAAACGAAGACCCAACACAGCCATAAATAAATTAAAAAAAAAAAAAAAAAGATTAATATCTTGTGGGAAGCCTTAGCTTTGAGCTTCTCAGAGCACAATGACTCTTGTAACTGGGCATGTCGCTGTGGGACCCATGGAGGCATCAGTTATGGGAATTATAAGAGAAGTTGGTTCCTATTTGGGAAATGAGGCTTCTAAAGCCCAGATAGCTCCCGTACCTATCTGTGTGATCTTGTTGTGTTATATCTGAACTGCCACTTGTAAGACCAAAGAGTAGTCCCTGGACTGCTGTGTGTGTGACTTGCTGAAGGGAAGCTAGCATGCTGTGTTTCCTACCCTTCACCTTTTTAAGTAAAACCAATGCCAAGTGAGGTCTATTCGAGTATAAAATGACTAGTTAAGCAAAAAATGACCATGAGCAGGCATTACAAATACTCTAGAAAGTATCAGGGGTCTAAACTAAACTGAGACTTTTGGAACTACCCTAGAAGAGTTAGAAATTTGGCAGGTAAGGAAACAAATGGTAATGATGTGAATGGAATTCACATTTTTTTTCTAGTCATCTAGCACAAGTAATTTGTTTACTCTGGACAAGTGACCAGGTCTGATGTATTGTCTGTGGGTGAAAAACCTTCGTATCTTTCTTACCTTGGGGAACTTGCACAAGGCCAACACTTATCCCAGCAAGTAAGTCTCCAAGAAGCCAATCCTTGAATCGATAAAAACACATCCACTTTAGGAAGGGAAAGATTGTAAGCATGCATCTTCGGAACTTGTGCCATGAGCAGCTGTGAGAAAGAACAGAGACTTGATTAGGTTCTCCAAAGAAAAAGCCCACATGGCCAAGAAAAGGCATAGTGAGTACCTTCTTCTTCCCATACAACAGAGTTTCTTTTAACACTACTGATATTTGGACATATTGGACTGGATAAGTCTTTGTTGTGAGGCTGTCCTGTGCATTGCAGGATGTTTAGCAGCATCTCCGATCTCTACCCGTTAGATGCCAGTAGCATCCCCTCCCCTAGTCGTGACAATGAAAAATGTCTTCAGACACTGCTAAATGTTCCCTGGGGGACAGTATCACCTTCAACTGAGAACCAGTGCCATATATATGACAAGAACTAAGCCTTGTAAGTCCAGCATACGAATCAGGCCTGTGGTTTTACAGAATGTTTGAAAAGAATTCAACCTACCAAAATTTTCCAGTAGAAAAATGGACTGTTATGGCTTTCTCTTGGTAAGGACAGTTTTTTGAGATGTGCTATTGGTGGGTGGCAGGGAATTAACACATTCACATCATTCCTGTATACTAAAATTTTTACCAAGCATTAACTCTACATGGCTTTGACCTGTAATATGCAGAAATTTATAGAAAATATAGAATATGGAGTCTTGTGCTTATGGCATTAGCCATGGAAAGAAAAGGCAATAAAATAAGCCCTTATTATCTTTTAACCCAGTGGATAACGACCAGAAGCAATTTTGTTTCCTAAGGGACATCTGGTAATGTCTGGAGACATTTTTGATTATCACGACTCGCATCTAGTGGGTAGAGGCCAGGGATGCCACCAAACAGCCTACAATGCACAGGACAGCCCTCCACAAGAAATGATTTCATGGTCCGAAATGTCAACAGTACTGAGATTGAGAAAACCTACTTTAACCTTTAGATCATCTAAAACAGCAGAATCATTGTAAACCAATCAATCGATCTGTTAATCAATTAATCCATTAGTAAAGCTAATATGGTTTTAAATTGCTTTTTGCTATTTACATCTCTTTATGGGCTGAAAACAAAGAGTATGGAGATTTTTCATGTATGAGCTGTAGCTGAATAATTGGGATTTGACTGTAGCAACAAATATAACTTCAGTGTATGCAAGGCTAAACTGTGTGCTCAGAAAAGAAGTAATTTCAATATGCTTGACTCTAACAACTATGAGCATTACAGTCCCTAAGATAATTAAGGCCAAAGAAGTGTAAATGTCTTTGCCAAGGTCACAGTAACAAGTGTGGGCAGAAGTGGGGCTAGAAACCAGATCTCGTGATTTTTAGTTCAGTGTTCTATCCAGTCTATTACCATCACAGTTCCTATTGACAGCTGTTGAATTCTGCTCAGGAGCCAGAAGCAAGACCATAGGTTTAGAAAGAACACCACATTGCTATTTTTATGAGAATCCCTGGGTGTGGAGAGTGTGCTGTCTCCAATTATGGCCCTCTATGGGGGAGAATACAGCATGGCATTGGGACAATTTGTTTCTGCATCTGGTCCAGTGTCCCTTCCTCTCCATGTGCCACCCTGGAAGACCAGCCACCCTAGGGAGAGTCATCAAAGCTCTTTGGCATGGCAAAAAAGTAAAATGGACACGGAATAACAAGGACCTAAGACTGACATGGATCAAGGAAGGAGTTAGAGGAACAGAAACTGAAGCTGGTGGTGGAAGAGTTATAAGCACTTCGACATGAATCTGGATCCTAGTTAAGGCATCTTAAAAGTGAGGAATGTAAGAGTTGATGTGAAAGCACAGGGGAGATTTTTTTTAAAGAGAGGGAGTATTGCAGTTGGGTAACTAAAAGGGAGAAAATGAAGGAAGATAGGAGGTTTCCTGCAGAAAGGAAGAGATGAAATTAAAAGATTATTATTATTATTATTATTATTATTATTTTACTATTTGCTAGGTGTTTTACAAATATTCTTTAAATCCTCACAATTGCCTTATAAGGTAGGTGCTTTTATCATCCCCATTTTATAGATGAGGATACTGAAGCACAGTAGGCATGGAGAGCTTACCTAAGGTCACACAGGTGGGAAGCAGCAGAACTGGGATTCAAAACCAGTCAATCTGGCTTCTGAGTCTTGCTCTTAACCAGTGCTGTGCTACCTTTCAGGTTAAAATTCAGAAGTGGATATAACTGTTTGTTTTAGAAGTAGGGAATAAGCACTGCTATAAAAACCCATGGGAGGCAGTGTGGGTCAGATTTAAGGGTCTAAGGATAGGGCAGCTGGAGGGGAATAAGGCTGAAATTTCTTTGGTAGTACCTGTTTATGATGAGGTATAAGTCAGGAAAAGATTATCCTTTTGTAGAGACAAAACCAATGTGGCCCCCCAATGCTCTCTTTGATATATGACCTCTGACCCACCCTGGAGCAGAAAAAATGAGAGTTGTGATATAGGACAGGGGAGGGACATCCAAGACCACAACTTGCAAAAGGCAGGATATGGGCAAAGGAGAAGGCTCAGAGGGAGGAAGATCTGCAACAGGGCTGCGTGGAGGCCTTCTTCACTTGTCACCTAACTCATGCCAATTGTGAGTGATAAATCAAGGGACAAGAGGGACTAATAAATCTGGAGTGTGAGTGAGGACAGTTTGAGTAGTTAGGGTTAATATCATGATGTAGGTCACAAAGGGTTTTTAACCTGAGGTCCATGGATGACCAAGGTGTCTCTAGATAGAACTCATGGGGGTATGTGACTTTAGGAAAAATTATATCTTTATTTTCACTAACCTCCTAACTGAAATGTAGCATTTCCTTCAGTTATGAACATTGACAACAAACCACAGTAGTATCAGCAGAGCTTGACTTCTTCACCAATAGAATCACAAATATTTTCATATTACATTAAAATTGCTGCAGATATCTTAAAATAGCATTTATATTCATCATTACTTAGAAAGTATGGTAGTTATTAGACCCATAATCATTAAATATAATTTTTGGATATTTTCATATTTTGATAACTATATTTCAATATAACTGGTTTCCTTTATAATACTATGTATTTTATGCATTTAAAAATATTCTGGCCAAGACCATTCAATGGAGAAAGAATAGACTCTTCAACATATAGTGCTGGGAAAATGGGATAGCTACATGGAAAAAAATTAAGTCAGACTCTTACTTTATACCGTATACAAAATTAACTCAGAATGGATCAAGGACCTAAATTTAAGAGCTAAAACTATAAAACTCTTAGAAGAAAACAGGGGAAAATCTTCATTATGTTGGATTTCACAATAGTTTCTTAAATATGACACATAAATCACAAGCAACAAAAGAAAAAACAGATAAATAGGATTTCATTAAAATGAAAACTGTGTACAAAGGACACTGTCAACAGACAGCCTACAGAATGGGAGAAAATATTTGCAAATCATATATCTGATAAGGGTTTAATACCCAGAATATATAAAGAACTCCTATAATTCAACAACAAAAAGATAAACAACCTAATTTTTAAAAGGGCAAAGGAAGTAAATAGACATTTCTCCAAAAAAGATACATAAGTGACCAATAAGCACATGAAAAGATGCTCATCATATTTAGTTATTAGGGAAAAGCAACACACAATGTGATACCATTTTACACCTACTAGTATGGCTATAATTTAAAAAAATGGAAAATAACAAATGTTGGAGAGGATATGGAGAAATTGGAACACTTGCTGATGTGAATGCACAATGCTGCAGCTGCTATGAAAAAAATTCCTCAAAAAGTTAAACATATGATCCAACAAGTCCACTCTTAGGTGTATACCTAAAAGAATTGTAAGCAGGGACTTGAACAGATACTCCTATGCCAATATTCATGGTAGCATTATTCACGATAGCCAAAAATTGGAAACAACCTAAGTGTCCATTAACAGACGAATGGATAAACAAAATGTGGTACATACATACAATGGAATATCATCAGCCATAAAATGAAATGAAGTACTGGTTCACGCTACACCATTGTGCTAAGTGAAATAAACCAGACATGAAAGACAAATATTGTCTGATTCCATTTAAATGAAATATTTAGAATACACAATCCATAGAGACAGAAAGTAGAAGAGAGGTTACCAGGGGCTGGAGGAGGGGGAAATGGGGAGTTATTGCTTAATGGGTACAGAGTTTCTGTTTGGGGTGATGAAAAAGTTTTGGAAATAGATAGTGGTGATGGTTGCACAACAACGTGAATGTCATTAATGCTGCTAATTTGTACACTTTAAAATGGTTAAAACAACAAATTTCATATTATATATATTTTACCACAATAAAAAAAGTAAAAAAAAAAATTATTCTGAAAGGATGTTCATCAGCTCTGATAGACTGCTAAAAGGTTCACAGCATAAAAACAGGTTACGAGCCCCTGAACTATAGGGTTTACATAGTCATTCTGCTATCATTAATTAGTTCACCACGGTTGCTTTTGTTGTTGTTGTTAGGAGACTGGCAATGGTGGTTAATCAAACAATGTATTTATTAAATATCATCCCTAGATGTTGTGGGGGACAGCCAAGGTCTTTATGTCCATGAAGTTTATAATCAACAAGGTGCTACAAAGGACTTCCCTGGTGGCGCAGTGGTTAAGAATCTGCCTGCCAATGGAGGGGACACGGGTTCGATCCCTGGTCTGGGAAGACCCCACATGCTTCGGAGCAACTAAGCCCGTGTGTCACAATTACTGAGCCTGCGCACCACAATTATTGAGCCCGCGCGCCACAACTGCTGAGCCCATGCACCACAACTACCGAAGCCCACACGCCTAGAGCCTGTGCTCTGAAGCCACCACGATGAGGAGCCCGCGCAGCAACGAGAAAGCCAGTGTGCAGCAACGAAGACCCAACACAGCCAAAAATAAAATAAAATTTTAAAAATTAAAAACAAAAAAAGAAGGTGCTACAAGACAAACCACAAAAAAACTGTAGAGGAATTATGCAATAAGCTAAGGGTTCTGATGACAGGAATTCAGAGGAGGAAAACAGAAGTAGGCACCAACGGTGTCAAGTAGAGTTTTAGGGCTGCCAGTTTGGTGGCAGCTGAATGATCACACACACGCACCGGCACTGGACATGGTGACTGACGGTGCTGATGTCGATGTCCAAGTTCCCAGAGAAAGCGGTCTTCCTTCTGTGTTCCTGTTGAAAGGTCTCCTCATTGTACACATCTCGCTTCACATCATACATGAAAGAGTTTTGCCTATATCTAGAGCCCAAACTCTGGAAGCTCCTCTCTGGTTGCATCATTCCTGGATAAGAGGAAAGAAATTAAACAAAAGACAGTTTTTAAAAAATCTAGATCCTTGGCACATTTTTATGGAAATAAAAATTCCATTTATTGTATAATTTTATACTTAAAACAACCCTATAAAGAAAGCAAGGTATATATTATTTTCATTTTCAAAATGGAGAAACCAAAGCCCAGAAGTTTAAACAGCCTTGGTTTTTGAATAATTAAGAGTCAGGACTAGAACCCAAGTGTCCAGCTAGAAAGCCTAGTTTTCTTTATATTCAATTATGTTGCTATGTTGCAGGGGAAAAGATTAAGAGGTAAAAGTATAATCACCAATTTTCACTGAAAATTGATTTCAGTGAAATGAAATGATTGAAAATCATTATCCCTTTACCTTTTTCTTTTCTTCATAGAACTAACCAGTACCTGATTCAATATTTGTCTATTTGTTCATTGTCTGTTTCCCACACTAAAATGTAAATCCAAGAGGCAGGACTTTGTTCATGGCTCTATCCCCAGAGCCCAGGATAATGCCTGACGCTTAGCAGGCCCTCAACAAATATTTCTTGAATTATGGTCAAGTATCCAGTTAGTGGCATCATGATGTAGCAGAAAAAGCACTGCACAGGATATCAGGATTCTGGAGTTCTAGCCCTGGCTGTTTTTCTAACTAGCTGTATGACTGGGGGCAAGTTTCTCAGAAACTGAATTTCAGTTTCCTTGTCCATAAAATGACATGGTTTGACAATATGATCTCTAAGGGTCACTTTAAGCTTTAAAAATCTCTAGTATCATCCTGCTGTTTTAAAGAGAATGAGAAGAAAGAGTTAATGAGGATGGATATAGATCCATCTCTGGGAGAAAGTATAACTGTTCTTGATCATCTGTGTTTTTGAATAATAAAAAAGGCATGAACTCTAATATTCTTCCACACAAATGTGTAAAAAAGTATACAAATATATATTTTGCATAGTTATAAAATATGTAGGTAAACACTCAAATTATGTAGATTACACAAGTAGTTCTTTTATAGGTGAGGCTGCAAACAAGTTTAATGTATCAGCAACATTTGTTTTCCATCAGAATTATCCTGTCTCTTCAGCAGCAGCAACATTATCATCACCAACATTTGTAGAGCACTTATTATATACCAAGCATTGCACTAGATTTTTTCATGAGTTATTTCTTTTAATTCCAACAACAATCCTAGTACTACTATTTATCCTCATTTTATAGGTGATAAAACTGAGGTTTTGGAAAAGTTAGGTAACTTGGCCATAGTTATATAATGTATGTTTACTCTCAAAGCATTGGGTAGCAGGGGTGAGCTGTATAACACTTATGAACTAATGATCACAAATTCAATAAAGTGAGAGTGTGGCTGGGGAATACAGAAGAGGATGGAAGAGGTATTTTACAGTGTATTAAGAGAATTAGTACTTCGTGTCTTACAGAAAAAAAAAAGCAGAACTGTACACTAAAACATAAGTAATATTTTTCCCTTTCTTTCCTCCACCCATAGGAATAGTGATCCAGTCTTCCTTACTTTTCCTATGTAATCGTACAATAAACTTCCATGACTAGAATATATCCGTTCCTGGCAACTAAAAAGAGCCTAATTAACTTGCTTATTATATTGAGATTATAAAAATTGCCATCCTGGGTTAGATGCAGGGTCTAGAATCCAGCATTTTGTTTCTGAAAGTAGCACGAAGCAGGCATGAAGCAGGCAACATATGAACATCAAGCATAGTGGAAACAGTGGGCCAACTGCAGCAATTGTTGCCATGGGTCATGTGGGGTCCAGCATGGCCAGATCTGATCTTTTCCCAGAGAAGTCATAATTCCAGATTTTTATGTGAAATCTTCTGACTTTTAAATGTTGTCAATTACCTTACATATTTTAAAAAACACAGTACACATTAACAAAACATCTCTGCAGGCTAGATTCAGTCTGTGAACCACCAGTGTGTGACCTCTGTCCCCAGAGCCTTGCTGTTAAAGACAAAATATCCTTATCTCCTCCCATCACAAATTATAGTTTATACCACAAGAATTTGTCTCTCTTTCAAAGCTAAAGCATTTATGTTTTCTGTTGTCGCACACTTAGGAGGTATTATATCTCATCAGTTCACTTATGGAAAGAAGGATTTCATTTTATTGTCTTCAGTCTACATCATTTATATTTCAAGAGGTGGCCACCATCTACTAGACTAGGATTTGGTGAGTTTGTCTGCTTTTATTTTCACAATCTTATGAATTTCTACCATATGCATTCTTGGCCTTCATTTATTTCTGACTGACGAATGCTGTTTCACCTGTGGTTGATTAATTCAGTGTTCCACAAACACTTGCTGAATGCTAGGTGCTCTGAGGATACAAAAGGACAAAGACTTGGGACTTCCCTGGCAGTCCAGTGGTTAAGACTCTGTGCTTCCAATGCAGGGGGCACAGGTTCAATCCCTGGTCAGGGAACCACAGCCAAAAACAAAAAAAAGACGAAGACTCTACAATTTAGTAGAATAAAAATACCAAAATATGGTGCTATAAGACTTTAGAGGTGGGAAAGACAGGAATTAACATTTATTGCTGGCCTGCCATATGCCAGCTTCTTCACACACATCATCTCAAGAGATAGGTGTTATTTTCCTGATAATGATTATACTCATTTCACTTGTGAGTTTAGTGGGTTCCTCAGAATCATACAACTATTAAACAGCAGAGCCAGAATCTGAACCTGGTCTTTCTGATTCTAAAATAGATGTCACATCTAATGCCACGTGATCTCCTATAGAGTGGGATTAATAACCCCAACCTAGAAGGATGAGGAAGGCCTCCTGGGGGAGATATGGTTTGAACTCTGCTCTGGCTAAGCTGGGGGCAGGGAGGAGAATAAGGTATTTCAGAAAGAGAACAGGATAAAATTACAGAGATGATATAAGGCAAGTAATTCAATAGGTCTGAGTAAAGTCAGTGTCAAACCCAAAAAAAGTAGGTTGAGGCCTACTTCTGGAGGGTCTTGAATGTTGGGCTGAACCTGGACTTTTTAGCTATTTAAAATGTTCGAGAAGGAGTAGTAATATGCACAGAGATGTGCTTTGGGAAGATGAATCATGTCAGTGGTATAGTCTGGAGCTGTGCTGCCCAGTACGGTAGCCACTGACTACCTATGGCTATTTAAATTAAATTAAATTAAAATAAAATGAGGGACCTCCCTGGCGGTCCAGTGGTTAAGACTCCACGCTTCACTGAAGGGGCACGGGTTTGATACCTGGTAGGGGAACTAAGATCCCGCATGCCGCGTGGCACGGCCTAAATATTATAAATAAATAAAATGAAAAATTCAGTTCCTTAGTCACACTAGCTACATTTCAAGTGCTCAACAGCCACGTGTGGCAGGGGCTACTGTACTGGACAGGGCAGGTATAAAACATTTCCATCATCACAGAAAGTTCTATTGGACAGCGCTGGAGATAGGAGAGACTGAGGCAAAAAGACCAGTGGGAGCCCATTACTACCATGGTAGTCTGAGGGAAAGGCAATCAAGTCACAACTCATGGGACCACAGTCAGGATGGCTAGGAGGGGCAGGTAGAAAGCTGTCTTTAAAGGACTTATCGTATGACTGGCTAAAGGCAGCAAGGGAAAACACATAATTTCCATATTGTTTTGTTTTGTTTTGTTTTTAGTAGTCATCTCTGAAATTTCTTCAGTTCCATTATGTCTTTCTTGACTTCACAGAAGCCCTACTGGCTTGTTTTTATGCACTAGCAGGACCCTTCCCTATAAGGTATGATGATCAGAAGCTGTTACTGACAAGTGGCAAATGTACTTTAACATGGAAAAGATGATGCATTTCAGAAGAAAGTAATCCAAACTACACTGATGGGATAATGACCCTTCAGCTGAGACACAACACAAGAGGGAATCTCGGTTACTGACTCCTATAATTCCCTGATGCTTCCTGCCATCAGACAAAATATTTAGGTGGGTGGGCCATGGTCTGAACAACTTAAGGTTTTATTTTCATATTCTACAAATGTGACATAGTTTGGGGCATCTGGATTCACTACTAACTAATAGAAATTAATCTCTGTAGCCCACACTTGGTCTCACAAACAACATCAGCATCATCTGGGAACTTGCTGGAAATGCAAATTCTCAGGCCCAAACTAGCAAGACAAAATTAATCAGAAATTCTGAGGATGTGCCAGCAGTCTGCTTTAAGAAGCCCTCCAGATGATTCTGATACACAATGAAATATGAAGACCACTGTAAATATAGCTAATTATCTTTATTCAGTCATTCAGTGCTAGATTTGGGCATACTGTTAACATGGGTACTTTCGACCTAGCTCTTTCGTCCCCCATACTACCCCTACCCATCCAGCCATCCATTGATTCTTTTACATAATGTGTTGAAAGTACTTTAAAAGCCACGAATAAAATATTTAAATACAGCCCAGTTTTCTGACTATTAACTCAACAGATGTGAAATTCTGAACCTTAGTTTAGTTTCAAGACTATCCTCTCATATGGTCATCTTTCATATGTTCTCTACAATCATGGAAAGGTAAAATTCACTTCCAGAATTTCAAAAAAAATATTTGTAATTCCATCAGAAACAACAGCCCTTTGCCCGTTATGCTTTTATGTTATGCTTTTAAGGGGGAATGTATGTGGAAAAAGAAAAGGCACAAGCAAAGAGCATTGCTTTCAGTATCTTTCAGTCACTCGGTCTAGTGGCTGGGGATGGTGGGGACACACCCACAACTACCTTTAATGCGCCCTGGTGAGAGTATTACCAAAGGGCTGTGCTGGAGAGAAACTCATTATTGGGGTGGGGATGTTGGAGAAGGCTTCGCAGAGGGACACATACATAAACAGAACTTAACAGGAAAAGAAAGGGGCCAAGAGAGGTGGAAGCGGGGGCTCAGTCAGAAGGAACAAAATGAACAAAAGCAGTGAGGTCTGAAAGGAGGAAGAGCGTCTGGGCAGTCAGGCCTCAGGAGGAGATGGATGGGGGAGTCAGGTGAGGCTCATGGAGTAGACCAGTTCTGGGGCTTCTGACAACTCAGACCCACGAGTGTGGAAGGATTCAGCTTGCCAAACGCACACACCATCTCTCCTCACTGCTGTTCCACGCGGCCTTTCAAAAGTAGAGACGACACCTAAGAGAGAGAAGCTCCCAGGGACGGCCGTCATTCATTCATTCCCCAAACACTGACTGAGCGGCCGCGACGTGCCTAGCCCTGCGGTGACCACCGCGGGCCCCGCCCAGGGACTTCCGAGTGTAACGAGGGGCTGGTCCTTCGCACCCGACGCCCGAGCCGGGGCCCCGCCGCCACCTCCTGCAGCCCGCGGCCCCGGGCAGCTCCGGCAGCGGCTCCCCTGCTTCCTCGGCTCACCTGGTTCCCGGGCTGCGGCGGGAGGGCGGGCACTGGAGCCGGAAGCAGCTCCGGCCAGGCGGGCGGCGCTGTGGACGCGGACGCCGACGCCGGCCGTTCCCGAGCCGTTGCGTCCGAACCCGCGGGCGTTCTGGAGGGCGGGGGACAAGAGCGGGACGAGGAAGCGGAGCCTGGGCAGCCGGCGTGGGGAGTGGGGAGAGGCCCAGCTGCGCCGCGGTTACCTGTGTCACCCAGCCCTCCGCTCTCGACGACTCTTGATTGAGGGCCTCCTTGATGCCAGGCCTCGCGCCCCGCACTTCACGTACAGTAATTCACTCGAGTCTCCCGACGACCCTGTGGGAACGGAAGACGCGGGAGGAAACTGGAGACTAGAGGGTCACCGAGGTCTCCAACCTTAATTCTCAGCCCCACAAGCTTGGCTTCTCCCACTGAAGGACACTCTCCTGACCAGGTCTCCTGCTCTGCTCCCCGCCCCTAACCCCCTTAACCTTGTGAGGCTCAATCCCAGTCACTGACTCTCACTGTGCCTTGTATTCCTGCTTGGCTCAGTTGCAGTTTTACACTTGCTTGATTACTGTATCAGTGTCTAATATATTGTTCACTTTACCTATCCCTTTTTGTAATTTTTCTCATCCCCAAAAGGGCAGGGATTTTTATCTCTTTCAGTAACTGCTGTATCATTGATGCCTAAAGCAATGTGGTAGACCTAGTAAGTGTGCAATAAATTTGTGTTGAATAATTGAATGATTGCCCTGCTGTTCATTGTAAGCTCCACATAGGCAGCAACTGTCTGCTTTTTAATCACTTTTCCATCAGAAGTGCCGGGTACCTAGGATGCATTCAATACATATTTGTTGAATGAGTGAATGTATTGCTCATCTTTACCCTTTTGGTCACTCTCACTTCATCATTCCAATTTGTTGGATAAATATATGAATTTCTTAGAATTCCTACTTCCAGGTTTCCTCCCTTGTATCCATGCACTCATCACCTTGATTCCCCACTCCCACCCCTCATATCTTTACAGTTGCATTTTTGCTCTCACTTCCTCCTTCAACCTCTGATACTTCTTAGAAAGCTCCCTACCCTGCAGGTTGACTTGGAACATTTTTATTTTTTATTAAGTTATTTCTTTATTTTTATTTTTGGGTGTGTTGGGTCTTTGTTGCTGTGCGCGGCCTTTCTCTAGTTGCGGCGAGTGGTGGCTACTCTTCGATGCGGAGCACGGGCTTTAGGTGTGCGGCTTCTCATTGCAGTGGCTTCTCTTGTTGCGGAGCACGGCTCTAGGAGCACGGGCTTCAGTAGTTGTGGCATACGGGCTTAGTTGCTCCGCGGCCTGTGGGATCTTCCCGGACCAGGGCTTGAACCCGTCTCCCCTGCATTGGCAGGCGGATTAACCTGCCTGTGCCACCAGGGAAGTCCCTTGGAACATTTTTTAAGCAACATGTCTTCGTAGGCAAGAGTCACATTCCAGGCTAAGTCACATTGAATCCAAAGAAAGCTTTCCACAAATCACCCATGACCCTGGTTTTGGGTTTTATTTTGTTTTTCTTTGAGGAGAACTGAGAATCCTGCACCGCCTCCTAAATTGAGATCATGGTCATTGTTCATAATTTGTTCAACAAATATTTATGGAGTATCTTTCATGTTCTAGGCGCTGTGCTAGATGCTGGAACAAGATAGGCAAAGTCTGAGCACTCCAAGGGATGCATACACAAAAGAGAATAATCATGGATAGTGATGAGAAGTGTCCTGGCTTGAACCTAGTTATTTCTAAAAGAAATGACTAAGAATAAGATAGGGTCCAATTCTGCCTATTTTAACAAGCTTTAGCGTAGGAATAGGTTAACAGTGAGTGGCAAGGTATGGGGTTAGAATACCTTGCCCATTCACATTTATTATCTTTTTCAGCTTTCAGGTGGGAATGTGGGGCAGGAATTCTCCTTTGCATAAACTGAAACTAAGGTCTGAGAAATATCAATTGACTTGCCCAATATGACACTGCCGGAAGACCACTCTCTGCACTGTTCTTACTCTGAGAGGCATGATTAAAATTCTTAAAATCCTCTTCACTGGAAGCTCTTCAAGGTAGGAATCAGTTTCAAACCTTCAGGGTAATGGTTTAAAAATGCTTCTCAAAGGGAGATACCAGGGACTTTCCTGAATCTGAATTACCTGGGGCGTATTGTAAAAATGCACGTTCTTGGTGCCCATCACGGACCTCTCCAACTAAACTCACTGTGGGTCCTGGGAATATGCATTTTTAAACTCTCAAGGTGACTCTTCTACACATAAAAGTTTGAGAACTACTAGAAGAGTTTGGGTGGAAAACCTCAACCTTAATGCAGGGCTAATATTTACCTTTGGGACAGATTTCGTCAGAATTCCGAAGAGTAAGCCGTGTATGTCCTTGAGCAGATGGGACTGCAACGGCTTTCTGGCCGGAACCTTTCTCTTTATTATGCAAGTATTTCTTGGAAATTGGGGGTTCTGCTGAGCAGGTGCTCGGCTGCTGGTGACTACCCGCAGTTCAAAGGTCTTTTGGCTCTTTTCCCGACACCTTGTTTGTCAATGTCGCTTTCCACCAGGGAGCCAGGCGTTTGCCCCGCCGACCACGGTGGGGCGCTCGCGGCATGTGTTGTCTGCTTATCCCCTCCTTCTCGAGTCCGCCTTGGCGCCCTTAAGAAGAGCAGTCCCTGGGAGTTCCTGCCTCTGGTGGCCAGCTGTTGCTCTCTTCTCGCGAGAATTGCTCCTTCCATCCTCTCCTCTCATCAACCCCCTCCCTTGGGCAGGTTCCATATTGGGTAAAATCTCGGCTTGCAGAGAGGCCCGGGAGCTGTTCTCGCGAGAGTACGGCGGGAGGCTCCTGTTTGCTGGCTGTGGAACGGCGACCACTGGAACCTCCGCGGGCGCTGCAGCTGGAGCCGTAGCCCCGCGGCGCAGCCGGGAATCGGCCTGGTCTGGAGAGGGTGCAGCGAGAACGTGGCGGGCGCAGCCTTGAGCCCCTGAGCGTGCCCCTGCCCTTAGCGGGGCTCACCCCCGTCGCGGAGGCGCGTCCAGCCGCTGCGGCTGACAGGGGCCGCGCGCGCGGGAGTCGTTTGGGTCGCGGCGCTCACACCTGCGCGGGCGGCCAGCGCAGGGTCCCCGCCCGTCCGGCCGGGCGACGAGGTCGGGGAAGCGGGTGCGGGCGCAGGCGGGGCCCCGCAGGGCCACCTCCTCGCCCCGCGGCCACCGCTGGAAGATGTCTCAGGAGAGGCCCACGTTCTACCGGCAGGAGCTGAACAAGACAATCTGGGAGGTGCCCGAGCGTTACCAAAACCTGTCCCCGGTGGGCTCCGGCGCCTATGGCTCCGTGTGGTGAGTGTCACCGGGCTCGGGGCCTCGGTGGGCTGGGTGGCCCTGTATGCCCCAGAGCCAGGCCTGCCCCCACGGCTCAGCAATGCACCAAGCGGTAGGAATTTTCCTTGGGGGAGGGCATCCCTGCCCCTTCGACCCCTGTCCTGCCCTCCCTGTACCCCTTGCACCCCTCACCCTGCACACCCACGTAGGTGGTCAGCTGTGTGTAGGACGCAGGTCCACGGTGGGCGGTGGGTGATGGTGTTGGAGCCCGGCCCTGGCTCGCACCCTGCGCGTTCCCTTCTTGGGGGGTTGCTGCTTCGGGGACAGGAACAGGAGGGCCCTCTTTGGGGGTCTCCCT
This sequence comes from Eubalaena glacialis, assembly GCF_028564815.1. Lineage (NCBI taxonomy): Eukaryota > Metazoa > Chordata > Mammalia > Artiodactyla > Balaenidae > Eubalaena > Eubalaena glacialis. Next base: position 38,918,450 of record NC_083722.1, on the reverse strand, counting down.
GCTGGCATCGAGCAGAAGGACTCTCTCCCGAGATGTGCCCACCTTGGGCGCCGGAGCCTGCCCTCGGAGCAGACAAGCCCGGGGAGCTGCCTGGAGAAACAGAAGGGCAAAGCTCGACCGGGAGACTGCCGTCATCTGAACAAAACTGAGGACGAAGGGCGTTCAGTGCGGGCTTTTTTGCAAACCTCTGTCGAAATCCCATTTTGAGAAGCGTTCTTTTTGAATTCGCACTTGAATTAGTAGCTATCCGTAGAGCTTAAAATACCGACTTTATCTCGGTGAGCCCTGTGCCAGCTTGAGTGGTGTGTTTCCGATTCAGTTGAAAGCGTATTTCCTTTTCGCAGAGTGGGGGGTGGGTGGTAGTGCCTGCAAACACACTGCAGCTTGAGAAACTGGCGGCCTCACTGATTAGTCACATACCACTGCTCGTTTAAGTATTGTTTGACAAAACAGTTTTCTCCTTTGGAGCAAGTGAGATTCAGATCCGATGCACGCCCTCAAGATCAAAAAGTTATTAACAATGCCGGGAGGTATTGTAAATATTTTTTAATTGCGTTAATTCTTGTGAAATACTGTGTTTTTAAAGTCCCTTTGAGAGTTTGCAGGGACCTTATCTACACTTAGAGCCTGAGGTACACGATATGGATATGGAATATATAGCAAAGGAAGGAAGAGACACTTTCCAGCTTTAATTCACGCTGTGAATGTGTTTTCAATTAAATGATGCTGTAAAATGTTCAGACCTGAAATATTTCACTAACTTTTCTGACTTTCAAGGCTTTAAACACTGTATTTTAGATGTACTGAAATTTGAGAGCTCCTGATCTGAAGCTAATTCATGTAATTCCTGTGCATGCATCATTTGAAGAGAGGTCTACAAAATTATTTTTTTGTTTTGCCACAAATTCCAGGCTTTTGGACTTGTTAATCTTTAAATATAATTCCTGTGTTTCTTAAAGCCCCAGCATGAATTTCCGGTTTATAGAATCTTCTGGGTAATTGAGATTGTGCAATTGTGTCCAGCAACAGATCATATTGCATTTTCTGGTTCAGGCTGTTTGAGTTATGTTGCTGATGGCACTATGCTTGACATCTTTTTTCCATTTTTATAGTGTGCTGTTGATTTGCTAATTTTCGAAGATGTGTTTGGATCATTGCTCCTTTAATAGCTCATTAGTTTACCTCCATTTTTCATTCTTGAATTGACATTAATTTTTGTGGTACCGAGTTTTTGTTTCCAATAACGTTTAAACCTTAAGGAGTGATACAGCAGAACAGCTCAACTATGGGGAGTTTAGTGAACTTGAAAATAATTCCTTGCAAGGTTTCCTTACCGTTGGTGTGAATAGCTCTGCCCTAGCTCTGGAGATCCAGATTTACAGCGAAGTGCCATTAAAATGAACTCCATGTTTTTTTAGTACTATACTTTTCTGGTTTTTAGAAACCATCAATATCTGACACTTGGAAGTAAATTTGTTAAACAGGTTTTTAAAAGTAGGTGATACATTCACATTGTATAAAATTCAGAAGGTATAAAAATATAGTGAAAAGTTGCCTTTCCTTTCTTGTTCTCCAATTGTGCTATTCCTTTCCTCAGAGACAACCACTGTTAAGTTTCTTGTGTGTCTTTCCATGGAGGCAGTTCTGCTAAGGGTATTTAAGATGTAACCTATAGCATATTGGTGGAGAAAAATAACCGATATTATGTGACAGTTGGCCATAAACAAATGTAACTGATTTTGGATTGAAAGTTTCAGAATTTAGATGTACAAGTGTTATCTCATTCAGAGTAGTTATTTGAAGTTGTTCTTTCAATTAGCAACTTTCAGGTGTGGCAGAAAACTTTTTTTTTTAACTTCTCTTAGAATCCACTTTGGAGCTTGTGTTATTTTTCACTATCTTCATTTTTTTTGAGAGCAGATTTAATTTTAGGAAATAACAAAATCAAATTGAATCTGAAATAATTTAGAAAATTGCACTGAAGTCTGGTGAAAAAGATTAGGCAGCCAGGTTGATGATACTGTTTGAGGTCAGATAAGAGTTGTAACCATAAAGTAATGACATAGAATTTCCTGTGTGACTTGTAGAACTAGATCCGAAGTCTGTTCCAAAAAAGAATCTCTGAAAGTATTTCAAGGAATGCAATGTCACTGAAATAATCTGTGTCAGTTTCCTAATTTGATTGCTCTGAAGTGTGATACACTTTGATGTGGAACTTAAAAAAATTTTTTTAAAATATTAAGCCAATTTTCAGTATTTTAATTTGTACTAAGTATATAGTAAAGCAAGTATGTAGTAACCTGAGTGATACCCAACCGTGAATTAAAGATCAAGGAATCAGACTAGAAATTTGGGAATTGATAGGGTTTTACAAATATGCCTTTCCTTTTTAAGGGGTAAAGGGAACTAAACTAAGTCTTGAAATTTTAAGGAACTTTGTTGTCTGTGAGGGGAAATGAAGCAAAATTTTTTAAGAATACATTGTTGCACAGCATTGATTTTGTGGTTTGGGGACAGAAGGAGGGGGAGGAGCTTTGTGGTGAGTTTAAGGAAATGTAAACAGGAACTTAAATGCCTTTCCTCTGGTGTATGGGTTTTCCGGACACTTGCCTCTGATTACAGGAGGTGGGGCACTGGTACCATAAAATAGGTGAGAGTTGAGAATTATTCTTAAATCATATTCAATCATTTATTAAACAATATTTATTGAGTACCAACTATGGACCAGATAGCAGGCTAGGTTTCTTGAGCTAGAGTGTTAAGCAAGACAGAATAAGACAGTCTATTCCCTGATAGGGTTTATAGCCTGATGCAAATAATAACTACATTTTATGGATTGTGTTCTATGTTCCAGGCATTGTGCTGTGCATTTTATGTTTATCATCAGTATATAAAGTATATAACAAAACTTTTGGTAAAAGGATGGCAAAATTTACTAAGAAATCAAATTCAACTTCCTAAATGCTTTGTGGAACAAGATTGTGTGTAAATAACTGTAATAAAAATAAGTGAAGGACTTCCCTGGTGGCGCAGTGGTTAAGAATCCACCTGCCAATGCAGGGGACATGGGTTCGAGCCCTGGTCCGGGAAGATCCCACATGCCACAGAGCAACTAAGCCCGTGCACCACAACTACTGAGCCTGCGCTCTAGAGCCCGCGAGCCACAACTACGGAGCCCGTGTGCTACAACTACTGAAACCCGCGCGCCTAGAGCCCATGTTCCACAACAAGAGAAGCCACTGCAATGAGAAGCCCGTGCACTGCAAGAAAGAGTAGCCCCCACTCACTGCAACTAGAGAAAGCCTGTGTGCAGCAACGAAGACCCAACGCAGCCAAAAATAAATAGTAAAAAAAAAATTTATTAGAAAAAAAAGTGAAGCTAAATTTTTTTAGTATTAATGGCCCTTCACCATTTTAAATCTTTTCCTTTTTTTAGCATGAGCCAGGGCACAAATAAATAAAAGCACGTCATTATTGAGTATGCAAAGGTGACTTTCTTGACTCCTAATGAGTGAGAGGGGTGTGCTGTTTATTTTCCTAGTGGTGATAATAGGCCCATGCTGATCTTGCTTCCCATTTGCTTTCCTTTGTACCCAAAAGCAAGGTGATTGGCTGCATGTTACCAGTGCCAACCAATAAATAGTTAAACACAATGGCAAATCTTTGTATTATTGATAAAGACTTTTAAGAAAGAGTTCAGTCAAGTTGGCTATAAAGTCATCCTTTATCAGATTCCATTTTCCACTGAAACCTTTCCACTGGCTCCCATTTTAAAATAAGGATATCCTGAACCTCTGGCTTTTCAGTTCTGCCAGTTTAATTTCTTGATACTGAGGACTATGCTTTTGATTTCCCTCTAAATCAGCCTCAGAGATGATCTGCATTGACTTTGCCTTTCATGGGCAATAGTGCAGATGGTGCTGAGACCCTGGGGCTTAGGATTCAAAGGTGGAAGAAGTCACTGTGCTAGATCCCTCTCACTTTAGTATTAACTGACATTTTTATGGGATTTTACACTTTATAATGTATTTGCATTTCAAAGCATTATCATTCAGTTTTCACTGGCTCTGTGAAGGCTGGTATTATTAACCCAGTTGTATAGATGAGGAGCTGGACTCATTAAAGGAATGGCATACTTGTCAGTGCTACTTTGGGTTTGGTTCTGGGGTTTCAACACTTCAGAATTCTCCCTTCATGTACTTGTAGACTGCTAAGATTGTGTGGTGGCACCTTCTCTTGTTCTGTTTGCCTCTCCCCTCCCTCCTTTTGTGAAGAAAGGGGTTGCTGGGTCACTTGAAATAGTAGAACTATGACTAACCAATCCCACCAATGTCAGCCTAGCTAATCTGAGGTAATGACTTATTAAAGTCACATCTCTTCCTCAGAATTGATAGACCAAAAATGGACTCATTGCCCAGATTAAATTTTTTCCCAAAGGATCATCAGTGCAACTAGTTAATTCCTGAATTTATGAATCCCCTTGGCTTGAAATTCTTCTGTGCACATTTTGGAAAGTTGGGATTCTCTGTATGTGCTTCTGTTATGTAAGTATAGTATAGGATATAAATAGAAATAACTGCCTTTCTAGGCCTTTGAAAATACACTGGACTTTTGCTCTTTACTGTGAAATTTGGTATTGATTTGTTTCTATCCAAGAGGTATAATTACTATAGAGCTCAAAAAAACCTCATTGTAAAGTGGCTTCCCCTGACTCTGGAACCTAGGAATATCGTTTCATGGTTGCCATGTACTTGGAAGTGATGCACGAGTTTCTTCAGGACAAATAAAAACAAAACCTCTTTAAACTTGAAAAAATTTTTTTTAAATAAATGAAGCTTTTAGTATTAGAAGTAGTTGTCTTTGCATAGTCCTTCTGTAAGTTAAGTACATGTCTGTTAAGGATTTATAAAATTAACCAGTTTCCCAGCATTTTAGCCTTTTAATAATTTATTCTAAGGAGGAAGTAGATGGTGGCCTGTAAATTCTGCACTTTTGACAAATGGATCCTGGGCTTGGCTCCTAGGCTGAACGTGGGGGAGAAAGTACAGAAGAGAGAGGGGTGTAGAATGATCCCTAAGTTTTGGCCTTGGACAAATGGATATATCTAACTTTGGAGTCTTATAGGGAGAAGAGGATGGGTTCATGCTAATCTCCTTGAGGCCAGGACTTTGTGTTATACCGATACTTTGAGCACCTGCTATGCGTGGGTCACTCTTTAGGTGCTAGAGTATGAGCAAAACAGACAAAAATTTCTGCCCATAAGAAACTATATTCTAAGGGCAGGGGAATAAAAGTAGACAATAAACAAAAAATTAAAATTTATAACATGTCAGGTGATAAGTACTATGGGGGAATAAAGTAAGGAAAAGAGAGGGAATACTGGGATGGCTGTGCACTTTTAAGCAGGGTAAGCCTCAGTGATAAAGTAACAATTGAGCAATGACCTGAAGGAAGTGATGTAGAACACTGGTTGGGCCTGAGTGGGGAGGGAAGAACAATTCCGTGTTGAGGGATCAGCACATGCCCTGAGGCAAAGGCCTCATTCTCTAGCATAGCTGGAAGACCAGTATGGCTCGAACTGAATGAACCAGGGGCCAAATAGTAGTAGGGGAAGCGGGTGGAGGGGCTACAGAGGTGCTGGGATCATAAAGGGTCTTATTTGCCTTTGTAAGAATTGTGCCTTTTACTCTGAGACGGGAGACCATGGAGGGTTATAACCAGAGGGGAGACATGATCTAACGTATGTTTTAATAGATCACTCTGCTCTGGGGTCCCTGTTGTTTCATTTCTGTTCCTCACCCATTTAGAGGCGCTAACTGTAGTTTAGGGTAGAGTGGGGGAGTCAGATGAATTGGTGCACAGCCCTGATCCAGAAGGCTCAGTGTACCAGAGCCAGTACTTTTGGTGGGCCCTAGAAATTCAGGGTATTCCAGTCCAGCTCTTTAAATAACATGTGGAGCTTAACTTCACTTTTCAGGTTTCTGTTGCCAAAAGGAAGGGAGCAAAGAGATTAGCTCTAGACTTCTGACAAAAGAAGATTAGCCTGCTGGCAGGTTGAATGTTTTCTAACTTCTTTGGGCTTCTAGGTTTTTTTCTTACTATTGGGTTATTTTTAAAAAGTCATTTTTACCTTCTTTCAACTTTTAAGATCTCATTTATTTTCTGTTTTATTTGGCCCTGTATCTGCTTTACATTCCTCTGCCTTGCCCCCATCACAATCCTTTTAGTAGAGGTTGGATTATTGTTACCTGTTAATAATGTTTTGGCTAGGCGCCCCCAATGACTTCTCTGTTAACTTGAATAAATCTTATAGATTGACAGATTCTACACATGTCACCCTATAAAAACCCATAGGATTTATTTACTTTTCTGCCTTTATAGATACAGGTTTCTCTCTTTTATGAAAGCCATCCCCCTTTCACTGCTCTATCATCTAGTTGCAGAAAATAAGTGTTCCTAAACACAGATTCCCATGACAACATAACAAAAAGGTAATAGAACAAATGTTTATTTTGTCTAGGCCTGCTGTCTGAGTAACTTTATACCCTGAACATTTTGGCTTCTGTTACTTTGAATGATGTTACAGATTTCCTTGTTTTCCTCAAAACCTTTCTCCTCTTAGGCCTTGGTGGCATTGTCACTACACCTGTGACACGATGGAAGGTATGTGAGTGTGTGTGTCTTACTGTCAGTCTACCCGCAAGTATGCATTGGTTGCTTTACCAAGCTTATGGTCCAGAGTGTAGGCATCACACATCATTATGCAAAAAAAAAAAAAAACAAACCAATTTCTTCTTTGTTTTCTTAAATTCATTAATTCAGTATGGCCAGTGCTAGGCCCTGTAGTAGGTATTCTGTTTATAAAGACTGAAAAAACAAAAAAGCAGGACGGGTTCCTGCTTTTGAAAATATCAGTCTGGAAGGGACACATTTATGTTGCTTTCTCAGAGATTGCTTTGGAAGTCCTCAGTAGCTTTTCTGCACTCTTTCAGCTTAAGTTGCCATCTCAAATCTACCTTTATATTTCTAATGTGTGACATACTGGTCACTTTTTACATCTAGGGCAACTTTTTGCAAGGATGTGTGTTTGAAATCTGTGTCAGAGAGACCTTTCCATCTGATTCAGAACTAGAAAGCGATGACATCAGCATGTGTCCACAAGAGGTCAGAACTTCTTCTTTTGATCTGCTCAGGGAGGCTGTGGTTTAGGGGAGGAAAGGGACAATGAGAGTAAGTGTCCTGTAGATCATTAACGCAGCCCTATAATTCCTCATGGGGTAGTGTCTCTGCTGTGACTGTCTCCTCACCTGCAAATTACGTGCCCCTAATAATCATGCCTTTAGTCCGTCCTGTGACACTGAACTTGAGGTGTCTGGTTTACCCAAGTATTTTCTGAACTCTTCATTCTTGTATTTCCTTATCCCTGTAGTAGATATAACTTTATTCCCAGAAATAAATGCTTTATTCTTAATCCCCAGTAGCTATTTCTTTTTTCCCCCTCCCATCAAATCCTGCATCTAGGGCTTTAGGTAGCTTGAACCTTCTTGAACTTAGACTTTTGAATACTAGTTTCTATTTATGTTTTCTTCTCCAGGCTACCAAATGCTTGTAAAAATCTTAGTTATCTTTCTCACTTGGTATAATAAAACATGACTCCTTAATGATTTTAGTATTAAATTGAAGTGAAATTTTGATGGTATCTTACACTGATATGCTTTTAATAATTTCCTCATCTGACATTATAAGTTTCGCTTGGTTCATTTTCTGATACCTAGGTTAGTGGCCTAAATGCCTTATGCTTTGAATGATCTGCTTTGAAATTAGCAGTCTCAATAAATTAAATGATACTGATGCTACAGGGAGCAAAAGGGAAAAAATAGCAAATTAAGAGAACATGCAGTAAGTATTATGAGCATCTATCAAGCTGTGCTTACATTCCCAAATATAGTGTAACACTAGGGTTACTCCTCCTGTTGACATCTTGGGTTGATAATTCTTTTTGTTGTGGGGACTATCTTGTGCGTTGTAGGATATTTAGCAGCAACCCTGTACCCTACCCACTAGATGCCAGTTGCAGCCTCCAGTTGTGACAACCAAAAATGTCTCTAGACATTGCCACATGTCCTCTGGGGGCAAAATCACCTTTGGTTGAGAACTGCTTATATAACCCTATATATTTGGATTGATTGGCCCTGAGTAAAAACTAGATAGGATAACTTGAACCTTCCACCTGCAAAAAGAAACACTATACTTTCTGTGCATATTCCCTTTGAATTCATTGTCTAATACAGTCTCAACAGTGTCTTGTTCATATACTGTACATTTAAATTTATACTTCCAAACGTAATATCAAGAATGTCTAACTCTGGATTTCAAGTCTATTGAAAGGTAATGTTTCATGCTTTCCCTTGATTATTTTTCTACGTACTTCTTGAGGACAATCTCAGAGATGCAGCACTAACTACCCTAGGATTAGATTCATGTTATAAACTTGTACGGTTCAGCCTTAGATATGTGGAACTGATATTTGAAGGAAGCTTATCATTAGCACTGATGAATGACAGTGGTCATGAAAATTACAATCAGGGAATAAGCCAATTGCCTGAAGATTTCTATAACTAGGTATTAAAGCAACATAATTTTGAAAGTTTGAAATGTGTGTGTATTTTTATATTTATGTTTTAGATTTGCTGTAGTGAAAGAAATCTGTTGGTCATCCATCTGACAGTGTTAAATGCCCACCAGTGTCTAAAAGAAACAGACATAAAATATTAGTGAACTATATGTATATATAAAGGTATTGATGTATACAGAGATGTGAGGGCCCTGTGGACTATAGTAGTTGGCATGTTTCATGAAGGAAGGATTTGAAGATTGGGTTTTTTTTTTTTTAAATAAATTTATTTATTTATTTATTGGCTGTGTTGAGTCTTCCTTGCTGCGCTTGAGCTTTCTCTAGTTGTGGCGAGCGGGGGCTACTCTTCGTTCTGGTGCACGGGCTTCTCATTGCAGTGGCTTCTCTTGTTGCAGAGCACGGGCTCTAGGCGCGCAGGCTTCAGTAGTTGTGGCTCACAGGCTCTAGAGCGCAGGCTCAGTAGTTGTGGCACATGGGCTTAGTTGCTCCGCGGCATGTGGGATCTTCCCAGACCAGGGCTCGAACGTGTGTCCCCTGCATTGGCAGGCGGATTCTTAACCGCTGTGCCACCAGGGAAGCCCTGAAGGTTGTTTTGAAGGATGGGTAGTATTTGGAGCATTTCTAGAAAGGGAACTTTTTAGGTAACAGGAGAAAACATAACTAAGAGAATTAGATATGAGATGGACTGCCCTGACAAGGGTAATATCTCAGATAGGGTGAACCCCGTTGTCGTTTTCATTCTGGTTGTGTTTCAGAATCACTTGTGGAGCTCTTAAACATACAGATGCTTGGGTCCTACCCCCAGAAATTAAGAATTAGGTCTGGAGTAGGGTTAAGGCAACTGCATTTTTCTAGGCAATAGAGAGCTAGTTACAGTTTCTTGAGTTGTAAAGTAGGGAGGGAAAGTATTTTAAAATTGGTTTGACTGGAGTGTTACAGAATGGATTGGAGGAAGCAAATATATTGCTTTGTAAAAGTCTCTAGTAATTTATGTACGTATCTGTTTAATCTGACTCCCCAGCTAGGTTTCTCAATTCCTTGAGGTCAGGAACTATCTGCTTTGGTATGTATTTACTAATCTTGCATTATGTTCCTGAAGATAAACAGATAAATAAACTATAGCTTCTGCTCTCCTTCATCTAAGTTGGGAAGCAAAGTCTAAATTGTCTAAATTGGGAAACAAATATATACAGGAATACCTTTTTTTTCAGTTTAGTGTCTAAAGAATTGGCTACATTATGTTTCTGATTGTAGTAGTTCTTAGATCCTATCCATTAACTGCTGAATAAATGTGCATTTTAACTTGAAAGGAAACGATATTTTAGTTTTCCGTAACATGACAACAAATGATCAAGGATTTGGGTCCTTGGTTATATTTTAATAACCTGCCCTATCTTACTGTTATTTCAGAAATATACTCAACCTCAAATTTGAGAGTAAGAGATCTAAAAATACATGTTGAGAGTTTACTATGTGATAAACCCCATGCTGGAAGCTGATCATGAAACTATTATATAATAGCACATTCATTTCCACTTGGAACATTTACTACTTGTCTTTTATAGTTCATAAAGTACTTACACATAATTATCTTATGTGAGCCTCAAAACAGCATTGTAAGATAAGCAGAGCAAGTGACACCCCCATTTTATTGATTTGGAAACAGGCTCATAGAAGCTTTGGCCAAGATCACTTGCTAGGAAGTTCCAGAACCAAAGCTAGAACTGAAATCTTTTGACTACTGGTTTACTTTTTTCTATGTCAGACTGCCTATGTTTACGCTTAACAGAATTTTTTGAGATCAGATCATCGAAATACTGCAAACAGAGACCATTCACTAGGATGTAAAAGTAGCTTTGTTAAGTGGAATTTCAGAGGTTTTTTTTCTAGAGCAATAAAAAAAGTACTTATCTAGTATTACCAAAAGTAAGCAAGATATTTTCCAGTGTTTTGATTTTTAAAAATCAAGTTGCTAAAAATAATGATGTGAAAATTATTTGATACTCCTCCCTTAAAGAGGTGGTGCTTTAATTCTCCTCCCCTTGAGTGAAGACTGTATTTAGTGACTCACTTCTCTAAAGTATAGACTGTAGCAGGAATGATGGAGTGTGACTTCTGCGGGTAGGTCATAAAAGACATTGTGACTCCTGCTTTGGTCTTTCTCTGAGTTCATCTGCTCTAGGGCAGTTTCTCAACTTCAGTACTATTGGCATTTGGGGCCAGAGAATTCTTTGTTTTGAAGGATATTTAGCAGTAACCTTGGCCTTTACCCACCAGATTCCACTAGCACCCCTCCCTCCATCGCCACCACATACTCCCGGTTGTCTTAGACATTGTCAGATGTCCTCTGAGGTGTAAAATTGCCCTGTGTTGAGAACCATAGGGCTGCTACCTTGAGAAGAGACACTGAAGCAGCCCTATGGAGAGGTACACATTTCAAAGAACTGAGGCCTGCCAACACCGAGTGAGTGAACCATCCTAGAAGTGGATCCTCCAGCCTCAGTCAAGCCTTCAGATGACTCTAGCTTGACCAACATCTTGACTGCAACTTCAGGAAAGACCATGAGCCAGAACCACCCAGCTAGGCTGCTTCTGAATTCCTGACCCACAGAAACTGAGATACTAAATCTTGTTTAAGCCACCAAATTTGAGGGTAATTTATTATCTAGTGATAGATAATTAATACTCTTAAGTGTTACTATAAAAATATATATATATGTGCATGTGTATATATATGTGTGTGTATGTATAGATACAGATATAGATAGATAGATAGATATGTCGTATAAGATGGAGAGTCACAGACATAGCAAAACCCAAAAGTTGTGAAGTCATGTCAATGCCTGTTATGTACATCTCTAGTCATGATCATAGCATATATTTGTAGGGTGCTTTTCTGGATATGAAGTCTATGAACACTATTACTGTACAAGACTTTTAATTGTAGCAGCAAGGCAAAGTTGATTGATGGTAATACTAAATAGTTACAATGTAATATATGATTAGTCTGTTCAGTATTTCAGATTTGCTTGAAAGGAGTTAAAAATTATTTAATGTTAACTTCCAAAACATTTGTTATTGAAATTTTCAAACACATAAAAGTAGAGAAGATACAAACCCGTGGTGGCAACATTCTAATGAGGCTTTGGAAAGTAATCCCCTTTAAAAGAAATGAAATAATCCATGTGTAATATTTTTGCATTCAATATGGGATAACTGTTGCTCTTGATGCAGATACATACTTCACATTTGCAATCAAAGATATATGTTAACTGACACCACTGTAGCTTTTAAAGCTTCAGTGAAGAAATATGTTACAAAATTATTCTTACTTCAAACGGAGCTTTCAGCAAATGAAGATTAAGTGCATTTTAATTGCAAATGGTTTGGGATTTTTAGATTGTATGCCTAAGTGAATTTCTACATTGTTTGAATGTTAGTTTTCATCAGCCTAGTAAAAATGGACGCAGTTGTGAAAAACATTTTTGTTCCAGTAGTTTAGAAGCTTTTGCAGCAGGAATTGGATCAGATTAGTTAGGAATGGCAAGTATTAGCATATATGTTGCCATTCCCTGAGTGCCAGCCCCATGGCTAATGTCCCTAATAAATCCTATCACAGATACATTTTTCTGTCTGAATGAGATTTTCATGAAAATACTGAATTTGCCTAAAAGTTCTTGAACTGTAAGTTTCTGCAAGGCAGGGTAAGTGATCAATTAAATGACTCTTTTTTCCATTCCAGGCTGCTTCTCTATTGATAAGGTTTTTCGTGTGTCATTTGTGTTTTTTTTAACCTCTGAGAAGAATTTTTAGAAACTGAAAAGCTGGGGATTGGTCATATTGCACGTACTTGTAACAACTGTATTAATAACATCTGATTTTCTTCCTATCAATATGAAAGTGTTATTGTAAGAAATTGAATTCCATTTAAAAATACTATATATAGTGCAAGTAGATCATTTTGTGATTTATTTTAAAAATGAAAGTGTAAGGTAGACATTAAAACAAGATATTTGAGAGTTAGTAAAGGTATTAAAAGAGAGCTAGCAGTGTTTCAAATGGTAGGAGTTTTTAAAGTCAACTTTAAGTCCCTTGCTACTCTAAAGAATATTTTTTGAAGTTCTCAAATTAAAACTTGAGTTCTTATTTTTGCATAAAGTTGCCTTTATTTTCATGACATTGTTTCCAAAATGGAGGGGCAGAACATAAGCATCAAAAGTACAGTGATACTTGCACATTTGTCTGAATTTAGAAGAAAGAAAAAGTAGGTTTCTGTAGTAGAGAGAGATGTGCTGAAAAATATTTCCAGTATGGTATTTGCTGATATTTTTGTCAAGTTGTTATAGGTAAAGAGAAAGTTCAAAGTTAGTCATCTGAATTACTTATTTAGAAGGCACATTTTGAAAACTGTTATCAATTAACCTGAATTCAATTGGAAAAAAAGCCTCAAATTATATGGGGGAGAGATGTCATCTCTTTACAAATTATTTATCTCCATGTAGATATTTTAATAAATTCAATGTATTAGTGACAATTTGTTAATTCAGTGTAACTACGGATTTTAATATATTTAAATATTTCCATTGGGACTTCCCTGGTGGCGCAGTGGTTAAGAATCCGCCTGCCAATGCAGGGGACATGGGTTCAAGCCCTACTCTGGGAAGCTCCCATATGCCGCGGAACAACTAAGCCTGTGCACCACAACTACTGAGCCTGTGTGCCACAACTACTGAAGGCCATGTGCCTAGAGCCCGTGCTCTCCAACAAGAGGAAGCCACTGCAATGAGAAGCCCGTGCACTGCATCTAGAGAAAACCCACACGCAGCAGCAAAGACCCAACGCAGCCAAAAATTTAAATAAATAAATAAAGTTTTAAAAAAATAAATGTTTCCATTAATTTCCAAAAATAAGTAAAATTATGTTGTCTTCTTAACCATTATTGACGGTTCATTTTTCCTTAACATCATTCAGGGATTAGAGAAGTTGTCTATGACCATTAAAAGAAATTGTAAAATCATTTATGATCCCCATAAATTACTCAGATACTTGCCAGGTGATTGCTCATTCTTCATTTTGTTGGGGAAAACCCAAATTGTTTTTTGAGGAAAATCCTAGTGCAGTCATTTATACTCTCATGCTCTGTGGACGTGGGCAGTTGTCCTGGTTAGGCAGCATCTCACCTTTCTTAAGAGGTTGTCTCTCTTCCTTTGCTCACTCAGCATGTTGATCTGCCTTTACCTTGCAACACAGACACTCTCCAAGCCAGGTTCCAGTCATGGAGCATAAACACAACGTCCCTGTGTCTCTACATCTCTCAAAAGCTCAGTTGATGGAAATCATCTTTGGAGGATTGTCTGAGGAATATGGAGCTTATTATCTATTTTTCTAGAAACACTTAAGATTTCCTCTTGGATTAAGTCTGTCAGCAGCGTGCCGTGCTGTTTAGTCCTCTCCTCCCTGCCTTTGCTAATGAACTGTATTTTGGCCTTATGAAACAGTCTCCACTGATGGATGCTCTAAGTAAAGAACCATCTGAAACCCACCATTATAATTGTGTAAGGATGTTGATTAGGACATTTTTACCACATTATACGGTGTCTCTTTCATAAACATACACAGGAGGAACCTTCTCAGGTTTTATTACAGGAGTAATTATGCCTCTCTTCAGTTCTCTGAGTACCTGGTTTGTTTTTATTATATGGTTCCTAAGATTCATGTCTTAACTGGTTGTATTCTCTTTGTGATGGCTTTAGTGGGCTCACAGCCAAATTTGGGGCCCACCTCTAACAGGTATTTAGAAAGGACCTCACAGTAAACATTTGCACTAACCTCACCCATACATAATTTCTTATTTATCTTGTTTATTTTTCCCCTAATCATTTATTCTTATGTCAAGTTGTATGTATATAGTTCTAGGCTACTTTAAATCCATTGTGAAATAAAGCAGGGTATATGTAAGTAAATTTAGAATTAAACAAAATTAGGATGTTAAGAATCTAGTAAGCCACTTTTTTTTCAGGGAGAGGGGAGGCAGGTATGAATGTATAACAAAACATTTAATTTTATTTGATGAATATTATTTTGTCCTAGGCACTGGATTCACAGTCAACAGTAGATACGTGATGATGACAGTCTAATATTATAATATCTGTTTTTAATGAATTTTATATTTCTCCCTTTAATTTTTTTTTTACCATAGCAATGTTTTTTATAAAGTATGAATTAATTTTAGAACTTTATGAGTTTACAATTGGGGGAAAAACTTACTGAGCAATGTGTCCTGGATTTTATTCAATAGTTTGGAGAACCTGATCTTCATAAAGGTAATTCCATTTTATGATGTTGCTCATGAAAACACAGTTTTATTTGTAGTTACAGTTTTTAAAATGTGATTAAGAGGAATCTTCCCAACTGTAATACTAGTAAGTGTAATAATAAAGGCAAAGCCAGTAGCTGGGGTGGTCCTTATCTCAGGCTGCTTGGCATCCTGGAAAAAGAGCACTGAAATTAGACAGATCTGAGTCTGAATCCCCCTGCATATGAGTTATATGCCATTCAGTGAGTTCTTAATGTTTCTGACCATTAGTTTCTTATTTTGGAAAGTAAATATAACTATCTCACAAAGTTATGAGGATTGAATGAAATGTTTCCCAAATAATATGTGGTATGATCAGGTATTCAATAACTTGAATTTCTTCTCCTCTGAGTATTCAATTGGTTTTATCAGATGATCTTTAAAAAATTATTAGGAATTTCTGCTTTGGGTAATTACAATATGTTCAATTTAGGATGAAATATGTGGTTTCCTCTTTCTCCAGATATTGCTTTGATTAGTAATAGAACAGGTTAGGTCAGAGCAAGTTAAATACTTAAAGAGGTGGAGGAGGGGATGGATCATATATTCTTTGCTTCAGCAACTTTTGCCATAAGGATTACTAACTAACAAGGAGAGAGCAGTTTCTCTGAACAATTCCTGTTTGCTCTCTTCTGTAAGTAAAGTATATTTTAAAATGTGGGAGTATGTGTCCTTTGAAGTAGAAATTATTAGTCTCTTCTAAGGAAATCATGCAATTATGGAAGAAGCAATGTGAATGAAGATGTCCATTGTAGTAGTGTTTGTATTATTTGTGTATGTGAATGAATGGAATAGCTTATAAGGCCCATCAATAAGAGAATGAGTAGTTTGTGGTTCAGATATTTTTGACATTGTTGTGAATGATTGTTTAGTAAAACAGAAAACGTTTATGGCTTAGGTAAGGTGGGTACAGATTTATTTATATACTTTGAGTATAGCTATGTGAGGATCATTTGAAGGAAATATACCTGTCAACAGTGGTTTTATGAAAGTTAGAAAGCATGCCTCTTTTTGTTTGTTTTAGGGTAACAGAAAAGCACAGACGACTTATGCTTCTAACTTTACTAATAACCTTGTTAAAAGATATAAGCTCATTTTTTAAAAAAGGGGATAGAAAAATATATATTAAAAAGCAAAAGTGTTAAAAGTCCTGAGTATATTAGACATTTATTCTCTGCTTATGTGTATATATCTGAATGAGTGTACATTTTTTTCCCCCACAGATGGGGATAATTCTTTACTTCTGAAACTTGTTCTCTTTCCCATCAGCAGTATAACAAGTACATATTAGTATGTGGAGAGTCTTGTTAATGGCTGCAGTATACGGTACATGAGAATGTACCATAGTTTAAACTCTGCTGTATTGGATATTAAGGTAGTTTCTAGTTTTGTTCTTGTGAACTGGCTGCAATGAACATTTATGTATTTTGAACCCAACTTATATATTTTTATATTTTTAAACCCAACTTACATATTTTTGAACCCAACTTTTTTAAAAGTGTAATAGTTGCACTGTATTATTGGGCATTATTTGCTTTCATGTATGTTTCATCATCCCAGTTAGATGGTTAAGTTCTTTGATATCAGGTACTATGTTTAATGTTTCTTTTGTATCCACAAAGAATCTCATGAAGGAGATTTTTCAGTAAATGCTTAGGAAGTGATATTTTGGTATTTGTGAGATATTACATCATTGACTCCTTTAGTGTTTTAGTCATAGTGTAACTTCAGGGATTTAAAACTCCCCCTTGATAAAGTAATGTATATTGAGTGAAAGTTATTTCTTATGAAATACTTTTCATTAATATTATCCTGAGTTCAATGTAAGATCACAGGAAAAACTTTTTCCTTATGAAATGCAATTAATTATAGTGGGACGCATTTTAGAAAAGAAACAGAGTCCATATGATTAGAATATATTTAAAATGGACTGAACTGCTGGCTAGGTTGAACTTGCTTTTCTATTATGGTTAAAGAGTTCATGCTTGAAACCCACCACTTGGATTTGAATCCCAGCTCTGCCATTTTCTGTCTGTGTGGGCATATTAGTTAACCTCTCGGTGCCTCAGTTCTCTCATCTGTAAAATGGGAATAATAATAATGTCTTCTTATAAAGTTGTGATAAGGATGTTCATTCATGTAAAGATTAAAACCAATGCCTAACAATAATAAACACTCAACACACATGTAAGTTTTTAACATTCATATCAGTTTTTTGTTGGATGCTATTGAATTTATAAGAATTGAGGGCCAAATGATAAAGTTGAAGTTTTTCTTTCATATTTCATTTTATACTTTTGTAAAGCAATTATTGAGAATGGATCACGTGCCAGGCATTAAGCTAAGTCCTATGGAATAGAATACTGAATAAAACAGAAGACATTTCCTGCCCTCAAGGTGCTTATGATGAGTGGAAAACGCAGACATTATTATGTCTAATATTTGAGCTTTACCATGGCCAGGCCCTTTGCTAAACCTACTGCAAAAGTTATCACATTTAATCCTAACAAACATCGGACAGATTAGATATAAACATTATCCTCATTTTATATATGAGGCCGAGAGAATTTAATTAACCTCCTCAAGGTTATATAACTACTAACTGGCGGAACTGGAATTAAAATCCAGAGTCTAATACCAAAGCCCCAGTCCTTATTTAACCACTCTGCTGGGTGGTAAATAAACATACAGTAATAAATTGTGATTATTGGGGTCTGTAGGGTACTGATTAATCCTAGTTTGCCTTTTGCTTAATAGATACAGGAGTCAAATAGAGATAAAAATACGTACTTTATTACTGGAAAGCTAGCGCGGAGAATGACTTGGACAGGTGGCTCAAGTGGGCGTCATCTTTCTTCTCCACTGAATTGAACTTGCACACTCAGTTGCCAGCATGTCAGCTAGAAACCCGATGGCATTCCTTGCTCCAAGAGGCTCCAACAGGCTTCCCAGCAGAGGAGAGGGGAAAATACTCAGCCTGCGGGTAGGCAGGCAGACTCTGAGGTGGAGAGCTGAAGAGGATGGGTCACACAGGAGGCCAGGAAATTGGACGTGCCTTCCACCTGGATGCTGAAGTTGCCAGGAATGATGACAGAAGTTGGGAGGGGCGAGAGACTTTAAGACAGGACTTTAAGATGGAAAATTCCAGGTCAGTGGATAACAGCAACAGAGAGGGAGAGATGGTCTTGAGCAGGAGCTTGTGTAAATCAAAGGGAAAGTTATGGTCTGGAAGTGGAAACAGTTGGCAAGGAGGACATGTACCCCACCTGCTAGCTGTGAGGTACGTGGGATATGAGAGTGAGAATCCACTCTAATAACACAGCTATAAGAGAAGTAGTGTCTTCAAGGTACAGTACAGCCTGGTTTCAATTAAAGCAAGGAGATGGAGGAAAGGTTCAGAAGTGAAGATTTACAGGAGTTTATTAACAAATTGGGAGTTGAAGAGCGAGGACATAGGGTAAGGATTTGGGAGTGAAGGGAGAGGAACTTCTGGTGCCAGAGTCATATGGGAAAGAGTTTGGTGAGAATAGATGATCCGAAAGTCTTGGATGTACCCATTAGAGACTGGAGGTAAACAGGAGGATGAGACATGATAGAATTAACCCAAACAGTTTCTAAAAATAATTAAAATACACATCATATCTTGCTGTAGATGTCCTGTATGATCTGGCCTCTGCCTGTATCTCTGACCTTATTCTTTTCCACGCTCCCCTTGCTCCTTGTGCTCCACCTACACAGGCCATGTTTCTTTTGTCACTCCAGCATACCATATTTTTTCTACCTCTGTTTTATTTTTCCTTTGTTTGCACTTGCTTTTCTGAGAGGCAGCACAGGAAAATAGTTAGTAGTGTGAGCTCTGGATCCAGACTTCCTGCACTGTCACTCTCTAGCTTTGTGACCGTGGGCAAGTTATTTATACTCTCTGTGCTTCAGTTTCCTTATCTGTCAACTGGGGAATGATAGTAAAGACTCACTAAATGTTAATAATATTTTTTTCTTCTGCTTGAGGCTCTTTTCCGCTATATCTTTACATGGTTGCTACTTTCTTATCATTCACTTCCCTCAGCTCAAATGTACTTCCTCAGACATCCTAGCTAATGTAGCATAACTCCACCAGCTTTCTGTTGCTCTTTATCCCATTATTCTATTTTATTTATTCATAGCATTCATCACTGTTTGAAATTTATTTTATTATTCTGCTCTTCCCCTCTCCCCCCATCCCCTGAGGTCAAGGATATGTTGACTTATTCCCAACTGTATCTCAGCTTCTAGAAAGTGACAAATACTTTGTAGGTGCTCAAGAAATTTTTTTGCCAACTCACTGTCCTGAAAACATGGTGGTTTCCAAGGCCTCTGATCAGGCAGCATTTGGTGGCAAGGTGACACTGAGGCCTAGGCCTAGAAGACAGAATCCAGCTCTTTGTGTACCAATCTGTTGGCTCATCTAGATCAGGTGGCTGCTTGTTTTGTGTTATTGGGACATAGCTACATCCATTTAAAAATTTATTATCTGCTGCTTTCCAGTTCCAAGCACAGAGTTGAGTAGTTGAGACAGAGACCCTAAGCCTCACAAAGTCTAAAATACTTACTATCCAGCCCTTCACGGAAAAAGTTTGCTGATCCTTGATTTAGATGCATAGAAAAAAAGACAAGAAGGAAACACCAAAAATAATTAATAGATTACTTTGGATAGTGGGATTATATGTCATTTTAATTTTTATCTTTATACTTTTAAAATTTGTTAGAGACCCATTTAATTTGGAAATGAAATAGCCTTATAAATACTGATTTTAATATATTTAGAGAACATTTGATGATGAGCTTTTTATGTTTTTTTTCCTTAGTGCTGCTTTTGACACAAAAACTGGGTTACGTGTTGCAGTGAAGAAGTTATCCAGACCATTTCAGTCCATTATTCATGCCAAAAGGACCTACAGAGAACTGCGGTTACTTAAACATATGAAACATGAAAATGTAAGTTAATAATTCAAGGCAGGATAAACTCTGCTCTTTAATAGACTGGAAAAAATTGTGTTTTAATTACTGCGAATGGAAATGCATTAGAGTACATCAAACTTTGGACCGTCCTTCTTGTACTGGGGTGTTAGTGACCACTGCATTATGTCAGGTAGATACTCAAAGCCTTGGGATGAAATTGGTGCATCTTCCTGGAGTTCCAGTTTTAACTTAAAGATTTTTAGAGGGAAAGCATATAAAAATTTTTTAATAAAAATGAATATTGTGAGATAAAACACAACTCACAAGGATTTTTAACAGAAAATATTACAAAGAAGTTTCGTATTCTCTACTTGGTTTACTTAAGACTATATTATCGGAATATGGGAATCCATGGTATTTTGTGTTGTTATGGGTTTTTTCAGTGGAGAAGTTTGAGGAAGAGTGCCTTAGTTCACTGAATGTCCTATCAGAGATGGGTATTATTTTCTGGATAATTTAATATTATAATTTTTTCCTTTTAATTTTTAAAAGACAGCTTTTCTAGATTCAGGGATTTTAATAAATGTGGCAAAGACATTGTTTAAGTTAAATATAACGTTTTCTTGTCTATAAGTTTGGACATTTGAGAACAATGCTGTCCTGCAAAGGAGTGCTTAAAAATCCTAATAGCATAAATAAATGGATGCAGTTGGAATATTAACTGAAAGTGAAAAAACAATTGACTGAGGACACTTATTTTCCTGAATTTCAAAATCAAGTTAGAAAGCGTTTATGTGATTGCTGTATGAAAGGAACTGTAAAATTTGTAGCATTATGGAAACAATGGCCATAGAGATTTTAGAACTATTTGACCCTATTGGTGGTTACTGTGACTGTGTAGAAAAAAAATTCAATTTTTCAATTTATTACTTGGCTATTCAGATATTTTTGTTTCAGTAATTGAACTTTTTTTCTTCATAGTAAGAAAAAAATGTATTAAAATACATTTGTTTCACGAAGTACAAATTTCTTCTAAATTGAGAGCATTGTGACTTAAATTTGGAATTTAAGCTGTTGTAATCACAGCTGCAGCTTATTTATTTTCATGTTTTAATTGCATACTATTGAGAACGTCCTGTTTTCCACAGATTATCTCCATTCCTAGGTATAATTTTTATACGAGCATCCATGTGCAAACTTGAGTTTTTAAAAAGTTCAGTGCAGAGCTGCAGCCTTCCTAATCAGTGACATGTTTGTAAGAAGTTGAGATATGTGGAGAAAGCTGGCAGGAGAATCTTTATTCCAAAGTCTGCATAAAATCAAGGTGGTCTGGCAACTTAACTGATGGGTTTACATTTGGCTTTTAACACAGTTGAGTCATTACACGTTAATAAATGTGACAAAGACACTGTCATAGCTTTTTAAGAATACTTTGAAAATGGAATGCAAGCCAAACATTTATGGAACCCCAAAGCACCTCCAGGAGGCCCCAGGATCCCACTGATGTTGTCTATGCTAATTTAAGAACATCTACTGTAGAAGATTACCAGCACTGTAATTTATTGTTCTGCTTTATTTCATAGTCAATTTAAGCCAATGTTTAGGGCAAAAATTATTTTGGGTTATCTGAATCCATGCCTTGGCTTTTCTAGTGATCATTGCAACAACCTTATTTAGTATGCTATATTTTAATTTTCCGTAATGAGATACTTTGAAATATGTCTTACATGATATTGGGCTGGTTGCATTTGAGCCATTCTGTATTTGTAGACATGAAGAGGCTGCAGTGATGGGATACAATTGTTTTAATTTAGGAAAGGCTATACGACTTTAAAGAGGACTGAGCGTATTAGGAAAACAGAATTTTAATTTATCTAAATTGTTTTATAAGCAGTTTACTTAATAGCAGTCTTTTTTATATTAAAATGTTTAGGTTTTCACTGTATCAATGTAGAGGGTCACCTGTATTTAGATGGTGATTTGTTGTTTGAACAAAAGGAGGCAGATGGCTGAATGTTCATAGTTCTCCATTCTGTTGGCAAATGTTTGAAGAGGGACTGGGAAAGGGCCAAAAGACTTTGACTAAATGTAGAAAAATTCCGGAATTTCAGTCTATTCTACAAACGCTTGTTAAGTATGTACAGTGTAAAAGTATTTTTACCAGGTGAAGAACCAAGACTTCCAAGTAAGTTTAATCGAGGATTTTAAGAGGAATTCCTCTCCGTTATCTTCTCTTCCTCTTTTTCTTTCTTTCTTTCTTTTCTTTAATGACTGTTTTGGGCCACTGTCCAATTTTTAGCTAGCTGCCAGGACTCCAAAGACAGCAGCAGCAGCAACTTAAAACTCGTGAAAAACTTAAGTAAGGATTGGTAGCAAATAGAATTTTTAGGTGCCAGAATGCACATGTGATCTTTTACACAAAAATGCCTCTGACTTACAATCCGTAGTTCATTTTATTTCTTTTTTTTTTTTTTTTTTAAACATCTTTATTGAAGTATAATTGCTTTACAATGGTGTGCTAGCTTCTGCTTTACAACAAAGTGAATCAGTTACACATATACATATGTTGCCATATCTCTTCCCTCTTGCATCGCCCTCCCTCCCACCCTCCCTATCCCACCCCTCTAGGTGGTCACAAAGCACCGAGCTGATCTCCCTGTGCTATGCGGCTGCTTCCCACTAGTTATCTATTTTACATTTGGTAGTGTATATATGTCCATGACACTCTCTCACCCTGTCACATCTCACCCCTCCCCCTCCCCATATCCTCAAGTCCATTCTCTAGTAGGTCTGTGTCTTTATTCCCATCTTGCCACTAGGTTCTTCATGACCTCTTTTTTTTTTTTTTTTTCCCCTTAGATTCCATATATATGTGTTAGCATACTGTATTTGTTTTTCTCTTTCTGACTTACTTCACTCTGTATGACAGACTCTAACTCCATCCACCTCATTACAAACACCTCCATTTCATTTCTTTTTATGGCTGAGTAATATTCCATTGTATATATGTGCCACATCTTCTTTATCCATTCACATTTTATTTCTTTTATTAGTGATAATGAATGACAGATATGTAATTTTCATATGGGTTATAGGAGCTAGGGGATGTTACTCTCTGAACAAATTTACCTGGCCCATTCCTGACGGAATTTTTTGACCTTGATCTCATTGACACCTGGTCTAAGGAAAGATTAAAAGGAAGCAGCTGGCTAGCTGCATCCTTTTGCTGTCTGAGTAGGTACTGTACAGTTAAGGGCCTGGAGAGCTATACATTAAAAAAAACTTTTAATGATTAAGGGACTCCTTTCATAAATTTTATTTGGGAGCCTTAGATTTAATCTTACCATGATAGAACAAGTGGTTGTTTTGGTGTGCTTGTGTTAAGTACATTAAATATTGTCTTTGACTGGTTACTGACTTAAAGTGTTTTGTGAGTGTGCACCAATTTAATAAAGATGTATTACTTCTGTTTGTCATTGTAGGACAGTCATCAGAGATATTTGCTGATTATTTGTACTATAACCGTCTTTTCTAAATATTTAATTCCTGGGTTACTTTCTAAAGCATCTGAAATCATATAATGGCAGAAGGAGTAAGGAAATAGGCTAAAATATGACAAATTAAAAATAAATTTCCATTTAAGAAATGAGAAATGAATCGATTATGGAATGTTCCCCAAATCTATTTTAATGCTGGGAAACTTTTGTTTTACAGTATTTTCCTTATGATTAATACTCCATAAATAGGATTAATAGAGAAGGGATATTTGTAAAAGCCCACAAAAATTAAAAATACTTTGATGTAACATGAGTGGCTTTAATGTCATAAAATGTGTCCCTTTAAAGGAAATTAAAATTTGATAGAGTATTTGCTAATATGCTTTGTTCTATTATTTTTTTCCAAATTAGTCATTGTGCTTCTTGCAGCCATACTTTTTGATCATTTGAATAATTGAATTTAGCTTTATATGTCATGTTTTGTTACTGGAAGTAGCTGCTTCAAATAGTTTGTTTCTGTGATTTGTATTTTACAATTCATTATAAAACTCTGAAGTTTCTGGTCACGATTTATTTTGGTAATCCACAGCAGGTCAGTCCTTTGCGCTAGGCACCTTCAGATACATTGTCTACATAATCTTCCCCAAAATCCTATGAAAATAAGCAATGATATGCACGTGTCTTTCATCTGAGGAAAATGAGGCTCAGAGAAGATACTTTTATTTATGTAACAAATATTAATTGAACTGCTGTGTGCCAGGCAACATCCCATGTTTTGGGGTTATTGGAATGTAAAAGAAAGAAGCTCATGGGTCTAAGAAGTCACAGATTGATTGGGAGTTCAAATTTACAGCTGTTTGATTCTGAAATACCTATTGTGTTTTCATATTGAAATGGGAGTTTTTATTTAAAATGCTTGGACTTGTTTCACTTTAGTGTGTTTGAGATAACCCTTGCATGAATAATCCTGTGTAAATTGGATCTCTAGTAGTTTAATTTTATTTTGATCTGAGGATATTTTCACAGCCACAATTCAAATAATAATGTAAAACAATGTAAATTGTTTTAAAGTTTTCTTGTTGAGAAGATGGGGCATCTCAGATAACAAGAATCAGTGATTAGAAAATATTGGAGCAGGTGAATAAAATTGGCTTCTAGATCTCAGCTATCAGAAGTACAAGAGGGTGTAGGGGGTAGTAATCAAAAGACCAGAGGTTGGGACTTCCCTGGTGGTGCAGTGGTTAAGAATCTGCCTGCCAATGCAGGGGACACCGGTTCGAGCCCTGGTCCGGGAAGATCCCACATGCCACGGAGCAACTAAGCCCGTGCACCACAACTACTGAGCCTGCACCCTAGAGCCCGCGTGCCACAACTACTGAAGCCCGTGTGCCTAGAGCCCATGCTCTGCAACAAGAGAAGCCACTGCAATGAGAAGACTGTGCACCGCAACAAAGAGTAGCCCCCGCTCACTGCAACTAGAGAAAGTCCGCGCAGCGATGAGGACCCAATGCAGCCAAAGATTAATTAATTAATTAATTATTTTTTTAAAAGACCAGAGGTCTTAAGCCAGGACTGTATCAAACTCAAGGAGAACAATTATGATTTAGATGGGAAAGGAAAAAGAAAATGATTTGACTTACTTTAAAGCACTATTCAGAGCTATTATAAGGTCATAGATACACTATTGGTGGGATGTAAGTTGGCCTCATCTTTATGGAGGACAGTTTGACAGTATTAAGATCCTTAAGCATATTGATATCCTTTGATCTTGTAATTCTATTTCTTGAAATTTATTCTCTGGAAGAAAATACAAGATGTATATATGCACACATGCACGCATATGCACATATACTTGCAGTGTTCCTTAAATGTCTAAAGATAGGAAATTGGTTTTATTATGGTATATACAAATGATAGAACATATTATTGAAAAACATTTGAGGACATGAGAATAGTCATTATTTGTTAAGTGACAAGGCAGGATATAAAACTGTATGCATAGTATAACCCCGATTTAATTTATGTACATCAGAAAAATCAAAGAAAGTATCTCAAAATGTTAATGATAGTTATAACCAGTAGTACAATTAGAGGTAATTTTCGTTTTCTTGTGTACGGTTGTCTGGATAAGGAGAAGATGGATAACTGTACCTTTCCTTTGGAATAAGATGCAAAGACTTGAAAAGCTATTCTTCTTGAATTCCAAGGCCTTTTTTTAGTTTGTTTCCCTTTTGGGTTCAGGCTATATAATTGAAATTGCTTTTAAAAGTTGATATTTGTGTGGGGTTTTTTGGGGTTTTGTTTTTTTTTTTGTCTTATAAATTTATTTATTTATTTATGGCTGAGTTGGGTCTTTGTTGCTGCATGCGGGCTTTCTCTAGTTGCGGCGAGTGGGGGCTACTCTTTGTTGCGGAGCACGGGCTCTAGGCGTGTGGGCTTCAGTATTTGTGGCACACATGCTCAGTAGTTGTGGCTCGCGGGCTCTAGAGCACAGGCTCAGTAGTTGTGGCGCACGGGCTTAGTTGCTCCGCGGCATGTGGGATCTTCCCGGACCAGGGCTCGAACTCATGTCCCCTGTGTTGGCAGGTGGATTCTTAACCACTGTGCCACCAAGGAAGCCCAGAAGTTGATATTTGGATGAGTGGTGTAACATTCTAATTAAAAGTGCTCTTTTTCATGATAATATTTTGAGTGTTGGTATATTTTACTGAGTCCACAGTCATGGGTCAGTTTTCATGAAGCCCATTTAGCTTTTCTTCGTTTCATTTCCAGATACCCTTAAATCTTGCTGGGCATATTACACATGAATTATATGTCTTGCTTGCCTTCTTAGTGGCTAGCTTTGTGGAAATGAGTGGTCTGGGTTTTAGGAGGAACTGGGGAAGGGGGGGGATGTTAAATTAATCAGTGTAAATCCATGACCAGAAAAACTGCTCAAAGACCATGGATTACTGAGTATTAAGTAGCTCTTTGCTTTATCCTTGTATAAAGATAGCTTTTTTTTTCATTTTTATAGTCTGATCTAAATACCTGATAGGGATTAATAATCTTAATATTAAGAATATTATAAGAATAATACCAAGAATATACTGAGAAGATATATTGGGGCTTTAAAAATGTCAGTTTTGAAGACTATATAGTAATTTTTATTGAATAATATATTTTAAAAAGAAAAATGATACTATAACAACAGCTGTAGAAGTATGACTTTTTTCTGTTTGTTAATCATTAGACTATCAGTGCATGTGTAAGTCAAGAGTCCTAAATCTTTTTGCTTCCTGATAAGCTAATGGCTATATGTGACCAAATTCTAAAGACATGAAGATTTTAGTAGTAAAATGGGTTATTATGAAAAGTGATGTTTAACAAGTAAAAAACAAAAGCATAATTTGGGTAAAAAATAAGTTGGAGTTATTAAGTATACAATAATGTAATGTATTGAACTGAGAGCAGGATTTGGAATTAGTTCCTATTAAAATGACTAAGACCTGATGGATAAGTTCAGTATTTATTTACTGTTTGATTTTTATGTTTTCTTGTAGGTGATTGGTCTGTTGGATGTTTTCACACCTGCAAGGTCTCTGGAGGAATTCAATGATGTGTGAGTAAATCTTTTGTGTTTGCCTTCCTCCGCCAGAGGTTAAAGATTAGCAGCCCATTTCTACTCCTGAACCACTTAGCACTATCAGACTTAAATTCTTTATTCCTGTCATCCAACTCTTCTGTGGAATGGGGAATGGATACAGAAGATGTATATTTTGGGGGGTGTAAATTAGTATTTTCATCATCTCAGGCACATTGTGCCCTATTTGGAGACACAGTGGTGGGTCCTGGCAAGAGTTCCATAGAGAAGAGTACAGGGAGTTTTGACCATGATTTTTATTCTCAAATTGTCTGTCCCAGCTTTCAAAGGGACACGTTTATATCAAGAAATGTAGTGGAGCCCTGGTTCCATATAGATTCTTCCATTTCTTTTATCCTGCTTGTGTGTGGGAAATGCATGCTGATCTTTAAAGTATTGGATTTCTGTACTGGGACAAATGGTGGGCCTCATGTGTTTAGAAAGCTGATTCTCCCAGTTTTGTGACCATCTCTATTGTTTTAGCCTGGGGAACCGCCCCTAGAAAGAGGGGCTGAGATTCTCAGGAACCAGTAGTCGAGGGCTAGGGAAAATGAAACAGAGAGGAAGAGAAAGTTGCTATGAGGGTATGTTATTAAGTCAGTCACCATTGTGTGCAACTGGGCTGAAAACTGCCAGGGTCTTCAGTTTTCTAGAAGTTGTATAGAATGCACCTCAGATGGGGAGCATTAACCCACTGGCTTCTGACTCCATTGGCAAGTGTTGCCCCATGGGGCAGTAATGCCCTCACATGCCCAGGTTGCACCTGTATGAGTACAAGATAAATTCCAGCAAGTGTTGTGGATGTTGTGCAGGTGTTGTACATGTGTGAGTGCTCTACTGTAGCTTTCCCAATATCTGAATTAACATACCTCCCGTCCCCAATTCACAGGTACACTATACCATAAGAGAGAAGGAACACCTTAAATTTAGGGTTATACATTTTGTCCTGGTGAAATTTTGGCATTCCTAAGTGGAAAGGATGACTATTGTGAAAGTCCAAATAAAATTGCAGATCTTGGCTGCTCTTCCTTAACCTCTACTCTCCACTGTCCCCAGTGCTGAACTTAACCCCACCCTTATCCTGGGCTCAGTTTCTCCTACCCTTATCCTAGGCCAAGTGCAAGCACCATTTGCTCATTTCCCAAAGAACAAGTGGGAGGGAGTGGAGGAGATGTTTGAGCTTGTGTGTTCTGTCTAATGAAAGGGGAAAAAAAAATGAAAAAGAAATGTAGAATATTAAATGGAAAGAGAAGGAGGAAAGTAGCAAAAAAATCTCCCACCACTTGAACTTAGTTGGAACATGATATGACTGTGAGTCGAAGATGAAAGAAGGAGAATCTAGTCTAAGTGCAAGAACTCCCACCCACATTAACCTTGATCCTGCTAATAAAAGTTTAAGAAAAAACTTTGAACTTCCTTCAAGCAAAGGGGAAAAAAAAGGCAGTAACTAAGAACAGCTGTGCTCCCTGAGCCCTGCGTGTCTCTAGAATGTGGAGGCTTCTAAAACCTCCTTACTGGATGCCCCAGGCAGAAGCATGTGTGTTGCAAGTTGTTGAGCCCTGCTGTAGGCTATGCTTGGAAAAGAGAATATTGCCATGATGTTTTTTTCTTTAACATTAATTCATTAATTTTTACTTTTTTGAGGATTTTTTTTTTTTAAGAGCAGATTTAGGTTTACAACAAAATTGAGGGGAAGGTACAGAGGTTTCCTGCTTACCCTCCTGCCCCTGTACATGCATAGCTTCCCCCATTATCAACATCACTCACCAGAATGGTATATTTTTCACCAAGAATGAACCTATATTGACACATCATAATTACCCAAAGTCCATAGTTTACCATAGGATTCACTCTTAGTGTTGAAAAGTTTATGGATTTAGACAAATATATAATGACATATCATTATAATATCATACAGTGTATTTTCACTGCCCTAAGAATGATGGATTTTGATATTCTGTCTAAATGTGGAAAAAATGCTGAAGTAATATGTTTGTGAATTACTTTGGAAAACATTTGAATCAGGATTGAGCTATAGCCCAAAATTTTAGGTGTGACGAGGATTGATTTTTTTTTTTCCTAAGAAAGGAATTGATAATTTGCTGACCTGGGCTAATGCTGTATTTTGCCTTAATCAGGCATATGGAACTGGATTATGAGCCTCTTTTTCCTATGTCAAAGACCTTATTTAAGGCTAGTGTCTGAGAGGTTAAGTTTTATCCATTGTGGTGCCTATTGGCTCCTTTATCCATTTGAAGGCTCACTGTCTACAAGCATACCCACTGAACTGAAATTGCATTTATTTCTTCATTCATTCAACAAATACCATGGCTACTGAGCAGGAATCTATTCTTTCTATGTAACTGTAGCTGGGTTCTATTTGCTTATTTATTTCCAGATTTACTGAGATATAACTGACATACAACATTGTGTAATTTGAGTTGATTGTTTATAAATAAGAACTTAGTTCACCGTTTGGGAGCAAATCTCAGTACTACTTGTTGAATACTTGCTGAGCAGAGTGTTAGAGCAAGGCTCAGGATAATCAGAAACACTAGTCTTTCCCTTGATGAAGTAAAAATCTTGTTAGGGGAAATAAATTCAAAACACTTTTGTAGGGGCTTCCCTGGTGGCACAGTGGTTAAGAATCTGCCTGCCAATGCAGGGGACACGGGTTCGAACCCTGGTCCGGGAAGATCCCACATGTCGCAGAGCAACGAAGCCCATGTGCCACAACTACTGAGCCCGCGCGCCTAGAGCCTGTGCTCCACAACAAGAGATGCCACAGCAGTGAGAAGCCCGCGTACTGCAACGAAGAGTAGCCCCAGCTCGCCGCAACTAGAGAAAGCCTGCGTGCAGCAATGAAGACCCAACGTAGCCAAAAAATAATAAATAAATAAAATAAGTAAATTAAAAATAACAAAAACAACACTTTTGTGACCAAGTTATCAGTTGACTGTAAGACCTTGGACAAGTTACTTTTCCTCTCTGGGTCCCAGTTAACTTCCGTGTAAAATGATGAAAATTGGGGTGGTTCACTTCTGAAGTGTTTTCAATCCCAGAGAATCTCTGAAAATAGAATGATGAACCTAAGGATACCTTTTGGAAAAATGTTTCATTGTTTACTTTTTTATGATGTATGTATCACTGAGAAAAAATTAGTGCTTGTCCAGGACTATGGTTATTTCACTGTTTTCCAAAGTCATTTCAGAATTTGCATAAGAGATCAAACATCTTCACCTACAATTACAGGGTGTGTAAATTTAAATACCTTTAGGGCCAGACAAATAACATAAACTATGCTCAGTGCTATACAACAGAATACCTGCACTTCCTAAAAGCATTCAAATTTACATTAAAACAAAATAAACAGACAAAGACCCACTGTTCTGGCCAAATCAAACAAGCTGAAGACTAGAGTGGTTCTACAGGCTGCCAGGTTTAGAGCAAACAGTAATTTTGTTTAAAATATTTATTTGTTCTTTTTGTGGGGGGGTTGTTTGCTTGTTTGTTTTATTTTTTTAAATTTTTGTCTGCGTTGGGTCTTTGTTGCTGTGCGTGGGCTCTCTCTAGTTGTGGCGAGCGGGGGCTACTCTTCGTTGCAGTGTGCAGGCTTCTCATTGTGGTGGCTTCTCGTTGCAGAGCATGGGCTCTAGGTGCGTGGGCTTCAGTAGTTGTGGCACGTGGGCTCAGTAGTTGTGGCATGCAGGCTCTAGAGCGCAGGCTCAGCAGTTGTGGCTCACAGGCTTAGTTGCTCCGCGGCATGTGGGATCTTCCCACACCAGGGATCGAACCTGTGTCCCCTGCATTGGCAGGCGGATTCTTAACCACTGCACCACCAGGGAAGCCCCAAACGGTAATTTTGAACATGAATTTTCTGTGCTAATTAACAAAATCTCTAATTACTTTTCATAGTTATAGTTGGCTTTTAATCATGTATTATGTGTATTTGTGCCTTTATTTTTCAGTTAGCACTTTCCATTTATCATACAATTCAAGTTTTTACTGAATTTTAAATTTGTTAGTTAATAGGCATCCTACATAATTCATTAGTAAGACTATACTTTTGAGAAAGGAATAATAGATAGGTAGTGAGTTTTGATCATTAGAAACAATGTGCAGTTACTGAATCTAACAGAGCTGGTGTTTGGAAAATGTGGAGTTAAAATATGAGAATACCAACTTGTTCTTTTTTTTTTTTTCCAACTTGTTCTTGACTGCGATATGATGTGGTTGTACAGTTGGCAAAATTTATAAGATATATCTAGATCTTTTTAATGATTGGATATCATTTGGACATTTCGGTTTGCTTCTTTTTTTTTTTTAATTTTTTTAAATTTTTGTCTGCGTTGGGTCTTCATTGCTGCGTGAGGGCTTTCTCTAGTTGTGGCGAGTGGGGGCTACTCTTCATTGCGGTGCGTGCGCTTCTCATTGTGGTGGCTTCTCTTGTTTCAGAGCTTGAGCTCTAGGCGTGCAGGCTTCAGTAGTTGTGGCATGAGGGCTCAGTAGTTGTGGCTCTCAGGCTCTAGAGCGCAGGCTCAGTAGTTGTGGCACATGGGCTTAGTTGCTTCACGGCATGTGGGATCTTCCCGGACCAGGGATCGAACCCATGTCCCCTGCATTGGCAGGCAGATTCTTAACCACTGCCCCACCAGGGAAGTCCCCTTGTTGAGTCTTTAGTAGTTAGAAATTCTCAGAAGTTGAGAGTGATTAACTGAATTGTATAATACCATATATAAAATTGTACACATCTTAGGTCTTTTTGGCTGTAAGTCTATTTCTAGTCACATTTTTCTTGATCCAGAGCTCTATTATTTGAAAGTTTGCTAACCCTTCTTATTGGGTAAATGCTGTGATAGGTTGTATGTAAGATGTCAAAACTAAAGGCCTTCAGTTGCATGTGATCTCATTAATGAGATGAAGCATAAATGCTTACCTAAAACAACTTAAAGGACCAAGTCAAATTTGCAGTGTCAAAGCAACATACAGGGTATTAAGTGATCTCAGAATATGAGAGAAGCTTAGTGGAGGAAAGCCTCTAAAGAAGATAATAACTGTATCTGAAGAAACAGATAAATAAGGATTGGGTGTAGAGGTCGAAATATATTCCAGATAGTCAAAGAAATGAAGGAAATGTATAAAGTATACACAAAAGGAGATTTGTGTGGAATGGAGACTGTTAAGGGAGTAGATAACCGTTGATTTTTCTTTTGTACTTGGATAAAAATTGTGTTTTGGTAAATTCTGATTTTTTTTTTTTTTTTTTTTTGGTGGCAGAGGAGAGTTGTTTTCCTAATTTAGCTAAGAGGCATTATCTGCTTGGAAATAGTGCTTTCCTCTATCACTGAAAGAAATTCCCAGCCCAGTTGTTTGGACTTACAGAAATACTCTTCTTCCTTGAAAATAGGTTGAGTGCTCAAGATAGGTAATACAGAAAGAGAAGCAGTCTGGGAGAAAGATGAATGAGTTAACTGTATTAACAGTTATATTTGCAATTTATTTCCGTATCAGAGATGTCTGCTAAAATGAGGATAGAGAGTTGGTAAAGCATGTAGGTGTCGTCACTGTCTCACATTTGAAATCTAAACAAATTACACATCCTTTAAGAAAATACCATTCAGTTTTTGTCTGACGTGATCAGTAAGATGCCCCCTTTTTCTCAGATTAGCTGTTGTAAAAAGGTAAAGAAGCTTCAAGGTGTAGTTTTGAGTTTGAGTCTATCAAGAAATTTTCCCGTAATTAACTGCTTCCTAAGTCTGGATTGGTGCCCTCCCCTGTGTGTTCTCCAGCACCTTGATGTTCACTTTTAAAACTCTAATTATGCTCTATTATGAGTATATACCTTCCTCTCATCTGAATTCTGTATCTATCTTTTCTACTGTTGTACTCCCAGTGTTCAACAATAAATATTTGTTGATGGAGTGACTGAATGAATGAATAACCTTGTGCTTTCTTGTTTATGACTGGTTGGCAATCTAGTTGTCTGATAGCATGCCCAGTGCATTCTCTTTTGACTAACTTTTTTGTTTTTATCTTGGAATATAGACCATATGGTAGAATACTGAATCTGGTTTATTTGATGCAGGTAATGTAGAGGGCACCTTTCAGTAATCTTTACTTCAAATGAGGAGAATAGTTTGTTGTGAAATAAGCTGGCTAAGCTGCCTACCTGGCTGCTGAATGGTGCTTTTACCCCTTACATTGGAACAGTCTGGTCTGCTTACCAGATAAGATCTTTGGCATGAGTATTCCAATAAGATATGCCCTTGCCTGGTCTTACTAGTAATACTATATGAGTTGTCCTGGGTCATTCAATTAAATTCAGTGGTAATTGAGTGCCTGATATCTGCTACACAATGTTTTTAGGTACCTTAGATACTACAGAGAACAAAAAAGAAGCCTGTCCTCCTTGAACATTGTACAGATAGATAGCAATAAACAATGAGCATATAAAAGAGGAAATTAGATAGCATGTTAGCAGGCAGTAATGCTATGGACAAGAAGAAAAGATAGAGCAGGGAAGTGTGAGGGTTGGGGGAGAGATGCAATTTTAAATGGGGTGGTAAGGATAGGCCTCATTGAAAAGGTGAATTTTGAGCAAAAGTTTGAAGAAGTAGAAGAATTAGACTTGTGGATATCTGGAGGAAGAGCATTCCAGGCAGAAGGAACAGCCAGTGCAAAAGTCCTGAGGCAGAAGACTGCATGCTGTATTGGCATTGCAGCAAGGGGGCCTGTGTGGCTGGAGTAAGGAGGCCAGTGTGGAGCTAAGTGAGAGCAGGGGAGAGAAGTAGATGAAGAAATGAGAGAGATAATTGGGGACAGGATACTGGATTATGTACAGCTTTATCTGCTGCTGAAGGGATTTTTGTCTTTAAGTGAAATGGGAAGCCTTTTGAGAGGAGTGACATGGTCTATTTTTCATTTTTACAGAATCTCTCTGCTGTTTTCAGAATAGGCTGTAGTGAGTCCCAAGGATCATTGGGTGTATTTCAGAAGCGTGTGGTTATGAATTGTCAATCCCTGTGATTATTTTAAATACGTTGTTTTAATATGGAAATGTTTTTTGCCCTTTTTGATAATTACTTTATCAAATAGGGCTGACGGTAGTAGAGATGCCAAACTATAGATATAGAAGAGATTTTTTTCTACATAGGTTCTTTCTGATTGTATTATGCTTCAAAAAAAGAAAAGGCAGTAGAGTAGGAGTCTTGACAATTGGGTGTTATCCAAGAAGCGCTTAATAAATGAAGCTCTAAATGGGGTGCTGTCTTGAGTACTGAAAACCACTTATTGTAGACTTCTGCCTTTTTCTGGTACAGTACATTTTACTCTGAGAAATGATGGTTTATGCTCTTTATAGTTTAAGTTTAAAGGAAACCATCCTCACAAGAAAAGTGGAAAACAAGATTTGTATCCTCAGGCTGTGAAATCATATTTTCAGCCCTCTACCTAATAAAGTCCTACTTATTTAATTCCTTTTTAAAGATGGGGGAACTAGGTAGCTTTCCAACTGTTGGTCAGATTTAATTATTTGAGGTGTTCTGAACACTGACAGTAATAGGCATGCCTTTACTAAAATGTAATTAATTAAGCAATTAAATGTAATTGCTTTGTAGAGACTAATACTATAGAAATTATGTGGCATCTGTTTTTTAAAAATTTACTTAATTTACTTATTTTTGGCTGCATTGGGTCCTCGTTGCTGCGCAGATTTCTCTAGTTGCAGTGAGCGGGGGCCACTCATCATTGTGGTGCGCAGGCTTCTCATTTCAGTGGCTTCTCTTTTTGCAGAGCACGGGCTTTAGGCACATGGGCTTCAGTAGTTGTGGCTCACGGGCTCTAGAGCTCAGCCTCAGTAGTTGTGGCATGCAGGCTTAGTTGCTCCACGGCATGTGGGATCTTCCCGGATCAGGGCTCGAACCCGTGTACCCTGCATTGGCAGGCAGATTCTTAACAGCTGTGCCACGAGGGAAGCCCCTATGTGGCATCTATTAATGCTCCTTTTGGGACTGGCTTATTTAAAATGTGCCCTTCGACATTTTCCTCCCACTTCCTTGTTCACTACTTTTAGAAATTGATATGTCTTCCATAAGCATTCAGGAACTTTGCACAACACTTGCTTTTGTCCACTGTTGCAAAATTTATTTCGAAAACCTTTCTGTATGTGATGAGTTGGAATTTGACAATTGGTTTTCATGGATTGGTCTTTTGGGCTTCATGGAAACAACATATAGTGATTAGGTTAGTTCCTGCCAGACACATCTGCCATGAATAATGTGGTTCAGCTGATTTGATTGGAGCCTAGCAGCAATGTTTGATAGTTATCACTATATAGACTGATTAACCTTATGTACTTATATAATGTCTTGACAGTCTCTCCCTGTGTCTGGAAATTTTAGTGATAAAATGGATGTGGTCTCTGATGGGGAGGGGACTTAAAGGGAATTACACAGTGGTAGAATATTCTTTTTTTTTTTAATAAATTAATTTTATTTATTTATTTTTGGCTGCGTTGGGTCTTCATTGCTGTGTGCAGACTTTCTCTAGTTGTGGCGAGTGGGGGCTCCTCTTTGTTGCAGTGCGCAGGCTTCTCATTGCAGTGGCTTCTCTTGTTGCAGAGCACGGGCTCTAGGCGTGCGGGCTTCAGTAGTTTTGGCACGTGGGTTCAGTAGTTGTGGCTCGCGGGCTCTAGAGCGCAGGCTCAGTAGTTGTGGCGCACGGACTTAGTTGCTCCACGGCATGTGGGATCTTCCCAGACCAGGGCTCAAACCCATGTCCCCTGCATTGGCAGGCGAATTCTTAACCACTGCGCCACCAGGGAAGCCCAGTGGTGGAATATTCTAACTAAAAGCATGCTTGCTCTCTCAGGCTGTGCAGTTAGTGGCCTTCTGGCTGTATAGGGTTTCTTAAGTTATTGGTAACCATTTAAACACAATACTTAGACTTGAAATTACTATGTTTGCTTTGGTAATACTGCTTAACACCTTTGTGAACTAGCACAGACATTAGAGAGTTAAGATTTTTAGGTTTTATTTCAAGACAAATTAAGGTAGATTTCTAGGTAGAATCATGCAGAACAGTGTTTCCTTTTTTTACCTTTTCTCCTTAAAAATATTTTTGAAAGTTGAAAGAATAATCCTCTTACTATTCAGTGTCATAAAATGTAATTATTTGCAAAACAGTCTTATAAAACAGAAATTGGATTCCCTCTTTCTCAACCTGAGCCTTGCAAATTGTCATAATTGGTATTATGGATATGGCAACCATTATCCCACATTTTCTGGGGGAAGTTCTGATTTCACAATATTAACCAGTTATTCACAACATTCTCGTATTTGTCGGATTTTGTGTCAATTTGGGGTTAATAAAATACAGGGACTGTGATTAGGATGGAATATTGCAACATTTATAAAACTTAAAAGAAATCATTCTCTTGACTTAAATTCTCTGTCAACTGGAAGAATTTGGAGGCCGTATGGGCTGTGATTTAAGATCATAGTCTCTGAGATCAAACAGTTTTGGATTCAGCCCCTGACATTACCACTCTTTTAACCTTGAGCAGGTTATATATACTTGTTCTGTCTTGTGTTTCCTCCTCAGTGAAATGGGAATACTAATGGAACTTACCTTACAGCGTTGTTGGGAAGAGTGTATGAGACATGGGCATAATAAATAGTGCTTGGCACAGAATAAGCATGCCTTTGATTATGTTATGTTGAGCTTGGAGCATCTCTTAAATCAGAGCAACCTTTATGAAGACATTTCCAAAAATCCAATATAGTCTTTAAGTGACACTTAGAGTACACTCTTTCCTCAAGACAATATAAACATGCAAGTTTTAAAAATATGAAGTGCTAAAAAAATCTAACTTAAGGTTACATCTATGCTAAGTCCTATTGCTCTTCATCAAATTGGGAACTGACCATAGCAGCCCAACAGGGAAATTAGGAAACAGAAAAAAATTTTAATTCTTCTTTGAGGAAAGAAAGTAATAAATGTGGTGGGGTGTGTGTGTGTGTGTGTGTGTGTGTGTGTGTAAAGAGAGGTTATACACATATATAGTCATGTAAGACGTTAATAGTATATTTAAATTTACTGACCTGGTTTCTTTTCTTCCAAATTTATCAAAAATAAAAATTGAAATGAAATCAGCATTTTTTTATAGCTCAACTGATATACATTATTATTCAGCCTCAGGAATAGGTAATGATTCTCATAGTAGATAAAACCTAACTGAATTTTTAAAAACTCCACTTCTTTAGTACTGATTGTGGTTTTTATGTTCCCATAGCAGTGTGATACAGTAATGAGTGAGTAAGGCATTGCGTCTAGAATATCTGTGGTGAACCTGTTGGACTTGAATGTAATCATTCCCTAATCTTACGATGTAAGGACAGGATACATATCCGGCACCACACCTGTGGGGAGAAGTTCTAGAATGCCTCATCTTGCTTGCAGATAAATTGTGTTCCTCCTTCCTTTAAAGTAAATGCAGGAATATTGTCAGTGAACAATATCCTTTTACCAGTTATTCCTGAAAAAGGAGAGGTATAATTTGAAAATTTAAAGATACTCTTATTTTATTTTTTTATTGAGGTATAGTTGATTTACAATGTTGTGTTAGTTTCTGGTGTACAGCAGAATACTGTACAGCAGTATTCTGTTTATTTATATGCATATATTTCTGAATCACTAATCCAAAACTCCTAATTTATCCTTCCCCCGCTATGGTAATCATAAATTTGTTTTCTGTGTCTGTGAGTCTGCTTCTGTTTTGTAAATAAGTTCATTTGAAGATACTCCTATTTTAGACCCTACAACTTGGAGGATATATAATGAGGTAAAAAATGTAATGGCAGATTTAAAAATATGGCCATGCATTTAGTTATACTGTATATTTCTCATGCAGTAATATCATTTTTAAGAAAAATGATACTAACACATATATCATTCTAATCTCCATTTTTGTTTTTTTTCTTTTCTTTAGAGAATCTAGGAAAAGATGTCAAGTAGGAACTAGTATAAAAATTTTTAGAAAAATAGACGACAGGTAGTAAAGTTAGAATAGTGATGTTGAAAACAAGCCGCGCATGAGTAGCTACTAAGCTTTTAGCTGTCACTGCGGTACTTACTGAGTGGACTTCTAACAGTCTTATGAAGATCAGAGCTTTCTTAGGGTTCTGGATTACTGTGTAACTGTCCATTAATTTCTAGGTACCTGGTGACCCATCTCATGGGGGCAGATCTGAACAACATTGTGAAATGTCAGAAGCTTACGGATGACCATGTTCAGTTCCTTATCTACCAGATTCTCCGAGGTCTCAAGGTACAGACAGTATTAGTAATAATTTTGAGGAATGAATTCTCTCTCCCTCTCTCCCTTCTATTTAGGGCTTAAGGGAAAACAAACAAAACTTTTCTTATGGAAAATTTCAAATACAGAAATCACAAGTACAATCATAGTGTAATGAACCCCTGTGTTTACTCAGCGACCACAATTACCAACATATGGTTAATCTTGTTTCTTTCCTATTCCCCCAAACCCTGGATTATTTTAAGGCAAGTCTAGGCATCATATCACTCCACCCATCAATACTTCTGTAGGCATGTCTGAGAGTTAAAGACTCTTCATTATTACATCTAAACAATAATAATAATTTCTTGGTGTAATCTAATATCTGGTCAGTGTCATGTTGAAACTTTGAAAACATCCTCAAGAAGGCTAATTTATTTGTGGCAGGGGCAGTTTTTAAATTAAACCACCTTTAATATTTAGCATCTTTGAGTCCTTATTGTGCTACAGAGCACCCACCAGGAAACAGGTTGAAAGCTCTATTTCACTCATACTTCAGCTCTATGAACAGAGTTGATGGTATGGAAATCATAGTTATGATAAATGTACAGACTACTGATAATTACTTGTTCTGATTTCTAATCCTGCTGTTAATACTAGCATTTCTTATTGACTCATAAAAATGTACTTCAAATATGTCATATAATATGACAGTAGGAGGCTGGACATAACTTTAACTGATTTTTTGCTTTTTCACAGTATATACATTCAGCCGACATAATTCACAGGGTAGGTATTGTCTTTTGATTAAATTATTGGGGTGCTGGTGGGTGGGGAGACTGGCAAGATTCTAATCTAAGCTTATTTTAGCCAGTGAAATATTGACTGATTGCAACTTTGCTCTAGGTTTAACTAAAGAAAGAAGATGTATAGTTTTTACCTATTTAAGGCTAATGAGGACTAGATAGTGGCTATAGAATGGAGATTGTTTATAGCTAGATGAAGTCTTTTTTTTTTTTTAATTTATTTGTTTATTTTTGGCTGCGTTGGGTCTTCATTGCTGCACGCGGGCTTTCTCTAGTTGTGGTGAGCAGGGGCTTATCTTTATTGTGGTGCACAGGCTTCTCATTGCGGAGCACAGGCTCTAGGCGCGCGGGCTTCAGTAGTTGTGGCACGTGGGCTCAGTAGTTGTGGCTCGCCGGCTCTAGAGCGCAGGCTCAGCAGTTGTGGCGCACGGGCTTAGTTGCTCTGCGGCATGTGGGATCTTCCCAGACCAGGGCTCGAACCCATGTCCCCTGTGTTGGCAGGCGGATTCTTAACCACTGCGCCACCAGGGAAGCCCTAGATGAAGTCTTTTATGTTTAGCTCTTCATCATTACCTTTAGGGAGAGAATTTACCATGTGTCATAAAGTTGATCCTGTTCTCTCTTACTTGCTTCCTAGGACCTAAAACCTAGTAATCTAGCTGTGAATGAAGACTGTGAGCTGAAGGTAGGATGAAGTGACAGTGGTAATTGTTTCACCTTGTAACTATATGTTTAACTAACCAGGCAAATTTATATAGAGAATGTGTTTATAAAGCCATGACTTTTTATCTGAAAATTCTTATTGTCCTTAGGAATATCATTAGACTTTGAAATTTAAACCAGAGATTTAGTAAGCTTTAGTTTAAGTGATATTGAAGGTAGCGTCAGGTGTCTTGTTTTCATTCTAAAATAAAGTTAAATTGAAATTTAATATATTAGTTATAATAAAGGAGAATTATAGTATGAGTATCAAGTAAGCAGTCCTCTTGAAGAGTAATTATTAGATTTTATGGGTTTCTAAGAGAAAAAATGGCAGAAACACACTTATTCAAAATAATTCAAATAAAAGATAATCTATAAAGAGCAAGCAACTCTGGAATTTTTTGTTTCATTTCTTTTTTTACTCAATTTTTTGGAAACATAATTTACAATAAAATGCATCACTTTAAGTGTACATTTGACAAACTTATATAGCTATGTAACCACCAACACAGTTATAATAAAGAACATGTCCATCACTCCAGAAAGTTCCCTTGTGCCCCCTTCCTAGCGAGTCCCCACACCTCTACCCCTAACCCTGGCTTCAGACAACGACTGATCTGCTTTCTGACACTATAGAGTAGATTTATCTTTTCTGGAGTTTCATACAAGTGGAATCATACAGTATTTTTCTATGTGTGTCTGACTTTTGCTTAGTATAATATTATTGAGATCCATCTGTATTGTGTGTATCAGTAGTTCATTCCTTTTTGTTGCTGAGTAGATCCATTTTATGATTATACCACAATTTATTTATCCATCCACCTATTGATAGACATGTGCTTCAATTCCATTTCAGGGCTGTGTAAAGCTGCTATGAATATTCATGTGCAAGCCTTTGTGTGGCACATATATTTTCATTGCTCTTGGATAAATGCCTAGCAGTGGCATTTTTGGTTTGCTTTTTGTAATTTCATTTTTTTTAAGTTCTTGCTGTGTTCCCCATGCATTCTAAGCATGGACCAGGAAATATGTTTATGAAAGTGCTATATTGTTCTCGCTTTTTATAAGGCACTGGAGTTTTTTCCCTCCTGCTTTACAAGCCTTAGGAGTTTGTTCCAGTGCCTGATTTCTCTTCTCTCCCTTAGATCTTGGATTTCGGACTGGCTCGACATACAGATGATGAAATGACAGGCTATGTAGCCACTAGGTGGTACAGGGCTCCTGAGATCATGCTGAACTGGATGCATTACAACCAGACAGGTACTACTTGCACTTGTATTTAGGGCCTTATTAATACTATGTTGTGTGTATTTGGGGTTCTCAGAAGTGGAGATGGCAGGAGTAGGAAGAAACATTTTTTTTCTTCCCTCAGTGATCATTTTAAGTCCACGAATAGAAAATATTTCAGTTGCTCAGATAGAGAAAGTGGGGTTTTTCAAACTTTGTGATTTAGCAGTTGGCTTTTTACTTATTTATATTTTCAGCATATTCTCTGAGTACTTCTGCCTGAAGACATTGGGTTCATAATATTAACCTCTCAATATTACTTGGGAGAATCCATCATTTCTACCAGTAAGGAACCTTTGCCCCTTTGTGAACAGCTTATTTCTCTTGCCATAACTATGTTTTGACTTAGCCCACCCATGAAGCCCTTTAATGTGGTGAAGGTCTTAGCTTATTTATTTGTATAAAAATGAGTATGATTGTTGAACCTCGGATGTCTTAAATATTAATTTGAGTATTTCACCCCTTAACTATAGTTCCATTTGTAGCCAAGTATGATAATAGTGACATTGTATTACTTTTATTTCTCTTTAATTTTACCAGTTGATATTTGGTCAGTGGGATGCATAATGGCCGAGCTGTTGACTGGAAGAACATTGTTTCCTGGTACAGACCGTATCCTTTAAAAAGTTTTGGGTTCTTGTTTCTTGTCTGTATTTTGGTGTCCATGGTAGTATATTACTTTTACCTATCTCTAGGAAGGGCTTTCAGTTACTTGCTTTTATAGTCCAGATATGCATTGTGAGATCTGCCCTCTTGCTGAGTATCTTGCCTTGCCAAGAAAGAGGCTTCAATTTATTTTGAGAGTTGCAAAAATTCCTCATAATCTGGAAAGCCCTTTAAATCTTTCATATGTCATCTTTTTTGCAGCAAGTTCCTTATTAATCTTCCCACAGCCCTTCTGCAACCTGAGTGTATTGGTGAGAAGTTCTAGATCTCAATGACTGGTTTAGTCTTCGTTGCACCAGCGCTCAATGAACACAAGATAACCATTTATAAATCGGGGGTATCTTGCTTTTATGTTTGATTTACATATTAAAAAGGCTGTATTTGGTCCTTGTAATGATACACCTGCTGACTCGTTTTGTTTGTTGTCTAACAACAAATAATAAATGCAAGGAGATAAGGTCACCCTGTCATGTGCCTTTTTTTCCCCTCAGCATGACTTTATTTTTATCCCAGATTGTAGCCAAACCTTAATTTACTTCCAGAGTTATTGTCTAGTTTATGGTTTATCATGGCCCCTTTATTTTAGCCCCTTTCTTGTCTGCTGCATGCCCATTTCACAGTTTAGTAATAATATCATCAAAATGTGATTTGTTGTAACTCCCATCCATTCCACTTAGGGAAGATGTTTAGGCAAGAAAGAATTTTGAAATATTTGTCTAGAATTAGATTTGAAGATTTTTGTAAAACTCATTTGACTAGCCCTCTGTGGGTTTGGTTGGGCTTTTAGAGATGCTGCAATTGCCTGTGTTCTATCATGGTTAGAGACCTAAAAGCTGTTTTAGCACCTCACCTAAGCAAACTCAT
The DNA here is from genome assembly GCF_028564815.1 of Eubalaena glacialis. Lineage (NCBI taxonomy): Eukaryota > Metazoa > Chordata > Mammalia > Artiodactyla > Balaenidae > Eubalaena > Eubalaena glacialis. Next base: position 38,875,785 of record NC_083722.1, on the reverse strand, counting down.
TGAGTTTGTAAACCAGATTGTCAGTTCACTGGCTTACAATTGGGATAATACTCCTATGGTGACTGTGATGTTCATGTTATCGATCCACATACTCTATCTTCTGCTAGAGTGTACTTTCCTAATGAACTGAAAAACCTCTTCCCTCAGCCATTTATTTCCCTCTGAGTATTACTGGATTGATACAGAATATAGTCTCCTTATATAGCTCACCTTATTCCTCCTCATCCCCAGATTCTAATTTTAATACCTAGTGTTTCTCCTTTGTCCTTTGCTTCATTTACCTTATACTTGTTTCTTAGAAATTTGATATATGCATTATAGTCCAAGCTAAGAGAATTAGGGAAAATTTGTAATTTTCCTTTTCCTTAGGTACATACCTTAGAGTCCCATTCTTTAGTCCTCCCAAGCACACTGCTCTGATGCTGTCCTCTGTTCCCCCTCTTCTTCCTCTTCTTTCTATCTGTATCTCCATCTACAGTCAGTCGTGGACACTCATACCTACATAGACACACAAAGTGGTAGAGAGAGACAGACAGTAGAGCATACTGGTTAAGAGCACATGCTCTGTAATCAGACTTACAGGGTTGAGATCTTACTTAGCTCTTATTTACTCCCAGCTCTGTGACTTTGAGCAAGTTGTCTAACCTCTGTCTCTCGGTCTCCTTAACTATAAAATACTGATAATAGTACATACCGCATAAGGTGGTTGTGAGAATTCAGTGAGATGAAATCTGGAATGTACTTAGAACAGAGCCTGTCAGCAGATGTTAGCCATCATCTTCATCAGTGATCTTTGGGAAGCAGTTTCTCCCTTCATCTTCCCACTTTATTGTCTACTTGTGAATCATTTAAAGGCTAGTTTTTTGTTTTATTTAAATTCTGTAACAGGTAGTAAAGGATAGATCCCCTTGGCAGGCTACTGGTAGAAAGGTTTCAAAGCAGTTGTGTGTGTCCTATGGTCCTATCTCATAGGACAGCTGCCTACTGATGGCTTGACCCTTTTAAAATGCTAACTTTCAGCCTCTAAGAAGTCTTCTCTTTTTTTTTTTTTTTAATAAATTTTATTTATTTATTTATTTATTTTTGGCTGCATTGGGTCTTTGTTGCTGCGTGCGGGCTTTCTCTAGTTGCGGTGAGCGGGGGAGCTACTCTTCGTTGCAGTGAGAGGGCTTCTCATTGCAGTGGCTTCTCGTTGCGGAGCACGGGCTCTAGGCGTGTGGGCTTCAGTAGTTGTGGCTCGCGGGCTCGCGCGCAGGCTCGGTATTTGTGGCGTACAGGCTTAGTTGCTCCGCAGCATGTGGGATCTTCCCGGACCAGGGCTTGAATCCGTGTCCCCTGCACTGGTAGGCAGATTCTTAACCACTGCACCTCCAGGGAAGCCCCAGAAGTCTTCCCTTTTATGCATACTTCTTTTCCCTCTATGAACTTTAGGTAGAAAACCTAGCATTTAAACTTTTTACTAGGAGATTCTCTTTTTAATATATGAGAATTCATTTCAAAATTCTTGTTTTAGTAATACATTGTTTCTTTTCTACTTGGCTCCTTTTCAGACAGATGTGCTCCTGGATCGGAACATTCAAATTCAGAGGACTGTATTTGTAATACACATAACTCCCTTCTTGTCAGTTGCCATCTGTGTGGATATAGCTTTGGTTGCCTGGCAAAGTGAGAGGAAAGTGTTTTCTATTACTTTTTCAAATTCCCAGTTGATTCTAGTGTGCAGCCAGTGTTGAGTACAACTAGAGTTTACCCCAGTTGGATTTTAGTTTTAATCTTTCAGGCTGACCCTGAAAAAGTTACTTAGCAGTTTTTCCTCATTTTTTTTTAAGGTACCAATGAGATCAGAAAAATTAAGAATCTAGAATTATCCGCTTGGGGACCTAGAAAGATGTTAGAAAACATCTAGTTGAATCCTCTGTTTTTATAGGTAAGGAAACTAAGAACCCAGAAAAGATAGATACAAACCTATGATCTGACTCAGGTCTTAGTTTCTTTCCAATATTCTATTTGTTGCCTGTTCTCCTTATTTCTGAAACTTATTTTCTTAAAACCTTTGCAGAATGTGCTGGCCCCACACACTCTTCTGTTGCCCAGAAAGGCATTCAGCTACTGCTTATTTATGATTTTAAAATGCAGCTGAATGCTGAGGCAACCTCTAGATTATGCTCTTTATTTGAGTGCACAGTTTTCTCCCTATTTTCCTCAATTATTATTTATCTTGCATTTGGAACTGATCGTTTTAGCTTCTAGATAAGAACTATCTAATAGAATTTTCTGTAGGCTTACAAATGGTTTATGTATGTACTGTCCAATATGGTTGTTGGTAGCTACCAGCCACATGTGGATATTGAGCACTTAAAATGTGGCCAATGAAACTTAGAAACTGAAATAAAAATATTTTTGTGGTTAAGTATATAAACATAAAATTTGCCATTTTAACTTTTTTTTATTGTGGTAAAATAAGCATAACATGAAATTTACCATTTTAACACTTTTAAAGTATACAGTCCAGTGGCATTAATTATATTCATAAAATTGTGCACCCACCACCACTATGTCCAAAACATTTTCATCACCCCAACAGAAATTGTACCCATTAAACAGAAACTCCCCATTCTTCCCTCCCACAGCCTTTGGTTACCTCTCTTCTACTTTCTGTCTCTATGAATTTGCTTATTCTAAATATTTAATATTAAGTGGAACCACACAATATTTGTCCTTTTTTGTCTGAATTATTTCACTTAGCATGTTTTCAAGGCTCATCCATGTTGTAGCATGGATCATAACTTCATTCCTTTTTATGGCTGAATACTATTCCATTGTATAGCTATACCATATTTTATTTATCCATTCATCTGTTCATAGACACTTGGGTTGTTTCCACCTTTTGGCTATTGTGAATAGTGCTTCAGTGAACACTGACATACAAGTATCTCTTTGAGTCCTTGCTTTCACTTCTGTTGGATATATATCTAGGAGTGGAATTGTTGAGTCATATGGTAATTCTGTATTTAACTTTCTGAGGAGCAGTCATTGTTTCCCAAGCAGTTTCACCATTTTACATGCCCACCAGTGATATATGAGCAATTTCTCCACATCTTCACCAACATTTCTTCCTTCCTTTCTCCTTCCCTCCCTCCCTTCCATCCTTCCTTCCTCCCTTCCTCCCATCCTTCTTCTTTTTTAAATTATAGCCATCCTAGTGGGTATGAAGTGGTATCTTTTTGTGGTTTTGATTTGCATTTCGTTAATGACTAATAATGTTGAGTATCCCCCTGTGTTTACTGGCCGTTTGTATGTCTTCTTTGTAGAAATATCTGTTTGAGACCTTTACCCATCTTTTAATTGGGTTGTCTTTTTGTTGTTGAGTTTTAGGAGTTCTTTATATATTTTGGATATTGAGCCTTCACCAGATATATGATTTGCAGATATTTTCTCCCATCTGTGGGCTGTCTATTCACTTTTTTGATAATGTCCTTTGATTTACAAAAGTTTTAATTTTGATGAAGTTCCAATTTATCTATTCTTTTTCTTTTGTTGTTCATGCTTTTAGTGTCATTTCTAAGAATGTATTACCAAATTCAAGATTATGAAGATTTACTGTATTTTCTACTAAGAAAGAGTTTTATGGGTGTATCTCTTATACTTAGGTCTTTGATCCATTTTGAGTTAATTTTTGTATATGATGTGAGGTTGGGGTACAACTTTATGCTTTTGCATGTGGAAATTCAGTTGTCCTAGTACCATTTATTGAAGAGGCTATCCTCTCCCACTGAATGGGTTTGGCACTTCTGTCAAAGATCAGTTCTATTCCATTGGTCTATATGTCTATCCTTATAGCAGTACCACACTGTTTTGATTACTCTAGCTTTATAGTAAGTTTTGAAATCAAGAAGTGTTAAGTCCTTCAACTTTGCTCTCATTTTCAAGATTTTTTTTTTTCTCTTTGGGCTCCCTTATAATTCCATATGAAATTGAGGATTGGCTTTTCCATTTCTGCAAAGAAGGCTGTTGAAGTTTTGCTCGCGATTATGTTGTATTTTTAGATCACTTTGGGTAATATTGACATCTTAACAATATTAAGTCTTCCTATTCATGAATATGAGACGTCATTCCACTTATTTAGGTCTCCTTTCATTTCTTTCAGCAATGTTTTATAATTTTCAGTGGACAAGTTTTTCACCTTCTTGGTTAAACTTATTCTTAGGTATTTTCCTAGCATCTTTAAGATGCTATTTTAAATAGAATTACTTTCTCAATTTCCTTTTTGGTTTGTTCATTGTTGGTGTGTAGAAACACAACTGATTTTTGTTTGTTGATCTTGTAGCCTGCAACTTTGCACAGCTGAAAGCTGAGAGCTCTAGTAGCTTTCTTGTGGATTCTTTGGTATTTTCTATATGTAGGATCATGTCATCTGCAAACAGAAATAGTTTTACTTCTTCCTTTCCAATTTAGATGCTTTTATTTTTTTCTCGTTTCTAATTGCTCTTCCAGTATAATGTTGATTAGCAGTGGTGAAAGTGGGCAGCTTTCTCTTGTTCTTATCTTTCAGCCTTGAGTATAATTTAGCTCTGCATTTTTCATAAATACTCTTTATCATGGCAAGGAGTTCTCTTCTGAATAGTTTTATAGTTTCATAAAACTCATAGTTGTATGAGTGTATTTATCTGAATTTTAAATTTTATTAAATTTTCTTTAGATTACATTTAAATTTAATCACATATGATTATTGGTATTGTATTGGACTATGCAGTTTTAGATCTTGACAAATCATCTTCCTATTATACCTTTTTCTCATTTTTTTTTGCGATTAGTCTTCTTGAGAGACTCTTTTGTTACTAGTTGTTAATAATCCCTGGAGTTCCCCTAAAGATATAAGATATACTAATTTTTGTCTTAAAGCTAATTATGTTTTTAGGTTAGAAATTATTCTCCTTTGTGACTTTGCAAAACCCTTCCAACTAGCTCAAAAATAGTACTTTTTTTTTTTTTTTTTTAAAAAGAATGGAGCCCTTCCTCATAAGTCTAGTTGACTGGGTATATATATATCAAGTGGACACACCTGAGAGAACTGTATATTAGAAGAGAGTGGGGACACAGAATGTGTCTTCAGGTATGGTGCTAACTTATTTCAAAAACCATTGGTTCTGAAAAGAGTAAGCCAATTAGAAAATATTACTACTAATGCTTGACAGTCTGCAGCCTAAGGAAGAGAGACAATGAGTTTCCTAGCCCTGTTGCACATCAAATACTGTTTTCTTCCAGACATCTCAGCCTTGGCTTACTATTGTTTTCCTTTTCTAGGTAATCAAATGAATTTCGTTCATGTGAAACGTTTCTTTCCTTCTTTCATTTTAATAGAAATGGTAACTAGACATTAACTAGACATTATCATTAACTTCGACATTAACTAGAAGATAATGAGGCTCCTGCCATCAGCTTGCTGCCCTACTTTATATGAATTTTATTAGTGTTTACTGGCTCCTTAATTCTGCTTTATTTATTTCTTCTTTTGATTTTTTTCAAACATTTTATGAACTACTTCAGACATACAAAAAGACAAGGAATAATAAATGAACACCTATGTTTATATGACCCAGATTATGAGACAAAACATTGCCAGTGGAGTGAAAACTTCTGGTATACCCCTTCCTGTTACATCTACCCCTTTCTTTCAGACATTGGTTTCAAACAGTCTCTCATTTTAAAAAAACAGTTGTATTTCAGACACTAAAAGCAAGTGTCCTAATAAATGTTGAAGAAGAAAAATATTTTATTAGGTTATTTGCCTTTTCTTCTCTAACTTGAGAATATATTTCCCCATTTGAAAAGGCTAGAACTCTCAGGCTTGTCCACAAATCTAAAGTACCTTAAAAATTTTTCCCTGTATGACAGTGAAAATGCCTATTTTGATGACCAAGAAGAGAAGGAAGTAAGCTAAGTCCCATTCTAGTCCACCTGTCTGTCACCAGGGAATTTCCACAGGTCTTTGTTCCAGCTTTGCCTCATATGGATTTTTTTTGTTTGTTTGAAAACTGCAGCTCATAAGCAGCAGTAGTCGCATGTAGGTTCTGCAAATGGTCCTCTTATTCATCTTCAACTCTCCAGCCTGCAGAGGTTTCCTAGGAGTTGCCTAGAACACTTAGAAGTGAATCGAATATCCCTCTTTTACTTTCCCTCTAAATACCCCATAACCCTTAAGTTTTTTTCCTTGCCTTTTCATTCTGGCCACCTTTTACTTTTGCTACAGAGGACCTAGTCTAAAGAGTAACCTTAAGCCTAAGTTGTTTTAGGAAAAATCAGGAGATTTATGATTTAAATTTTGACATTGTGATTATTACAATTAAAACACATTTTTGACTAACAGTAAAAATATCTGCTATCTAGGGAAAAATGGGTTAAACCTGTTAAGAAGGATGGCTTGCTGTGGAAATAATTGTCATAATGTGGTAAATTTTGCTTTGCTCTGCTTATATAGCTTCTTGAAGCTCCTTCTGGCCTTAACTGCCTGGACAAATTGTAGTGGCCTTACAGTAGCTGGTATTATTGGAAGACTGACCTGTATATCAATGGATTTGCCAGCTCTTGGAGAACCTATGGTGATTTCCTATGAGGTTTGCATGCTTTGACTTCCTTCATGCAAGTGCTTTTAGCTACTAAGTAGATTTTTATTTTGCATTGTGTGTTTACTAATCTCCTAAGTGTTGGCTGTCATGCTGTACCAGCTCTTTGTCCATACCCCTTACACACTCATCGCACTGTATTTGTATACTCTTTATGGTGTAAACACTTCAGATGGGGCGTTTGCATATGAAATGAAGCAACTTTTCTTGACTTCTTTTTTGTATATAGACTCTCCATTAGAGTATGGTCATTCTAGATTTCTCAGGGCAAGACAGAGGGGTGGAGCTGAGTTGGAAAGCATATTACAGGAAGTCTTTTCAAGTTAATATTTATTGAGCTACTCAGTGGAAAGTGCTGGAGGTAAGATGGTACCTGTTCTCCAAACCAGAATGATCATACTCAGCAGAAAGTGAGTTATAGGAGTCACTTGAACAAATATCTGCTCTCTGCTTATAAAACAAGGCGGAGTGATAAGAATACTGTAATAGAGGTATAAATAAGTTACTGAGAAGAAACAGAAATTAATTCAAACTCAGGATATCCAGGAAGACTTCATGGCAGAGTTCTTGTTTGAGCAGGACTTTGAAGAGTAAATAGGGAAAGAAAAGGTTTTGTAGGAGGGGAGGATGGAGGGTATTCCTGTTTATGACTTGGAGAAATAAGAAGTTGGAAACTTAAAAGTGCCTGGAATATTTGGTGTGAGTTGAAGCATTGAGTGCATTAAGGAATAATAGTTTGAGGGAGAGTCAGAAAAGAGTCTTGATGCCAAATCAGGGAAGGCCATGAATTTGAGGCTGAGGAATTGGGGCTTTATTCTTCAGGCCTGAGGTTGTTTCATACTGGCTGAGGCAGGAGAACGACATGGGGTCCCCAAGTCATTGTTGTCATAACCACTGTGACCAGTGGAAGTGGCATACTTTTCAGGTATGTTGGGGTGAAGTTAAGACACTTGAGAAACTGCCCAGAGTCTTCCTCAGAGGGAGTATAAAACTTGATTCTCATTTTCAGTAGTCAGAAGTCTTTTATATAAGAGTGCCAATCTCACTAGTATTATTTCTAGAGATTAGTTTTGATGCAGTTTTTGTAAAACTACCTGTTTGAGAATTTAAGTAGTCCAGTTTTTTTTCTCATATGTGATATACTTTATCTTGTGCGATAGCTACCCCTTTAAATTTGTTCCTTAAGAATGTGAGGGAACTAAATTTTTGTAAACTGAATCATTTCAAATGAGCAAAGAGGATCCTATACTAAATTCTGTTGTAATACAGTTAATTTGATTATTTTAGAGCAAGATGGTATTTGTCCCCACTGCCTGCTCTGTCCCCATTAATGTATGCTTTAAAATTGTTTTCTTGACAACACGTTGAATTAAGAAATCAGTATTGAAATTTTAGCCTCCAGAACACATTGATTTTTGCCATTTGCAGAGGCAAAATTTTCTACTATTCTTTTTTAAATTTTTTAATTTTTATTTTATATTGGAGTATAGTTGATTTACAGTGTTATTCTCTACTATTCTTAATTCAGAAGTAACTTCTGTGAGTGGACTTGCTTTTAATTTATTTTGTATAGAACATAAATTGTTTGAGTCTATGATGGGGTTCTGCAAACCTTTTCTTAAAGGGCCACATAGTAAATATTTTAGGCTTTGGGAACCATACGGTTTCTGTTGTAACCACTCAATTCTGCTGTGTAAGTTGAAAGCAGCCATAGACAATACATAAACAATGAGCATGGCTGTGTTCCAATACAACTTTATTTTCAAAACAGGCAGCAGATTGGGGTTTGCTGACTCCTGTCTAGAATTTTGTTGTGTTTAAGCCAATTTCATATCTGGAGGAAAAAAAGAGAATAGGGCAGGATATTATTGCGTAACCAATTCCTGTAACTCAGGCAACTATGGCTTGCAGAGGCCATTATTTTTAAGTTACACTGTACTGCCTTCATATGTATAATCATAAACAGAAATAGTTTCTTGCATTCTCTCTCCTCTCCATCCTGCTGTACCTTCTTAAATATTTTGAGTGCCCACCACGTAGCAGATGTTAGGCTAAGCACTGGGGATAAGTGGTGAACAGGCAGAGCAGCCCCTGTCCTCATAGATCAGTAGAGGTGACAGACAATAAGCAAAGTAAGCAATTATAGATTGTGACGAGCACTGTGACGTTATCAAGCACTGTGCTGAGATGGAGAATAACAGGGAGGGCAGTGCTTCTTCCATAGAGCGTTGGGGGAAGCCTCTCTGAGGAGGTGAAGTTCAAGCTGACACCTGAAGTTGAGAAGGATCTAATCATGCAAGAAATCTGCCAGGTTTTTTTTTGACAGGAATCAGAAGATAGTCATCCTCTCCTCCTTTTCCCTCTGAATGTCAATATAGACATGGATAAGCTATTCAAATTTTCATAGAGAATATTGAAAGCTATTTTATTATATTTTTTTTCTCTCCTTTTAGCTTTTTAGGCAAGGCTAAAAGCAGTAAGATCATATGGAAAGTTTCTGTCTTCTGGTCAGTACATGTACATACATAGTGAATATGCACAGAAGAGTTGGCTGCCACAATAAAGATCTGGGCATTGTAGCCTATTATTTAGAGCTCTGGGGATGCGTGAGGTTTGTTAATACATTTATAAAGTTGAAGCCTCATATGTTCTATGTTGTTATGGTGCTCCAGAAGGCTGTGCAGATGCAGTGAGGTGGTGGGGCCCTCTGCTGGCTGACTATCGCTCACAGTTCTCTGCTTAGCATAGTCAGTGTGGACAGAGAGGTTTTCTGGAGGACATCTCAAGTGGTTAGGCCCCGGGAGCTTCCCAGGCCCCTGTCGTATTACAGGCTCCTTAGATCAAGCCTTAGGGGAATATTCACAGGTAGGCTTGTACATCCCTAGCTCCTGTGCTCTCTGCTTCTTTCTTCTCTGTGGCCTTCTGCTGACCGGTGCTCTTCGCTTGACTGGCTGCTGGTGCTTTGGTGGAAGGTAAGGAGGTAGGTGTGAGCTGAGCATATGGACTGAGTGATGCTTTTGTGCTTTCACATGCTGTCTTTGGCATCTAAGTACCCAGCTATAGTCGCTTCACTTTACTGATAGGGGATGTTGACAGAAGCACAAAATGAATATAAGTTGGATATGTGTGTGGTCGCATTTTGAGTCTCTGTACAGGAGGAGCCTGCCCTACTTGAAGTGGCCGCCCCGCAGAAGGCGTGACCTAGATGAACTCACCATTCTGGCTTGGTTTGGGGTTTTTAATTTTTGTTATTGGGGTGTTTTGTTTGTTTCGTTTTGTTTGTTGTTTGTTTTTCATTTTTATTTTGTCCCAACATTTTCCTTTATAGTCCACCATTAGATATTGATCAGTTGAAGCTCATTTTAAGACTCGTTGGAACCCCAGGGGCTGAGCTTTTGAAGAAAATCTCCTCAGAGTCTGTGAGTTGATGCTTTGATTGTAATAATCTGCCCTGTTGGGAGCCTCTGCTACTTCCCTTCTGTCAGTCTGTACTTTGACCCGGGTATGTTTGTAAGCACATATGCCCTTTGTGTGCTGACTTCCGAGATGAAGGGTGTGTGTGTGTGTGTGTGTGTGTGTGTGTGTACCTGCCTGCTCACATGCATGAGTGTGTTTTGTTTTCTCTCTATCTGGGTATGTAATAGTAGAGCATAGGAGCTTGTATTGGGCAGTAGTATGCCAGTAAATGAGATTTGAGATTCTAATCCATTCCAAGAGATTAATGGAAAATTTGTTGTCTCCATTCTCCAGCCCTGACTTCATCTTTCTCAGAGTTTCACATATGCTCAAGGGCTCCTTTCACTTTTTGGTTAGTGTTTATCCTCAGACCATGAGCCTCACTTTATCACTAAAGAATGAAATGTGCATCGTCTGCACTCTCTTGCCCTTTTCCAGAAGTTACTTTCTTTTTATTATTTTAGAATAGACAACTCGCACATCTTGTGTAAGGTGTCTGTTCCCCACAGGGGTCCCTCTCTACCCAGTCTCCAGACCATCAGAGGTAACAGCCCCACTCCTCACACCTCAGATCCACAGGAGTAGGGTTGTAAATCCTTCTCCCACAGCCTGCCTTTGTAATTATAAGTTTGAGTAACCTGAGAAAAAGCTTTGGAGCTAATGCCTTCCTGCTTCTAAGCAGGCATTTAGAGAGAAGCCATGGGAATGTGACTCTGGCTTACTTTGGCTCTCATTTCCTGCTGTTGGTCATTTTCTTGGGCCAAAGGCGTGAGGGAAATCATGAAAGCCCAGTCTTTCTCCCCTTTCCCTTCTGTCTGCTGCCAGGCAGTTGGATAAATGGGAAAAAGAGCTGTGGAGCCAAGTTCCAGTTGTGCCTTTCGGTATTCTCCTCCCAGCGTTTCTGACTGAAGGGGTCCCTTTGCGCAATTGGAAAGACTGCTGGGTGGCCAGAGGCAGGCTTTTAATTTGTTTCATTTAAGATGAGGAAGCAAAAGCACAGAAAGACTGTGACTTGCCCAAGTCATGCACTGAGTCACTTGGCAGAGCTGAGCATACATCCCAGATGTTCTGATAATGTGTTCTAAACTTTAATCTCACGATTGCACACTGTTTTGAAAGTCATTGTCAGAGTTATCAACCACAGTGTCAGCCTGAAGGAGTGTTTTCTTTTGCTCTATGAAATGCAAAAAAAGGAGTGAATCAAAGAAGATATAGGATGATGCTTTTTTGTCTTAAATGCATTTGCTTAGAAAGATTGCCTAATAGAGAGGACATGGGGCAAGGGAGTGGGGTTGGGGAGGAACTCGGTTTATTAATGAATAGTGCTCATGAGACTGAGATAGCAAATGCATTCCCTCTCTGGGGGTGGCCACTAGCAGCTCTTTCTCAGTCTTCTCGCCCACCCTCAGCCATCTGCCCTATAGGTGTGAGCTGTTAGTCACAAGAATTTCTAAAAGAAAAAGTGTGGGTAAAATGATCGTGTTTACCTGTCATTAATCCATCTTTTTTTTTTTAAAGAAAGAAACAACACTAAGTGCCTGACCTAATAATGAAATGTCTTTATCTTATGTGATATAGGGCACATCGTACATTTCAACAGCTCTAGTATAGAGTTGGGCATAATAAAATTGAGTATCAGAATACAGAACTTAAGTAATATTGTATTGAGTATAGAAATAAGAAAATGGTGTTTTTTTTCTCCTGCATAGTTATGGCTACTGCATAAAAGTAATTTAAACATTGAAAAGGGTAGACAAGATTAATTTGATGTTAGTGATACTGCTCAAGTACTAGTTTATCTTAGAAGCACATGATTTGTGGAACACATGATACATAAATAACAAAGCCAGGTGAGTAAAATGGTTTAAAGCTGTTCAAAGTGAAAAGAAAAATTCATTAGTAGAGGAATGTAGTAAACAGAGAAAGCCAATAACTATTTTTGTTACTCCTGAAAAGTAGTGAAGAAGTGATGCCATTATTTACTGATTGATGGAATTCAGTCAATAAATAATAGGACATTCTGAGTAAGAGAGTGCAGTAATAGATGGGCTGACTGAGAACAAGTTAGCATGTGCCATGAGAAAGGGGATAAATGGGTCACGATGGATGTAAGGAGAGAGAATTTTTTTTGTTGGTGACCCAATACCTATAGTAATCAGTGAAAGGACAAAAAAAAATCATATTAAGAAAGCAAAAGCCCTTTCACTGACTCACTCTCACATTTTTCTCTGGAAATATTTTCTTCCTAACTTCCCGACAAAAAGGGGATATAATAACCTATTTGACTAAAGGAGACAAAAAACAAAACAAAACAGAAAATGTGCAGGCCAAGTTATTGTTCACAAGAAAGAAGAGAAAGGTGACAGGATTTTAACATTTAAAACCCAGCTGGTATTCCTATTGCTGGTTTACTTATTGACCCCCTTTTGTTCTTTCTCTTGGCATGCAAAGTAGTTTGTTATGTAATTTATTTAGAGGTGAATCTAAACTTTATTGAGAATGTTAAAAGAACTTCATACCACCTTTTGAATTTGCTGGCTTCTGTCTTTGGGCCAGGGAGCATGAACGGCAGGTTGGAGCTCATGGCCCCAGCTCTTTCCTAATAGCCAGCCTTGAACATGTGTTTGTAGTAATCTGACCACTAGGGAATCTGAGTTCAGAGGATGAGCTAAAGTGGAAAAATCATTGAGGGAAGCCACAAATAAGTGAAATTACTTGATTCGGGTACTTACTGAAAATGATGCTACAACAGAAGGAGAGAATTAATAGATAACAGCAAAGGGAATATGAAAAGGCTTTTATTGTGTTGAGGATTTTAAAAATCCCATCACTCTACTTTAATAAGCAACACATGATAAACTAACAATTCTTGTAGTGTTTGTGTTAAAATTGATGGGACAGCTAAATGAGAGAAGTTTAGAGTACAACTTACCTACGTGCGCATACATTTGGAAGGCCTCATAGTTCTGCCTTTGTCAGATACTTGCAGAGTGTTTTGCCAACTTCCTCCAGGATGTTTGTTAAGCAAAAGTCAGTCTGTTCACCTGTTAAAGAGACTTGTGGGAGAAATCATTGTGGCATGCTGTAATACTGTCAGCAGCTTGTGACTTCTGTTTTGTCTCTGCCATTAGCTTCTAACTTTCCCCCCATCTCCCTGTCACTTACCATTGTGTGTTTGTGGCATGTATTTTAAATGTATCACTAACTACTGTCTTTGAAACTTGGTACTGCTTATCAACCCATATACCACCTTGGTCTTACCTTAGGAGGGGTGGTATTTTGGAGAATCACCTGAACCTGTGCCACAAAAATTTAACCTCTACCTTAAATGGATATGTTGGACATTTTATTATATCCAAAGTTGGGTCAAAATTTTCTGAATCCTCTCCATTTACCCCACAAGCAAACACGTTTTGGCCATCAGTACTTGAAAACAGTTCTCTGGCTGGCATCCTGGATCCAAGGGGCAGTCTCTTTCCAGGGAGCCTAAATATTTAATGTTAAAGATGATGCTAAAACCAAAAGAAAGTTTTTCTTCTCCACATGGCTGGTCACTGGCTACATGCCTACTAACTCTCATGCCATTCACAGAAGCATGATTTCACATGCAGCCTTGAGCTCTGGCCTGGGGTGGGTGGGATGGGTGGAAGTAGGCTATTTGTTTGTTTGGGGGTGGCTTTTTGGCCTTTTTTTAAAACTTGAGTTGAAAGTTATTTTTCGCACTGTATGCTTAACAATGCCCTTGACTAGGCATCTAAGATATTAACCAGCTTCAGCAGATTATGCGTCTGACGGGGACTCCCCCTGCTTATCTCATTAACAGGATGCCAAGCCATGAGGTGAGAACAAATAGACTGTGCAAGGATATCTAATTCAGAGGGCCACATTCTCATTTTATTGCCACTGTATAACCAACACAGTTTTCAATGTCACTGAATGCTTGCATGTGCCTTGAGGGCTACTAAGGCAAAGACTGCCTATGTGCTATTACAGAATGTTGACATTTGGGATAAAACGTCACCCAATCCTGTGAACTGAGAATATAATTTACAGGCTTGTACTTAGAAAATGATGTTACTTTCATATTTGAGTTGTATGAATTTAGTGCTCAAGAGGAAGTTGGGGTTTTCCTAGGATTCTATGCCTACAGTCAGGGTATGCTACCATCTAATGATTTTCAGCTGGAGGTGTATTAACTGAAGGCCATTAACATCCTTTTCTATTCATCCATTTTTTTAATGACCAAAAGAAGAGTCTTCATTTAAAAAGAAAAAACAAACAAACCTATAAAATGTCTAATGCTAGTAAGTACTATATTTAAAAGAAAATATGCAAATAATATAAATAAATATGAACACTTAGGTAGGGTTAGGTGCCTTTTTTACCAATGCTTAACTATTTAATCTAACTCTGGTTTTATCATTAGAGATGATTGGGGCACTTTTTTCTAAGGTGCCCTTAATCTTTTTGGGAATCAGGTTGGCAACACAGCTTTATTCAGATAGTCTTTTTATTTATCTTATTATAGGGAAGATTGTTCTCTGCATGCGACAGGTCTCTTAACTCTGTTTTCCATTCATTCTTTTATCTACATGCTCAAGTAGGAAGGGATAACAGGCATGTCGATAATTCAATTCCTAGAGCTTTCTTTTCAAATCAGAAAGATTCTCAGCTGCTTTTCAAAGTGGGCCTCTCCTGCTTGCTCTGCATACAATGACTAAGAATGTGAAGTTATTAAGAGGTACAAACTACTATGTATAAAATAAATAAGCTACAAGGATAGGTTATACAGCACAGGAAATATAGCCAATATTTTATAAATAACTCTAAATGGAATATAATCTATAAAAATTTGAATCACTGTTATATACCTGAAACTAATATAATATTGTATTATATGTATTAATATTATAGATATAATTTATATATATATATAAATTTTAAAAAGGTGAAGTTGCCCTAGCAGCTAGAACTATTTCTAACCTTGTATGTGTGTGTATATACGTACATACATAACTATACATGCATACCTTTAAAGAAGTTTTACCTCAGCTACTCAGATGGACTGATAGTGGGATTTATTCTTTAAAACAGGGAAGGTCATAAACTTACTTTAATACCTAATATCTGAAGCACGCATTTATGAGTTACATTTGTGTTTATATGATTATTCTCAAGACCAGTGTTTGGTTTTGCCTTGATTAGAGCTGTCAGTCCTTGAAAGTATTTAGCACCTTAAGTTCCTTAGAATGAAGTCCAGAAATTGTCAGGCTTTCCTTTCTAAAGGCGACAGTGATAGCAGCTAATGTTTATTTGAGCTCTCCCTCTGAACCAAGTACCACGCTAAGGAGGTACTGCTTTGTTATCGCTAGTCCTCACTCCAGCCCTGTGAGGTAGGCACTGTTATTAACCCTGTTTTATAGATGAAGAACTCAAGACTTAAAGAGAATAAGTAATTTACCCAAAGTGGTAAAGTCAAGATTCAAACTCAGGCCTGTCCCACCCCAAGGATCAAACTTATAAAACCTATATTGGTATATAAATTTTTTGTGTGTCAAGATTTTAGTTGGAAGCTCTCATGAGTTTTATCTTGCTTGAGTATCACAATAACCATATGGTATAGGCAAGCCAAATACTAATATCTAATAGTAATACAAATATTTTACAGATGAGGTAATTGATATGCTAGTTGAGACTTGCCCAAGAAGATGTATCTTATAGGTGGTAGGGGAAGGATTTCTGCCTAGGCTGTGAAACTTATCCACGATTCTTTATTACTCTTGTTAAATTGGTTTAGTATTTTTAAAATGTGTTTGAACCTCTTAGAATAATATATATAATGCTTACGTTTACTTTCTTGTCACCATGAATATTTTGTTAGCAAGGCTTAATACTGATATCCTTTTCATATACTAAGAGTACCTGCTGAGATCAGCACCATCAAAAGACAGTTGATCCTAGACTTTCTTTGGGAATACCAATCCCTATGCCAACTGCAGCTTTTTTAGGAAAGCTGTCTCAGAAAGGTCTACTTCTTAGATATCTTTTTAACCTTCTGATCCTGTGACCAGAATGCTAATGAAAGGGAACTTAATTGGTTCGCATTTTTGTTCACTTGAAATTTAACTGTGAGAGATAGCAGGAGTAAATAAAGGTGCTGATCGTAAATAAGGAGGTTAGGATGGCAGTAAGAGAGAAGTGTTTAAAGAATGTCAGTGACATTCATAAACATTGAAGCTAGCAGACCCTGTCAGTTAACACTCGTTCTTTGACACGACCCAGACTCTTTGAGAGCAGCAACAATACTGAACAAAGCCATTTTGAAAACCCTCTGTTTTACAGGCAAGAAACTACATTCAGTCTTTGACCCAGATGCCAAAGATGAACTTTGCAAATGTATTTATTGGTGCCAATCCCTTGGGTAAGTTGACCATATCCTCATCTAATGGATTCAATATCAATATATTCAATATTGGTTATGACATAAGTTAGGGATTTGAAGAAGAGTTTTTCCTTTTGACTAAATATCGTACCATTAATTAAATCTTGGAAGGAGGTAAATAATGCCATTTATTATCCATGTTTGTATTGTCAGGTTTTTTTTTTTCAGTCTCATGACATGCTTATATATTTATATGATCACAGAATTTGATGGGGGAAATAGGCTGGGACAGTGAAGAAAGGAGAGAGTAATGGGAATGCTAGGAGAACAGTTTGAGGGATACAGGAAGAAAGAGGAACAGAGAAAAGCCTGTGAGTCGTTCACCACTGCTGTTGGGGTTTTTTTTTTTTTTTAATTTATTTGTGTATTTATTTATTGTGTTTATTTTGGCTGCGTTGGGTCTTTGTTGCTGCGCGCGGGCTTTCTCTAGTTGCAGCGAGCGGGGACTGCTCTTCGTTGCAGAGTGCAGGCTTCTCATTGCGGTGGCCTCTCTTGTTGTGGAGCATGAGCTCTAGGCCCGCGGGCTTCAGTAGTTGCGGCATGCAGCCTCAGTAGTTGTGGTGCACGGGCTTAGTTGCTCCGCGGCATGTGGGATCTTCCCGGACCAGGGCTTGAACCCGTGTCCCCTGCATTGGCAGGCGGATTCTTAACCACTGCACCACCAGGGAAGCCCACTGCTGTTGTTTTGCGGTGTCCCTCACTGAGGGAGAAAACAGCCGAAGCACAGATGGTGGTTAGTACACCCACCCAGGCGCTCCCTGCAGTGTGCCCTGCTCTACCTACAGGTCCCGTCGTCCTCATGTACTTTTCCCTCCCCCTCTTCTCCTTTTGCCCTTAGAGACTTAACCATTCTCTCTTTGCGAAGCTAATTTGCCACCCCAGACTTTAAGGAATGGCTCCATATTCCTTCCTGCCACCATCACTTCCAGGATCTTTGGCAAAGGGACGTAACAGTCGCAGCTGCAGGATGTGTACTGCCTTGGCTAAAAAAAAGAGTTGCTTTGTTCCTTAAAACCAGGGGCTGATGTGTACTTTTTTTGGTCCCCAAAAGTGTTATTGCCTGAGTCTCTAATTCCGTGACTCTAGGAGAAGACAGGGGACAGTGCTATTTAATGACAGACACAGAAAAATCAGACCAGGACCTCCCTATGACAGGAGGGGAGCAATGCTGTGATAATAGTACAATCAACCTTCTTACTTTTCTGAAGATTGTATCTTAGTAGTATGTTTTGTTGTTGTTGTTGTTTTTAAATTTTATTTATTTATTTATTTTTGGCTGTGTTGGGTCTTCGTTGCTGCGTGCGTGCTTTCTCTAGTTGCGGCGAGCGGGGGCTACTCTTTGTTGCAGTGCATGGGCTTCTCATTGTGGTGGCTTCTCTTGTTGCAGAGCACGGGCTCTAGGCGCGCAGGCTTCAGTAGTTTTGGCACACGGGCTCAGTAGTTGCAGCTCATGGGCTCTAGAGCATAGGCTCAGTAGTTGTGGGCTTAGTTGCTCTGCGGCATGTGGGATCTTCCCGGGCCAGGGCTCGAACCCGTGTCCCCTGCATTGGCAGGCAGATTCTTCTTAACCACTGCGCTACCAGGGAAGTCCCTTAGTAGTATGTTTTTAAATCTCAGTTTTGGTCATCCCTCTGCTTAAGGGTCCCAGCAGCCGGGCTTCACGTTTAGTTTTATCCTTCTGAGAGCTGACACCCATGACAGCCTCTTTAGAAGTTGGAGTGAAGGCTAAGTGGCTTTACTTTTTTAAGTACTTCATCCACGGTGATTGTTTGAGAGCAGTTTAGTGTTACTGTGATAATTCTTACAATAGCAGAGATGCTCACACTCTTTGAAGTGTTAGGCAGCTATAGATGAGTCCCTGTCGGCCTTGGAGATGGAGAGTATGTCAGATCTCAGCTGGATCACTCTCACATCTAAGAATAAATCCACAAACTCATCAGGGGTATACAGAACTCTGCTGGGGTTGGCTTGGGTTTGCATCTGCCCTGGTATGCTCTGATTGGCTTTGTATGATTTGTTTATACTGTGTTATCTAGTTCAAGGGTCTGTGAGACGCTCTCTTTGAGTTGTTAAGTACTGTAGGATGTTGGGAAATTATGTTGTATGCTGGTCGCTTCCCTGTCTGTCATTCTGTTATGAGTCTTTTCATCATATCAGCTCACGTTTTAGACATGGCAATGCTCACTGTTTGACTTCCTGATGGCTGACTCAAAGAGATTTGTTAATTCATTTTTCCGAGGAAAGGGGAATATGTGTGTGTCCCAGCAGCTTATTTGGGTCACATCTATCCTGATAGGTGTCCCCCTTCTCTGGAATCACGACATTTAAGCATTCAAAAGAACTGGATACCACTTAGTACTGCAGGCTGCTAGTGAGTTGAAGGAGGCTTGAGCCATCTGCTGCTCAGCACTGCAGTTCTCAAAATTTAAACAGACCTACTATCTGTCCACTGCCCAGTGATGTCATATAAAGAGTCTCTTCTTGCAGGCAGAACATGGTGTTACTGACCAGGAACTTGTGCCCAGCATATTAACCAAGAAGGAATATACTAACAGTGTAAATATTGACAGCTCTATTTTGTCCATTACTGACTTCATGTTTCACCATTATCCTCAAAACATGAAGTAAAACTTAAATTGCCCTTTGATGGAGTGTGTGTATTTGTATCTGTCAAGATCTTAGAGGAATCTTTTTCTTAACCTTGATCTTATTTTTTATCAAAGTATTGGTTATAAGGACATGGTTCTTTTTACCCTGGGGGTGGCAAAGACTCATCATATGACCCAAACAACACCTGATAAGGTTATTTTTTCTAAGTAGAGAAGAAGAACATATATCTAGGCAATTTTCCCAATGCTTTAAAGTGTAAACTTATGAACTTGACACATAAATATTCACTTTGTTCCTGTATTCCTCTGAAACCCACATTTCTCCTTTGGATTACTCTGGAATTGAGGCTGCAGGACAGGGATCTTTTACATCCTCCAGTGTATGCAGCATGGATCTCTTCAGGAAACAGTCCTCCCCTTCACTACCCATCCCTGCCCCCTTCCGCATTTAAGGAGACATCGATAATTTGCAAAGCCTCAAATGCCTTTGTTACACCAGAGTGATAACTGTCGAGATGTCATTATTTGTCCTCCCAAGTGCCACCGTTCTGAAACTCAAAACATCCTCATTTGTAAGAATTATAAAAAAAAACAAAAGAAAACAAAAAAACCCACTGTTTTGTGACCCCCTAATGAAATAGTTGCTGGGAAGGAAAAATCAATGGATGCTGAAAGCTGTAAGTGAAAGAAACTGATATTTACCTGGTGTATCCCACAGGGTACTTTCTTGGGGCAAAAAAGAAACATCTTAACCCAGTGATCAAATTTAGCTTCATTATTAATGGGACAAATGGCTTTAATGTACCATCAAGTACATAGCATCACCTATGAAATATTCTTTCCAAAAATATATATAACCCAATTCTTACCAAATTTTCAGATCTAACAGGGTTCAGGAAATACAAGGAATAGAGGAAAACAAGGGTGTAGGTACATGATAGCACAAGACAACTGGGGGTGGGTATTTTCTGGTCAAAGTTAGGAAAAAATAGGGGTTAGAAGTGGGGGGATTATTTCGAGACTAAGGAAACTCAATCTAATGCAATGCATGGCCCTTAATTGGATCCTGGTTTGAACAAACTAGGTATAAAAAACAGCTTTAGGGTAACTGAAGAAATTTTAACATGTACTGGATTTTAGATGATATTTGGGAATTATATATTTGTCATATGTAATAACAGTTTTATGATTGTATAGGAAGCTATCTGTATGCTGAAATATTTAGAGGTAAAGTTTCATGTCTGTAATTTTATTTTAAAATGGTTCGGCAAAAAATATATGTATATATAGATAAAGAAATACAGAAGGTTAATTGTTGGTGGTGGGCATATGACTATTCACTGTCCTGTTATTTTGTATACTGAAACTGCTCATAATGATTTTATCCAAATACCATGTCTCATCCACACACCCATAAAAAATCCTCAATTTGTTCATTAGATCCATTAGATGAATATTCACTTGCCTTATGTTAGTAATAAACAGAAAGGACAAAACAGTAAGAAACCGGCCCTACTTACCTCTTGTAGATTACTTTAGTTATGGGCTTTCATTCTGACATTTTGACCGTAGTGGTAGCAGTTTGACACTGACATTCCACAAAAGCTTGTTCAAACACAATCTGTTACTTTTTAAAATTCTTCTTTAGTAATATATTCTTCTCTAGTTTTTTTTGGTTTTTGTTTTTTAATTAATTAATTTATTTATTTTTGGCTGCACTGGGTCTTCATTGCCGCGCGCGGGCTTTCTCTAGTTGCAGCGCACGGGCTTCTCATTGCGGTGGCTTCTCTTGTTGCGGAGCACGGGTTCTAGGCGCGCGGGCTTCAGTAGTTGTGGCTCGAGGGCTCTAGAGCGCAGGCTCAGTAGTTTTGGCACACGGGCTTAGTTGCTCCGTGGCATGTGGGATCTTCCTGGACCAGGGCTCGAACCCATGTCCCCTGCAGTGGCAGGTGGATTCTTAACCACTGCGCCACCAGGGAAGTCCCAGTGATATATTCTTAAAAAATACAAAATCCACCCACCCATCCATACACGCATGCAAGCATGCACACACACGTATATGTTTAAAGGAGGAAAGGAGTAATATATCCTAAATCAGATACTTTGGAGAATTCTTTGTTTGGGTATGAAGGGTCAAAACTGTGTGTTTGCTTAATAAGGCATAAATTTTTGGTAGCGTGTTAAAAACTCTTCTTTTTTCCTTCCGATCTGTGGTACTGATAGCTGTCGACTTGCTGGAGAAGATGCTTGTATTGGACTCAGATAAGAGAATTACAGCAGCCCAAGCCCTTGCACATGCCTACTTTGCCCAGTACCATGATCCTGATGATGAACCAGTGGCTGATCCTTACGATCAGTCTTTCGAAAGCAGGGACCTCCTTATAGATGAATGGAAAAGTAAGTCATAGCAGGATGAACATCTAGCTTGAGAACTTAGATTTAAAAATCTTTCCTAGGTGAACCACTAACCAAAAGCTGTGTGGGGGGGTGGTGGAATTTTTTCTGGTTATATCCAACTCGTTAAAACATGTAATGAGGGTCTCTAATGCAGAATGAGTATGTTCCTCTGATGGAAACTGTCTGTTGTAGATGACGACACTCTGGACCTTTGAGATGCTTCTGTCTGGTCTGATTTTGTGCACAGCCCCTCACGTCTGCATAGAGCTTTGAGGTTCTCAGAATTTCTGCATTTATACCATCTCTCTGAGCTAAGTAGGGAATAGGGAATTTTTACAATGGATAGAATTGGGGCGAAGAGAGTTTATATCATATCTCTTACCTTAGACATAGTTAGGGATGCAGCCAGAAATGGAACCCAGGTCTCCCATGCCCAATCTCATATTCTCTCCATAAAACACAAATTCAGAACTCGAGTTAAATCCCAAAAGCCAGGATTATCTGTTGCTGTAGAGTGTGGGATTGCTTTGCTACTCTTGAGCATCTTCTCCAGAGCTTTAAAGAGGAGGCACTAGATGATGAAAGAAACAAGAAAAATGGTTCTTTTATATGTATCCTTGAACTTCTGTGTAATCACACGTTCCATTAGGATATTACACACAAGCAATGAGGCAATTATTTGAAGTAGCCCATCGAACCAGCGACCTGAACAGGGAGGAAGGATCTTGAGCTTAGAAGTTAGGGTGCTTGCCAGCAAAGTGAAAAGTCTAAACTCTCACATCGTACTTTTCCTTCCCAATTTCTAGGCCTGACCTACGATGAAGTCATCAGCTTTGTGCCACCACCCCTTGACCAAGAAGAGATGGAGTCTTGAGTATCTGGTTTCTGTTCCGTTGATCCCACTTCACTGTGAGGGGAAGGCCTTTTCATGGGAACTCTCCAAATATCATTCAAGTGCCTCTTGTTGCAAAGATTTCCTCCATGGTGGAAGGGGTGTGTGTGTGTGTTGTGTGTGTCTGACTTTGTGGAGGGTAAGAGATGATGAGCAGACTATCACAGTGACTTTACGTGGAGTGACAGATGCTCTGTGGCAGCCTCTGCTTGCTCTTGTTCGTGAGAGTCAGCTAGGCGGGCAAGAGCTGCCATCTTGTAGGGTTTGTTAAATGCAAAGTGAAAAATATTAAACATCCCAGACCCCAGTCATGCTTTTGCCATTTTGGCCTCTCCTGTGGCCCCACCTTGACGGTGGAGGTTAGACTTGACCGCATCCCACAGTGGCATAGAGAGAAGGCTCACACCTTCTGGCTGCTTCACACCTGGAGCTGTCTCTCAGTGATGCATCAGCCAAAAAGGACCAACTGGCTTCTGTGCACTAGTCTGTGATTAACTTGCTGAGTGTGATTCTCAGAACTCAACAGCTGTACCTGAAACTATAAATATGTCTGTGCCTTAAAAGGAGAGAAGAAAGTGTAGTTGGATAGGAGAGTGCAGCGGATGAAGTTCTGAGCCAGGCAAGTAGTCAACGTTGTTGGACCGCCACTTGTGAACCCGAAGTGGCCAGGGAGCCTTCAGAGGCACCATGTGTGAGCGTGCGTATATGTGCTTCTCTCTCTTCCTCCCTCACGCCCACACCCCCACCCGGGTGTCTTTGCCATTTCTCTGCATACCCACCACCTTCAGTGCAGAGGTTTCTTAAGTACTGGCCCCAGTAGTCAGAAGCTGGTTCTTGTTCTCAGTGTACTTCCTGCGTGCTCTTTATTGCTAGCAGAGTGATGATGTGTTTTGCACGTCTTGCTATTTGAGCATGCACGGTTGCTCGTCCTGTTCTCTTCGGGAGGCCCTGGTGCCAGGCAGGTTTGCCAGTGAAGACCTTGTGGGTAGTTCAGAATCCACATCACCTCAGCTGATGCTATGGGCAAGTGATGTCATCCTCTCTTCAGCCCCCAGTGCTATTTTGTGTTAAACACAAGTGATACTCCAGGTGCTTTTGATGTGAAAACTATGAAGAAATGGAACAGATGGATGTATAGCATTTCCATTCTTGCCATCTGGTTTTCAACAGACTATTTTTGGGGAGCCGTCAACCAGGAAAGATCAGGGCTTGTCCCAGGAATATCTCAGACTTTGGAGAACAAGTCATTCTCTTCACTCCCAATAACCAATGCTAAGAAATGCTGAAAATCAAAGTGAAAAATAAAAGCTCATGAGGCCAGAAACTCCTTTTGCTATCTTTGTCTAAATATGGTTATTTTTTAAAAAGAAAAGTAATGGGGTGTCTTTTCCACCCTTCTTTGGAAAAGGGTCTTCTTGGCAGCTTAACATTGACTTCTTGGTCTTGGTTTGTGGAGAAATAAATTTTGTTTCAGAATTTTCTATATTGCAGGAATCCATTGAGAATATGATTCCTTTTGATGGGGAGAAAGGGCAAATTATTTTAATATTTTGTATTTTCAACTTTATAAAGATGAAATATCCTCAGGGGTGGAGAAGAGTTGTTTTCATAATTTTCTGAATTTCAGGCATCTTGTGCTACATAAGGGCCCATATATTTAAACCTTTTGTGAAAGAAGAAAGCGTAGAGCCACTTCCAGTGTTGGCTGTGTGACAGAATCTTGTATTGGGGCCAAGGTGTTTCCATTTCTCTGTCACAGTGCAGTGATACCTGCACTCCAGAGGGACAGGGTAGGACCCCCAAGTGAACTGGAGCGAGAAGGAAGGAGGCAGCTGATGGTGATCACACCTCACCCGGGAGTCACCCGGAATTCGCCCCCTCTTTAAAGGAAAATGAACGCAGAGGCCTCATCTCCTTTATATGCAGTTCAAATCCTCGTGATCCACAGCAGGATGAATTTTATCAGCCATGTTTTGTTGTAAATGCTAGTGTGATTTCCTACAGAAATACTGCTCTGAATATTTTTTTCATAAAGGTCTTTGCACATGAGACCGTATACGTGTTAAGAGGCTGAATGCGCCAGGAGCCTGGACTCAGCTGGAGCCTGCGGAAGAGCTCCTTGGTTTCTGAGCATAATGCTCCCATCTCCTGATTTCTCTGAACAGAAAACGAAAGAGAGAATGAGGGAAAATTCTATTTTATTTGTACTCATGAACTTGGCTGTATTCAGTTATGCCATATAGGATGTCATACAATACCACTGGTTAAAATAAAGCCTATTTTTCAAATTTAGTGAGTTTCTCAAATTTATTATATTTTTCTCTTGTTTTTATTTAATACACAATATAGCATTATATCAATTGTCTTTCAACTGTGGCCTGGCATATGTTTCTGACAGATCTTAATATTACTCCTAAAATGTAGGAAACATTTATAGAGCTCCTTGCTTGTACATTTTATGGTTAAGCAGGTCAGAGTCTTTGATGTGGATGGCCAAAGCAAAGAGCAAATAAACAAGGTATAACACTACAGGCTACACTTGGGTGTCAGAGTGTCCTAGGACAGGGGTCAGCACACTATGGCCCAGGGACCAAATCCAGTCTACCACCTGTTTGTGTGGCCCACTAAAAGTGGTTTTTACCTTTTTCAATGCTTGAAGTCAAAAGAAGAACAGTATTTTTGTAGCATGTGAAAAATAATGTAAAACTCAAATTTCAGTGCCCATAAATAAAAGTTGTATCAGAACACAACCACACGTTGTTTATGTATTGTCTGTGACTGCTTTTGTGCTACAACAGAGTTGAATAGTTACGACAGAGACCATATGGCCTACAAAGTCTAAACTATTTACTCTCTGACCCTTTACAGAAAAAGTTTGCCAACCCCTGGCCTAGGATTTCAGATTCCTCATCTGAAACATGAAGTTTGTTTAAATATGCTTGAGTTCTTTTCAGCTTTGACTTTCCAAGACTATCTGTAGAAAGTTATGCTTTTATTTTTAAATTGTAGGGAGAAGGTTGTATGTGTACATTGTTTATAGACTTTTGAGTAAATGTATTTGATGACTCTTGTCATATGGCCCTTGACAACAATATTCTTCAAAACTACTGGATTGCATCACAAGATTAAAGCGTCACGAGGTCTCACAGCTGTTCTCAGGGCCTGTGTTGGTGTGCTTCCTTCCTCAGTGGCCCCGGAATGCTGACTGACAGGGGTCCCAGGGTGGGTTGTGAGGCCCAGCCTGTGAGGATGTTGAGAGTGTACAGCTGGGGGTTTTGTCCTATGCTGTCTGGTCCCTGGCTGGCAGCTGGGAATGATGGCAGGGATAGAAGGCAAACCAAGCACAGGCTCTTGTCTTCATTCTGTCCTCAGTGACTTCTTAAGGGGGTAAGAGAAAAGAGACCCAGTTGTGACATGTGATACATCAGCCCCTGTAAGGATCAGACAATGGTAGGAAATATTTTGCCTTCCCATACCAGAATCAGCACTGTGACACAACCTTCCTCCCAGGCTGCTGAGAGCAAAGGGCCTGTTTAACTCAGGGAGAGGGTTGACACCAGAAAAAGCTCACCTAAAAGTGAATCCACTTAAAACGGGGACCAGAATTTCATTGTATATGGTGGGGATTCGGGGAGAGAGGAAGTCTGATGGGGACTTTCATTGTGAAAACCGAATGAAATTATAAAAGCTTGTAATTTTAAAAATATTCTTATAACAAAGAATCAAATGTTTGTTTTTCGAGTGAAACCATGTTTAGTATCCTACAATATTCTTTCCATCTGATTTTTACAGCATAATCAGAGAGGGAATGTTTTCAAAAATATTTGAGATCTGGGACGTCCCTGGCGGTCCAGTGGTTAAAAGTCTGAGCTCCCACTGTAGGGGGCACAGGTTCCATCACTGGTCGGGGAGCTAAGATCCCACATGCCACTCGGTGGCAAAAAAAAAAAAAAAAAAATTGAGATCTTCCTGTTTTCCTATGGACCTCAATCTCTTGATATTTACATTGTTTTTTTTTATAAGTGATCACCTTGGTGATCACCTTATCACCTCTCCCTTTATTGTCATCCTCTGAGTCTGCCAGATCCACATTTTCCAGTGGCTTTGCTTGAGATTTGAGCAGTTTTCTAGCATTATTTGTCAAGTTCATCAAATCCACTCTTTTGTAAGATTTGCAATAATTGCAATTAATCTGCATTATATTTGTGTCATTTGTCATATTGCTTACAATATAATCAATTAGAGACTAAGGAGACTAGAATGGGTAGGATAGGCACTTGGTGCCTTATCTCGTGCAGCACACGCTGGGCCTCGCCCAGGTCCCAGCCCCCCTCCCCTGCTTCCTTATCATCTGGTATAGAAACGCACCTCCACCCTCCGGAGAAGCGGGCCAACAAAGGGCTACAGCAGCTACCTTCTTCCCTCCCTCAGCTCTCTTCAGCTCCTCTCTCCATAGCTTCACGTCACTTCCTCTCCCTCTCTGTGGCACTGCTCTAAATGCACACTGCTTTCTCTGTCTCCTGGTCTTTGTGCATGATATTCCCTCTGCCTAGGACCCCCTGCCTTCTCCTGCCTCACTCCTCTGGGCCAACTTTCCCTATCACTCCCTCTAAATCTTCCCTGAGCATCCCCAAGCTTGGATTAGGTGTGGCTTCTGTGTGCTTTTTTTTTTGGTACTCATCTGCATTGATCAGTGGTGGCACTTGTCACATTGCTTTGTCATTGCCTGGTGTCTGTATACTTGCTCAAGAGAAAAAAACATGAAGCTTAAGGACACAGACTCTGGAACCAGTCTGCCTGAGTTCAAATCCCAGCCTCTCTATCTCCTAGTGGTATAATCTTGGGCAAATTATTTTTCTCTCTGCACTTACCTCACAGGTTCACAATCCTCATTGTGAGGATTAAATGAGTCAAGATATGTAAAGCCCTTGGCATACAGTAAGTGCTCAATAAATGTTAGCTCAGGGCTGTATGTCCTTGAGGGCACAAACTCTCTTGTGCACTACAGTGTCCCCATCACCTAGCATGGTACCTGACACACAGTAGGCATCTCATCTTTATTGACTGAGTCAGTGAATAACTATCATCTTTTAATCACTTGCAAATCATCTTGTCCTGTTTCCTGTTTTTACAATCGACAGTCTGCAATAGCAAAGACCATCTAAAGAAAGAAACCAAATATGTAAAGATTATCTGCCCTAAGAAACCTTGCCGTGTGCAAGTTCCCAGTTTAAGAAGAGACAAGTGTTAGAATTAGTTTCTGATTCTCTTGGCTCCATCTTGCCGTGTAATTCAAGTTGGATGCACAGCAATTTAATGAATTGGAACAAGAATCAAAAGATTATTGAAGATGGCTAAGGGCTATGATGTAGATAATTTGTTTCCCCATCCATCTGCCACTTTAAAGTGAAAATATCAGGGAAAAAGAAGGGGAATTGGAAGTCATTAGGGTAACTTGCACCCTCATTCAGCCATTCCACAAAGAGCTATTGGGTAACTTTGATGTGTCAGGCACTGAGAACATGGGGAAAAAAATAAAGGTTAGATTCCTGCCCTCCTGGAGCTGACGTTCCAATGGGCGAAGAGTCGTAAACAATGACTGTACCATTTCCCTGGCACCATAGAACAGAACCTCTGGGCGTCTTTTGCTGGTGGCCATTTCTGGGCCAGATGCACCTTTGATTTCACCTCCATGGCACTCAGCAGACAGGGAGTGGGATTTTCTGGCGGGAGTCCTGGGCCTGGGTGTCACCTTGACCTCATCAGCTGGCTCCGCTTGCAGGGCAGCCGACGCAGCCGTCTGTTGCCGGTCGTGAGGTGTGACGTCATCGTCTGTGCCAGTGCATGAAGGCCCGTTTCAGCCCCACCATTGCTCAGGCGTGACCCAACTCGAACCCACAGCTCTGCCTGGTGACAGAGGCATTGCCTATGTGATAATAGCTGCTGACAAAGTGATTGTGGTAGGGAGTATCCCCATCTGGAAGCTGTTCTCTCCCCCGACAAGTCCCACCCTGCTCCACACCCCACCCAGCCTCTCCCCAGCCTCCATGGGAGTCAGGTAGCCACTCCACGTGTTTCTGTAACTGGCACCAAGCTGACTAGTGTCAAAGCACCTACCATTGTACTTTTTCTAACTACATATTATTATTCTTTCACGACACATGTAAAACATGTTTATTGTTGAAAATTTTTGAATGTAGCTAGGTAACATCTATTACCCCACTACCCGGAAATAATAGCTGTTGGCAGGTTGGTGTAACTCCTAAAAAATTTCCTAAATCTTTAAAAATATATAACTTTTATAAACACAGATGCATATAATTCAGTCATCTGCGTCAATAAATGGTATTGAAACAACTGGACACCTCCTTTCCTCCCTTTAGCTATAATCACTTCCAGGCAAATCAAAGATTTAAATGGAGAAAGGCGTTTGAAGCACGTCACAAAGCCCAGAAGCCACACGGGAAAGGCTAGTGATTTTGACTACATAAAAATTGTAAAACTTTCATACACTGGAAGCAGTTTGGCAGGATTTAGTAAAAGTGGAAGCTACACATCCCTATGACCCTGTGTTCTACTTCTAGGTAATTATTCTAGAAAAACTTTCCCATATGGGCTCAAGGAAATGAGTATGGGGACTTTCACTCAGCATTATCTGTAATAGCAGAGAAAAAAAAAAAAAAAGCCTGGAACAAACTTCAAAGTCCATCAATAGGAGAATAGGAAAGGGAATTCCCTAGTGGTCCAGTGGTTTGGACTCTGTGCTTCCACTGCAGGGAGCATGGGTTCGATTTCTGGTTGGGGAACCAAGATCCTGCAAGCCCCACGGCACGGCCAAAAAATAGAATAGAAAAATAAATTGTAGTGCATTCGTGTGACGAAATAGTACACAGCAGTGAGAACGAATGAACTAGCATGACTTTTCCTTCAGCTCTCCCTTGCTACCTGACCCCACCCCAGATTTCGTCTGTGTCCCAGGGACAACTGGCAATGTCTGGAGACATTTCTGTTTGTCACAGCTGGGGAGTGGAGGGTGAGCTACTGGCATCTAGTGGGCAGAGGCCAGGGATGCTGCTCTGATGCACAGGACAGCCCCTCACCCCCGCCACACAAAGAATTATTGGGCCCCAAATGTAAATGTCACTGGTGCCAAGGCTGAGAAGTCTAAGCTAGATTAAATCAACATGGGTGGATCTCGCCAACAATCTTGAGTGAAAAAGGAAATTGCAGAATTATCTAGCTTGATATTTTTATAGATACATGCATATATAGCACAAGTAAAAAGCACATATGGGAATAATATGCACCAACTTTCCAAATCTGGAACAATCCATCCAGGCATTTTTTTCTCTTTATTCTTTTCTCACGATGCTGGAAACGTCTATTTATTGATATAGAAGATAAACAATACAGTGATAGTGTGTGCCCCCTTGCCTGCTTTATGTAGACTAAATCCATCCATAATGGAATTATCAGAAGAAATGAGGTGCACATTTTCACCATTTTGATAGCAAATTGCCAACCAGTTCTAACAGCTGGTACCAATTTACGCTCCTACCTGCAGGTGACAGTGTGTTGTCATTTCCTTGTTTGCTCTGCCTCCCTCACTAGGGTATGAGCTTCCTGAGGACAGGATACATGACATCCATCCACATCTCCTCCATGTCTTGATAGGTGCTCAGCAAAATTTGGTGGAATGAATTAAGGCTTTACAACACATTGCTGAGTATGTACAGAGGACAGAGAAAACTAAGACACTCATGCCCTCAAGAAACTTACAGTTTAGTTTTGTTTGAAAGTTAACTGACAGTTCAAGTCTAGGCCTGCTGAGCCATGATCCTACAGGAGTCAGAGGAGGGAGAGCGCCCGTGGGCAGGAGCAGCCTGGCAAAGCCAGCCCCAGGAAGTGCTACTGAGCCAGGTCTTGAGGCATGAGGGTCCGCCCCATCTTTGGCAAAGCAGAGAAATGGCATTCCAGGCGGGCAACAGCTCAAGCAAAGGTGTGGTGACAGAGGTGAGTAAGGCATGTTTGTGAGATGGTTAGAATAGAGGTCGTTTGTGCATAGATGCCGTGGAGGATCTGATTAGTAAGGCAGGGCCCAGATGGGGGCAATCCTTGTCCAACAGGCTAAGAAGTTTAAACTTTATCCCGGAGGCAATTGGGAGCTAACAGGGTGGGGAGTGACGAGGAGGCAATGCTGCTCTAACCAGGAAGATTAGTCACAGCTGGTTCACCTGTCACACCTGCTCAGCCTGGCTCTCAAGCTGCCCAACTGGTGCACCCTCTCCAGGTGACCAGAGCTGGAGCCCCAGCCCCCTGCATGTTAGGAAGGGCGGCCTCAGGGAAGTGTGAGGGAGGGGAGGCCTGTCAGGGCCTGTGAGGCAGGGCCAGGAGGACCAGCTGGTGGTTTGTACCTGAGGAGTCCCTTAATCATCCCTGTTGCCACAGCTTTGCTTGGGCTAACAGGGGTGCACTGGAGCTGCTCGTGGTGGTTCTTGGGGGCTGATTTTATGTACCTCTTCTCAATTCTGTGTTCACTGATGTCAGGTTGGTAGCATGAACTTGGCCATGGTGGGGGTATTTATACCACAGAGATCGACAAACACTAGGCATCCCCCAGTGCTGGTTGTCCCACATACCACTGGCTGTTTCCTTCTGGAAGTCACGGGGATTCAGTTATTAGATTTGAAGAATGGCAGGAAAGGAGATTTTTTTTTTTTTTTTTTTTTTTTTTTGGCCACACTGCACAGCAGGTGGGATCTTAGTTCCCCGACCAGGGATCGAACCTGTGCCCCCTGCAGTGGAAGCGTGGAGTCCTAACCACTGGACCGCCAGGGAACTCCAGGGAGATTCTTGTTTAGGGAAGCCAAATGGAGCCTTTAGGAAAATGAGTGTCTGCCAAATAATGGAGGCACCATCAGGAGAATAAATTGAGATTCCAAACAGGTAAAGGCTGGCCCTTCGCAGGCACCATCCAGTGCAGCTGAGCATAGTGGTTACCAGCACTGACTCTGCAGCGAGACTCCTGGGCTTGAATCCTGGCTCTGCTATTTATTTACTAGCTGTGTGACCTTGAGCAAGTCACTTCACCTCTCTGTGCCTCATGTTTGTCGTATGTAAAATGAAGGGTATTATTAACCCATTTCATAGGGTTCTTGAGAGAAATGAGTTACATGTACATAAGCTCTTTGAACGATTTTTGGCAAGTAATTAGTGCTCTGTCAATATTTGTTAGATACATAAAATAGAAAACTAAGTATTCAGAGAGGCAGTGTGACTTACTTAAGGTCACACAGCAAGTTAGAGGCAGAGTTGGAATCATCCCTACTAGTCTTGTCTGGACTTCTTTGACCCTGACAAGTGTTGTGGGGATGATCCATGTGTCCCAGCGTTGGATGTTTACATAGAAAGGCTGGAGCAGGCAGACCCAGTGGCCTCTGCCCTGGAAGAGCAGGCTGTTGAGGTGTCCTCCGGGTACACAGCCTCCTCTTTCTGGGGCAGGTCACACAGGAGCCCAGGCAGCACAGTGACCCTATTACCGAAGTTTGTTCGTAAGGTCATTCAAGCCAGGACTGCCCCCCAGGCATGAAGGTGAGTTCGGCCAACCTATCAGTTGCAAACAAATAAGACAGAGATGTACAGTAATAACAGTAGCTCCTGTTTATAAAGCCCCTACTACGTACCTGCCATTCAGTCAGTCAATGTATGCCAGGCATAGCTCTAGGAACTTGGGATTCAGCAACAAACAAAATAGACAAAACGCCTACCCTCGTAGGCCTGACACATAGCAGGGTATATATAAAATAAATAAAGGCTTGAAGGAAACTGAGGCCGGGAAAGGCAGGTGGGGCATGGCTTGTGATGGGTCAGGGAGGACTCTCAGAGGAGGTGACATATGGCAGTCCTGAAGGACGGAAGGGAGCACCACGCACAAGGCCTGCAACCTTGCAATCCACAGTCTCATTAAATCCTCCTGCCAGGTGGGTGTCGCTCTCCCATTGTACTGATGAGGAAGCTCAGAGACATGCACTCACCTGCTCAAGGTCACACAGCTCTATGTGTTGGCATGAGATTCAAACCCAGCTCTGCTTCCCGGTCCTCGGCTACTCTCCACTGGCTCAGAAGAGTACGAGCCCACCCAAGAACGTGGATGCCACAAAGCCTGGGGGTGCGTGGTGGGGAGCAGCTGGGGTCATCGGGTCGGCAGGGTATGTACAGGGGTCCTGGGGTGAGCAGGTCTGCGGTTCACTCGGGAATACCTCTTTGAAGAGGTGAGTTTAGAGCCCAACTTTAAAGACCAGGAAGGAAGGGCAATTCCAAAGGGTGGAGGGTCTGTCTTATCTAGAACCTCAGTGGGAGCAGTGAGGGCCGTAGACAGGGAGAGGCCTGCTTTGGAATCAAGTTTGGTGCAAATTCTTGGGGAGAAAAGAGGTCCCCAAGTTCCAGCTGTGCACCCTGGTTTTTAATCAAGAGCTTTTTACCACCACACAGAGGTCCAGCCTTGCACACACAGCATAACATGCATGGGCCTTGCCTCAGGAAACAAGGAGAGAACAGTGAAAGCCAAATTTCCAGGACAGAAGGTGCCCAACTGACAGAGGCTACACCCCAGACGCCTCACAGTAGACGGATGCCAAGCACCTTCCCCTACTGTTGCTCCCTCAGGTCCACCGTTTGGGTCCTCAAACCACATCCCCTCACTGCCTCTTGTACCCACAAGAGACACAAAAATCTTTGGTTCATTCCTTCACTAAGTCTTTACTGAGCACCTACTGTGGGCCAGCATGGTGCTGGGGGCTCAGCAGTGACCAAGACACTGTCCTTGCCCTCATGGAGCCATTTTTCCATTTGTGGAGACGGACACCTCACAGAGGACAATGCAGATTAATTAAAAGTGTGGTGAATGCTACAAAGGACAATGCAGAGATGAGAGGGAGCGGAGGCCTCGACATTGCTGGAATATTCCACCAGACGGACCCCAGGCCACGTCTTCACAGGACTGGGTCAAGGACAGGAGGGTCCGTCCAGTAGGCTGGGTGAAGGGAGGTGGCTCTTGGGTGGAGGAGAGGGGGCGTGAAGGACAGCGTGGTGTAGGGTGTGAAGAGGGGAGGTGTGCTTTCTGGGTCCCAAGAAGGCTGTGCAGGGACCTGCCCCTCTAGCAGAGCTGTCCCTACCCCCATCCTCCACCAGGGGGTGCTAGTGCTGAGGCAGGGAGAGAGGACCGGGTCAAGGCAAGGGGTGGGGAGGCTGAGAGAACAGCTCTGCAGTGGAGGGGCGCCTGTGAGCAGGGCATGTCTGATGCTCCGTTCTTGGGATGGATGTTCTGTTCTGGCCCTGAGTTCCCTAGAAGGGGAAGAGGTACTGCGGGAAGATGGCCCAGTAAGCCAGAGGCCAGTAAGCTGCCCCCAGGTGTGCTGAGCTGGAGGACTTACCAGAGACTTTTGGAGTGGGGAGAGGGTGTGGCACAGGAGGAATGAGGCTGGAGGGCAGGTCCGATGTGGGAACAGAGTGGAAACGTTTGGAAGGCAGGCACCTGCTCCTCCCCCAGAGATCTGCCGGGCTCACTCCCTTGCTCATTCAGGTGCTGCTCCAATGTCACCTCCTCATACAGACCTTCTCTGCCTCTCCCACTCCTCCCACATCTAAAAACAGTACTCACAGTCCTTCTTTATATCCTTACTTGGCAGTATTTTCTTCACAGCACTTACTGTTACCTGGTATTACATTTGACTGAGCCATATAAAATTGTCAAATATCAGCAATGTCATATGGTTCAACCCAATACTGTATATTTGTTCACTGGTCTTTCATCTGCCTCCCCCACCAGAATGTCAGGTCCACCCGGTAGGGATTATTATCTGTTGCATTTCTTTTTTTTTTTTTTTTTTTGGCCACGCTGTGTGGCACGTGGAATCTTAGTTCCCCGCCCAGGGATCGAACCTGGGCCCCCTTCAATGGAAGCGCAGAGCCCTAACCACTGGACTGCCAGGGAAGTCCTATCTGTTGCATTTCTGCTACATCCTCAGCACCTAGATCAGTCCCTGGCACACAGTAAATGTTGAATGAATGGGTGTATGAATCCTTGGGCTGGGTATTTGGCAAAAAAACTTGATAAAGGAGATGGACATGAGTTGGAGCTGACTAGGGAGCTGCTTCTGCAGCTGGGACTGAACAGCAAAAGGGCAGAGCAGCCGGGTACCTGGGCCAGGGAGGCAAAGCTGGACAGCACTGGGGAAGGAGCATCTGGTGAGCACCTACTATGTGCCAGGCACTGAATTAGACACTTCTGTCGTCTCTTTTAGTCCTCATGATGGCCCCATGAGGTGGGTATTGTTACTTACTCCCATTATACAGATGAGGAAACTAAGGTTTAGCGAGGCTAACTAATTTGTCTGAGGCTCACTAACTAACTTAACAAGCCACAGAGCAGCTCCCACATGCAGGGGGCCTTCCCTCTGCATCTCCCTACCTCCTTGCAATTTTGATTGTTTTCTGGAGTTTCAAAAGCCCCTAAGGAGCAAGGGACCCTCTCAGACTTGGGGCCAGAGCTCTCAGCCTCCCTTGCTGTTTCTTGCTTGCGAGACCCCAGGCAGGTCATAATTTCTCTTTTTGTAGAGGCTTCATGGCCAATCATGGTGAGAATTTGAGTAGCTGGTCCTGCTGTTTGGGACCGCGAGGACTGTAGTGTTGGAGGAGCTGCCATATTTCTGAGTCAAGATGCAGTCTGGGAGGCCAGGATGGGCACCCAACCTCATAATCATGTGGGGCTTTTGTCTCAGTTTCTAAGAAGTCAGTCCGCAACCCCAAAACCATGTCCCTGCCCTCCAGAGGCTCACAGGCTCGCTAGGAAGACAGCACTACAAGAACAGGCACTTCTCAGGCACTTGCTGGGCGCCAGGCGGCCTGGCTGGTGGTCAAGCGTATAGACTCTGGAGCAGGACACCAGGTTTGAAGACCACGTCCACCACCTTCTTGGTCATGCGTGACTTTGGGCAAATAACTTAACGCCTCTGGGCCTCAGTTTCTCCATCTGTACTAGGGAAATAATGGTATCCTGACACCTGGGAGCTGCCCAGTCCCATGAGCCAGGCCCTGGCATTGCTCGGAGCTGGCCTAGCACAGCTCATCTTGATGTGCTCCTGTTGAGTGCAGACAAGGCCATCTGTGACCACAGCGGATCAAGACAAAAGTAAGACACTCTGTAATCATGTCTGAACACAGAGAAAACACGAGTATTGTCCAAACCACAAACATGACCAAACACTCCCATCTAGCTACCCTGAGTGAAGGCTGCTGCTTTACCAGTTATGGCTCTCTCCTCATCCTAGTTGGCCGTCCTTCCAGATAAGATTTCTTAAGACACCTAATCATAGAATCACCTCCACTTCCTGATGGCACCTCATCTGGAACAAAGTCCGGCTTCCTTATACCCTCTACCAAATTACCTAACGCAAGCCCAAACCTTACAATAAGTCCTTTCCAACACTCTCTTACTGAGACACACAGCCCCCCGCCCCCGGTTCCCACGTGCTTGTTCTCCCCTCAATGCAGTGAGTGACAAACCCAGCTTGTTCACCCACAGGTGTGTTTCTGGGGATCTTTGGCTGGAGGCATTGACAGTCCCTACCTCATTGGGTTGTTGTTTTACTGCACTTGGAATGAAGCATTCCCAGGACCCTTTAAATATACTTATCATGTTTTAATATCATTTCCATTTTACAAGGAGGACACTGAAACTCAGAGAGGGGAAGGAACTTTGCCCAGGGTCACATAGCTGGCAGTGCAGAGGCAGGATGGAAATGCAGGCCTGACCACACTGGGCCAGTGTCTGGGAGGAGGAGAGCAGAGGGGCCTCGGAGCTCAAAGAGAAGAGAGCCCCGGGACTGTGGGAGGGGACACCCAGGAGGTCCTCAGTGACCCCTCCTCTTCCTCTCCCATCCGTGACTTCCCAGACAGGATCACCCAAGGCCATCTCTCCAAGGCTGCCTGGCTGCTGAGTAAACACAGGTCCAGCGGAGGCCCGAGGTGGGGGTCAGCGTCAGCAGAGTCTGAGGCCTGAGTCACTTCCTGACCATTGCTTACGAGGCATTCAGAGCCACAACCTGAGTGGCCAGCTCGTGCCCTTGCAGGATTGCACCCACTTGGGCAATGAGCACTGCCCTGGTATT
Organism: Eubalaena glacialis; assembly: GCF_028564815.1. Taxonomy (NCBI): domain Eukaryota; kingdom Metazoa; phylum Chordata; class Mammalia; order Artiodactyla; family Balaenidae; genus Eubalaena; species Eubalaena glacialis. Next base: position 38,839,198 of record NC_083722.1, on the reverse strand, counting down.
CCTTACCTTTCTGGGCTCACCTCTGCCACAACTGGTTTTCGAGACACACAGCACAGAGGCTCAAGGCCCATCCCTACCCTGGAGAACTGGATCCTCAATCTAGAAGGAAACCTGAGTCTCCCGGACAACTCTCTCTTGCCTGTGTCCAGCCCTAGACTCTGCCTTCCAGGATCCTGCCCCAACTTCAGAATCAGAGTGCCTTCCACTGGCACCACCCACCCCCAAGGCCCAAAACTCCTGCAGCCCTCCGAGGCTCATAGCCCCTCACCTTTTCCTCCTATAGTGTCTCAGGGCTGGAGTAGGGGGTGGGGCAGGGGAGAGGGTGGGGAGTAAGTCAGATTTCTAGGGCAGGATGTATGAGGGAGACATGGTTTGATCAGTAGACATGTCCTTACGATGGGTGAGGCAGATGATTTGAAACACAGGCCATCTCCTTTAAGAAGCAATGCCTCTCAACCCAGAGACAATGCACAGCCTTGGAGTCTTGAACCAGATGGTCTTAGCTTCTTCAACCCAGCTCTGTCCCTTACCAGCTGTGTGACCTTGGGCGAGTTACTTAACCTTTCTGTACCTCAGGTTCCTCATCTCTAAAATGAGGATAATACTACAACTGACTCATAGGCCTCTTACCGGGATTAAGGGAGGTGTGTGTGTAAAACACTTAGAATAATGACTGGTACGTGGCAAACACAAGGGTTCATTAAATAAATATTTTTTCACTTTTAATGGACTGACTCTTCCATTCATTCTCCTTATAGTTTACACATCCTACTGTGTGCCAGATATGCGTAAGACAGATTCCCTGTCTGCAATGCCTGTTGGGCACTTCTGTGGGATCCCTGCATCTCCCTCCCCCAAACCCCCAATGGTCTGGGCTGTGCCCGACGCTGCAGGACTGCATGGGCTGTGGCATAGGGTTTGGGTTCAGAAGACTCTCTAGGGAGGACCCCCACCTTTCTGCAGGCCACGAGCAAGTTCCTTTCCTTCTTCTCTACTGTTGACAAAGTGAAGCAAGTGGTCCCCATCCCTTCCACAATCCCCTTCCCAGGCCAGGCATCTGGACCCCTTGTAGCCATTCTCCGCCCCTGACCCTGTTCCTGGGCGTTCTCGGTAATTTAATTTGAGCACAGAATCTTCTCCAGGACGCACAAGCCACCAGACACAGGTGGCAGAAGGCCTTGGCTTGTCATTGCCCTCATGAGGCATTAGGAAACCAGCAAAAACTACATTCAAAACTGGAAATTTGAACCTAGACTGGATAGTTGTTATTACAGGATTACTGTTATTAATTTTAGGTGTAAAACTGATACTGTAGTTGTGTTTTTAAAATAATCCTTATCTTTTAGAGATACAAAAAATATTTATGGATGAAATGATATGATGCTTGGTTTTGCTTCAAAATGATGGAGGAGGAAGTATGTAGAGGAAACAGAATTGACTAGGAGTTGATGTAGTTGTTGAAGCTGTGGGATTGGGGCCATGCAGGGTCATTAGAACCTCCCTATCAAAGTGTGGTCCAGAGATCTTCGGAGCCTAGGAGCTAGTTAGAAATGCAGAATCTTGGCTCCACCCCAGATCTACTGAATCAGAATCTGTATTTAATAAAATATAATTCCCAGGGGATTCGTGTGCACATTCAAATGTGAGAAGCACTGAGCTAGTCTGTCTACTTCTGTATATGTTTGAAACTTTCCATAATCAAAAGATGTGGGGTTTTGTTTTGCTTTGTTTTTTCCCAAAATTGTCTTCAGAATCTCCGGGGAGATCTTCCTACAGAGTCCCGCGCTGGAGGAATCTGGGAGGCTCTATCTTCCCGCCCTCCGCCATCCGTGGGAGCCCCTCGGGTCTATCGGGTCCCCAGCCCCACCCCAGCACACGACGGGAAGCACCCCTTCCCTGCAGGGCGGCTCCCCTGCCGCTTCTAGCTGGTCTGTGGTCCGGGCGCCAAACTCCCGGGGCTGGCGGAAATCGGGCTCCCCAGCTTGCCGTCGGGCAGGCCTGGGCGTGGCTGCGGGGCGCACCTGGGCGAGCCGGCAGGTGGGACGCGGGGCTGGCCGGCCGGGGCCCCCGCCCTCGCACGGGGTGGGGAGGAGCGGGCGGCGCGGGGCGGGCACCGCGGGGACCGTGGGCGGGGGCCGGGTGCTGGGAGCCTGGCGGGCCGCGAACGTAGCTATCGCGCTGGGGCCGCCGAGATTAAGTGCCCGGGATGAACCTCACCTGGAGAAAGGGCTTCTACAAGCAGGACGTCAACAAGACCGCCTGGGAGCTGCCCAAGACCTACGTGTCCCTGACGCACGTAGGCAGCGGGGCCTACGGCGCCGTGTGGTGAGACCCCCGGGCCTGTGCGCCGGCGCGGGGGGACGGGGGGTGGTGCCTGGGGCATCGGGGTGGACCTACGGTGGGCGCCCAGGCACCGGGACGCGGGTGGAGCCTCCGGAAGAGCCGGGGCCCAGCCAATGCCCCCTTCCCGGACCCGCCTCCGGTGTCGCCTCTCCTGCTGGCACTCGAGGCTGTGCGCCCACCACCTTGATGGAGGACCCCAAGGCCCAGAGCCCTGCGGGCTTGGAAGAACTTCGCGGTGCCTTTCCGGGGCAGAGGCCTGGAGCTGGGAGGAGGCGGCAAGCTGGGCAGTGAAGTAGAGTAGGAGCAGGAGCCTCAGGCTCTGGAGGCTGGCCTAGGGCCACTCCAGGCGCCATCTCACTTTTCTTACTGGCTTGGTGGGAGTTTCTGTGGGTTGAATTAGGACTGGATCCGTTTCTCCAGGACTTGAACCTTACAGAGGACCCCAGAGTTCATCCGGGCGAATCCCCATTGTTACAAATGGGTACACTGAGGCCCAAACAAGAAGTGACTTGCCAAGTTGCTCAGGATCCTGTTGGCATTAACTTGTGTCTGACCCAGGGGCAGTGCACCTCTCTCAGATTCTGCCTGCTCTCTCCCCCTTCTCCCAGCTCCACTGTGCTGTCAGCTGCTCACTCACATTCCGGGTGGTGGGCATCAGTTCCTCCCAGCTTAGACTGCTGGCCAAGAGGGATTGGGGTGAGGATGGCCATGTTTTCCTAGATGGCCTGGAAGTTACCACCCAGGATCTGGAGTCCCAGGGTTGTGATGGGGAGCCACTGCCTGCTGACCTGCCTTTGACCCTACAGCTCAGCCATCGACAAGCGGTCAGGGGAGAAGGTGGCCATCAAGAAACTGAGCCGGCCCTTCCAGTCTGCGATCTTTGCCAAGCGGGCCTATCGTGAGCTGCTGCTGCTGAAACACATACAGCATGAGAACGTAGGCTGGGCCTGGGGGCTGCTTCTGGGAGGCAGGGAGTGGAGGGCAGCCCCACAGAGCATCCTGACCAGGCCCCTCCGTGTGTGTGTGTGCGCGCGCGCGTGTGTGTGTGTGTGTGGCGCACATGGGAGATGGCCCAAGAGGGTGCAGGGAACTCGTAACAGGGCCAGCAGAAGGGGAATCTCCTCCCTGCTCCTTTGATCCTTGTTCCTCACCTAATTATTAAAATCAGGTGCCAGGACCCACCCTGCCTACTTCCCAGGAAGGGTGCAAAGGGAATTTTTGGCAGTGGAGCAGAACAATCTCAGTGAGGTGCAAACTTACTGTCTCACTGTTATGAGGAAATAGGCACAGAGGAACTTCGTAGTTGTTCTAGATCTAAGAGGTGGTGCCCAGAATCCTGGTTAGTGTTGTTTCCACATAATAACAAGAATAATAGATACTTACGAGCACTTATTATGTGCCAGGCACAGTTCTAAGAACTTTGCATAAACTAACTTGTTTAATCCTCACAATATCACATAAGTACTATTACCCCCATATACAGGTGGGGAAACTGAGGCACAGAAAGACTCACAGGTTAAATGGTTAGTCAGTGGCAGAGCTGGAATTTGACCCTAGCCAACCTGGCTCCAGGCCCCAGTGCCTGACCTCTAGACTACCCTGTCTGATTGAAACAGCCAGGAAGACTAATGACCCAGTGCAGGCCTGGAGCCCAGGCTTTTCTGCAGGATACCTAGATTGGAAGGTAAGCATTTAACATAATGATTTCAAAATATTGTAAACATTTTAAGCCCCATTCCTCTTCAGCGAACCCCTCCCCATGGCCTCCAGCCAGGGTAATCTTGCCCCCAGCTCTGAACCAGCCCTCTGGCAAGTAAGGTTGGATGTGGTGAGAGACCCAAGGTCAAGGGCAGGGAGCCTGCTGGTTGGAAGACCCCTTCTCTGTTCCCTCCTTGATTCCTTTCACCACTTGTGGTTCCCTGCTTGAGTTGAGAGTGGGTTTGTGCTGCTTGTCCTGAACACCAGACTTGGGGTCAGTGAGCACAGGAGTGTCCACCTCCCCTTCTCCCCAGCCTGACTCTCCATCACTGTGCACTGCAAACTCCCTCCCAATTAGAGGCATTCCTCTTCCACCTCTGCTCCTTTTACTGCTTCCCAGAAGGCTGGGAACCTGCCTCCTGCTGGAGATGGTGTTTTAGGAAAGGGCAGGTGGTCCTGTGCAGGCCTGGGGCCCCAGAGGAGGGGAGCAGAGGGCTGCAGCGGCTGCCCAGTCCTCACTGGCAACCTTCTCCCCAGGTCATCGGACTCCTGGATGTCTTCACCCCAGCCTCTTCTCTGCGCAACTTTCATGATTTGTGAGTCGGGCTGCGCTGGGTTCCAGGACATGTGCAGGCCTTACTTGACACTGGGGAGCAAGTAAGGGGAGGGTCCAGATTCTCTCTTCTGGGTAGGGGGGCTTCCTGCCCCAGGAGTCCCTGTGCCTCTGGGCTGTGGAGAGATTCTTTCAGCCAAGGTTGGAGAGAAAGGCAGGCAGGAAGAAGTGGGAGGGGCTTTATATGGACCTTGCCTGACACAGAACTGTCTGCTCATCTGCGTTGCTTTACCCAGCTTTACCACCACAGAGACATCATTGCCAGTCCCCCAGGGTTTGCATCAACCTACCTCACCATTTCCTGGGGACACAGGTGTGGATCTGGACCTTGGGGTTCTTCCTAGCATGAAGCGAGGATCAGGAAGCCTTGGCCACCTCTGGCTGATGGGATGTTTGTCAGAGTCACACAAGACGAGAAAATTTAGTTGCTAAATGCACGGCTTTGCTAGCGCGGTACCTGGTCTAAAATGTAGGAAGCTTTGGGAAGGTGGATTTTTTTTTTCAGTCCTATTTCAAATGCAGCTGCAGGTCTCTTTGTTAGGATGCTTTCGTTTTCAATTTAATGCAGTGATTTTGAATGGGTTTTTTCCCCCTATAATGCCAGCTGCTGGGCTTAGCATTGGGAATTTTTTTTTTTAAATAAATTTATTTATTTATTTTTGGCTGCATTGGGTCTTTGTTGCCGCGAACAGCGGCTACTCTTCGTTGAGGTGCGCGGGCTTCTCATTGTGGTGGCTTCTCTTGTTGTGGAGCACGGGCTGTAGGCGCGTGGGCTTCAATAGTTGTGGCTCAGTAGTTGTGGCTTGCGGGCTCTAGAGCGCAGGCTCAGTCGTTGTGGCGCACGGGCTTAGTTGCTCTGCGGCATGTGGGATCTTCCCGGACCAGGGCTCGAACCCGTGTCCCCTGCATTGGCAGGCGGATTCTTAACCACTGCGCCACCAGGGAAGCCCAAGCATTGGAAATTTAAAGTGGACCTTGGGGGCTGACAGTAGTGAATACTGACAGTGGTGGTCAGTACTCTAGGTCTGGATAGAGAGCCAGAAACTGCAAGCTGCCTCAGCGGGCTTCACAGAGGAGAAAACTTTGAACTCAGTCCTGAAGGATAAGTTGACATTTGCCTGAGGTAGAAGGGGCTGAAGGCAGCCCAGGTAGAAGGAACTGCATGGGCAAAGGCCATGATGCCTGAAAGAGGCTGGGCCGTTTGGGCAGTATTGACAAGTGCAGTGTGGCTAGTGGAGGCCAGTGGCTGGTTTGGTTAGGCTGAGTCCAGAACTGATCCTACAGGCATCCTCAGGTCTATGGAGGTTTTGAGCAGGGAGATGCTGTGATGTGGTCAGATCAGATTTTGGGGATACCCTCTGGCGGCAGCAAGAAAGGAGCAGGGAGCAGCTCTGGGAGGTAGGAAACCTGGAGGGTAGTGTTTGAGACCCCGACCTTGATCCAAATAAAGTAGAGGTGATGAAAGTCAGCCCTCGACACAAGGGTTTGTAGTAAAAAAAAAAAAAAAAAAAGAAACAAAATAATTTTTTTTTTATTAAAAAGACTTTTAACAAAAAAAAAAAAAAAAAAAAGTAGAGGTGATGGGGTCCTGAGAGCAGACTTGACACCCATCGAGAGGCAGGACTGTCAGAATGTTGTACCCCTTGGGATGCAGTGGCTGGGAGGGGCGGCATAGGTCAGGGGATGCCAGGTTCCTGCTCAGAATACAAGGTGGAGGAAAAACAGATCTTGGGAGAAAGATAATGAGCTCCATTTTGGACGCTTCATTTTTGAAGAGCCTATGAACATTCCAGTGTTTAATCAGCAGTTGCAAATAAACCTGGAGTTTAGGAAGGTCTGGGCTAGGGATGTGGATTTGGGCCAGAATAATCACCGGTGGATGATAGCCAAAGCCCAGGGACAGGCTAGTGTAGAACATGATTCGATACTGTTCATTAAGGTATCAACACTAAAGGGACTTCGCTGGTGGTCCAGTGGCTAAGACTCTGCACTTCCAATGCAGGGGGCCTGGGTTTGATCCCTGGTCGGGGAACTAGATCCTGCATGCATGCCACAACTAAGAGCCTGCATGCTGCAACTAAGCCCGCATGCCGTAACTAAGATCCCGCGCGCCATAACGAAGATCCTGTGTGCTGAGACTAAGACCCGGAGCAGCCAAAAAATAAAAGGTATCAACACTAAAGAAAAGGTATAAGAGGATGAACAGACAGAGCCTGACTAGAGGTAGAAGCAGCAGAGAATTTTGAGGGAGTGTCAGGCTTTGCAAAAGTTTCAATATAAAGAAAGGGAGCCATGGGTGTTATGTGTTGGGCTGGTGGGGCGGGAGCAGATGCCAAGTTATCAGGGGACTGGACGTTAAGGCAGTGGGGTCAAGAGGTGAGGCCCGCTCATTCTAGAAGTTTGATCGGGAGGGAAAGAGAGAGAAGGGGTGGTTACTTGAAAAAACAAGGTTAAGCAAGGGAAGGTGGTTGTATCACAGTGAGACTTCAGCAAGTTTGTCAGCTGAGAAGATACAATCAGGGTCCACGCAGAGGTGAAACACAAAGGGGGGGAAGGGACTGTGCATGGAGCAGGGTCCCTGTGCTGGCGGGGGGTGGAGGAGGGAAGCGGGGGTGCGGTCAGGTGGGGAGAGACTTCAAAAGTCACAGGCTCACGGAGATGGCTTCCACATCCATTTTTTAAATTATTTTTTTTTAATTCCTTCCTAAATCTTTATCCTTTTTTGTTCTGGACTTTGCTATTACTGCCTTGAGTAACAGTTACATTTTGCTGACTTCAACCTGTTTTGCAATCCCATTAAGAGGGTGTGTTGGCTCAGCTACCTCCTTCTTCCTTCTTCACCCTTCTGGAAACTGTTTTATTGTTTCCTTCTTGGAAGGAGGACATTTTTGTATGTTTGAGGAGCCATGTTGGCGGGGCATGACCCTCTGGGGGAGGAAATATTTGTACAGAAGCAGAAGGAAATACTGGCAAATGTTTCTAACTCACAGCAGTGGCTTTCTGTGGGGCGTGGAGGAGGGCAAGCAGAGGGCACCTTTGAAGAGAGGGAGCAGTGCTCCATTTGCTTTCCCTGAGCACAGCTCCAGCTGAAATACTTACCCTGAGCTCTGCCAACAGGGCAGCCGCCAGGGCCAGGCTGGGAGCCAGGAGTCAGGAGGCCCACTGCATGGGGGTCTGGCTGGCTGTGGTGGGGCTGGTTCTTTTTACACATGAAGGTCATCCCTAAGGCCTCTGTTCTGCCCAGCCCCTTGCCCTCCTCTGAGCTCGGACCTGGAGCTGGGTGGGGCTCGGGACTGTTCAAGAAGTCCTCATGACTTGCAGCTACCTGGTGATGCCCTTCATGCAGACGGACCTGCAGAAGATCATGGGGATGGAGTTCGGTGAGGACAAGATCCAGTACCTGGTGTATCAGATGCTCAAAGGTCTTAAGGTGGGTGGGAGCCTGCAAGATGGCAGGGGAGGGGGGCTTGGTGTTGAGACCTGGGGTTTGGGGGAGGCTAGGCCTTGAAGGCTGGGAGAGCACACCATGACAAGGCAGAGGAGATCTCTGAGCCAGCCTGAAACACCCGGTGCAAAAGCCAGGCACCGGATTCACCCTTCTTCCTCTCTCCCCAACACAGTACATCCACTCAGCTGGGATCATCCACAGGGTGAGTGCTTTCTCTGCTACATCCTCAGAGGCCCCGCCCACCCCTGGGGGCTAGGGTTAGGGTTAGGGGGTTCCAGGAGGTGGAGGAAGCAGGGAAAGTGGATTTTTCAGACCTAGGCTTGGCCCAGGAAGACCTGCTCAGAAGAATTGCTGTGTTCTGGGGAACTTTCTGGGAAAATTTTGCCAACAAAGCAAGCCCTGAGCTGGGTGTTTCAGGCTCCAAGATGCAGGAGCATTTTAGAGCTGGATGGGCCCTAGAGGACACCTAGTCCAACCCTCATTCTGCACAGGAGACCAGAACCCAGAGAGAGGGGCAGGGGCCTGGCCAAGGTCGCACGCTGGCTGGCAGCCGAGTGGGGACAGCTCCCATCTCTGCCTCTGCCCAGTGCTCCATCTCTTCTCTCATCTAGGACCTGAAGCCAGGCAACCTCGCTGTGAATGAGGACTGTGAGCTGAAGGTGAGTGGGCCCAGGCAGGGTCAGCCTGGGGTTGGGGTGGGCCCCTCTCCCACAGGAACCCCCAGAAGCTGCTCGGGGAGCCTCCTCTCTTCAGCGAGCTCCTTTTTCCTATGTGCCCCGAGTCATAGATTTTGGATTTTGGGTTGGCACGGCATGCAGATGCAGAGATGACTGGCTATGTGGTGACCCGCTGGTACCGGGCCCCTGAGGTGATCCTCAGCTGGATGCGCTACAACCAAACTGGTCAGTGGTCAGCTGCCCGGGGGAGGGGGATAGGGCTGGGGGTCTTCTCTGACAGCTTCCTCAAGGCTGTCTTGGTGACTCTGGGTTGACTCTTGGTGACTGCCGGGTCTTGGTCAGCTGGTCCAGGTGACACTTCCTCCCCCTCCCTCTGCAGTGGACATCTGGTCTGTGGGCTGTATCATGGCAGAGATGCTGACGGGGAAAACTCTGTTCAAGGGGAAAGACTGTATCCTTTGCTGGAAAAGCCAAACTGCATCCAGGGATTCATTCCTTCAACACTTTATTACTTAAATCCCTTTTTTTCTTAATGTGAAAGTGATACATGCTCCCTGTGGAACAACTTTAATGTACAGAGAAGCAAAGTGATGAAAACTAGTCACCTGTCATTCCAACACCATGCAGAAAATACTTGACGTTTTGGCACCACACGCCTGAACTGGGCACCTGTGTGTGCTGCGCAGGGATTAAGGAGAAGATGTGGGTCTCCCTGCCAAACTCAGAGTGCGAGGGTGTGGGGGGGAGTAGACAAAGAAATGGATGGAGGTGACTGAGTGGGATGAGGCCAGGAAAGTGGCACATGCGGGAGCATTTGTGGGGAGGGACCCTTTACCCAGCCTGGCAGGTAGGAAGCCTTCCAGAGACCTGAGTCCGGAAGGATGAACCTCCCCTCCTAAAAGCAAGAGGAGGTGAGTGTCTGGAACCTGGATGGTCCACAGTGCTGGGTGGGCCTGATGGAGGGGCAGAAGGAAGGGCAGCTTCAGACCCACCCACAGGGAGTGAGGCCGAACCTTAACCTGCTGCCAAGACCTGGACCAGCTGACCCAGATCCTGAAAGTGACGGGGGTGCCGGACGCTGAGTTTGTGCAGAAGTTGAATGACAAAGCGGTGAGTGGCAGATGGGCCCAGGCTGGCCAGGGCTGCGTGCTTGGCTGACCAGGGCCAGGTGGGCTGCAGGCTGCGCCTCCCCTCTGCCCTGGCAAGGGCTCTTGCCTTCATCTCACTTTGGATTCTGACCTGAGCCTTCAGCCCTGCTCAGGGGCTTTTCTGGGGTCCCTGCTCTATACCCCATGGCCTAAGCCCTGAGGGGCTGACAACGGGGGATTATTCAGTGCTTTTCTGTCTTCCAGGCCAAATCCTACATCCAGTCCCTGCCACAAAGCCCCAAGAAGGATTTCTCTCAGCTCTTCCCGCATGCCAGCCCCCAGGGTGAGTCTTGGGGCCTGCAGTCTGTCTCAGCGGGCGGGCTCTCCATGGCGTGTGAGACTCACACTCTGTAACCACAGCTGCAGACCTGCTGGAGAAGATGCTGGAGCTGGACGTGGACAAGCGCCTGACCGCCTCTCAGGCCCTCTCCCACCCCTTCTTTGAATCCTGCCGGGACCCTGAGGAGGAAACAGAGGCCCAGCAGCCATTTGATGATTTCTTAGAACATGAGAAACTCACAGTGGATGAATGGAAGCGTAAGGGCTCGGGGCCTTGGGCTGCTTCCTCTCTCTGCCTGCAGCATCCCTCTCCTCTGCCTGCTTCGTTTTCCTGCCTGCCCTCAGCCGGTCCCAACACCCTCCTGGAGACTATCACCTCTTTCTCTCTGAGCAAATATTGTCTCCTGTGTGCACTTCTTTCTCCCTGCGCTGAGCTGACTTCCTGCTCCACACTATGTCTGTTGGGAGAGGGGGGCTCTCTCTTGCCCTCAGCACCCCCTACCCCTTCAACCACCCTGTCTTTCTCAGAGCACATTTACAAGGAGATTGTGAACTTCAGCCCCATCGCCCGGAAGGACTCTCGGCGCCGGAGTGGCATGAAGCTGCAGTGACCCGTCTAGCCCGACCCTCGGCTGAGCCCAGGAATGGCCGCATGGTACCACCTGCCAGGCACTGTCCCTGGGACCAATATTTATTTATTGAAGTTTTAGCGTGTCTTGGATTATAGCCTTCCAAGTAGAGGACAGAGGACCCTTGTCCTTGTGTAGGAAACAGGCCTAGTAGATGCAGAATTCAGAGGTGTCGGTTGGGAGAAAATAGCTATGATCATAACTGGCCATATTAAAGCACCCATCTGGAGAATCGCCTGTGTGTGGGGTCCTTACCTTCATGGCTGTAGTGGGGCTGAACTGGGGCAGGAGTCTACGGCAGTGATGGTGTATTTGTTTGCTAGGGCTGCTGTAACGAATTATCACAAACTGTGTGCCTTAGAATGATAGAAATTTTTTCTCACGGTTCTCACAGGTCTGAAATCAAGGTGTTGGCAGGGCCATGTTCCCTTTTGAAGGTTCTAGGGAAGAATCCCTCCTGGCCTCTTTTTAGCTTCTGGTAGCTCCTGGAATCTTTGGTGTTCTTTGGCTTATAGCTGCATCACCCCTATCTCTGCCTCTGTCTTCACATGGCCTTCTCTGCTCTGTGTATTTCTGTCTTTGGCTGATCTTATAAGAACATCAGTCACTGAATTTAGGACCCACCCTAATCCAGTGTGATCTCATCTTAATCCTTAGTAATTACAGCTGCAAATATCTCATTTTCAAATAAAGTCACATTCTGAGGTTCTGGGTGGACATGAATTTTGGGGGCACATTTTTCAACCCACTACAGATGGCCATGAGGGAGGGGCCCCATCCCAGAGCCCCTTTGTTGTGGAGCCAAACGTGTTTGGCTGCTAAATTAAAGGAGTTGCAGAGAGAGCTGCAGCTGGTGAGACATTGCATGCAGGTTATTTTGGGTGAGTGATCAGCAATCAAGATATGAAACAGCAGGCTTGTTGACTGGGAGGTGCAAAAGGCAGAAATGGGCTTTTTCCAGGAAAACGGTTCTACTCCTTCCCCCTTTTGGGAATTGTACATCTCTCCTGAGCTTTAACCTGACAATGGATTGGATCCTTCTGTTCAGTTTTGAAAACTCTGTTCAGGTCTCAAACTTCCCTATGCACCAGGGCCTGGTTAATATGCAGATTCCTGGGCCCAGCCCCTGGGATTTTGATTTAGCAGGTCTGGGGTTGAAACCCTAGAACGTTTGAATGAGGACCCCTTCACCTCAACCCAAGCCCAGTGATTCTGATGGATATCTGACCACATTTAGAGAAACATTTAGTTGATTTCAGTACCACTTAATTTGTCAAAAGGCCTAAATTAGAAAACTACAATGGGAGACTGAGGGGCTTTAGATGACTTTCACACTCTCATTTTAGAGATGTTAAAACTAAGGCTCAGTCAGGGCATTTTTAGGGCAGTGAAACTATTTTGAATGATGTCATGGTGGATACACGACATTATGCATTTGTCACAACTAGTGGAACTGTACAACACAGTGAGTGAACCCTCAAGTAAACTATGGACTTTCTTTAATAATAATGTACCAGTATTGGTTCATCAATTGTAATAAATGTACCACATTAATGTAAGATGTTAATATTTAATATTAGGGGAAACCATGGGGGTGGGAGGGAGAGAGTATATGGAACCTTCTGTACTTTTGGCACAATTTTTCTCAAAACCTAAACCTGCACTAAAAAATAATGTCTATTTTAAAAAAGAAGAAGAAAAAGCTTGAGGCTCCAGAGAGATACCCACGGTGAGAAAGTGGTAAAGTCAGGATTTGAACCACAGCAGCCTCGAACACTGTGCCAAAGGCTGTCAACCCAAGCTTGGAATCAAGGGTTGCCAGCCTCCTCGCCCTTCTAGCCTGTCTCTGAGCTTCTTCACTGCTGCCTGTGTCCAAGGATCCTGTTTTCTCTCCCAAGGAGTGGCCCTCCTATCCAGGAGGGAGGAGTGGATCGAGGGAGGGGCTCTGACCTTGCTGATGACTAAACTGCCACCAGTCCCCTTAGTCTAAATCCTTCAGTGAATTTGCCTTCTGAGACTCCTCAACAGCCCCAAGGAAAGTCTAGCCTTCTTGGCCTGGTATTCAAAGTCCCCTGCATTCTCTAACCTCATCTGCTCCTACTGCCTCCCGTTTTCCTTATGCCAGCATGGCCTGCCAAGGAACACCAGCCCTGGGATACCCCATGAGGCTCAGTAACAGGTTAAAGGTTCTGACAAGTCCTACAGTAAGGAGAACTGTTCAACATCATTGTTTAATCCAGAACTTGCCAAATGTGCTTAACTGCAGGACCCCCTTTCTCCTGACGGCCAGCACACACAGAAGCCTCTTTGCCTAGTGCAACCCAGTATGCAGGTCCCAAAACTGCTTCTCCCCAAGCAGGCCTGGAGCTTGGGCTTCTTTCAAAGCCTCTGCAGAGAAGGCCCTCCCTCTTTCTCCTCCTTATTCCCTCAAGACTTTGCCTCAGGCCTCCCTCCAGGAAGTCATTCTCCATCACCCTCCATCAGAGAATGGGCAGCTTCCTCCCTCTGCCCCTGGCCCTCTATGAACAGCATTTACAGTGTGTATGGTTCTGCTTCCCCTCCCCATTGCCCACTGGGAGCCCCTGATTGGAACAAACATCTATGAATGAATGATGTCCCAGGGGCCTGTTGGTCGTTTCTCTGCCCAGATCAGACCAGCATGGTATCCAGGGCAGCAGAGAACCCAGCAGGAAGCATAAGTGGGTGGCTTGGCCTGTACCTTAGTGTTTTTCCCCTGAAAATCTCAGGCTCTCAGACTCCCAGGCCTCTCCCCATCATCCCTCAGTGTCCTCCAGTCCATCCCCCACCCAGAGTTAAACTTTTGTGTGTCACCTCAGCCCCTTCTCTACAATTATCTCAAACTTGGGAAGTTTCTCCAGAGGGAGGTGAAGGTGCTGAGCAGTGTGAAGGGGTTCGTGGGTTCTGCCTTACCCTGTGGGCACCTGGCCAGAGTGACAGGAAATGAGTCCATTCTCAGGCTGGGTGGGGGGAAGGGGCTGAGCTTGGGGTTCTGGGCTCAGTTACTCTCACAGTTGGCCTGCAGGTCTTTTGCCCCTGGCCCTTGGTGGACAGGGTTGAGCTTTGCCCTGTGGCCAGTGGGGCAGCTCAGAAGGTCTTGACAGAGATAAGGAAGCCAGACTCAGGAACTGGAGAGAGGTCAGTAACAGCAACTGTGCCCTCGATTCCCTCCTTTGTGAAATGAAGGGTGTCTTTGCACAAAGGCACAGCTCCTCTCCTGAGGCAGCCTGGGCCTATCGCTGGGGCCTGGCAATTTGTGTCACTTGGGGCAGGGCTAGCCTGGCATGAAATGGGGGTGGCACTGCTCCCAGTGAGGAGCAGCACATGGAAAGTTCCTCCATCTCTGCCCTTGCAAGGAGAGCCCGGTGTGCACAGATGTCCCAGTGCCTGCGAGGGTGGAGGCTTGCTTGAAAGAGGGCTTGGCTCAACTTTCACCTGGCACATTGAAATAGCTTTTGTTCTCCAGGAGGGTGTCGGGCAGTCACGTCCCTGAGCCGAGATACAACCACAGCTGGGGAGGGAGGAATCTCTTCCTCTTTTCCCCACATTTTCTGTCCTCATTCTCCCTAAACCCCCTGTGATTTAAGGTAAGAGGCTGGTGACTTTCCCCTTATTCACAATGGGCAGCAGAGGCCCAAGGCTACTCTACCAAGCTAAAGATGTCGCTGTCATGCCTCACACCCCTACCCCAAGATTTCCTGGAGCAGGAGCAGTGCCTGGTGGGATTCTGACCTGGTTCCTCCTGTGGGAGCCTGTGCTCAGCGGGGCAGCCGTGCTCACTCTGGGCCAGAGTGTCAACAAGGCCCCCCCACCCCGCCCCGTCTGGGGGCTCCTGACCTTTTTTGTGCCGTGGATCCCTTCTCAAAATATGTTCCTATGCATAAAATAAAATACACAGGATCACAAAGGAAGCTAGTTATGTTGAAATACAGTTGTGAAAATATTTAAGTGTGTGATGTTGTGTGTACATGGGTTTCTTTATTAACACATGAAATAACAAGATCGAGGGGGGTGAGCCCAACAAACTACTGCAAACTTGAAGTAGAAATGAGTTTAAACGATGTTTCAAGATATCTGCAGCAACTGTAAAGGGAAATGAAAAGCACTGCTTTCTACTGGCCCTGCTAATGCAACTATAGTTTGCTGCCTTTAAAAGTTGTAATATTTTCCAATCCAAATTCATGGACCTCTGAATTCCAGTGTACAGTCTATGGTTTGTGGACCCTGGTTAAAAACCCTTGTCCTGGATACTAAAATGTGACTTTAGGAATCCTCTGCTACTTCTTAACCAACCCCCCTATTGTACCACCATCTGTGCCCTGACCCCCCGCCTTGCATGATCATGGAGCCAGGTTGGAAATGCCCAGATCTGCACCTGGATGCCTACAACACATATTAACCGCCATTCCCCTGTGTTTCCCAACCTTACTGTCCAGGTAGGAATGGGTCTGACTGGGGCATTTTGCTAGGGAATTTGCTGAGGCCTCTATATCTAGTTTTCAACTAGGTGGAATCCTCCCATCCCCACCCCACAGCGTTCCTTCTAAACAATTTTACTGATGAAGACACTTGGGCCCAGAGTAGAGACTGGGGCCCAGGTCTCCTACTTACCACTGTTCTTTCCACTGCAACGGTGGCACAATCACATATTGAGGTCAATGCGTGCTCTTCTCTCCCTGCATTACTGTCCCTGTTCCCCCAAGCATCACGGACACAAAAGTAGCAGGGCTTTGAGACAGGTTTGTGTTAACTGGCCAAGGGAAGAAACTCGCAAAAGCACACTTGTTTCTCTCTGTTTCCTTAAAGGTCTCACCCTTGAGAATATTTTGGTAGGACTCCGGGAGGGAAAAGGTGAGGGAGTGAGGAAGGGAAGTGCATTTGAGAAGTGGTGTGGCTTAGCTAGGCAGTTTCTCCTGACCGGAAGGAGGTAGAGGCCCATTAGTGCCCACATTCTTTTGGGACTATGTCCAGTTCCCTGTCAACACCCTGGCAAAACTCAGGAGGAGGCTGCTGGGTACGCTCAGGGAGGCTGGACCCTAAGCAAATTCTCCTGGTCTTGGCTGAAATTATTCAGGGTTTCTCCTATGGATAGCCCACCATTCTTAATTGATGCAGCAGCTCAGTGTTTTTTAAGTACAGACTGATGATCAGAGGGACTTTCCTTGTATTGTGGGGTCCGTAAGATCCCAGAACTTTTGTATAATTCCAAGAAGGAACCCCAGTAAAGACTGTGGGTGGATTTCCTCCAGCCAAGCAGGATACAGCCTTGGCTTTAGAAACTCTAGCTTAGTCTAGTTTCTCCTTTTTATCCTCTGTCAGAAGAGTGGCACCTCTGTCTTACCCTCTTCTTTCCCTGTGTGGTTTACTAAGGTGGTTAAGTGTTGAGCTCTGGAGGCATACTGCCTGCTGCTCTACCACTTATCAGCCATGTGACCTTGGGCCTCAGTTTCCTCATCTATAAGGATAATACTACTAAAGAAATTAACATAAGGGAAGCACTCAGAACAGTACCTGGCACATGGGAAGTGCTCACCAAGCATTAACTATTATTTTTAATTATTTTCTCTACCACATCCTCTTCCCTCCCTGATTACCCCATCTTCCGGACATTGTCATTTCCTCCTTCTCAACAGCAGTTTTCTCCACTCACCTGGTCTCCTTTATGTTAAATCTTCCCTCATAGGTCCTCAAGAGACCTGGCCCCAGTCACGTATACTACAGCTTATATTATGACCCTGGTATCTGCAGCTTCTCATGCAGGGTCGGGGAGGCAGCAGAGTGTGGAGTTGAGAATGTGAGCTTTCCATCTGAAAAGACCTGGGGTTGAGAGACAAGGGGGATGGATTTAAGGAACTGGCTCAGTGACTGAGTGGGGAGTGGTTGGCAAGTCTGAAATCTGTAGGGCAGGCTAGTAAGCTGAAAATTAAGGCAGAATTTCCATACATATTACAATCTTGAGGCAGATTCCTTCTTTTCTAAGAAACCTCAGTTTTTGCTCTTAAGGCCTTCAACTAATTGGATGAGGTCCACGTACATTATAGAGGGTGATCTGCTTTAAAATCAACTGATTGTAAATGTTAATCACATCTACAAAATTTCTTTCCAGCATCATCTAGACTAGTGTTTAAGGATACAACTGGGCACACAGCCTATCCAAACTGACACATAAAACTAACCATCACACCATGTGTTTGAGGGCAGGGTATTTACTCCTCTGAGCTTCATTTTCTTTCTCTAAAATGGAGTAATAGAAGGGTCTACCTCACAGGACTGGTGAGGGGTAAGTGCACACAGAGTGCACAGTAAATGTTAGTTCTTTTACCAGGAGGTGCTCAAAAACACACTGATGATGGCAATCCTCTTGGAAGTACTGGGAAATACATGCCATGGCCCATGGCCGCTGCTCTCAAGCTTTCGGCTGAGTCATGTAGGTATCACATAAAACCATGGAGGTGCACTGTGCTTACTCCCATCTGCTCCCACCCAACAGACTGGCTCAGAACCTTTAGTTCATGTGAAAAACTCCCAAAGAAATGAACCTTCACCCTCTTTTTTATGGGGAGAGGAGGAAAGTTTCTCCACTGGGTTTCTTTATCTTTGAGACAGTGGACGGCTTGGAGCAATACGTCAGAAAGAATTAAATTTCACTTCTTCAGCAGCCATTTCACATTTTGTGAGAACTGCATATTCATGTCGGTAAACAGCCAAGTAGGAACCAGATGACAGCTCAGTTTTCCTGGAAATCGGGAAATCAATCAAGCTGCCAAAATGAGATGACTGCATTGTGAAATACTGCTAACATTCCAGAAAGTTGTTTTAAGATGCATTTTTTAAAATGGAAATTCTGTTTCTCTTCCTCTTTCTCTTCCTCCCTCCCTCCTACTCTCCCTCCTATCCCTTCTCCCTCCCTTCCTTTTCTTCCCTCTCTCCTTCCCTCTCTTCCTTCCCCCCTCCCTCCCTCCCTTCCTTCCTTCTTACTTACCTACCTTCTTTTCACTCCTTTAAGCCAATGCTCAACTACTTCTTCTAATATGTTCAGCCTAGGTATGAGTTTTCACAAATAGGTGAGATGATATATGGGTCTCTTTGCCTCTCTCTGAGACCTTTCCATTGTTCCAATGGCACCCTTCTCTACCTGTCCAGGAGTCTGCTTGCCTTTATCCACACCTGTCTCTCCTGTTTCTTATCCTTTTTTTTTTTTTTAATTTATTTATTTGGCTGTGTCAGGGTCTTAGTTGCAGCACGTGGGATCTTCACTGTGGCACGCGGGATCTTTCGTTGCAGCACACAGCCTCTTCAATGCAGTGCATGGGCTTCTCTCTAGTTGTGGCACTTGGGCTCCAGAGCACACAGGCTCTCTAGTTGCAGCGTGTGGTCTCTCTAGTTGTGGCGCATGAGCTAAGTAGGTGCGGTGTGTGGACTCAGTAGTTGAGGCGCACGGGCTCAGTAGTTGCAGTGCATGGGCTCTCTAGTTGTGGCACGTGGGCTCAGTAGCTGTGGCACGTGGGCTCAGTAGCTGCGGCACACGGGCTTAGTTGCCCCTCAGCAAGTGGGATCTTAGTTCCCCAACCAGGGATGGAACCCACGTCCCCTGCATTGGAAGGTGGATTCTTAACCACTGGACCACCAGGGAAGTCCCTGTTTCCTATCCTTTTTTACAGTGAAACCATGACTTCAGCCACCTCCTTAAGAATTAGGAATAAAATGATTCCAAAAAACCTTCTCTGTGTCTAGTGTCAAGCTGTACCTTAAAATTTATTTGTTTAAATATATAAAATAAACTTTTAGTTTTAGAATAGTTTTAGATTTATAGAAAAGCTGCAAAGATAAAACAGAGAATTTCCATGTACTCCACACCCAGCCCTATTATTAATATCTAACATTAGTATGATACCTTTGTCACAACTAATAAATCAATATTGATATATTATTAACTAAAATCCATACTTTCATATTTCCTTAATTTTTACCTATTCTTTGCTGTTCCAGGATCCCATCCAGGATGCCACATGTCTTCTTAGGCTCCTCTTGGCTGTGACAGTTTCTAAGACTTCCCCTATTTTCAGTAACTTTAACAATTTTGAAGAGTTACTGGCCAGGTATTTTGTAAAATGTCTCTCAATTAGGGTTTGTCTGATGTTTTCTCATGATAAGACTGGGATAATGTGTTTTGTGGACTAAGACCACATGGGTAAAATGCCATTCTGATCACATTGTATCAAGAGTATATAGCATCAGGGACTTCCCTGGTGGCACAGTGGTTAAGAATCCACCTGCCAATGCAGGGGACAAGAGTTTGAGCCCTGGTCTGGGAATATCCCACATGCCGCGGAGCAACTAAGCCCGTGCACCACAACTACTGAGCTTGCCCTCTAGAGCCCGTGAGCCACAACTACTGAAGCCCACATGTTCTAGGGCCCGCGTGCTACAACTACTGAAACCCGCGCGCCTAGAGTCCATGCTCCACAACAAGGGAAGCCACCGCAATGAGAAGCCCGCGCACCACTATGAAGAGTAGCCCCCGCTTGCCACAACTAGAGAAAGCCTGCGCGCAGCAATGAAGACCCGAAGACCCAACGCAGCCAAAAAAAAAAAGAGTATATAGTATCAAAATGATTTATCACTGTCAGTGTTAACCTTGATTACCTAGGTAAGGTTGTGTTAGCCAGATTTCTCCACTATAAAGTTACTTCTTCCCCCTTTTCATTCCCCTCTTTCACTGCCATTCCTTGAGAAGGGAATATCTACAAAAATTATTTGGAGTTCTCCTGTATGGGAGATTTATTCAGCAATTTATACCAGAATGGACTCATGGATATTTATTTTATACTTTGGGTTATAATCTAATAAATAACAGAATAAAATAAAAATAATAAAAGCTTTACCTTTTGACTTGATCTGTAGGTTTTCTTCCTTTTGTGTAGATTGAGCCCATATCCCTGAAAGGACCTGGAGGTACTGCCCACAGCCAGACGGAGAGTCCACTCATCAATCTTGCAGACACACGGGGTCCTAGGGGTAGTGGAAAACAGTTTCCACTTCTCCCATTTGGATGCTGGTCAATCCAGAGTCCACTTTGGATAACCACCCTGAAGGCCCTTCCCTCTCTTGTCTTCTTCCTTATTGATCCTCTCCGTCTTTTCCATCCCTATGTCCGCCTACTCCTGGTAAGGAATTTGGGGGAAACTTCATTCTATTTGCATGAAATAATAAAGCTAAATACAACAAATAAAACATTTATAGGCATTATAGCTATCCTCTAGTTGCATGTTTCCTAGGTGCACTGTTTTGGGTACTTTACATATATTGTTTCTAATCCTCACACTAATGACAAAGTAATTGCTAGTCCCATTTTACAGATGTGGAAACTGGGACTCTTGAGAGTTTAAAAAATTCACCCAAGGTTTTTCTGCTACTGTACAGTTTGCTCCTTCTCAATAGTCTCCTTCACTCCTTCTTCTTCTCATCCACCTCCTATGTGACCACGGGCAAACCACTTCCGTCTGAGCCTTAATTTCTTGTCTGGTGATACTGTTGGATGAATTCAATGAGAAATGCATAGAATGCATAGAAAGTCTTCTGCACAGGGGACTTTCCTGGTGGCGCAGTGGTTGAGAATCCACCTGCCAATGCAGGGGACACGGGTTCGAGCCCTGGTCTGGGAAGATCCCACATGCCGCGGAGCAACTAAGCCCGTGCGCCACAACTACTGAAGCCCGTGCGCCTAGAGCCTGTGCTCCGCAACAAGAGAAGCCACCGCAGTGAGAAGCCCGCACACCACAATGAAGAGTAGCCCCAGCTCACCTCAACCAGAGAAAGCCTGTGCGCAGCAACGAAGACCCAACACAGCCAAAAATAAATAAATTAAAAATTAAAAAGTTAAAAAAAAAAAGAAAGTCTTCTGCATAGGATTCAATAAATAGCATCTGGTATTACTTTTAATTTCATGAGGATTAAATTAATTTTAAAAACTCTTCTTGTTTCCTTTTTCTATTTATGCTCACCTCTTAATGGTCTCATCTATTTTCATGGCTTTAAGTACCATCTATATGTCAATGAATACCAAATGTATATATCTACCTTGGATCTTTCCTTTAAATTTCAGACAAGTCAACATCTTCACTTGAGTGTTTTGAAACAAAAGTTGGAGGTTCTGCTTCTAGTAGTGATGGAGTAGCCTGTATTGTATTATAATAATAATGGACTCTGGATAAAATAAAAGAATACAATGATTTGAAGGGACTGAAGAGAATAAATCAGGAAGAAACTGGAAGGGAGTCAACCATTGATAGAAGGGAGGTGCAGTGGATAAGACTTGTGATTATAAGGATTTTTGCCTGAAGGCACTACCCAGAAAACGTAGCATAGAATGGCCAGAATTCAAGCGTAAAGTTGCTAGTTTGACAAGTCAGAGAATGAAGTTTAGAAAGGAAATCCAAGAAAGGAAGAAGGCACAGAGGCTTCTTAAAAATGCATATAAAATTTGACCAAATCCTTGGCTGACTCCTGACCTGTGCATGTGCAGGGGATACTCCAAGGAGCCCAGCAGAAAACAATGAGAAAAAGACAACTGGAAAATAAATGAACTGAGCAGATTTTAGCTGCTGCCTATCTCAAGGGACACAGAATTTGGAATTTTGTGCCTGCCAAGTTAACTGCCTAATAAAAATAAATAGTCTCTAGAGGAAGATAACAGAATCTAGATTTTCTACAATGTATCTGCTACAATGCCCTGTATTAAAAGATTTTTTAAAAATGCTGAACTTGCAAATAAGCACAGAAATGTGAACCATAGCCAAAAGAAAGGCAGTCAATAAAAAGCAATTCTGAAATAGCTCAGATATTTAATTAGTGGGTGAAGATTTCAAAGTACCTATAATAAATATGTTCAAGAACCTTAAAAAAATTTACTCATAATGAATAAGCAAGCGGGCAAATTCATCAGAGAACTAGAAACTATTAAAAAAAAAAAGTGGCAATTCTAGAATTAAAAACCATACATGAGGGGCTTCCCTGGTGGCGCAGTGGTTGAGAGTCTGCCTGCCAGTGCAAGGAACACGGGTTCGAGCCCTGGTCTGGGAAGATCCCACATGCCGCGGAGCAACTAAGCCTGTGAGCCACAATTACTGCCCCTGCGCCTCTGGAGCCTGTGCTCCGCAACAAGAGAGGCCGCGATAATGAGAGGCCCGCGTACCGCGATGAAGAGTGGACCCCACTTGCCACAACTAGAGAAAGCCCTCGCACAGAAACGAAGACCCAACACAGCCATAAATAAATTTAAAAAATTAAACTTAAAAAAAAAAAAAAAGAGACCTGCTGCTACTAGATCTTGTTTAAAAAAAAAACAAAAAACAAAAAACCATACATGAAAAATTGACTAGATAGGCTTAATACAGTAATACATGATCCGTGGCGGGCTGAGGCCGTGGAGGCAGAGCCGTGGATACTAAGCAACTGCGCATATGGAGGGCTGACTATAAGTTATATGCAGATTTTTCACGGCACAGAGGGTCTGTGCCCCTAACCCCTGCGTTGTTCAAAGGTCAACTGTATATTCTTCTCATAGTTTCTTTAAAAGAGACGAATATTTAAAGTGAAGAATATACCACTACATTGTAGAGTTTATAATATATATATATTTAATAAATATGAAGACAATAGCACAAAAGATAAGTTGGGGGAAATGGAACTTTACTGTTGCAAGATTCTTACATTTCATGTGATGTAAGACCATATAAAATCCAAGTAGAGGACTTCCCTGGCAGTCCGGTGGTTAAGACCCCATGCTTACACTGCAGGGGGCACAGGTTCAATCACCGGTTGGGGAACTAAGATCCCACATGCCGCATGGCATGGCCAAAAAATTTAAAAGAAAAAATTAAAATCCAAGTAGACTACGATAAGTTTAGGATGCATGTTGCAATCCCTAGAGCAACCACTGAAAAATAATGCAAAACAAGAATTAAAACAAAATGAGTAAAACATTCAATTAACCCAAACAAAGGCAAGAAAAAAGCAGATGGAACAAACAGAAGTAACAAATAGTAGACCTAAATCCTACCATATTTATGGTTCCATTAATGTAAATGACCTAAACACTTCAAATGAAAAGCAGAGATTGTCAGAAAGGATAAAAAAGTAAGACCCAACAACATGCTGTCTACATGAGAAGTTCTTTAAATATAAAGACACAGGTAGATTGAAGGTAAAAGAATGAAAAATCATAGACTATGAAAACACTAAGCATAAGACAGCTTGAGTGGCTACAGTATAGCAGACAAAAAAGATTTCAGGACAAAGTTATTGGAGACAAAGAGGGACATTTATAAAATGAAAAGGTCAGTTTTCATCAGAAAGACATAACAATCATAAACATGTATGTGCCTAATAACAGAGCTTCAAAATGCATGCATACTGACAGAACATACCCAATATATCTATTTCATTATTTTGTGTTTCATATCACTAACATCTTCCCTTAGCTATTTTAATGTCTATTATGCTTGTTCTAAACTTTTGGTTCATCTGTTTGAATACCTCTACTTCTGAAGGTAGTGCTCCTTGGGATGTCTTTTTATTTTGGCTCCTCTGTCTAATAATGAGCACTGGGGAAGGGCAGAGGTCATACCTAGTCTGTACAACAATAGGATAGTGGGCAACCTTGCCTTGTTTCAAAGGAAGTGCTTCTAAAATACTTAATGTTGTGATTAAGTATGAATGTTTACTGGGTTTTGGTGGATACATTTAAGGATACATTTAAGGTTAAGGAAGTTGACTTTTTTCTAATTTGCTAGTGTTTTAAAAAAAGTTGCATGACTTAAATTGTACTGAATGCCTTTTCTATAACAATTATCATGTTTTCCCTTTTAAATCTCTTTATATAATGAATCTATTAATAGATTTTCTAATGTTAAACTATCCTTAGATTCCAATGGTAAATCCTTCTTGGTTATAATACATAGGCACACAACTATTATTAACATCTTGTGGTACATTGATTACAATCTATGAATCAATACTGATATACTCATTAACTAAAGTTCATAGTTTACATTAGGATTCCCTCTGTGTGTTATATAGTTGTTATAGCTTTGATAAATGCACAATGTCATGTATCCACAATTACAGTATCATACAGAATAATTTCAGTGCCCTGAGTGCTCTATTAATCCCACCCCCATATTATGGCTGAATAATATTCATATATATATAGTTGACTTATACAGCACATCTTCTTTATCCATTCACCAGTCAATGGACACTTAGGTTGTTTCCACGTCTTGGCTACTGCAAATAATTCTGCAATGAACATAAGGATGCAAATATCTTTTCAAGTTAGTGATTTCATTTCCTTTGGATAAATACCCAGAGGTGGAACTACTGGATCATTTGGTAGTTCTATTTTTAATTTTTCAAAGAACGTCCATACTGTTTTCAACAATGGCTGTACCAATTTACATTCCCATGAACAGTGCAGCAGGGTTCCCTTTTCTCCATATCCTCACCAATACTTGTTACTTCTTGTCTTTTTGATAATAACCATTCTAACAGGTGTGAAGTGATATTTCATTGTGCTTTTGATTTGTAGTTCCCTAATGATAGTGATGTTGAGCACCTTTTCATGTACCTGTTGGCTTCTTGTATGTCTTCTTTGGAAAAATATCCATTCAGATCCTTTGCCCATTTAAAAACTGGATTGTTTTGTCTTTTGCTATTGAGTTGTATGAGTTGTTTATATATTTTGTATATTAACCCCTTGTCAGATCTATGCTTCGCAAATATTTTCTCCCATTCGGTAGTTTTCCTTTTCATTTTCTTGATGGTTTCCTTTGTTGTGCAGAAGCTTTTTACTTTGATGTATTCATTTACCTTTGCTTTTGCTTTTGGTGTCAAATCCAAAAAAATCATTGCCAAGATTGATGTCAAGGAGCTTACTGCCTATGTTTTCTTCCAGGAGTTTTAGGGTTTCAAGTCTTTAATCCATTTTGAGTTAATTTTTGTGTATGGTGTAAGATAGTGGTCCAGTTTTGTTCTTTTGCAGGTGGATGTCCAGTTTTCCCAACTGGACATTTACCGAAGAGACTGTCCTTTCCTCATTGTATATTCTTGGCTCTCTGTCATAAGTTAATTAGTCATATATGCATTATTTATTTCTGGGCTGTCTATTCTGTTCCATTGATCTATGTGTCTGTTTTTATGCCAATACTGTACTTTTTTGATTACTATAGCTTTGAAATCAGCTTCTGATTAATATAGTTTGAAAACAGGAAGCATAATTACTCCAGTTTGTTCTTCTTTCTCAAGATTGCTTTGGTTATTTGGGGTTCTTATGTGGTTCCATACAGATTTTAGGATCATTTGTTCTACTTCTGTGAAAAATGCCATTGGAATTTTGATAGAGATTGCACTGAATCTGTAGATTGCTTTGGGCAGTGTACACATTTTAACAATATTAATTCTTCCAATCCATGATCATGGAATATTTTTCCATTTTTTATGTCTTCTAGATTGGTAGTTTATTAAAAACACTGAAAGGACTTCCCTGGTGGCACAGTGGTTAAGAATCTGCCTGCTAATGCAGGGGACACAGGTTCAAGCCCTGGTCCGGGAAGATCCCACATGCCGCGGTGCAAGTAACTACCGTACGCCACAACTACTGAGCCAGCGCTCTAGAGCCCGCGAGCCACAACTACTGAGCCCGCGTGCCACAACTACTGAAGCCCGCGCGCCTAGAGCCCGCGGTCTGCAACAAGAGAAGCCACGACAATGAGAAGCCCGCGCACCGCAATGAAGAGTAGCCCCCACTCGCCGCAACTAGAGAAAGCCCGCGCGAGGCAACAAAGACCCAACACAGCCAAAAATAAATAAATTAATTTAAAAATAAAAATAAAAACACTGAACATGCAATTACCATATGAGTCAGCAATTGCACTCCTGGGCTTCTAACTCAGAGAGAGACTTATGTTCACATAATAACGTGTACGTGAATGTTCAGAGTAGCTTTATCCATAAAAGCCTCAAACTGGAAACAGCTCAGACGTCCTTTAATGGGTAAATGGTTAAACAAACTGTGGTACACTCATATCATGGATTATTACTTAGCAATAATATGGAACAAATTATTGATAAAGGCAACAATCTGGATGAATCTCCAAAGAATTATGTTTAGTGAAAAAAACCAATCTAAAAGGTTATATACTATATGATTCCAATTATATAACATTCTAGAGATATCAAAATTATAAAATAGAGAACAGATTAGTGGTTGCCAGGACTTAAGAGGGCTACAGGAAGGAAACAGATGTGGCTATAAAAGGACAACATAAGAGATCCTTGTGGTGTTGGAATTGTTTTTATTTTGACTGTATCAATGTCAAAATGATAGGAGACCCTTCCAAAATGGCAGAGCAAGGACCTTAGAAAACTGCTCCTTATAAAAGCAATAGAAGCACTGGCAAAGTTGTCAAAATCAACATTTTCCGAACTCTGAAAATTAACCAAAGGCTCAGAACAGTCTGAAGAGTATTTATTACAAAAAATGGCTGAATCTCAGTAAACAAAGAACTTTGTAGCATTTTAATTTGCCCTATTCACGTCTTCTTTCTCCTTCCATGGTGGCCTTGGAAACCAACAGCCCTGCAGACATCGTAGCCATGAAGACTAGCAGCCTAGCAGTCACTGGAGAGGCCAAAGTAGGCTTTGAGCTTTTCAAAGGCTCCATCCCCAAATAACTGTCATTATTTGACCTGTCTGGCAGTTCCCTGTAAACCACCACTCTCAGGGTTTGTGTTTATTTGAACTGACTCAGAGCTCATTCACTGTGAATACCCTTTTCCCTGGAGCATTTATTGAAAATAACCAGGGGCAATTGTTTAACATCACAGGTGACTTAGGCGATAACAGTTGTGTGGGGCAAGGAAGAAGCTGACAAAAAGCTTAAAAGGAAAAACTTTGGAATAAGGTATCTATAGGAGTCTTTGAAAAGTTCCAACATATTCTTGGATATCTAGAAGGTCACATGTATGTGCTGGGCCGTGTGCACGCCCAGGAAAGGTCTGAGAAGACCCTAATCTCACTCACTGCCGGAAGACCTTTAGGCTCTGCACAAGGAGGAAGTAAAGACTAAAGCAGAGTTGTCCACAGTGTGCTGGAGTCTTGAAGATATACCCTAACACCACACGCATGTGCACACACACACACACACACACCCGGCAGAGGCCAGGAGACATTAATTCAAGGCATGTAAGGAGATAGCTGTCCATTCATTACCTGATCACTAAACTAATGAAGCAGAGACTATCAGTGCCATGCATGACAAAGAATACAGACTTTAGAGAATTAGTTCAGGAAAGTCACTAAAAAAACAGAAGCAGCAGCAGCAACAACAAAGAGCAACCCCAATAAACCCTGGGAAGAGAGGGGAATGTGATATGCAGAGTTGCCACATTATATTATTTAAAATGTCTAGTTTTCAAAAAACATGACACATGCAAAGAAAAGGGAAAACAGGACATACATGAGGTGGGGAGGAAGAAGTAATTAATAGAAACTGTCTCTCAGAAAGCTCAGATGGACAGACTTCACCAGACAAAGAATTTAAATCATCTATTATAAATACGCTTAAAGAACTAAAGGAAATCATGTCTAAAGAACTAAAGGAAAGTATGAGAATGTCTCACCAAATAGAGACTAACAGTAAAGAGACAGAATTATAAAAAAGAACCAATATAAATACCAATATAAAAAGAGCACTTCAGGGGAATTCCCTGGCAATCCAATAGTTAGGAATTGGCGCCCTCACTGCTGTGGCCTGGGTTCGATCCCTGGTCGGGGAACTGGGATCCCGCATGCTGCGCACCGAGGCCAAAAAAAAAAAAAAACTGCAGTACAATAACTGAAACGAAATTTTTTACTAGAGGAGCATGACTGTAGATTCCAGCTGGCAGAAAGAAGAATCAGAAAACTTGAAGACAGGTCAGTTGAGATTCTCCAGTCTGAGGAATAGACAGAAAAAAAAGAATAAAGAAAAATGAACAGAGCCAGAGCTTCAGATACCTGTGAAACACCATGAAGTGTACCAACATGTGCATAATGGAGGTCCCAGAAGGAGAGGAGAGAAAGGAACAAAAAAAAAATTTGGCCCACAATGTCCCAAATTGGGTGAAAATCATGAATCTACACACTCAAGAAGCTCAACACACTCTAAGATAAAGAGATCCATATCTAGACATATCAGAATCAAACTGTCAAAAGCCAAGGACAAAGAGAATCTTGAAAGCATCAAGACAGATATGATTCATCACATACAAGGGATCCTCAGTAGGATTAACAGCTGAATTCTCATCAATGTCAATATTCTGGTTGTGATATTTTCTATAGCTTTGCAAGATGTTACTATTGGAGGAAACTGGATAAAGTGTACATGGAATCCTTCTGTATTATTTCTTATAATTGCTTGTGAATCTATAATTATCTCAAAATTAAAAATTTACCACACACACACTTCAAAACAACACTTGGATCTGAGATAAAATCATAAGAGAAGTGTAAAGATATTTATAATTGAGCAATAATAAAAATACTATGTATCAAGACTTGAGAAACATACAAACAAACAAAAGTGGTAATTCGAGGTAAACTTATAGTCTTGAATGCTTATATTAGAAATGAAGAAAGTCTGAAAATTAAAAAAACTAGGCACCCAAACTTTTAGAAAAATAACAGAATAAAGTGGAAGGAAGCAGATTAAAATGGTTAGAGCAACAATCAAAAAAATAGACTAAGCATGATCAACAAAGCCAAAAGCTAGCTATCTGGGGGAAAAAAATTAATAAAATTGATAGGGGGTGGGGGTAAAGGGGAGAGAAAAGAAGATAAGAAAAAATATTAGTAATGCAAAGGGGAACATAACTATAGATGTAGCAGAGATTCAAAAGAAAACATTTTGTAAAACTCAGATGAACAAACCCTAGAAAAATATTCCAACTTTCCAAGAAACAGTTCATTTCAATCATATACAAACTCTTCCAGAAAACTGAAAAAGAGGAAATATTTCCAATTCATTCTACGAGATTAATAAAACTTAATTTCCAAAGCTATCAAATTACAGTAATCTCACTTGTGAACCTAGATGCAAATATATTAAAGTATTAGCAAACCAAAGCAGTGATGTATAAAAGAGGTAATAAATCATGACAAAGTCAGGCTAATTTCAGAGATACAAGAATGGTTTAATATTAGAGAACCAATTCTTCACATTAACAGTAAAGGAGAAAACCAATTATCTTAATAGATGCAGAAAGAGCATTTGATAAAATTCAACAATCATGATAAAACAACTTTTAGCAAAGTGAGAATAGAAATGATCTTTCTGAACCTGTTAAAGGGTATCTCACATAACACCGAAAGCAAACATCATTCTTAGTAGGGAAATGTCAGAAGCATTTCCTTAAAACTGAGTAACAAATCAGGGATATCTATTGCCTCTATCTAACATTGTGCTGAAGGTCAGTAAGGAGGAGAGAGAGAGGGGGTGGGGGTGGGGGGGGGAAGGAAGGAAGGAAAGAAGGAAGGAAGGGAGGGAGGGAGGGAGGAATGTTTGAAAAGGGAAGATCAAAACTATTATTTACAAATAATACAATTATCTATAGAGAAAACCCTTAAGAACCAACCAAATTATTAGAAATAATAAGAAGTTTAGCAAGGTGGCTAAATATAAGATGAACAGGCAACAATAAACTGTATTTCCAATACTAGTAAGTAAAAGAAGAAATATTAAGATACTATTTACAGTATAGGCAGTGGTGGCAATGTCCTAGCTAGATTATATTTGATTTCTAGCTTGCTCCTCCAGTCTCCTTTCAATTCTGTCAGCCCCACTCAACCCTTCCAATAAATTCTGTTTTTTCCTGAGACAGCTAGAATTGGGTTTTATTGCTTGCAAACACGCATCCTGTAATTACACTATTATTTTAATGGGTATTTGAAGTAAAATGTGTGTCTGGGGTCCTCAAGACCACCCCCAGATTCAGCGATTCAATAGGAAGAATCAGGATTCAGCATGCAGCTGTATGTATGGCTACAATTTATTATAGAGAAAGGATACAGAGCAAAATCAGTAAAATCAGCGAAGAGAAAAGGCACATGGGGTGTAGTCTGGAGGAAACCAGGACCAAGCTTCCAAGAGTCCTCTCTCACACAGGATGCACTTAATTCCCTCAACAATGAGTTGTAACAACACATGTCAAATGTTGTTTACCAAGGAAGCTCATTAGAGACTGTCCAGAGTTTTTACTGGGGGCTGGTTACAAAGGCACCCTCTGCCTGGTGGCATGTACTCCAGAAGGAAAGCAGCTGTCTAGCGTAAACCATATTGTTTGCACAAATAGTTTAGGCACAGTGAACCACTCTTATCAGTGAGGGTGGTGAGAACCTTCCTGAAATCCAGGAAGTTCCCAGATGCCACCCATGTAAGCAGGCATTTCAAAGGACAGCAGTCAGGCCTGCTATGTTAACTCTCTTCTGTATGATGCACACTCTTTCTGCCATACTGAATTGGAAAGCTAATTTATTACAGCCACTTTTTTTAAAAAAAATTATTTATTTATTTATTTATGTCTGTGTTGGGTCTTCGTTTCTGTGCGAGGGCTTTCTCTAGTTGCGGCAAGCGGGGGCCACTCTTCATCGCGGTGCGTGGGCCTCTCATTATCGCGGCCTCTCTTGTTGCGGAGCACAGGCTCCAGACGCGCAGGCTCAGTAGTTGTGGCTCACGGGCCTAGTTGCTCCGCGGCATGTGGGATCTTCCCAGGCCAGGGCTCGAACCCGCGTCCCCTGCATTGGCAGGCAGATGCTCAACCACTGCGCCACCAGGGAAGCCCTACAGCCACTTTTTAATCCATTCACTTACTTTTGAAATTATATCATTTAATTTTAAGTATATTTCATATCAACTTTTACGAAATTACATAGTTTTAAA
Organism: Eubalaena glacialis; assembly: GCF_028564815.1. NCBI lineage: Eukaryota > Metazoa > Chordata > Mammalia > Artiodactyla > Balaenidae > Eubalaena > Eubalaena glacialis. Next base: position 38,808,370 of record NC_083722.1, on the reverse strand, counting down.
AAGTCAGGGCTTTCCTGGTGGCGCAGTTGTTAAGAATCCGCCTGCCAATGCAGGGGACACGGGTTCGAGCCCTGGTCCGGGAAGATCCCACATGCCACAGAGCAACTAAGCCCATGTGCCACAACTACTGAGCCTGCGCTCTAGAGCCCGCGAGCCACAACTACTAAGGCCGCGTGCCACAGCTACTGAAGCTCGCACGCCTAGAGCCCATGCTCTGCAACAAGAGAAGCCACTGCAATGAGAAGCCCGCGCACCACAACGAAGAGTAGCCCCCACTCGCCGCTACTAGAGAAAGCCCGTGCACAGCAATGAAGACCCAACGCAGCCAAAAATAAATAAATAAAATTAATTAATTAATTAAAAAAAAAGAAATAAAAAAATAAAAAGTCAAATAATTCTGAGGCTTAAAAATAAAACCAGGGCTTCCCTGGTGGCGCAGTGGTTGAGAGTCTGCCTGCCAATGCAGGGGACGCGGGTTCGAGCCCTGGTCTGGGAGGATCCCACATGCCGCTGAGCGACTGGGCCCGTGAGCCACAATTGCTGAGCCTGCGCGTCTGGAGCCTGTGCTCCCCAACAGGAGAGGCCGCAACGGTGAGGGGCCCGCACACCGCGATGAGGGGTGGTCCCCACTTGCCGCAACTGGAGAAAGCCCTCGCGCAGAGACGAGGACCTAACACAGCCATAAATAAAAAATAAATAAATAAATAACTAAAAAAAAAAAAAGCTGCGTGTTAACTACTTTAAAAAATAATAAAATAAAATAAAATAAAATAAAACCAGAGATCCCTGCTTCACCCCAATTCCTGCTCTCCTAATCCATAAGCAACGCTTTCAAACTCTTTTGTAGTTTCTTCCAGTATTTATCTTTCATTTCTAAATAACTCGCATTTACTGTTACGTCTTGATTTTTCAACTTTATACATTATCTATTACCTTTCAACTATAGACAATGAGGATTTAACTTTCTTATATCTCCTACCAGTCACCTCATATTCTCAAAAAAGTTATCATAATTTTTAGTTAAATCTCTATTCTGTTTTTCATTATTATGATTATATAAATGTTTGCAAATGAGTCACATAGGCTCATAGAAATTATATTGGGAAATACATAGAAATTATATTTCTTTTTCACATGAGTTGTCTTTCCTGGAATTAATAATAGCCTGTTTTAAATTTTTAATTATCTATATACATATCATTAAATCCATCTCTAAACTCTCTATCAGTACTGAAAACCTCTCATACGGTCAAATGTATATGGTAAATTATACATTCCAGTTGTTTCTGGAGTCCTCCAACTCCAATGGTTGCACCCTAAGCCTGCCACACAACTCTTCCTGGGATTTCCCTTCATCATAACTGGGGATGCCTTTTGCTTCTTTCTTGTATTGGATCCCATTTCATGGACCCCGTGACTTCTATTTTTCTTGATTTTTTTCTCCATCATTTGGTGGAAAACGTCATCCAGTTGCTTCCTGAGAAAGAATAGATAAATGAGACCTTGCAAGTCGGAAAATGTACTTATACTATTCCCACACTTGATACTTTGGCAAGGCATAGACTTGAATATTGAAAACAACGTTCTCTCAGTACTTGATGGGATTATTCTGATGTCTTCTAACTTGGTATCATTCTGATTCGTAATCTTTTCTATGTGACCTGCTTTTTTCTCTCTGGAAGCTTTTAGGATCCTCCCTTTTTCTATCACTAGTGTTCTTAGTTTAGATCTTTTTGCATACATTGTACCAGGGCACTGGGGGAGTCTTTCGTTCTGGAAACTCAAGACCTTCATTTCTGGTAAAATTTATCATTTCTCTTTCTAGAATTACCATAGATGGGATGTTGAGTGTCCTGAATTCATCCTCAAATTCTCTTTTCTCTTCTCTGTACTTTCCTATTTTCCTTCTACTCTCTGGGGGACTTCAACTTCACCTTCCAAATCTTCCATTGTGTCTTTTTAAAATCTTTCATATTTTCTTATTTTTAATTTTCAAGTTTTTTATTTTCTGACTGCGTCTTTTCATTCTCCCTCCTTCCCTCCCTCCCTTCTTTTCTAATATTATCACGTTCTCATTTCATGGATGCTACTCTTTGAGGCTGAGATTTTTGTTTGTTAAAACTTCTGTGGTTCTCTACATTAACTGTTTCCCCTCTGTTCCTTTGTTTTGGGCTATGACGTTTGTGAGATTTTCCTCATATATCTGTTGGTTCTTGACTGTCTACTCAATTTTGAGTGAGGTAATAAAAAGTTGTTTAAAATTGTGTGTGTTGGGGCAAAGGGAGGGGGTATTTTGGTATCTGGTAGGCTTCAATATAAGGCAAAAGGTGGCAAACTGGAATTTTTTTTTTTTACTGGGGATGTTCCTCCATAAATATTTGTAAATAGGACTTTACTTTCAGAGAGGAATCCTGGAATTCTCTAATATCCTTTACTCCACTGCTTCTCAAACTTTAACATGCATAACATGCACTGGTGGTGCACTGGTTGAGAATTCGCCTGCCAATGCAGGGACACGGGTTCGATCCCTGGTCCGGGAAGATTCCACATGCCACAGAGCAACTAAGCCCATGCGCCACAACTACTGGGCCTGCACCTCTAGAGCCTGTGCTCCGCAACAAGAGAAGCCATCGCAATGAGAAGACCGTGCACCACAACGAAGAGTAGCCCCCGCTCGCCACAACTAGAGAAAGCTGGCGTGCAGCAACGAGGACCCAACACAGCCAAAAATAAATAAATAAATAAATGAATAAATAAAATCTATTTAAAAAAAGAGTTAATTATTAGAAAAAATAAATAAATCATCTGGGGGAATCTTGTTAAAATGCAGATTTTGGTTTGGCAGGTCTGGAGTGGGGCCTGAGAGTCAGCATTTCTAACCCCCTCCCAGGGCATGCCAATACTACTGGTTCTTGGACAACAATCTGAATAGCAAGATTCTAATATATTTGGCTCCTGGTGTTCTAAAATGTGAGGTGGGGGAAGAGGCTGGGCCACTGAGGATTTTGATATCAAGAAAACATTTTTTTCAATTCCCCACTTGAAAGGATAAGCTGGCTAAAAATATTTTCATGGGATTTTTTTCTCAGCCCCCTTCCGGACCACCAGATCCCATCAATTTGTACCAGCTTCTCCCTTCCTCTTTTTCAGCACTGAGAAGGGAAATGAGGTGGGGATGGAGTGTCTCATCATTCAGTATGTAGAGTTTCATTCTAACTGCCATTTTCAGAATGGCACTTTGTCCCTGCCTTCATTGGTGCCTGCCCAGAATCTCCAAGTCCACATCTCTTTAGTTCAATTTCTTGAGATGGCAAATCTCCAAGGAGTAGTGGGGAGATCTGATGGCATCTAACCACCCTTTTAACAGGTTTTTCAGCCAATCCTACTTTCAGGCCTACTCTCCAAGCCACTGCCACCCCCTCACCACCACCCCCTACCCCCCAGCACACACATTTCTTTAGAAGTACCTGCAGTCTCCTACTTCTAAGCCTTTCTAGTGGTCTAATGTGAATGAGCTGATTTTTACCAGCTCTTCTTGCAGACTTTTAACTTTCTCTGATTTGTTCACCCATCTACTTCCATTCTCCAAAATTTTATTGACAGTTCTCAATTGCTGTTGTTTCTTCCCCCCATTCTCTGTTCTTGTGGATTTTATTATCTTGTGGGGTTTTTTTTTAATCCTTTATTAACATATTAAGTGAAGTTTGGGGGATAAATGCATGTGCTCAATCCACATATTTTAACCATCTATCGTTAAACTTTCCCAAAAATGTCCCTCTCATTGTAGACTGTTCATTCTACCATTTAGACTGTAGATTGAGTTTATATCTGCCATCATCTTATTGCTTATTTTTGTTCTTACTGCTTATTTGTGTTCCTTTTTCTTTGTCTTTTGATTGGTTGAATATTTATTATTTCTTTTTTCCTCTCTACTAGTTTGTGAGTTATATCCTCTTTTTTTCATTCTTTTAATGATTAGTCTAAAAATTACAACAGGTATTCTTTTTTTAATCAACTTAATTGTGGTACAATTTATGTAAAATACATGACGGCTATCCCAGTATTTCGATAACTTCTGACAAATGTTTCTCTACCACCACAATCAACTTATAGAATGTTTCCATCACTCCCAAAAGTTCTCACATGCCCCTTTATAGTCGGTACTCTCCTCTACCTCCAGGCAGCCACCAATCTGCTTTCTGTTACTATAGATTAGTTTGCATTTTCAACAATTTCAAATAAATGGAATCATACATTACAACAGGTATTCTTGACTAATCAAAGGCAAATATTAATCCTCGAGCTTTACCCTTTTCCCAGACAATGCAAGGACCTTAAAACACTTTAATCCTGGAATCGTCTAATATCCTCTAATCCACTGCTTCTCAACTTTAATATGCACATTGTATTAGTCAGGGTTCTGCACAGAAACAGAATAAATAGATATTATAGGAATTGGTTCAAGCAATTATGGAGGCCAAAAAGTCCCATGATCTGTCATCTGCAAGCTGGAGAACCAGGATGGCTGCTGGTATAACTTAGCCAAACCCAAAGGCGTGGGAGCCAGGACCACCTATGTCCAAGGGCAGGAGAAGATAATGTCCCAGCTCAACCAGAGAGCAAATTCAACCTTCCTCTACCTTTTTGTCCTAGTCAGGCCCTCAACAGATTGGATAATGCCCATCCGCACTATTAGGGGTGATCTTCTTTACTCAGTCTACCGATTAAAATGCTAATCTCTTCCAGAAACACCTTCACAGACACTCAGTAATAATGTTTTACCAGCTATCCCTTAGCCCAGTCAACTTCAGACATAAAATTAACCATCACACATATGAATCACCTAGGGGGATTTTGTTAAAATGCAGGTTCTGGTTTGGTAGGTGCTATTATTATTATTATTTTTTAGGTGCTATTATTTTTGTTCATTTTCTCTCTTTAGTAAAATTATACCAAGTAGGTGGCTACTTGCAGGGTCAGTTCTTTTGTTAAAATATGGAAATAACATATTTTATGGTGTCCTGACTTCACACATGATTAAAAGTTTAGGACTTAACAGAAATGCTAATTAAAGGTTGAAATGAAAGGACATTAAATCAGGTTGAACAATTTACACTTGCCACATACTGTTTACTTTTAAGTTTGTGGTTTAACGTTTCACTAAGAATATGGTAAAATGTTCTAGCCAGAATTCAAGTCCAAAGAGGATAATGTAAGCCATATTAGGTGGATAATTTAAACCATACTGTACCATACCCTCTTGCCTGACTGATCTTCAAGCATGAATTATTCAAGCCATTTCCTTGTTCTAAAAATCATGAGGAACTACCGCCCCTTCACATCCAGTTCCCTATACAACAGACTCCATGCTCGGACTTTATCTTTCCAGTCTTTTCTCTTACATCTCCCATTTTTGGTCAAACGGGATAACCCACTGTCCCCTGAATCAATATGATGGTGTCCCACCTTTCTCTGCTCATGGTGCTCAGCCTGGACCACACTCCACCATCCTCCTAGTTAACACTCAACCCAAGCTTTAAGGTGGAGCTCAATTGGTACCTTCTTCATGGAGCCTTCCCCTCTTCTCTGTCATCTCTAACTCTCATGCCACTCTGCTTGCATCTCTCTTGAGGTGCTCATATGCCATTGCATGTTCCGGTTACTAATATACTTGCTTTATTCCTGTGATTAGATTTTAAGTGACTTCAAGTGTGACAGCATAGCCTTTTCACCTTTGTGGTCTTCACAGGCATAAAATACCACCTTACTTGCAGCTCACAGATAATTATTGAATGAATATGTATTTTAGTGTGACTAAAAGGGGCTCCAGAGAACTTGGGCTGACATCATTTCCTCAATCCTCAGGCCCTCAGACCCAAAAGGAGCTCCTGAGTAACCCTTTGCCACCTCTTAATTTGCAATGACCATACTAGCATCGTCAAAACCTCCTAAGTTTGAGCTTAGATTCATCTTTGATTTTCTCCTTTGTTCCTATGTCCAATCATTCATAAAACTGTTGATTTGTCTTCTGATTTCTGATTTGACCCTTCCTTTCCATTTTCTCTACAGTCTCTTCCACCATTCTGGTTAATGCCCTTTTATTTTCACAACAAATACTATAAATTCTTCCTGGTTTACCTAATACTGTTCCTGCTCTAGTTTATCCTATGCATAATGGGGACCATAATAATAATTTCACAGAGCTACAAATTGATAAAATGAGATATAGCATGCATACTGGACCTACTTTGTACAAGTGCCCACTATATCTTTGGAGAATCATCTCCTGCCTGTGTCCTCTGGTTCTGGTAGTGAACAATGACCACACCTCATTAGAGTATCATGTCTTTCTGGCCACAGCTATTAGTTCGGGTTGGCTGAGAGACTGCAAGAAACTATGTCCTGATGACATAATCTGAATCTCTTGACTTGACCTTACCTAAAACCAGATACACGCCTGGACCTTCTGGTTATGAGAATCAATAGATTTCCTTTATTAATTAAACTAGTTTGTTTTCTAAGTGCAACAAAGATTTTTATAAATACAGTATGTAAAGCACTGAGCACAGTACCTTGCACATAAGTGTTAGGTATTATTCTTATTATCCCTATACCCTTGCCATATCCAATTCAACTTTTTCTTTAACAACTTCCCATACAGACCAGCTAGGGTAATTTCCTTATTATTCCCTGCATGTTGTCCCTTTGCCTGGGCTGCCTTGTCACCAACCTAACAATGTCATTCCACACTCTTTTTGCCAATTCACATCCATCACTATTTAGAACCAGGCTAAAAGAAGTCTCCTATCCTCCATTTGAATAGCGGTGGCTCTACACTGTTCACTGCCTTATCTAATTTCTCCTACATGTATTTTCTAGTTATTTCTAGCTTGCTTCTTGATTGTACACTACTCAAGGCAAAGAAAAATATATTCTACATTTACATATGATCACTGTGCCCTACGTTGAGATTTTGTCACTATTTTCCAAAGCAACTTGAACAGTGTTGGACACACAGATGTTCGATAAATGTCTGTTACAGGAATAAATGAATGCAATTAAATTTAGAGGGTGTGGTATTCAATTTAAAGCCTGTTGTTAGCATAAATTTTTTCCTATTTCTAAGCAAACTATATTCTTACAGCATTTTCATTACAGCATAAAAATATCACAATGATTTCAAACTCCCATATTCTTCCTATGTATGGTTTAGAATTCTTTTAGCCAAAGTCTAAGGAAGGAATATTCTATTAAAAATAATTCAAAAATTACTCAAAGTCTATTTTCTTTTCATTACGCATATTTTATTAATCCAGTGGCTACTGCATCTGACCCTTCAGAGGTTTCTTGCCTTGGTAAACTAATGATAATAGTAAATTGTTGACAAAGATATCCTGAGATGCTGAAAAAAAAATTGAGGGGGAAACTTTTTGTACTCATGCTTCCTTTTTTGGGTTTAAGTGGTAAAATAGTCTCCTACTCCAAATTAAGTTAGTGTCTACTTAGAAATGGAGGATTTTAAAAACTACTATTGGGAATCAAAGGTCTGTGCCTCTTTCTGTTGAACTGAATTGCTGTATGGTTTTTTTTTTTAAGTATTTATTTATTTATTTATGGCTGTGTTGGGTCTTCGTTTCTGTGCGAGGGCTTTCTCTAGTTGTGGCAAGCAGGGGCCACTCTTCATCGCGGTGCACGGGCCTCTCACTATCGCGGCCTCTCTTGTTGTGCAGCACAGGCTCCAGACGCGCAGGCTCAGTAATTGTGGCTCATGGGCCCAGCTGCTCCGCGGCACGTGGGATCCTCCCAGACCAGGGCTCGAACCCGTGTCCCCTGCATTGGCAGGCAGATTCTCAACCACTGCGCCACCAGGGAAGCCCGCTGTATGGTTTAATGGAAAGGCCAAGGGCTGGTGAATTTAAACTCTTTAAAATAGCTAAAGATTAAAGTGAATTAAATGTAGTGCCTCTGGGATTTTTGATACATGTTCCAAATTTTTTTTTTTAATAAATTTATTTATTTATTTATGGCTGCGTTGGGTCTTCATTGCTGCGCATGGGCCTTCTCTAGTTGCGGCGAGCTGGGGCTACTCTGTTGCGGTGCACGAGCTTCTCATTGCGGTGGCTTCTCTTGTGGCAGAGCACGGGCTCTAGGCGCACAGGCTTCAGTGGTTGTGGCACGCGGGCTCAGCAGTTGTGGCTCGCGGGCTCTACAGCACAGGCTCAGTAGTTGTGGTGCACGCGCTTAGTTGCTCTGTGGCATGTGGGATCTTCCCGGACCAGGGCTTGAACCTGTGTCCCCTGCATTGGTAGGCAGATTCTTAACCACTGCACCACCAGGGAAGCCCTCAAATTTGTTTTTAATGACGTAATTGTCCCATGTTACATTTAAGATTACATCATAGTGAACTGGCTATGTGTGCAGTTATACTAACAGAAACCAATTCCAAATGTCAAAAATAGAAGCGAAGACAACTGTAAAGTTACCATTAAGAAAGTGGAAGTTGAAAATGGAAGAAAAACATTTAGGCTGAATAAGGTCTTCTATGAAAGTTTTGAATAGAAAAACCTGGAAATCATATGTATCACGTTAACAATACATTTTCAACAGCATTTAAATAATTATTTTACTTACTGTTACAAATGGAAACCAATACATTTCCTCAAAAGTATTTATTCATTAACTTTAGTGGAAAAAGCTCCCAATCACACAAATGGGAATTGTACTAAATAAATTTTGAGAACATCCATCAAGAAATAAAAGTTACTAGTTATATGCAGAAATGGTTATATTTCACATTTTAAAAGAACAAGCAATGAAATTCAGTGTTCTTGTTTCTATTAGCCTTTTTTTTTTCTTTAACTAAAAGTAATTGTAATATTCTCTTGCCTCTGGGGCTTTCCCTTCCACAATTAATCATCTTTTCTTCTACACCTTCCCTCCAAATGATTATTCTCCCTAGTCTTTTGACGTTAATTCATACTATTTCACCTTCACAGCTTTCAAAACAATGCCTTGTCCTTGCCTAGCTTCACAAGCCAGTCCCTTTTTCTTTAAAAAAAAATTGGTTAATGAAGTATTTTTGCTATCATTTTGCCAGAAGGTGCTACCATGTAATCAGGAAAACATCTTTGTTATACAAATTAGCTTCCTTACTTTTATCAAACTTTCAAATCCAAAACACAATATGTTTAAATTCCTTAGGATAATGAACATCTATACTTCAAAAGTAGCAGTTCGTTAAGTTTAAACATTTGGAAGACTTGGATCCTAAGCCTTTATCTTTCATCCTCTGACTCTACAATCTGTGTCATTGATGATCAGAACCAAGCAAGAAATTGTGAGTCTTACCAAGCTATACCACCAGCGCGGGCAGAGGAAACGCTTTCAAAACATGTCATTCATGTTCACATTTAAAGGCAGTCTATCCATACATCCTTTATAAACATCGTTATATACTGGTGCTTAAGACTTCAGTCATATGAGGTAAGCTTTCCAATTTATAGGCAAGAGGGGTGGCAAAGGAGCCCTTTTCTCTTCTTAAATGTATTTACCAAAGCAAAAGCCAGGCTGATTATATCTGAAAGTCTGAAGTTGCCATTTGTCAAACATCTATTATAAAGCGGCTTTTGCATTAAATTAACCGACTCCTAGCCAAATCAGGTTTAAGGAGACAGTGTTTCCCATGTCTATAGTGACAAGCGAGTTACCAGACGCCCTTAAGTAGACCGTCAAACTTTTATGTTTACTCTTTTATGTTTACTCTTTTTAAACACAGAAGGGAGAGGATGGCACACAACGAAAAGTCAAGTCTGTTTCTTAAGAAAGACGTCTCGTGGGGAATAAGAGGCTCACCTGTACACAACAGAGGCAGGTCTTCCCCGGCTGTCCTCACTGGGGAAGGGTATGGACATCGATAGACCTTTGTCCTCCGGACTGGAGCACGGAGGGAGGGGGGCGACTTTCTGGGAGTAGTGCAGGCACCTGCACCCCAAGAAACTGCAGACTGGTTTTGTCTTCAATGACTGCTCTTGACTTAGCCTTTGGAGGGACCCTCTAGCTCAGGGAGGGGGGTTGCTGCTCCAAACCTTAGCCACCTCCCCCGCAGGGCTGGGGGAGGGGATGACTAACCACTCTAAGGAGTTAGGGACCCCGTCTTTCCCATCTGGACCCGAACTCCCCCCAGCTCTCTAGTCGGACTCTCTCCGTGGCGAGCCAGGTCGGCGTGAGCCGGGGCCGCGGCGGGCGCAGATCCCGCCTTTGCTCCGCGCCCCTGCCGAGTCCGCACCGCCACCGTGAGGCCGAGCAGGGGACGGTGCCCTGTGGCGGCAGCGGCTCCGCGCTCCTTTCCGCGCCGCCCCGGCCGCCGCCGCGCCGGGCACGGGAGGGGGGATTTTTTTCTTGTTTCCCCTCTCTTTCGCGCTCCCGCTCCTGTTCAGCGGGAGAGCCCGCGGAGCCAGAGAGGGAGCGAGGGAAGGGGTGGAGGTGGCGGGGGGAGGGGGGGAGGCCGGAGGGGCGGATCCTGCCTGGGGGCTGATCCCTCCCTCCCCTCGGCCGGGCTCCGTGGCGGCAGCGGCGGCGGCGGCAGCGGTTCCATTCCCCCTCCTCCCCCGGGAGCGGCGGCGGCCGGGCCGGGGCCCCAGCGCGGGCCGGGAGGGGGCACGGCGGTGGCCACGGAGGCCAGCGCAGGAGGAGGCCGCGCTCCGCTCCCCGGGCCGCGCCGACCTGCTAGGCGGCCGGCCCGCCCGCGCCCAGGGGCCCCGAACGGTGGGGCCGGGCCGGCGGCTGAGGTAATGGGGGTGGCAGCGGGGCCGGACGGAGCGGGGGCGGGGGCAGCGGGGCCTACGGGGACCAGGGACTGCGCGGGATGGGGGAGGGAAGCAAGGGGCTTCCCAAGTGGGGTGGGGGCGGCGCGAAAGCTCTTTCCTGGAGCCAGGGTGGCAGCGGAGAAGGAGAAGGCGGGTGAGGGGGGGAGCTGAAAAGCGAGGACCCCCTCCCGCAGCCGCCATCTTGTTTCCCCCCGGCCCTGGAAGCCGAGCCGCCGAGCCCCGCCCCCGCCACGCTCTCCAATTGGTCAGGCTAGAGGAGAGTTCCACCCCCTGAGCGTCCCTTGGCCCCCCGGTTCCTCCAGACGGGCAGGTGAGGCGGCCAATGGGCGCTTGCCTCTGTGCCCCGCTTGTTCGCAGGCGCTAGCTTTCTCTGTCTGAGGGTTGGACTCCGCGTCTGTCTCAGGCGTGCTCGCTCCCTCCCCTCTGGTGAGGAGATGTTATTTCCCCCCTTTCCTCTCCGAAGGGTCAGGATTCTTCTGGAAGAGGTGCCCCTTTGAAGGGGCGGGAGCCTTGGCTGGGGTCCTTACTTGTCTCATGAGTATCTCGTGTGGGGTGCAGGGGGAACAGTCTAATTGCAGAAACTCCTTATTCTTCGCAGACCTGGGTGGGGTGGGCGAGTGGGGGCTCAGGGGATGCCGAGTAGACCTCTGGGGGTGTTGGAGGTATTTGGAGCTGTGTATGTGGGAAGGGCTGTGTGGGATAAGAAACTCCCGCCAAAAAACTAGACTGTAAGCTCCTTGAGGGCGAAACTCATTTCGTTTTCCTCAGCAGCAGCCCTTCCCCCTCTGGAGTTGGCTCCCCAGTGTCTAGAGGCTTGGGTAGGACAGCAGAGGCCTCTGTAGATACTTGCTGCTTGGTTGAGAGATACTCGAGTTGCCTAGGAGGTAGCGGGTAGGGAGGAGGAATATATCGTAGCTTTGACAAAGGAGGAGCTACATCCCCTTTCTGAACCATTTCAAGTTACTATTGAGGTAGATTTTCACACCTCTGCAAGGGTCTGCATGCCCTTGACAGGGTGGGGATAATAAAGCAGGTCTGTTGGCCCGGGCTGCCCCCAGGGAGTTGGCATTTGTCAGGCATGTAGTGGCCAAGGGTCTCTGGAACCTGGACAGAATTTCTGCGAGTGATTCTCTTTCCTTTGGTTCCAAATAGGGTTTGTGCCTGCCTGGCACTGTGCCTCAGCCAAGTTGTTTTTTGTTTGTTTCTTTCAGTCAGACTTTGGGATTGGAAGGCTTTTAAAATAAGGATGTTAAGAATACCTTATTAACAAATAGCAACCCTTAAGAAATAAATTTTATTAATTTCATTTTACTGATGGAGTTTGTGGGCACAGAACGTTTCAGTGACTTTCTCCGGGTCACACAGGGCCAAGATTAGAACCTGGATTGCCTCAGAGCCTCTTTTTGTACCAGACCATGGCATCTCTGTGGTGTTCTTATGTCCTAGTGAGATGGCTTGAGCAGATCAGAAGATTTGGGTTTGAATTGTAGCTCTGTCACTTAACCAGCTTTAGGGGGAGTGACACCTTTCTGAGCTTCTGTGTCTTCATCTGTAAAATGGAGATGAGGATACCTATTCTCCCTTACAAGGTAGTTGTGAAAAATATTAAAAGTAAAAGGGCTTTGTAGTTTGTAAAAGTGTGCTACATTATCATCACCATCTCCACTTTATAAAGATGGTAGATCCTGCAAGCAAGGTGACAAATTCTGTTTTTCTCCTTGAAATCGTCTCCCTGTTCATACCCTTCCAAGTCTCTGCCCGCACCTCAGGGCACCATATCCCCAAAGGTCTTTCTTATTTTTTTTTTTTTAAAGATAGTAGTCATCTTTTCTTTTTTTTTTTAATTAATTAATTTATTTATTTATTTTTGGCTGTGTTGGGTCTTCGTTTCTGTGCGAGGGCTTTCTCTAGTTGTGGCAAGCGGAGGCCACTCTTCATCGCAGTGCGCGGGCCTCTCACTATCGCGGCCTCTCTTGTTGCGGAGCACAGGCTCCAGACGCGCAGGCTCAGTAGTTGTGACTCACGGGCCCAGTTGCTCCGCGGCATGTGGGATCTTCCCAGACCAGGGCTCGAACCCGTGTCCCCTGCGTTGGCAGGCGGATTCTCAACCACTGCACCACCAGGGAAGCCCCAAAGGTCTTTCTTAGTATTGATGGCCTCGGTAACTGTGACCACAGCTCCTTGTGAGCTTGTCATAATTCCCTCCATCCCAGAGAACAATGGGAAAAATTTAGAGCTTTCTCTTTGTTGCACAAGGGTGGACTGGATGTATTTTGGGAGAGAGGGGCTTTTGAGGTAACAGATGCATTGAGAGTTTACCCCAGATATTGCCCCAGTTACCTTGGCCTTAGGTCCAGTGAGGGTCCCACATAGGCCACTTGGGGCCACTCCCAGAGCTTCCAGCGTTTCTGCTTAGAGATGTACTAGCCAGTGCATCCTGAATGCTGCCTTTTGCAGAGAATACCCTGCACATTGTAGTTTGAAGTCCTTAGACCACATGCGATAGACATTTCAGGTGCCTTACCCCTTCACCCCTGGGCATGGTCGGGGATAGGGTTTCTGATCATGGATCATGGTAAGATGGGTTGGGAGAGGGCTCTAGACCTGTGGATTTTTGATCCGCCATGGGGCCACAGGTCATGTGAAGAGCTTGTAAGTGGATGCTGTTCTTGTTTACTCCTTTCCTAAGCCTTAACCACCACCCCCTTTTCCATAGTTAGCTGTCCCACAGCCTTATGTACCTCATTAGAACTTTAGCTCTCTCCCCATGTTGCATTGATCTGTAGTGATCTGTTGTGTTTACTTTTCTGTCCCTTCAATCAGACAGCGCTCCTTGAGGGCAGGGATCATGAGTGTTTGATTTCTCATTTCATTCAGCTAACAGTTATAGAATGCTTACTTAAGAGTCAGGCACCATTCCAGGTGCTGGAGATACAGCAGTGAACAAGGCAGGCAAAAATCCCTCCCCTCATGGACCTTACATTCTAGTGGAAGGAAACAAATATACATGATAAATATATAAATTACATAGCACAGTAAAAATTGGTGAGTGTTATAGTGAAATATAAAGCAGGTTGAAAGATTGCTGTTGGGGGAAAGGGATTTGCAATTTTGGATAGAATGGTCATAGGTCTCACTGAGAAACACTGTTTATGGAAAGACTTGGAGGAGGTGAAAGAGCAAGCCATGTGGATACCTGAGGGGCAGGATGTTCAGACAGAGGGAATAGCCAGTTTGCTCAGTGGCCAGTTGATCAGATGGAGGGGTGAATGAATGCATGTATGCCTGAACGTCTGGCTCACAGTCTCCTGGCCTCCTCTCCTTAGGCCTGTCTCGTTGGTTCCCAGGTGCCATGAGGAAGCCTCGCCGGAAGTCACGGCAGAATGCCGAGGGCCGGCGCTCCCCATCCCCCTATAGTCTGAAGTGCTCACCCACCCGGGAGACCCTGACATATGCCCAGGCCCAGCGGATCGTCGAGGTGGACATTGATGGACGTCTGCATCGTATTAGCATCTATGACCCGCTCAAGATCATCACAGAGGATGAGTTGACCGCCCAGGATATCACCGAATGCAATAGTAACAAGGAAAACAGTGAGCAGCCTCAGTTCCCTGTCAAGTCCAAAAAACCCTCATCCAAGGGCAAGAAGAAGGAGTCCTGCTCCAAGCATGCATCTGGCACTTCCTTCCACCTCCCGCAACCCAGCTTCCGCATGGTGGACTCAGGCAGTCAGCCAGAAGCACCCCCACTGCCTGCTGCCTACTACCGCTACATTGAGAAGCCGCCTGAAGACCTGGATGCAGAAGTAGAGTACGACATGGATGAGGAAGACCTTGCCTGGCTGGACATGGTAAATGAGAAGCGGCGAGTAGATGGGCACAGTTTGGTGTCGGCAGATACCTTTGAGCTGCTGGTGGACCGGCTTGAGAAGGAGTCATACTTGGAGAGTCGAAGCAGTGGGGCCCAACAGTCACTCATTGACGAAGATGCTTTCTGCTGCGTATGCCTGGATGACGAATGCCACAACAGCAACGTCATTCTCTTCTGTGACATCTGCAACCTGGCTGTACACCAAGAGTGCTATGGCGTCCCTTACATCCCCGAGGGCCAGTGGCTATGCCGCTGCTGCCTACAGTCTCCCTCCCGGCCTGTGGATTGCGTCCTCTGCCCCAACAAGGGTGGTGCCTTCAAACAGACCAGCGATGGGCACTGGGCCCACGTGGTGTGTGCCATCTGGATCCCTGAAGTCTGCTTTGCTAACACCGTGTTCCTGGAGCCTATTGAGGGCATCGACAACATCCCACCTGCCCGCTGGAAACTAACCTGCTATATCTGCAAGCAGAAGGGGCTGGGTGCAGCCATCCAGTGCCATAAGGTGAACTGCTACACGGCCTTCCATGTGACGTGTGCACAGCGGGCTGGGCTCTTCATGAAGATTGAGCCTATGCGTGAGACCAGCCTCAATGGCACCATCTTCACAGTGCGCAAGACCGCCTACTGTGAGGCCCACTCGCCGCCAGGTGCTGCCACTGCTAGGAGGAAGGGCGACTCCCCAGGAAGTCTCAGTGAGGCTGGGGACGAAGAAGGGCTGAAGGAGGGCTGTGGGGAGGAAGAAGAGAAGGATGAGGTAGAAGAGGAGGAGGAAGATGAAGGCCAAGGGGGGGTAGGCGGCCCCCTCAAGGGAGTGCCCAAGAAGAACAAGATGACTTTGAAGCAAAGGATCAAGAAGGAGCCAGAGGAAGTGGGCCGAGACACACCCTCCACTGTCCCCATGGTCACTGTCCCACAGATACCCTCTTACAGGTGAGCCTGCCTAGGAGGGCTCCCTAGGGACTCATGATTTCTTCTCGGGCTGGTGTTGGCCCTGAGCCAGGCTTCTTTCCCCAAGGTTGGTGAATACCTGTTCTCATCTGTGCTCTCAAATTTAGACTTCTCCTTTAGACCCTGGGCTCGCCTGGCCTGGTTTGTGGTTTTGATTGTGCCCTTCAAAGCAATGTATTTCCTTTGATTCAAGGTGAGACAGACACTTAAGTTGCTTAGAAACCCAGGTGACAGGATGTCTAAGGTAATATTTTTCAACAGGGCACAAGTGGCATTTTGGACAGGAGGTAATTCATTATTAGGGCTGTCCCGTACATTTCTCGATGTTTAGCATCCCTGGTCTTTGTCTGTAAGTGCCATTTGCATCCCCTCCCTCATTGCCTGGTCTTTGTGACAACCTCAGATGCTCCCTACATATGTTTCTAGTAACCTTATGGGGATAGAACTACTTCCGATTGAGAACCACTGTTTCAAGGGGTCAGTATAGGTACCTGCTGTCCAGAAAGCTCTGTCCTGGGAATGATGGGGACTTTGTGTAAGGGGGTGGTCGTGTGGGGAAGATATGCTATGTCTCCTCCTGAGAAGCTTTTAGATTTAAAGGAAAGAAGATCACTCAGCTCTGCTGTGTAACTAAGCCACCTTGGCCCCCACCGAGTCTGTAGAGAAACCATTGTGCCTGTTTTAAACCATCAGAGAGGTAGCTGGCGCTGTTGGAGGGATGGGAGCTTGGCAGACAAGCAAGAGACAGGGAAGATTTTCCAGCGGAGGCCCATCTCATTGGTGATGTTCACTAAAAAGACTACAGTGTTAGAGCAGGAAGGAATCTTGGAGATTATTCATCTAACATAGTCCTTGCACCTTCTCCCACACCCCCAGATGAAGAAACTGCGGCCACGGGAGGTAAAGTTGTTCACTCCATTATTCATTCAATGAGATGTTTATTGAGCACTTACTATATGCCAAGTCCTCTTCTAAGGGCTGGAAGGAACCAGGGGTAAAGCGACAGACCCTGGACAAGCTGGGGCTTGTGATGCCTCTAGGTTCTGTTCCTGCTGTCTGTCTCTCTTGGTAGGGAGAAAGGAGTACTGGAGGGCAGTGTGGAGTGAGTTGTATGAGGCAAATAGGCAACCAGACTTGTTGGTCTGGAAGGAAGACACAAGAGCTGACAAGATCCAGAGGGAGAGGCTCTTGTGAGCCATGGCTGGAGTTAGATTCAGTCAACTGGAAATGGGCCTTCTAGTCACAGAGCTGTTCTAGGCTCCCCTCCTCCCTTTGGTGAGTGGGTCCATCCTTAGTCTCCATCTGTAGGGTGGTTATGCCCTGGGGCTAGACTTTTTGGTTGTCAGGTCTGCTCTTGTAGGTGGTCTCTTTCAGGGGCCAGCACAGCATGCTGGCTAAGAAGCAGACAGACCTGTGTTTGAATCTTGCTTCTGTCACTAACTACCTGTGTGATCTTTGGCAAGTCACTTAACTTCTTTCAGCCTTAGTTTATTTATTTGTAAGTGAACCTACCTCATAGGGTTGTTGGGAGAAATAGATGAGATAATACAAGTAAAGCACAGTGCCTGGCAAATAGTAAGCGCTCAATAAATGGTGGCTTCTGCTGCTACTGCTATTTTATTATTATTCTTTTCCCCACCTGCACAAATGCCGTTGGGACCCTCCATGGCCAAGAGGTTGTAGAGGGAGGGGGCTGCCTGCATCTGGGCAGGTGTGCTTGGCATGGGTGTTGGTGGGGGATCTGTCCTTTGGGGAAAGGCCTAGGCCTTGATTTTGTAAGCTTGGCTTTGGGGCAGGAATGTCTGACCATGGAAAGGCGCAAGGCCTGGGTGAGCAATGTCTAGCCCAACATGAACATCCTTCTTAGATTCCACCTTCTTGTTTAGCCACTATTGTCTTCCTTTCAGTGGAGTAAGAGGAAGAGAAGAAGCAGAGGAAACGCCACAGGAGCACTGAGGCCTTGCTTAACCAATTTCGGAACACAGATGGTGTAGCAGAGAGATCATGAGTTCAAATCCTGCCCGGCTTCACCATCTTATTAGCTGCATTAGTGACTTTGACAATGTATTCAGCCTCAGTTCCTAAGCTGCCTTTCCATCTTTTGTAACATGGGAATAATGTGACCCATGTTGAAGTTTGGGCATTATGGTAGAGACTGTGGGAGCTCATTAATTCCCTTCCCACTCCTCCCCCGTCCACGTGTTATTGGCTTGAACGCTGACCTCCAGACTTCTCTTTTGGCGCAGTTTAGCCAGCTAAATTTAAAAAAATTTTTTTTAATTTTCATACAATTTTTAAAGCTTACTTTCTATTTGCAGTTATTACAAAATACTGGCTATATTCCCTGTGTTGTACAATACATCCTTGAGCCTATCTTACACCCAATAGTTTGTACCTCCCACTCCCCCAGCCCTGTATTGCCCCCTGCCCCCCTGCCACACACTGGTAACCACTCGTTTGTTCTCTATATCTATGAGTCTGCTTCTTTTATGTTATATTCACTAGCTTGTTGTATTTTTTATTTATTTATTTATTTTGGCCACGCCACACGGCTTGTGGGATCTTAGTTCCCTGACCAGGGGTTGAACCTGGGCCCTCGCAGTGAAAGCACCGAGTCTTAACCACTGGACTGCCAGGGAATTGCCCTGTTGTATTTTTTAGATTCCACATATAAGTGTTATCATACAGTACTTATCTTTCTTTGTCTAGCCAGCGAAATTTTCAGATTCTCCATCCTCTTACATCTTTAGATCCATTTTTTTTTTCATTTGGTTCAAAATTAGACATTTTTAGGTTACTGAGATTTTTAATGAAAAACCAGAGGTCAGACAACTCCAAAGGGTTGTATTTGGGTTCAGAAGGGAGTAGCCTGCTGTATTCCTACTAATTTTCCTTCCAGCTTGGCTGTGGACTACTCCCTGGTCTGGTGGGACCCTTAACTACAGGGGGCAGGAAATAGTGACCGCTTTGCCCAGAGCTTATGCAAGTTCCTGTTCTCTTTTGCTGCCTTTATCAAGAGAAGAGTGGGGGTGTTGGGGCGCAGACCTGTGTCTCGGGAGTCCAGGACTATAGGGTCAGGGTTCCTGGGGGAGGGTTCTTTTGGAGGATCAGGACTGCAAGGCAGGAGGTGGAAAATCAAGTGAAATATCCCATGCTGAATCTGAGCTGCTTAACTTTGCTGTCCTTTTCAAGCCTTTCTCTGAGGTGAGGCATTTGGCTACTTTATTCTGTCTTCCTCTATAAGGTTCAGAAATGAACCAGGGGGTCTGAATAGGAGGCTGTAATCTGGGCTGCCCACTGACCCTGTCTTTCACTTCCCTGTGCCTCCTCTACTCAAGGTTGAACAAGATCTGTAGTGGTCTCTCCTTTCAGAGGAAAAACCAGTTCATGCAGCGGCTTCACAACTACTGGCTGTTGAAGCGGCAGGCACGGAATGGTGTCCCCCTCATCCGGCGCCTGCACTCCCACCTGCAGTCCCAAAGGAATGCTGAGCAGGTAGGTGAAGTAGTTATTTGAGGGCAGTGGAGGGAGGTGGAGAGTGACGAAGGAAAGATGGTTGGGGCAACCCTCCCTGAGCCCTCTGCGGGGCCTTTGCCTGTAGCCATCACCTCTCTAGGTGGTCCATCCCAGGAGTGACCTCCAGGACTGTAGAGCTCTTCAGACCAGATAGCAGCCCTTCTAGATGAGAGAGGCTTGGCTTGGAGCAAATTCTAGGGGAGAGTGGAAAGCAAGCCCAGCTTTCCCTCTTCGTGGGGAAAACCCTTTAGATATGGCAGAAAGGAAGAAGTGGGCTGAGTGAGAGTCAGGTGACCATGTTGTATAAGTTAGGAAAAGGCATACTTTCCTTAAGACACTATACTGCCATCTGCCTAAAAATGTTCCATAAAAAATACACTAACCATCTAGGTTGTAGCGCACAGCCTGCCCAGTTGGGGTGATCTTTTAGACATTAGCAACTGGAGTTGCTGCATGTTTAGTGTTTTCCGAGATGGTGGAGGCCTCCTGAGAGACTTTTAAAAAACATATTTAGTTCTCTCTGCCTCTTCACTTGTTCCATTACTTCTGCCTTTAAATATTCCCACACCATTACTCCAGAGACGAGGCAAGCCTTCCCATGACTCTGGTGCCCTCTGTTCTGTCTGACTTTACTTTTGCCTTTTGTAACTGAAGTCCTGAAGGGGAAGTGTATATCCAGTCTCTCCTTGAAATGGTCTGCTTGCTCCCCTGTAGCTTCTTCTGGAACATCAGTGACCCCCTTCCAGCCCAGCAAGTCTTTCCTCAGATTCTCACCTTATAGACTGTTGGACTACATTTGACACCACGATCACTTTGTCTCAGAGCTTCTCTGTGACACCATTTCCCACCCCCTCTACCCCACTGACTGTACCCTGTGCTGATCCTAATTCTTACCCCTTAATGGTAACACTCCCAGGGGCTCTGTTGCCTCCCTGTTGGCTTGGAGAGCTTGTCCACTCTCGTAGTTGTCAATAACTGTGTAGCAGTAGCTCCAGGTTTCTTGTCTTGTCCCCTCCCTTTTTTCTGCCCTCAGTCCCTCTGGGGCAGAGGAACTATAGATGTCCGTGTAGATGCTGTTTCCTGAACTCAGATATTGGAAACTGAATTCATTATCTTCCTTCATCTCCGTAAATGTATTTCCCCATTACTGTCATGGAACTTTCTTCCTCCTGACCTCAGACGTTGCCCACCTTGGAGTTGCTTTTGGCTCTTTCCTCCATAAGGAGCTGCAGTTAATCATCCCCTGATCTGTTTTGGGGGATTTATCAGTATATGGCCCTTTATCTCCATTCCACAACTACCCTGCTCACCCATGCCCCCTTAATTTCAGCAGTAGCTTTCCAGGTGGTCTCCAGCCTCTAATTCTTTCTTTGCTTTACAACTGGTACTGTCTTACACACTTAACCATTTTCCATCCTGTCATTTCCTTTTCCGGAATATATTCCCCCTCTCCAGGCAGGCCACGTCCAGGCTTTTTTGCCTGGCATTTGAAGCTTCTTGCCAGCTGGATCCTGGGTCTTCCTTGGCTTTTGTGGTTCTCCAGTTTCTCTGCTCTGGCCAGCCCATTTTTCTCAACAAGCAAAGAATCACTAATTCTGCCTTCATACTTCTGCTTTGTGGTCCCTTCGGTTCCAAAAGAGGCCTTTCTTACTGCTTTCTTCATCCACATGCATCATTACATGTGAAACCCTAGTAAGATTGCTCGTCCCAGGAATCCCTGACCTAACCCCAATCCACTGAGATCTTCTCTATTTTATGTCCTCTTAGCATTTTATATTCAGTTTATCCAATCAGTTTTTGTTGTCTTTATGCTGCTGTGCCCTTGCGTATCAAACCTTGGGCCTCTTTCTTCCCTCAACTACACTGTAACCTCTTTTAGGGCAAGAATCACGTTTTTGGTGGTGGTGGTGGTGTTTTAAAGTATGTTCAAGTCAGTAAGCACAAGCTCGTAGTAAAAACTTCGCTTTGTTTTCTAGCCAAGTCGAAGCTCTAGGGTGAAATTCTTTCCACCCTGAGGTGTCTATTAGTTTCCTTCTGAAATTCTTTCCAGACCTGAGGATGCACAGCTGCTCTCTGGTGTCCCTGGAGGTAGGGAGAAGCAGTCCCAGCTCTCACCCCAGCAATGGTTATTGTGCTATAGTGAAGAAACATTGTTATAAGGCTGGGGAAGCCCAGGAGGAAGGGTTGTAGAGGGGGTGGAAGGGCTCTCCGGGACCATGGGTCCAGGAAGGGGATGGGGCTCTTAGCTGCTGAGGCCCCAGGAGGCTTGAGCAGGGAGAGGACTTTGGGCAGGAAGGAGGCCCACAGCTCCTCTATCCTTTCCCTTTCCTCCTGCAGCGGGAGCAGGACGAGAAGACAAATGCAGTGAAGGAAGAGCTGAAATACTGGCAGAAGCTCCGGCACGACTTGGAGCGGGCACGGCTGCTAATTGAGCTGATTCGGAAAAGAGAAAAGCTCAAGCGGGAGCAGGTGAGGAGGAGCCCCCAGGGCTCTTGTTCAAGATCTTTTTCTCCTACTGTCAGTGTGGCTTCAGGAGACCCAGGAGCCCCTGCCTGGTGTCAGCTTTCTTACCTTCCTGCCCAGCACTATGGGCTCCAAGGCCTGCCTACTCTGCGTTGGGTGTGGTGCTGCTGATGGCTTCGAATTTAGGGAGTTTAGCTCCTGGTGGCCTCAGGCATAAGCTTAATATCCTATGCCTGGGCCCATCCCTGGAGTTTCTCATTCAGGATATCTTGGGGTGGGGGGGGGCGGCGGCGGGGGGAGCCTGGCCGTATGTTTTGGAGAGCTTCTCAAGCCATTCTTATGGGTATCACCTTTGACCTGGGAGCTTCTGGGGTTTCTCACTTGGCCTTTAAACACTTATAGTCTTGAATCATTTAAATTTTCCAACCTCTGTTCAAGGAGATTCTAAGCCTCTGAGCATGGGGAATGTTGAGGTAGGTAGTGTAGCATAGGAATTAGGAATATGAGCTGTGGCATCAGGCAGCTTGCGTGTTGGTTTTCTTTTTAACATCTTTATTGGAGTATAATTGCTTTACAATGTTGTGTTAGTTTTTGCTGTATAACAAAGTGAATCAGCTATATGTATACATATATCCCCATATCCCCTCCCTCTTGCTTCTCCCTCCCACCCTCCCTATCCCACCCCTCTAGGTGGTCACAAAGCACCGAGCTGATCTCCCTGTGCTATGCGGCTGCTTCCCACTAGCTATCTATTTTACATTTGGTAGTGTATGTAAGTACATGCCACTCTCTCACTTCGTCCCAGCTTACCCTTCCCCCTCCCCCGTCCTCAATTCCATTCTCTACGTCTGCGTCTTTATTCAGACAGCCTGCGTTTATATCCTGGCTCTGCCACTTACTACTTGTATGACATTAAGTTGCTTAATCTCCTTATACCTCGAGTTTCCTTGACTATAAAATGGGGGTAATAATAGAACCCATCTCATAAGGTTGTGAGGATTAGATGACTTAGTGTATATAAAGAGCTTAGAACAGTGCCTGGCACGTAATAAGGCTATAGAAGTGTCAGCTGCTATCATCATCATCATTATTGATACTCTTTGCCTCCCTGAAGTGTCTACGGCAGCACTCTGCACATGACAGTGAGCAAAAACTATTAATTGAATGCCAAAACTGTTCTGTCTGGTCCAGGAATAGCAGCTGTTACTCGCATGCTTCAGAGGCCTGGGTTAAAGATGTTCTTTCTCTCTTTCTCCAAACTCTGCTTCACTGTTCAGCCCCAGCACAAGCCCTTCTCTCACGGTCCTGTAGCCCGAGTTTCCACCGCTGAGACTGGGCAGCTCTTGCCATTCTTAGCACAGGTGGGCATGGAGGACATCTCAGGACCTTGTCTATGGATTCAAACTGTCTGTGCTGTCCCAGGCCTGGTCCCACAGCTGAGCTTCTCTTCCCATTTCTGGTCCAGAGAAATGTAAGGGAAAAGGAAGCAGGCAGGGGATGCAGGCAGGCCTGTTTTGATGTAGCCAAGAGGCAGGAACTTCTAGTCTAATACACGGCTTCCCAACCTTTTTACATTAGGGCACACATGGAAAATAACATTTGTATAGCACACTGCTGCAAATATGTCAGGCTACTTGCCGCCTAGGGGGGTGGAGCCTCGAGGCCCTGGTCACCCTAGGCCGACCTAGGTGGTCAAGGGCCAATTAGGTGGGAATTCTGGCCCAAGGGACATTTTATATCATCAGTGTGCCCCTTGGACTAAGTCAGACCTAGGTATAAGTCCCGTCTCTGTTCTTTTCTAGCCAGGTGACCTTGGGTTAGTAACTCTTCATCATACTCTTTTCAAACCTCAGATTCCATATTTGTAAAATGGAGATAATAACAGTTTCTCCTTTGAGGTTATTGTGATGATTAACTGAGGTAATATAAGTAGAAAGGCAGTGTGGCATAGTAGTCAAAAGCACACACTGTGAATCCCAATCTGTCCCTTATTAGCTGTGTGACCTTGGGCCAGTCACTTACTTAGTCCTTCCGTGCCTCAGTTTCCTCTTTGTAAAATACCTCATTTGTGCCTATTTTGAACATTACTGGGCACTTAGTAAGGACTATAAAGGTATTAACTATTATTACTATAAGTTTTGGTATAGCGCTGAATGCATAGGAAATGTTCACAAAGTGGTAGCTGTTGGTGTCATTATTTCTAGGCTAAAAGTTCAGTGATAACTCCTCAAATAGTGGTCAGCTTAATATCTTGTGAAAATTTGTTGTACACAACTGGCGAAAGTCAAGTTATCAAGCAAAAGTTCGGTGCCTCTTTGGGGGGTGTCCTGATTTCTCCCTATCTCCCCGACAGGTCAAGGTCCAGCAGGCCGCCATGGAGCTGGAGCTTATGCCATTCAACGTTCTGCTGAGGACAACACTGGACTTGCTGCAGGAGAAGGATCCCGCACACATCTTTGCCGAGCCCGTCAACCTGAGTGAGGCAAGTTCCCCCCCTACTTCCTGAGCAGTGAGCCCCGCCTGAAATGGAAATAGGGTCTGAGCAGGCTAGGAAGGGGTTGGGCCACAGGGTCTACAAAACCTGGGGGTGTCTAGCAAGGCTATTAGACTTGCCCACGGTGAGGGCTCAGCAGGCCAGGGTGGGCCAGGGCCCTGGGGCTGTGAGTGAGCCCGGCATGGCCGAGCCAGAAAATGGGGAGGCAAGAGTGCCGCTGAAGGGTGCGCCTGTTTGGCTAGTAAATGGTTGTTGTAATTGTACAGGTTTTATATGTTTAGGTTCCAGATTACCTGGAATTCATATCCAAGCCAATGGATTTTTCTACTATGAGGCGGAAGCTGGAGTCCCACCTGTACCGCACCTTGGAGGAGTTTGAGGAGGACTTTAACCTTATAGTTACCAACTGCATGAAGTATAATGCTAAAGACACAATTTTCCACCGAGCAGCTGTCCGCCTGCGGGACCTGGGAGGGGCCATCCTGCGGCACGCCCGGCGGCAGGCAGAGAACATCGGCTATGACCCCGAGAGGGGCACCCACCTGCCCGAGTCACCCAAATTGGAGGACTTTTACCGCTTCTCCTGGGAAGACGGTGAGAAGCCTGGACGGGCAGAGAGGAGAGGGGCCAGGAGGAGGCACAGGGATAGAGCCCAGAGAGCCAGGGATCCGGATGGGCCTTGGGGCTATAGGGTAGACTCCAGGAGCAAAGCTGGGGATAGGCACAGGCTGGGGTACATGTGCTTGTGGCTGGAATAGTTCCAAGGGTTAAAGTTAATTCCCTGAGCACTTCTTGAATAGTAGGATAAGGGGAATCAGGTACTAGCTGTCTGTCTGAAAAGCTAAAGATTCACCAAGGGTCTTTCTTTCCTGGACTCCCTCTGTGTGGCGTTGGAGCATGGGCAGCAGGAGTGCAGTGCTGGTGTATGTCTGGCTCATTCAGAAGAGTACAGGTAGAGCATCAGAAAAATGGAATTGCCTCTGTAATTCCCTACTCTGCCTGCCCCTGCTCTCTGCTTCTCGATGGCAGCAGCCAAACAGTCACTCAGGCCGGGGGATTGCCAAGCTGCCTCATGCCTGCTCCACGGAGCCCATAATCGTGACTGTGAACTGCTTCCTGCAGGTGTTTCCCAGATTCTGACCTTGTCCCTGTGGCTGCCCTCCTGGGAGCGGTGTTGCCAGGGCCAAGGCCCCACAGTGACGCTGCTGGAAGCCACTGGCCCAGGCACTCCAGGAGAATATTTTGAATCCGAAGGAATTGGCCCCTGCCCTTCCCTTTGCCCTGGGCTGGTCAGGTCCTTCAGCCCCTTCTTCTGTCCTCTCTTCTCCCTGGCAGTGGACAACATCCTCATCCCAGAGAACCGGGCCCACTTGTCCCCAGAGGTGCAGCTGAAGGAGCTGCTGGAAAAACTGGACCTGGTGAGTGCCATGCGGTCCAGTGGGGCCCGGACCCGCCGTGTCCGCCTGCTACGCCGGGAGATCAATGCCCTTCGGCAGAAGCTGGCACAGCCGCCACCACCTCAGCTGGCATCGCTAAACAAGACTGTGTCCAATGGGGAGCTGCCAGCAGGGCCCCGGGGGGATGTGGCTGTGCTGGAGCAGGCCCCGCAGGAGGAGCCAGAAGACGATGGGGACAGAGGTGAGAGACAGTCACGGGCAGGCCGGGGGCTGCGGGCCAGGGTAAGGGAGGGTTAAGCTGAAATCCCGTAGTGGGAACATCCTTCCCCAACTCTAGGTGTGACCCTCGTGGGCAAGCAAAAGCCCTGGGAGGGGTCACACTTTCATGCATACCCAGGGATGATACTCAAAATATTTAACAATACTTAGAGACCAAAATTCATCCGTCAGAGTAGATGTTGGCTGTTATATTGGAGGGGGCTCCTGAGGGCCTCTGATGCAAATATTTAGTTGTTGGATTGTGAGTGGGTTCAGGGAGTTTCAGACGCTGGGGCCCAGTAGCTGTTCACTAACTTGTAAAGAAGTATTTCAGTATTTTGCACATGGTATGGCCATGTTGCACATATCAGTTAAATATTAGCTCAACTTATACCATCATGTAGAAAGGCTCTTAGAGCAGGTTAGGTTGTGGTGTGGGGGAATAGAAAAGAAAGAAAGACCCTAAGGATGGTCTGGGCTCATGGCTTTGACCCCAGCTGGCCAAGTCTACAGGCCCATCCCAAGCAGAAAAGCCCAGAACTGCAAAAGACAGCTGGGGGAAGTGATTCTCAGAGATCCAGGTGCCTTACCTGAGTTGCTTTCCATCCTCTCCGCTTCTTTGGGGACAGAATTGTCTCCCTCTTACCAGCCCTTGGATCTGAGCCTGTAGCTCAGGAGGGCCTGTCATCCACACAATCAAGAAGGTTGGGAATTATCTCCAGAGGAAAAGGCGCCAAACTGCAGGGAATGGCCCATTTTATTTTAGGTTGGAGGAGATCAGGGATGTGGCTGAGAGGTCAGATTTAGCATTAGAGGGCTTCGTGTCCATTGTGACCCTTCCCAGCTTCCCATGTGGGAGTCAGCATGCCACTCGTATCCATCCCCACTCCTGGGCTAAGTCAGTGCAGAGTCATGCCCGTTGGACCGGCTGCAACAGCTTCTAGAGGTTTCAAAAAATTTCTAGGCTTCATCTCCCAGAAATTCAGATTAGGGAAATCTGAGCTCTGTTTTGAAAGTCTCATTTTTTAAGGTGGAGGTTGAATAGACATGTTCGGGAGCCACTGATTTAACTTCCTTGCTCTCGTTTTTTCATATCTGTAAGCTGCTTCTTTCTGCTTGTCCTTCTTGCTTCACTTGTGATATGAAACAAAATACATTGACAGATGGGAAAACACCTGGGTCTAAAGAGAGTTGTAGACCCCTAATCTGTGAGGCTGAGACTTACCTAATTATTGATTAAGCAGGGGGCTTTGGGCTTTCTTGGGTGTAGGGCAGTGGTTTATAACCCTGGCTTCATCAAACTCACCTGGTAAGCTTTAAAAAAAAATCCATCATTAGCTATTTGGTTTCATTTTGTCTGGGGTGGGACCTCAGCATTGGAATTTTTAAGAAACTACCTAAGTGACTCTAATACATAGACAGGGTTTAGAACTACTAGTGTAGACACAACTTAGTCCTACCTTCTCTTCACCTTAGACCTGAGACGCGTCTCAAACCTTCTAATAGCCTATGCTCTTGGTTCTTAGTTATCAGTGTCATTATCTGGCTTGTAGGGGCAGACTTTTTCTAAAATGTTCAAGCAGGTTCTCTTTTTCTCTAACAGATGACTCCAAAATGCCTCCCCCACCAACCCTGGAGCCTACTGGGCCTGCGCCTTCCTTGTCTGAGCAAGAATCCCCTCCGGATCCCCCCACTCTGAAACCCATCAATGATAGCAAACCTCCAAGCCGATTCCCAAAGCCAAGAAAAGTGGAAGAAGATGAGCTTTTGGAAAAATCACCTCTGCAGCTAGGGAGCGAGCCCTTGCAACGCCTGCTCAGTGACAATGGCATCAATAGAGTGTCCCTCATGACCCCCGATACATGCCCCGCTGGCGCCCCACTCAGTGGCGTGGGCCGTCGCACATCAGTCCTCTTCAAGAAGGCCAAGAATGGGGTTAAGCTACAGAGGAGCCCAGACAGGGCCCTGGAG
This sequence comes from Eubalaena glacialis, assembly GCF_028564815.1. Classification (NCBI taxonomy): domain Eukaryota; kingdom Metazoa; phylum Chordata; class Mammalia; order Artiodactyla; family Balaenidae; genus Eubalaena; species Eubalaena glacialis. Next base: position 38,780,624 of record NC_083722.1, on the reverse strand, counting down.
AACGGCGAGGACCATGGCGCAGTGGGCTCTCCTGCGTCTCCCACCAGCATCGAGGATGAACAGCACTCCCGGAAGCGGCCGAGGAGCAGGAGCTGTAGTGAGAGCGAAGGGGAGAGGTCCCCCCAGCAGGAGGAAGAGACAGGTGACCTCGCCTGTGACTTCTCTCGCTACTTCTCATCTGCTTTCCTGCTTTGCCTTGCCAGCCAGCACCTTCCCCAGTCAGCTGCCTCCCTAATGGCCCCTGTGGATGCCAGTAGTAGCACTGAGGACTCCGTAGCTCACAGTTGGGCCTGGTACACGAGTAGTGGCCTGGGGAAATGGGCTTTGAGCAAGTGTTTTGAGAGGGCCAGCTTGTGTCTGGGGCTCTCTTTGGCCCGGAGCAGCATATAAAGCTATATATGATAAAATGGTTCCTACCTTCATTTTAGTTCATTTATTCATCAGATATTTATATCAGGCATTATTGTAGGCACTAAAGTGTAGGGGGAAAAATCAATAAATAAAACAGACAAGTCTCCTGTCTTGTAGGGGAGGTAGACTAAAAGCAAATAAGTAAATTGTATCTCATATTAGAAGCTGTGGAGAAAAGTCCAGCAGGGAAGGGGGGAGAGGGGATGCTGAGGTGGTATTAGAGAGGGTGGCCAGGGGAGGCTTTCTGAGTAAAGATCTGAAGGAGCTGAAGGTGTGAGCTCTTTGGGTATCTGGGGAAAAGACGTTCCAAAAAGATGGACTAGCAAGTGCACGGGCCATGGGGGTGGAAACATGCTTGCATGTCTGAGGAACAGTGAGGGAACCTTTGTGGCCACAGCAGAGTGAGCCAAGGGATCGTAGGTGATGGGGTCTCAGAGGTAGTAATAGGGGCTTGTCACTAAAGAATCCTTACTGCATGTCCAACACAAGCTGGTCACTGGGGAGCAGTAAGTCAGACTCAGGTCCAACTCTGAGAGTTTACCGTCCAGTGGGGAGACTAGATGGTGTCCTGAGGTGCAGAGATATCCCAGTGCTGGACAGTCTGTGGTTATGTGTCAGGTGACAGCACTGCTAGAGGTGTTCAGGGAATAGGAACTGGGGGAGTTGGGAAGGCTTCATGAGTAGACAGTACCTAAGCTGGCCCTGGGGATGAGGACAGACTAGAAAGGAACAGAGGGCTCGGGCCCAGGTGTGTAGAAACAAGGACAGAGTCCCTGTGAGGGACAGTTTGGAGAGGGGCTTCCCTCTCCAAAGCGAAGAGGAGCATCAGGAGCCAATGCTGTGGGCAAGGTGGACCTGGTCATGCAGGGCCTCCATCACCAGACAGAGTTGTTTAGTCTTGGTGGGATATGGAAGGCCAGCTCACTTGGCAGGGAGGGGCCTGCTCTTGGCTTTTGCTCCTCATGTCCTGTTATGTGGTGGCTTTGGGCTGTGTGGTCAGCACATGCTTTTCTCTGCTTTTCTGTCTTACTACCTAATACTTTGTTTCCAGCAGTACCTTCCTTTCCTGTCTGGTCCAAGCTTCCCTGTAGTAGGGCAGTAGGGTGTTTATATAGAGTCAAGAGCTTGAGGCCTGGAGTTAGGCAGACTTGAGTTCAAATCCCATCTTCTTACTAGCTGTGTATCCTGGGGCATATCAATTAACCTCTGTGAACCTATTCCTTATTTCTAATATGGGGCTAGTGACACCTTCCTTGCGGGGCTCTAAGGATTGGAAGTAGCCTATATAAAGCACTTGGTATATAGCAGTAGTTGGTAGCAGTTATTGTTGTCATCCTCTCAGTTATATCAGGCACAGCCAAACAGCACTGAGCACTAAAAATGAAAAATCCTGCTGTTGGGAAATAGGTCTAGACATCAGGCTCATCCAACCTGAGAGGGCCCACTGCTTGGGGGCTAGAATCTGTTTCTCCTCCACCATCCCAGCTACCTGGTACCCAGGAATATTTTTGCACAACCTTAGTGGAGTTTCTTAAAAGCAGGTGTTGATCCTTTATAGATGAGGCACAGTAGGCTTTGGTGATTTAAATTGAGATCATAATGTTAGAGGCAGAGCCAGGTTAGGGTCCAGATGTGTTGGCTCAGACACCTGCTCTTACAGGTGTGACTTGCCTCACAGTTTTCTGGCTAAGGTATATGTGACTTAGAGCTCTTGGCTCAGCTATCAGACTTGTGGGATTCTGGATGGTGGTTGGGAATTGGATAGATAGAGAGGAGAGTTGAAGCTTTCACAGCAGGTGAGAGTCTTGTCCCTGGGATGACCAGACAGTCTTCATTTGCCTCTGAAGGGCTCCCTGCTGTAAACAGACATTCCCTCATTCATACTTAATAGCATCCTCCATAAGTAAGAAGGTATTACCTTCACTTCACGAAAGTAGAAGCCAAGGCTTAAAGAGGAAAACGGACCCATATTTCAGAGCCCAGTCTAGAACCCAGGGAATCTGACTCCCCATCATCCCAGGAAGGTCTGGTCTGCCTTAGATCTGCTGAAAAGTTCCCCCCATCCTCAACTTTGACTAGCTCTGCTAGATATCTCAGGGTGTGGTTGACACAGTCCTTATCCGGCTCCAACCTCCCCTGACACCATCCCAAAAGAATGAAGCTAGCTATTGCCAGCTGTGTGATGGATAGGGTGTGTGAGTGTTTATCTGAAGAGGCAAGGTGGGTGGGCTTCCCAAGAGGCAGAGGAGACTCCCTGATAATTGAGGCTTGAAATTAGAAGCAGATCCAGGGACTTGTGAACCAGCCGGAGTGAGGAAGTCTTGGTATTTCCCATCGTAGTCAAATGACAGTAACTGGAATGAGCTATGGGCTATTTTCCTTCAACTAAACCCAGAAGGATGGGAAGGTAAATGCAGTGTCTGCTCACTGCCCTAACCAACATTTCCCCCAAACCTTTATCAGGTTCTCTCCACCACCCAAGACCCATTTCCCAAGAGGAGAGACCAGCCATCCTCTCCACCCCTCCTTGCTGAGCCCTCCCAAGGTGGCTGCCTCACACTGCAGCATGTGTCAGGGGAGGGGGGGTTTCTACACTAAGGCTCACTTTGTGTGTCCTTGGCAGGTGTGACCAACGGCTTTGGAAAACACACTGAAAGCGGGTCTGACTCAGAATGTAGTTTGGGTCTCAGTGGTGGACTGGCATTTGAAGCTTGCAGGTAAGAACACTTGTCCCAAAGCTTTGTTTGCAGCTCTGCCACCTCTCCATTTATTTTCCTTTCAGCTGCCGATTGAACCTCCTCCTGCTTATCTCAGTTTTTTTTCTTCCCGCACCCCTGTTATTTCCGGATGCCTCTCATCTGTGACTCTGGTAGCTCCTAGGAAACGTTGTGACCCTTGACTGTCAGGCCTGATCTGACTAGGGGGAGGAATGGTGCTGATGCTTTACAGGGTTTTTAGAGCTGAATTTGGCTCCAGAGGGTGGGGACACCCTCTGTATTGTCCAGTGAAGTTAACATTTGAGCCAATCCCCACCCACCCCCCCGGCCCATTTAGATAACCCAGTTATAGACATGGTTTTTGCCCTTTGCCTTTTGGGGCATCATAGCAGTGGCCTCTTTAGAAGTGTGGTGTAGGAAAAAGAAATGGACAGATAGGAAATTTGGAATTGCCTTTTAGTCTGAAAAAGGCCCCAGCTCTTCTGCCATCTTTGAGCTGGGAAGGGATGGGTTTCTTTTCTCATTCTTTCACCTGAAGGGAGGATTTCCGAGACGAGAACCTTCAAGTTTCTTCCACGTCTAAGAGTTTATTGAATCTCTGCTCTGTGTTGTATGCTCTGCAAGACACCAGGGAGTATGGGACTCTTGGAAATAGGAGACTTTCGGTGCCACAGAAGAAGAATGACTTGTCCTGAAGGCTGACCTCATGGTCCCTCCACATGGCTATTGGATGGATTCTGGGTTCAGAGCAAGGGAGGAGAGGTCCCAGGGCAGCACCAAAATACTATGTGTCTGTGTTTGAAGTGCTTCAAAGGCTGGCTGGGCGTAGGTTCTATTGGGTTCTCACTCTACACTGGTGCTGGGCTCTTGGGCCCCCAGATGCCCCCTTGGGCCTGGACTGCTCCCCCGCTGTAGCAGGGCCCAGCTTTCAGTGGCTCCTTACAGATTTTCTTCCCCACCAAGCCTCAGAAATGTCCTAGCTGTCTCCCTCCATGTTGCAGCTCTAGAGATATAGGAGTGGATGGGAAAACACAGTTACCAGGCATAGAGAAGAGGCAGAGATTTCAAAGTCTTACAGGATGCTTCTAGCCCGGTCCCGGGTTGGAGTTCCTGACTCCCTTCAAAGATAGGGTGCCTGGAAACCCAGTTCATTGGGGTGGGGTAGGGGTGGGGTTATCAAACTGTCCCCTCTTAGTCCTTGACTAAAGGTAGAAGGTGTGTTCGGCCCCTCCCTCCACAAAGGGTGCTCTTCCCAGCTGTGAGCCGCGAGGAGCAAGCCAGGCCAGGCTCTGGTTAGCCCACCCGTTCAGACTGCTTGCCTTTCTGCAGAACATGCCAAAGCCACCAATTTCTCTGGGGCCCTGCTCAGTGTGGGAACAATGCCCTTGGAAGGCGTTTCCTCTTTAACTCAGTGGTTCTCAGTAGAATTTCGCGGTTTAAAACAGGAGATTCAGGACTTCAACTACAGGGTTTTTTTTCTTTTTCTTTGTTTTCTTTTTTCCTACATTGTGGGGGTAAGTACATAAAGGAAGATCTTATTAATTAGACCAGAATCATGTAATTGCAGAATAAAGAACCTTGAAAGAATTTCTGGTCACTAATCCCATCCCCTTCCCATCCTGTCCCTGGGTTTATCTTTTCTAATGATCTTCTGAGCAGTTTGGAGTTGCACCCGCTTCTATGGGTCACTCATTCAATTATTAATTGAGCACTTACCGTGAGCCAGGTACTGTTCTAAGCCCTGATAAGGTGTCTGTTCTCAAGGAGCTTATCATCTAGAAGGGAGAGATAAATGTTAAGCCAGTAAGCAAAATAATTATAGATTGGGCTGTCTGCTTAGACCTGGGTAACTTAGAGAGAGGGCTGAAATGCAGGCCATGATCGAGTCACTTGTGTGTTTTTCTATGAAACGGGAACGTATGGATCTAGTTTTGGTGTTGCATCCTGTCTCATTGAGCTCAACCTTCTCAGAGCTCATCATCTGATAGTATAACGTCGGTAGTTTATAATATTAAAGTGAGACATTAAAATTTACTGCCGTTTATATAATAATATTTACTATATAACTGCTATTTATTGAATACTTGGTGTGTTCTGTACTGAGTGCTTTCTGTGTATTAATCCATTAAATCCTCACAGCAACACATGGGGAACACAAGCCTCAGAGAGGTTAACTTGCTCAAGGTCACAGAATGAATGAGTAGAAGAGTGAGGTTCTGAACCCAGGTAGTCTGGCTCCAGAGTTTCTCTCTTAACTGCTTGGTGTGCCCTCCTCTGTTGTATTTGGAGATGTCTCCCCAGATCCATGATGTGAACTTGGAGAGGCTTTCCTAATAGAACTACCAGTACCTTACATTTTTATAAGGACTCAGATTCTTTAAGTCCAGTGACAGATTTTTGTAGGGTGCATGGGAACTGAATCCTGAATGTGAACTGGGTGTTGTTTTTTTCCCCAACAGGTCCTAATTTTGACCAGCAGGAAGAAAGCTCCCAACCTACTAGTAATTGAAGGATTATGATTCATCAGGTTCTCATTGTGCCAGGTTTTCTGTATAAGACCATGATAAAGTCAGTTATGATTCAGTAAAGCAGGAGTACCCTACCCTCCAACCAGTCTTCACCCTGGCCTCTTCATGTCCCATTAGGGGTTTCTTAAGCATTTTCGCTCTACTGCAGGTTGTTGACTTGTCTTTTAAGCACTTTTTTTGTTGAAATAATTATATAGCAGTAATATTTTTTAAAGTTCAAATGGGAAAAAACCATAGCCACATCATTCTTGCCCAGAGGCTTCTAACTGTGATTGTACATTAGAATTGCATTGGGAGCAATTTAAAAATACTGATGCCTGGGTGGGTTCCAGTTATACCATTATTCTTGTATTACTGTTCTCATTTTTGCCTATTACCTTCTAGTCTTTGTCTACTATATATTTTTTATCTCTTTGCAGTAGCCATATTTTAAAAAAACTGGTCTGCTTGGTAGTTAAAAAAAATCCATCTCTGTCTAAGAAAAACGTCACACACATAAAGTAGAAGTGAGAAGTGGATTGTTTTTCCAATTTAAAAAGTCTTTTCTAATTAAGGAAGTAAGACATGTCCATTATAGAAAATTTGGGAAAGAGGCAGATTTTTGTACCTCAAAAATAAATTGGTTTCTAGAGAAGCAGTGTGAACCAGAGAGTTAAGAATTCTGGGCAGATGTGAGACAGGCCCTCCTCATGGCCAGGCTGCTTAGACTCTGGAAGGATTGACAAGTGCCTGTGGTGACCTTCCCTCTGGATGAAATCCAGTGTCCCTGGGCAGGGGAGCAGGCCTCTCTTTCCAAGTTCAGTCCTTCCACATGGATGAAATGTTTCCTTAAGCTTCGTGGGAACATTCTGGTCAGAAGTATATCATGGGTTAGTATGAGTTTTTAGGGGAAGGTGAGAAACCATTCTCCTTGAAGGGTTTTTGCAGCTCTGCTCCTAGCAGAGATGGGAGAGCAGGAGTGGATGTGTTACTCATTGAAATTGTTTATTTCGCTCCTCTCTCCCTCCCTGCTCTATATGCAGTGGTCTGACACCCCCCAAACGCAGCCGAGGGAAGCCAGCCCTGTCTCGAGTGCCCTTCCTGGAAGGTGTGAACGGAGACTCTGACTACAACGGCTCAGGTGAGGAGTGCTGTACAGGTGCATCTTGGGGGACCAGGCCTTCCAGAGAACCAGTTCTGCGGGCTGCAGCCAGACCCTGAGCTCCTCCGAACCTGGGGGCACTGGTCAGGGAAATGGCCCTTCCTCCCAGGTCATTCATACTGCTTTTTCTTTTTTTTTAATTCATCTTATTTTGAATAAGTAACACATACCATGGTGACAAAAATCAGAAACGTACAAAAGGGTGCATAATGAAAAGCCAGTTCTCCCCTCCCTAGAATAGCCACTGTTAGTGGTTTCTTTTGTGTCTTTCCAGATGTAATCCATACGTACACAAACCAAAAACTTATGTGTATATTTAAAAGAGTGAGCAGAGAAGCCTAACATGCACATTCCTCTAAACCATGCCTTTTTTCAGTTAATAGTATATCTTGGAGATTCTTTTGTGCTTTTTATTGGCTGTCTAATGCCCCATTACATAGGTGTGCTATCATTTACTTAGCTGGGCCTCTGCAGATGGACATTTGGATTGTTTTCGTTTAATTGTCATAGTCAATGTTGCAGTGAGCAACCTTGTACAAAGATCATTTTGTATCCCTGGGGAGTATATCTATAGATATACTCTATTGCTGTATTGAAGGAAGTATACATTTGTAATTTTGATAGATATTTCCAGTCTGCCCTCACAGGAGTAATATGATATCCTGTGTCACTGAATTTCACACATAACCCTGTAATTTCATGTGATCCAATGCTTCTACTCCCTGCTGGAGTAGAATGGAGACATTCTACTCCAGCAGGTCCAAACAGTAAAACACATGGATCTTATCTCCTCGGACTGAAGGAATAAAGGACAGGGCAGAGCCAAAGGAGAGGCCTGGGTGGTGCTCAGGTGGAACAGGTGCAGGGCTGGCTGTTCTCTGAGCACACCTCTGTCCAGCCCTCCTATGGGGGGTGTGCTCTCTGGATGCCCTGTCTTTGAAGCTTCCATCTAACACTCAGCCTTCAGGGCTTCTCTTCCCCTCTTTCCTTTTCCCAACTGCTTTATTCTCCCTTAGCATCAGTTTCTTTTTCATACGTGTGTTGATGAATGCATGCCTGCATGTTTCATTACTGTCTGACTGTCAGTGCCCAGAAGGCAGGGCTTATGTCTAGGTTAATTTGTACAGCATCTAGTGCAAAACTGGGAGCGGATTGGCACGTACTTTGTGCTTCTGGTGGTGACATTTTATTCTTATTTTTAAAACCACGTAATTATTAAAATGATGCCAAAGGAAATTTAAAAAGGAAACTGACCTTCCACTGTTGCATCACCTTAACACAATTGTCTTCATTTCTCTTTGTTGCCTTCTATTTATTTCAGGCACGTTTTTAACAAAATGCTAATCCAAAACACATGCTCTTTCATATTCTGCTTTTTTCAATGTTATCTTCCAATCAATGCATTATAATTTACTTGTTTCATTGTTAGAATTTGGTTATTTCCAACTTTTAACATTATACGTAATGTAGTGAACCCATATTTTTGTTCAAAAGCCTCTTATTCATTTTAAAAGTTATTTTTCTAAGAACAAATTCCCAGGGAAGGAATTTACTGGAGTAGATTGTTCATACTTTTTTTTTTAACGGCTCTTGAGACTTACCGCCAAATTATATTCTGAAAGGATTAGACTGGTCTGCAGTTTCCTCAGCAGTGTATGATTGCACCAGTTTCCCCACAGCCTGCCTCTTCAGTATTGGATTTTGTCTTTTTGTTGTTATTGCTATTGATTTAATAGACGGAAAACAAGACCTCATTATCAGGAATACACTTTATAAAAAATTATATATGTAGATGGTAATGTTTCCTTAGGAACATAATTTCTACTCTGTGGAATTTGGATCTTTTCCTTAGTTGAGTGTGGTCACCTCCCTGTTGCCAGCTTATAGACTGGGGAGGGGAAGGGAGGTTCCTCTGTGTGCTCAGAGACATTTGTGACGTACCCATCCATATGTGCTAATGCATTAGGTGCAGAACAAAGTAAGCTGAAGAGATGTGGTGCCTGCCCCAGGCAGGACACCCTGTGTAAAGTTCTGACAAAACAGGCAAGAAAAGAATCTGCAGACCTGCTTGGCTCTGCTGAGTGCTGTGCAGCCAGGTGTCCTGGATAGCCAGGTATGGCCCTGTCAGAAAAGAACTCATTTAGCAAGTAGTTTTACTGGGATGTCCATCGCAGGCATCTTTTTCCATGAAACCTCCATCATGAGGCCCACCAGTCAGGGAGGCCCAGAGAGGAGATAGTGGCTTTGCCAAGATGGGTTATAGTCCTTCTTCCTGGTGTCCTGGTGATGAAGCAGTTATATTTTTCCAAGGCACATCAACCTAGGTTTCTAGTTCAGAGGTCAGCAAACTGTAACCTGTTGCCTTTTTGTAGGGCCCACGAGCTAAGAATGGTTTTTACATTTTCAAATGATTGAAAATCAAAAGAAGAATGATATTTTGTAGCACATGAAAATTACACAAAATTCAGATTTCAGTGTCCAGAAATAAAGTTTTATGGGGATACAGCAGTGCTTGTTCATTTACCAATTGTCTATGGCTGCTTTCATGCTACAATAGTAGAGTTGAGTAGTTGCAATGGAGACTGCAAAACCTAAAATACTTACTATTTGGCCTTTTAAAGAACAAGTTTGCTGTCTCCTGATCTAGTCTTAAGAACTAAGGAGAGGGTAGGGAAGAGGAAGGGTGGAGGGGATGTTGCTCACTCATTCCTGGGCTGCCCCAGTCAAATGGAGGCCCCGGGCAGGCCTCCTGGGCACCATTCCATGCCCCCTTGGGCACTGTCTCCTCCCCTCCCCCACCCCCAGGCAGAAGCCTCCTGATGCCCTTTGAAGACCGTGGAGACCTGGAGCCCCTGGAGCTGGTGTGGGCCAAGTGCCGAGGTTATCCCTCCTACCCTGCCTTGGTGAGTCTACCTGATCCTCCTCCCTCCCCTGGGTGGTCTGGCCCCTGCCTTGCCTTGGGGGCTTATCTGATTGGATCAAGCCAGCGGGAGTGTGATTGGGAGTCAGGGTGCCTTTAGCTGCAGAAGGGAGGGAGGTTTTATCCCAGCCTGGGTGGGTCACACCAGCTAGACTCCCAGCTTAGGGCACTTAAAATAAGTTAAAGTATGCAGACAGAAGCTAGGGCTCTTAGCGATTTAATAGCATATATTTATTTGCTAAATAAAAAAAATTATTATGCAAAAAGTAATATGTGCTCATTGTAGAAAATTGTAGAAGCTGTTAATAATGCTTAGGTGTTTTACTAAATGTCTGTCATGCTAAGTTCTTGAAATGCTGAGGAAGGTATGGTTATTCTCATTTTGTAGGGGAAAAAACTGAAGATCTATTTGCTACCATGGTCATCTAGCTATTAAGTGGCAGGGTTGGAATTTGAGCCCAAGGCTCAAAGTGTGATGTCAAAGCCTGTGTTCTGAGCCACTGAGTTCAAAATCACCCACAGTCCCATCTATTCAGAGATTACCTCTTGATGTATATCCTCAGCCCTTTTTTTTCTGTTTAATGCATAAATGTGCATAAGTATGAGACCGTACTCTGTTTAACCTCCCCTTCACTTAACAGCACACCATGAGCATGCATGTCTTATGCCATTAAACATTCTTCATCAGCAACACTTTCATTACTGCATCATCTTCAGTCGTATGCGTGTACCTTATTTTAACCATTCCCTAGTTGGTCATTTAGATCACTTTGAATTTTTCACTATGATAAACAGCCAGCAGTAAGCATCATTGTAGCTTAACATTTGTGCACATCCATGGTTATTTCTTCACAGTGAAGAAGTCTTAGGAATGCCTTCTTGGGGCATCTATGCAAAATTCTGATGCAAATTGCCAAGTTGCCCCTTAGAACATTAGTTCCGGTTTATACTCCCACCAACAGTAGCTAAAATTTCCATTTTTTCCATAGTAGCAGTAGCTGAAAATTCTAATTTTTACCACCTTGATTGTTATGTCTTAGGGCTCTTTCTATATTAGGGAGGTAATATCCATCTGGCCCTGAAAATACTGATTCTAACCTTTGGGGCATGTCAGAATCATCTGGGGGAATTTTTTAAACAATGTAGATACTGGGGCCCCATCTCAGAACAACTATATTAGACTCTCTAAAGCCAGACCAAGGCGTGAATATTTTTGTTTCTTTGTTTTATGAATATTTTTTTTAAAACTCCCCAGATGATCTATAGTGGGTGTTGAGAACCGCCCTGCCAGCCTATGCGTGCACACAGAGCTCTGAGCCTCTCCCAGCTGCTCATTTGTGTCTATGGCTCTTTTCATAGACAGCAGCCTCTTAAGGTGAAGAGTGCAGGAACTCTGATCCTTTTTGGACAGGTGACCAAACTGTAGCTCCAAGAGGTTATACGACTTGCTGGAGTCATATTGGAACCCATGCTACCTGCCTTACCCCCTGCTTAGCAGTGGCAGGTGGGAGATCCACATTGTGATCCAGCGCTGAGGAGGTTGGACCTGGGGCTGCCTTCACAGGCTCCGTGCCCAGCTGTCAGTGAGACCCCCAGCTTAGTTGTTGAAGAATTGATTAAGACTGTGCAGGTTTAGTTCTGTTTTTTTAAATCTCACAATACAAAGAAAGCCAGTCTAAAACTAGTCTCTTTTTTTCCCTTTTTTTTTTCTTTTTTTTTTAATAAATTTATTTATTTTTTGGCTGTGTTGGGTCTTCGTTGCTGTGCGCGGGCTTTCTCTAGTTTCGGTGAGCGGAGGCTACTCTTTGTTAGGGTGTGCGAGCTTCTCATTGCCGTGGCTTCTCTTGTTGCAGAGCATGGGATCTAGCCGCGTGGGCTTCAGTAGTTGTGGCACGTGGGCTTCAGTAGTTGTGGCACGTGGGCTCAGTAGTTGTGGCTTGCAGGCTCAGTAGTTGTGGCACACGGGCTTAGTTGCTCCGCAGCATGTGGGATCTTCCCGGACCAGGGATCGAACCCGTGTCCCCCTGCATTGGCAGGCGGATTCTTAACCACCGCGCCACCAAGGAAGCCCCTCTTTTTTTCCTTTTTAATTATCTTCTTAATCATACATTTTCTTTCGTGATAAAGAAATTCAGCCACCACCTGAAAAAACCCACCACCTGAATACAACCTGTGTTTTTATTTTGGTTTATGCTCTCCCAGTCGTTTTCCTCTGCATACTTAAATATGTACTTGCGCATATAGTGACTATACGGTTTTTAAATTTCTGAGGCTCTTGTTCTTTAAAAAAATGTTTTTTGTTTTTCTGTAAAAATTATGTATCTACATTACAGAAGCTTTGGAAAAAGAGAGAAAATCAACACAAATCCCAGCATTATGACATCATCTATAAGCATTTTGTATTGTTTCTTCTATTTATCGTTTATATATTATAGCTGTAACAATAGTGTGTGTACACATTTATTATGTAATGTGTTAAATGTTATCGCAGACTTTATTTCCATGTTGTTTTACATCTGCATGACATTTGAGTGAATGGACCATTATTTATTTTTGGGGGATACATTTGCCTCTGTCTTCTTTAAAAAGGGAGGCGAGCTCCCCTTAAGAGGCAGACTTGCCCATCTTGCTTCTGCCCTTGGGGGGACACTTTTCACAGTCTGCCCCACTTTCCAAGCCAGGCACTATCCCCACTGTTGATAATCGAGGAAGTTCAGGAGGGCTTGTCTGGTGGTTCTCATTAGGACCCTTAGCTTCAGTCCCAGGAGGGATAGACAGGCTGGGAGTTAGAGTTTTTACCAAATCACACAGCTGGGGGCAGGGTAGTGGTGGTTCTTCCTTAGAGTAAACTCTTAACTAGAGGACCTGCTTTTAGCTGCTTATCTTGAGAAGGATGTAGGGAAGCTGGCAGACACCCAAAAGTAAATAGAGCAATTTATTATTATAAGAGGCCCCCTGGGACAGGGTATAGGAATTAAGATTTCTCCTTCTCTGGAGAAAGCTGCTTCCTCCGTAAGTTTCCAAGTCTCCCTGGCCTTGGTGCACAGAGATTATCAGCCAGCTGCTCTGGAAGCAGGGGCTGTGTAGGAGGCAGTGGGCAGCAGAGGCCCAAGCCTGGTCCAGGCGCCTGGTTTTAGTCCCAGCCAGCTACATCCTTCTGTGCTTGGCGTTCTCCTCTGTCAGCTAATACTTGTCAGCAGACTTCTTAGCATCAGCAAGAGGATGAAATAAGATGATGTGTGAATAATTAGGAGCTTTGGTAACTTTGTCAGTGCTCCACAGAGCTGGAGAATTATTGTTGTGTTGATGCCACCAGGCATTTTGCTGAGCCCTTGCCCTTGTGGAGCCTGCAGCCTCAAGGACTAATTCTTCCAGTGGCCCTTGTTTCCGACCACATCATTCTCCCCTCTTCAGCAACCCTCCACACTCAGTCTTTTGCCTTCTCTCTGATTTTACCATGGAGGTGCTAAAATTGTATCTGGTCTATGCACCAGGAAGGATTATAGTCAGACAGGAAGGTGGTGGGTAACCAGGAGATCTGTTTAGGTAGAACCAAAGGGATGGGCCCTCTGGCCGATGCAGGACCTCCTTCACAGCCATGGTGTCTAGGAAGCCCCTGAGATTTTGAAATGAATTGCACAGGTCCTAAAGGGAAATTGGCAGGGGGAAAAATGGCTTCCATTCCTCTCCCCTAAGGGACATTGGGAGGAAGGCGTTTGTCTGTCTGGCCTGGATGTCAGAGATGCTCCACTCACTTCTGAAAACCCCCCACCCTGGCTTCCCAGTACTTCTCTTTCAGCTCTGGGGCCTGACAGTTGATGGAGCAAGCTCCCTTGTCGGAAGGTCTGATTGGAAAGGGCCAAAGGATTAGGACAATATCTGGGGAAACAGAGTCAAAATTTCTGTTTGGGGTACTGAGGGTCATTGGAAGAGGTCAGCCCCTCCATCACTGCGTTGTGGGCAGAGCCAATCCCCTGCATAGCTTTGGTGTACGGTGGTTCAGTGGTTAGTCCTACAGCAGGGCACACTGTTCACCCCGTCCACCCCCAGCTGAATGCTGTCTCCTTTCCTGCTTCCAGATCATCGATCCCAAGATGCCCCGGGAGGGCCTTCTGCACAATGGCGTCCCCATCCCCGTCCCCCCACTGGATGTGCTGAAGCTGGGAGAGCAGAAACAGGCCGAGGCTGGAGAGAAGCTCTTCCTTGTCCTCTTCTTTGACAACAAACGCACCTGGTGAGTGGGTGCTGCTGCTGGGAGGGTGCACCAGGATGCAGGCTGAGGGGCAGGTGACTGTTCTAATGCTGACGTGCCGGAGAGGTACACAGAGGGCCTGTGGGCTCGGCCACCCTGCCTCCACCCAGGTGAAGGTGAAGGGTTACCTGCCAGCAGCTGGTCTGCATTTGCCATGTTAACAGTAACCTGGTGTTACTAATAACACTGATTAATGTTGTTAATGGTAACTGAGGGGTATTGCGGATCAGATTCCTTGCGAAACACTCTGAGTTGGAGGTTTGTATTAGGAGTCTTATTCGGAAGAGCTGTGGGGGTGAGGGGATGCAGCACTGGGCAGAGGAAAAAGTTGAACTGCAGTGCACTTGCTGCAGAGGCCTCAGCTCATCCTGTTTGGAGCTCTGGAGCTGGGTGGCTCATTAGAGATGTCAGGAATTAGGGCTGTGCCTTTGTACCCCCATGTCAACCAGTCATTGAATGCTGGCTGCCCCTGGGGAGGGGCGTGATGTTGGTGGGGGGTGATTCCTGGAGCGGGACTCACTTGAGAGCCTGTAATCTGCCAACACTCCCAGCGGCTGCAGGAAAGCATGTCTCAGTCCTGGGTGGAGAGTTCTGGGCAGTGCAGGATCCACCGCAAGGGGCTTGTCTGCTTATGGCTTGCAAACACCAGCAGGAGGATTCTTTCACCTCTGCTTCTGTAGAGTGAGGAGGTAGGACTAGCTAATAGCTATGATTTATTGAGCATTTACTCCATTTCCTTATGCAAATTGCTTTACATGCATGATTTCATTTGGTCCTCATTTAAATATTCATTAATCCCCTCCCAATCCATTTTTCAGATGAGGAAGCTGAGGCTCAGAAAGCCAAGAATCCATAGCCAGAACTGGGATACAAACCAAGATCTGGCTCCAAAGGCTGGGCTCTTAGCCACATGTTATATTTATCCAGGGATCTTTTAAAAAACACCAGGTGCAGGCCCCACCAGAGATCATTTCATCAATTGCTGGCATCAGCTCCACTTCCTAGCTGTAGCTCCCTGACTCCGCAAGGCAGGGTGAGGCTCAGAGCCCTCCAGATGACTCAGCTAGTCTCCCTGGGGGCGCACGGGCTTCCCTCTTGCAACCGTCTAAGCTGAGTGAGTGTCCTCGGCCCAGGTAAGGGCCTGGCTGCAAAATAAGTCCCTTGGTGGCTTCCCCCCTGTGGCGTCCCAGTCTGCCTCCCTCTGCCCTGTCCCCTCCCCCTGGCTTTGCTGGTCCTGGGCAAGTGGGTCCAGAAAAGCCTCCTTTGGGACTCACCACGGTCCAGGCTTCTTACTGTGCTTGTATTTTAGGCAGTGGCTTCCGAGGGACAAAGTCCTGCCCCTGGGTGTGGAAGACACTGTGGACAAGCTCAAGATGCTGGAAGGCCGCAAGACCAGCATCCGCAAGTCAGTGCAGGTGGCCTACGACCGTGCGATGATCCACCTGAGCCGAGTGCGGGGACCCCACTCCTTTGTCACCTCCAGCTACCTGTAAGGGCAGGGCCTGGCCTGCATCTGCCTGCCCTGCCTCCGTCCTGTGGGGCGCAGAGAAGCCTCTTCCTGCCCCAGCCAGACGTATGGCTGGCAGCTTGCCCCTTCCATGGCAGGCCAGGGACTGGGCTGTATCCTCCCCAAGGACAAGGCCCCAGTTTTGACTGACTGCATGGTTCCCCTGGTGGGCCTGCTGTGTGCCAAAAACTCCCACCTGAGCTCCCTCAGGGGCTGGTCCACCGAAGAACCAGTTAGAAACAGAAACAGCTGTGAGGCTTGGGCCCAGCCGAGGAGATAGACCTGGCCCCAGAAAGCAAGAGGTCTTGGGCTTTCTCAAGGGTGTGCCTGGCCCCCTCCAACCCATTCCCAACTAACTACACCTCAGGGTGAGCGAGGCTCTGACACTGACCCCAGAGGTGCTGTGGATACACTAGGGTCCCACGGGGAATCTCACGGAGCTCACCCTCTCTCTCCATCACCCATCCTCATACCTCTTCCCTGTCCCATCTTCTGCGCCTCTGCCTAGTCTCTCTTTTTCCCTTGTTCCTTTCCCGACTTCCTCTTGTGCCAAACTGACAGAAACCATCACCAAACTGATCTTTTTCTTTTTATGGCTCATTCCCTTTGAGGCCAGCTGCTAGCCTGCCACTTGGGTGACCCCTTCACCAGCACACCTCCCCACCCCCTTACATGTGCTACAGACAAGCAGCTGAGGCCAGCCTGTGAGAGCTTGCCCGCTTAGATTGAGGCAGGGCCCCTCCGGCCCTCTTCTGTCTTGCAGAGAGGTGGGCTTAGGCTGGATGGGCTCCTGTCAGCAGACCAGGCTGCTTGTGCCAGTGTCCATCTGTCCACGTGGATTCCGAGGGTTGTTGGGTGAAGCTGTGCCCTTTGGCTGGGTCTGCCCTTTCACTCCTCCTAGCCTCTCCTCGTGGGCTTTTCCTTTTCTGCACCTGCAGCCTCTAGCCTCTCTCTCTACCAGCAGGGATGGCGTGGGGCCTGCAGTCCAGCATCTTCGTGTCCTGCGCTGCGCCCTGCCCTGCCCAGCCTCTGCTGCTCCGAACTCCAGGGAACACAGTCTTTTATTTCAAACCCTCTGTCCCCTTCCCTCTTCTCCTTCAACACCCTCTCCACCTTTACCTTCTCAAAAACAGAAGGGAAAAAAAACTGTGAAACGGGAATGCTGACTGACAAACCAACACAACTTTCAGAGACTTCGATGTCTGTTCTCTGGATGTTTCTTTTCACCTCTTAAGCACCAAAGTTGCAGGGCCAGGTTGCAGGCCACTGATTGCCATGTTGATTTTTAACCTGACGTTCTTTTTAATTGTTTTAAATTTTTCATAGGGGAGTTTTGGACAAAACAAAGTCACTGGGGAGATCACTGCCATTTTTACACACTTTTTAAAAATACAACCAACCAACCGCCACGACTTCTTATACGTTTGGGACATGAGCCAGAGTTTAAAAGGGAACCAACAAAACTCTCTATAACATAAAGGATGGGGTTTTGGATTTTGTACAATAATAAAACTACAATACAGCCTATGGCTAGGGAAGGACATAGTGTATATAATTGTAAAATACTGTTCTAAATTATTCAGGCCTATAGTTTCCATTACTGGAGTCCTCCATTGTGTGGCTGAGTATTTTAAATGCACACAGTGTGGTTTATTTAAAGGAGCCAATGCGTCCCCCCTCCCCAGGTAGTCGGTCGGCTGTGGACTATGTGACTTTCGTCTCAACCTGTGTTGTAAGATCTCGGGGCTTTCTCTCTCTCTCTCTCTCTTTCTGTGTCTGTCTCTTTCTTCCCCCCAACACTTTCTCTTTCTTAGTCTCTTTCTCTCTCCCTTTTTTTTTTTCAGTCTCTTTGAATCTTTCAGTCTCTCTCTGAGTCTCATTTTTAAAACTGCTCTTTTAGAACGGGAAACGGCTCAGATCCTGCTGTGGCATGGGGCCTATGTGTCTCAGTCGCGTCTGCTGTGAAGCACACGATGCTCTATTTATTGTAGAAAGTGACTTTATTTGCTTTCTAGAATTGTTTATAACAGATGGTATAAGAGAGGTAATAAACAGAGAAAAATCTATGCTTGTAAAGAATACAAAAGTTAATTTTACCTACTGTAATATGACTGTCTTAAACTTATTTTCTCTCTGAGAAATAAATGTTCTAATGGGCAGCAGTTGCTGTGTGTGTTTGATGTCGTCAGTGGGGCCTGCCCTTCTCCTCCTAATCTCTGCAGCCCTCCCCCTCTTCAAGACACCAGGGCCTATTAAGAATGGGGTTGTCTAGCTGTTGCAGACTCCCAGCTGGACAGGGCTCTGTCTCTCTGTCTGTCTGCCTGCCTGTCTGTCTCTTGGACCCCTGGGAGGGGTGCAAGAATGGTTTCTGACATTTTCCTCCCCAACAGCGCTGCCTTTTGGGAGTTGTGGAAGGTCCAGCCTACTTCCCGCGCCTTGGCTGCTCTGTAGCCCCATTCCTTTAGTTCAGTGGGAGAAGTGGCCCTTTGGACATCTCGGGCACCTGTTCACCAAGCTTGCAGAATTGGAGAGTCTAGGCTGCTCCCACCTCCTTTGACATTATTGCCGTCCCCATTCTATAGAGAGGGAGGGAGCCGAGACACACAGAGAGTCAGAACATGAGCCTGACTCCTTTCAGAGCTGGAAGCGAGCCTTGAGCTTACCTGGTCTTCATTTTGCAGATGTGGAAACAGACCAGCAAGATTAAAAAACTTGGCCAAGATCAGCCAGCCAAGAAATGGTGGCAGAATTGTGGGATGAGGATCTGGCCAAGGCTTTCTTGTGGGCTCCATAGCATTTCAAGGCTATGCTGGCCTGTTCTGTACCTCCCTCCCCTCTCTGTGGCTCTGGCTCCAACATTTCTGGAAAGGGATATCTTGAGCAGAAGCAGGAGTATTCCCTGGGACAAACTGCTTGTTGGGCCTAGGATAGCTTTTCCCTGACCCATTCTCTCTGGTTCTGCCTGGCTCCTGTGCTTGGCTGGGAGTTATGTATCTCAGTGTGTGGCTGGAGGGCACAGGAGTCTCCTGATCACCTCCTCCACAGGGCCTTTGCAATTCTTATCATCGAAGTCACTGAAGTGTAAAGGCTGTCAATCTGGTATAACATTAACAAAGTATCTCTAATGTACTTATAGTCCTTATACTATGTGTTAGAGTGCAAAGCTACACACTCCTAATCCCAGGAAGCTAACAACCTGATTTATAAGACACATTGCAGACAACTCTGAAAAAGCTTCCAGAAGAATGGAGCAATTAATTCAAGTGGGGTTAAAAATACCTATATATGAATTTATATTTTGAATTACAAAAGCAATTTAGAGCGAAATTACAAGCTCACCCTATAGAACATTTTGCAAATAAAGGAAAAATGACCAGATGAGTAGGATTTTAGTAGAGGAGGATAAAAAGAAGTCATTGTAAATAGATGAAGCAGCTTAAACAAAGGGCAGCCTCTAGGAGGTATGGTGTGTATTGCAACTCCAGTGACCAACTGCCATCCCCTTTGACTGGAAACAATTTAGGGAGTGAGGCAGTGTGTTCGGGTTAACAGCCCTGTCACTCACTTGCTGTGTGACCTCAAGCATGGTACTGGACCTCTCTGAGCCTCTCTCAGACTGATTTAATAGAGGACCCCAAAGCCAGGGTGAGGCATTAGTTCATGGTAGGTGGCAGCATCTACTGAAGGATTTGAATAGGGAAGAAACTTGATTGCAGCTTGGCAACTAATTAGACATCGGAGTCAAAAAAGAGTGTT
Source organism: Eubalaena glacialis (assembly GCF_028564815.1). NCBI lineage: Eukaryota > Metazoa > Chordata > Mammalia > Artiodactyla > Balaenidae > Eubalaena > Eubalaena glacialis. Next base: position 38,761,392 of record NC_083722.1, on the reverse strand, counting down.
ATGGCAGGGTCACTGTGTGGCTGGAGGGACCAGCAGTGAGTTTGCGGGTGAGGAGGGAGGAAGAGTTTAGTTTTTGATGAGTTTATGTTGCCTACAGGACATCTGAGAAAAATCCCCAGCAAGCAGATGGAACTGGACCTGGAGTTCCAGAGGAAGGCAGGAGCAGATGACAGAAATGTGGAGCCACTGAAGCCCATCAGTGTAGTTAGGAGAATGGCCAAGGGGAGAGAGGGGGAAGGGCAGAGCTGAGGTAAGCCCCTTATGTTTAGAGGATGAGGCTGGGGGACAGAGGATGGAGACAGCGCCTTCAGAGGTATCTGGTCCCCAGGGAGGGCCTGACACAATGTCAAGCCCTAAGGATCATCTAGCCACCAACCCACCGCCCCCCCCCCAACTCATTTCACACAGAGAGGCAGGTCAGGTGTGCTCAGCATCACAGAGCAGGAAGAGGTAGTGCTGGATCAGAATCCAGAACCCAGCACTTTCTACTCTCTCCATATCCACATATTCAGAGCCCTTGAAGTGAGTAGACATTTCCTTAATTAATTTTATCACTGTTGTGATTAAAATTCATGGCCTCAAGTCTGAAATATGATACTGGAGCATGTGGGGGCACTCGGACTAGGAACAGAAAATCTCACTTTCCTAACAAGTTAAAAAATATCATTAAAAGCATTTGCCAAAACCCTGGTCAGCTTGGCCACTTTCATTAATGTAGTAGTTGCCATTAACACTTGAGTGTGAATTTGCTTTTCAGATAGACTCTTCTGACCTGGCCAGGCTGTGAGCTTTGAGAGAAGAGGGGGTGAATTGTAGGACTGCTAGGCTCTGGGACAGGTGCTGAAGGGAGATTGAGTATGGGGGCCTTGTCTGCCCCTGGCTCTGCAGGCTCTCCACGGTATCTGTAGGGCAAGGAGCGTGAACATCTGGTCCTGCCAACTGCAGCCAGTCTGGCCTTTCAGGAACGAAGGAAGGAGGACTTTGAAGGAGGAAAATAGTTTCTTCAAAAGATGGGGAAGAAGTTTCTGCCTGACTGTGTGGTGGAGAAGAGGGGCCAGGGAGGTGTGTGTCTGGGCCAGAGCTGGAGGGGAACTCTGACTTGACCTTGGCACTTGGGGGTTCCCTTCTGCTTGTCCTTTCCCTTAAAGGGTGGAAAGAAAAGATAAAGATGTATTTGTATTTATTTATATTATATATTGCATGCTATATCATATATATTGCAATATAATTACATATATGTTAGTATTCTCTACAATTTTAATATTCTTAAGAGGGCCAGGACTCACAGGCTACATGGAGTAGAAAAAGCTAATTGTCCCCAAACTTCAGAAGGGTTGTTGTGTTGTTATTTCAAAGAACACTGTGTGTCCTTTGCTTGGCACCTGTAAGGCTGGTTGGAAGTGGAGGGTTTCAGTCTAACTCCCCTCACTTCTGAAGCAGTGTCTGAGTTCCTTCCTCTTCCTTTCTGCTTTGTATTGGCCCCTTTTGGGGCCGTAAAGATAGTTGGGGGAATGCAACGTTGATGGTTCCTGGTGGGCAAGAGTGCAGGATGCATAGGGGTCCAGAGGAGGGCCTCCCCACCCACCCCAGCTTCACAGTCCAGAAGACCGCCGAAGGATTTTACCTGAGCTGGTCACAAAAGAATATAAAATTTGTTATTTGCTATCTAATTTGGGGAAAAAAATTTTTTTAAGTGCAAAGGAGAAAATAAGACTATTTCAACCACTTAGAAATAACCATTTCCACCATTTTAATGTAATTCCCTACTGTCTCGTTTTTTCTAGGTAGAGCATGCATGTATTTTAGTTTCTTGTACTGGGTTGCTGGGAAATCAGCTGATAGCTGTCAGCAGTCACTGCAGAAGTTCTCAGCATGACTGGAACACAAGGCCCAACAGCTCTTCTGCCCAAGTTTAACTTTTCCTCACTTGCTGAGTATCATGAACTGGCCTGTGCCAACCATTGCCTGTTATTGTTGTTTGCTTGTTCCCGTCATTTTGCTAAGATATTGGTAGACTCTAACAGTTGAAATTGAATGAGAGCTATAGTTCTCCATCCTAAGAACTTTTGCTATTGGGGGTACATCTCCATGGAAATAAATCTTGGACCAAATTCCACCCCATGTTCAAACACCTGTGAGCGAGGTGGCCCCCAAAAGGCCATATACTTTCTTCTTCAGCTTGAGAAGTTCCCGCTCTCTGCCCTCTGGTTCAGCACCAGCACCTGGCATGAAGGGTCATTCCAAGGTGGACACAACACTCTTTTGAGTGCAAAACAAGCTGCTGAGTAGGCCGGTCAGGGGGCCAGAGCAACAGAGCTTTAGACCAAGAAACAATTTTTGTTGTTTTTGATATGACTTTACATACAGTAATTAAGATACACAAACTTGAATCTCTGTGAATTTTTACATTTGTAACCATCCATGAAACCACCACCCAGATCAAAATACAGAACATTTCCAGTGCCCCAGAAAGTTCCTCATGTTCCATCCTAGTCAATATCTACTCCCCCATCCCCCCAAGGGTAACTACTATCCAGGATTCTATGACCATAGATCCGTGTTGCCTGTTCTTGAACTTCATATGAATGGAATCAGACAGTGTGTATACTTTTTTGTCTGGCTTCTCTCATTCAATATCATGTCTCTGGGCTCCATTCCTGTTATGCACATAGCTGTAGCTTGTTTTGAGTAGTATTCTATTGTACAGATATACCATAGTGTGTTTATTCTCCTGCTGGTGGACATTAGGTTGTTTCCGTGTTGAGCTGCCATAGTAACACTGCTATGAACATTCTTGTACATGTCATTTGGTGGACACAATGCTCATTTCTCTTCAGAAAATCCCCGGGAGTGGAATTGCTAGGTCACGGTTTGGGTGTGTGTTTAGCTTTAGTAGTTCTACCAAACAGTTTTCCATTGGTTGGATGATTTACACTCTTGTAGCCGTGTATGGCAGTCCAGGTGTTCCATATCCTCGCCAACACTTAGTATTGTCAGCACATGACGTTTGCTCTAGACCTGCTTGTTGAACGACTTCCGCTAAGAGCCATCATACAGCAAGGCTTCTTTCTTCCTGTACAACACTACCTTGCTCCCAAGGGAGAGTTATGAACTGCCAAGGTGTTTTCAACTAGGGAACCCCCCATTGAGGGGATGGGTGAGGTGGGAGAACTGATCCTATCCTGTGTGGCTCAGCCTTCTCTTAGCACCTACCTCTGTACTATGGTGCCACCCAGATCCTGCTTGGCTCTTTGGGGAATAAGGAACTTCTTAGTTCAGAGTAAAACAATCCTCCCTGGCCCCCTCCTCCTCATCCCTGGCCATTGGACTCTGGGGGACTGAGCCCAGCTTCAGGGGCTTCCTCTCTCATACAGACCCACACTGCCAATAATTCACTCCTCAGGCATCCTGGGTACAAGCAGGGCAGAAGGCACCCCCTGCACATTGTGTCCAAATCCTTCCTCGCCCACTGGCTGGTATCTGAAATTCCATTAGCACTTCATGCCTTTACCTCTCAAGGCCATGATCCTTGGGAACATGCCTGTGGCCCTGGTTTCCTTTGAATTATTGGTATCCCAGCGTGATAAAGAATGTGCGAGCAGGTCTTGATGAGACAGTAGAGCAAAGGACACCGGGTCCTTGAGGGGAGGATTAAAGAGGGGATGAAAAGGGCCTATTTGCTTTTGGCTGACCTTGGTGACACAGATGCACATTTCAGAGCCATCAAGGATGAAGGCTCACTAAATCGACTTCAGAGGAATTGTTCAGATCACAGGTGGGCGAAGGCCTGAGATAAGACCGTAGGGTCAGGGGAAGAGACCCAGAGAGGGAGTCTTGTTTGGGAACAAAGCTCTGGAAACAAAAGATTGCAGAGCCTGAATTGATGTTGGCAATCGTGTGAAGCCAGCCCTGTCCTTAGGTGCAAGAACGTGTTGGGGTCTAGGCCAAGCTGTGGGATGAGGACACAGGCTTCCCTGGGCTGTCCAATGGGGCTTCGGGGTCCACTTATGATTTTGGACACACTCCCAAGGTTTTGGAAGGTTTTGGCGGCCAGAGCCCCGCCATTCCTCCTCCTCCTGCCCCTGTCCCTCCCTCCTCCCTTCCTCACACCCTCCCTTCCCTTTCTCCCTCCCCTCTGTGTCTCCCTCTCTCAGTCTCTCTTCAAATTTTATTATTATTTATTTTTAAGTCCAATTGATTTAAGTGATTCAAAAAATTTAAATATTCAGGAAAGTCTCCCTCCTTGTCCCCAGCCTCCTAGTTCCCCTCCCCAGAGGCAACCGATTTTTCCAGTTGCATACGTAACTTTCCAGAGGTAGTTTAATATCAGTGTATGTGTGCACGTGCGCACATGTGTGTCCATGGGTGTGTGTGTCCCTTTTTTTATACAAATGGTAGCACACCGTTCACATTGGTCTAGCCCTCATTTTTTAAATTGTTTTTATTAAATATTGATTAGGTATAAAAATAGTAGTTATACAATATATATCTATTTTTAAAAAAACCATAATACAGTAAGCCACCTGGTAACTACCACCTCTCCTAGGGCCTTTAAAATCCTCTTTGTGGCCCTTCCCAGCCTCACCTTTCTTCCCCTAAATACTGTCCTAAATGTTATGCTTATCATGCCCTTTTTTCCTTTATAGTCCTGCCATATGTTCATGTCACCATACAATAAGTATGGGGTAGTGTCTCACCTTTTTGGATTTTGAATAGAAGGAAGTGTACTGCATGCAGTCTTCTACAGCTTGCTTGTATTGCACCCACGAATAGATTAAGGGTCTTGAGGTTCAGTTGAGTGATGCCAATCATTTTCACTCTGGTATGGAATTCCATCGTATGAAGATACCACAATTAATTTTTCATTGCACTATTTAAGGACATTTGGGTTGCTTCCAATTTTTTGCTGCTAGGATCAGTGCTGGTGTGAATGTTCTTAATTGTTTCTCCTGGTGTGTATGTATGTTTGTGGGGGTTGGTTGGGATAAGGATTTCCGTGGGGCATTTGCAGGGGCCTAGGGAACACACATTATTGTCAACTTCAGTTGATAAGGGCAAACTGTTTCCCAGAGTGGTTGTGTCAGTTCACATACTTGCCAGCTGTTTGAGAGTTACCTTTGCTTCACTCCCTCGCCGATGCTTGGAATTATCAGTTTTTAAAATTTTACAGGCTGATACATGTGGGATCATAACTCATTGTGGTTTAAATTTTTTATTTCCCTGATTATGCACTTCGAATTTTTTTACTTAAAATATATTTTGGCAATTGTCCTGTATCAGAGAGGTAAGGACTTCCTCCTCCTTTCTTGGACTGGAGAGTGTTCCATCATAAGAAAATCTGACTATTTAACCAGTTCCTTATTGATAGACATTGAGTTGGCTCCATTGTTTTATAGTCAATTCTGCAATGAATAGCTTTGTATAGAGATGATAAAGTGTGTCTGTACCTGAGGGAGTCTATATGTAGGTTTCTTACACAGGAACCTCCTGAGACGTTTAGATGAAAATGGAAGATGGTTTTTGCTCCCCTCTGGCCCTCCACCTGTCTGCTTCTGGCAAATTCCCTTAATTCCCCAAGTTCCCAAGATGGGAACTGTATCTGTCCTGTTCTGTTTCACCACCACACCTTTTCTCTCAGATGGTGATGCTCATCTTCCCCCCTTCCCTCTGAACCAACCCAGGACCAACTTGTTCACCCCTACACTCCACCTCCCCCCCCCACACACAGATTCCTTAGGGACGGTCCTACCCCGGCATCTCCTTCTTATGACCATCCCCATCTCAAGAATTAGTATTTCCTAAGGGAGTGGACTTTGCCTGGCCCTGAAGGAGAGGATAAGAAAACTGACCGCAGCCGTTACAGAATGAATAGTCTCAAAGGGGGCGGGGCAACAGATACATAAAACAACCAGGAAGTCAGTCGTAGGACAAATCCCAGCCCAGCACCTATCAGCTGTGCTGCCCTGGCAAGCCTGGGCCTCATTTCTTTATAGAAAGAGGACAGTAACCGTTCTCCGGGGCTTGGGGCCCCAAGTTCACGCACTTGCAGGTCATAGCTTTCCTTGTTATCAAGGACACTTCTAATTCAAGGAGCCCATGAAAATGACTATGGTAGACGCAAGTTCAGGGTCTGAGAGCATCCGGAGGAAGGGGAAGGAAGCCCAAACTGGCATGTCGGTTCACAAAGAGCTTTTCCTTATTCTGCTATAGAGCCCACATATTCTCTTTGGTGGGTGTTTTAGGGGGCTCTGAACTTATGCAGCTATAAAGCATGCTACAGTGAACAGCCTTGACCTCAGGTCGTCTGGCATGAGCAGGTACATCTGCTGGATGAGGCTCTAGAAGGGGAGCTGCTGAGTGCACTGGGCACCATTTAGTACATCCTCCCTGAATCTGCTCATAGACTCAACCATAAAGATACTTCTTCCTTCCATAATCAGACTCCCTTAGCACTTTCTCCCATAGACTCTGGCTGTCTGGGTACACGTCCTGTCTTCTGGGTACTTCTCTGGGGAGGGAGCAGGCCTAATTTCATTCTCCTGTGCCCAGCACGCAGTAGGTGGGCACTCAACACAGGTGAACTGAGTTACCATTTACCTTCATAGAACATTTCCTCATTTGGTCCTCAAAACGACCTTGTGTGTGGGCCTGGCGGAATGATCGTCTCCACTTTACAGGTGGGTAAGCTGAGGCTCAGAGACACCCTGTCTTGCCCTTGGCCATACTTGGCCTTGGCTTCAGGCTGAGGAGGAACGGAAACCCAGGGCTTCTGACTCCCAGCACAGATTCACTACCCCTGGGCCACACTGCCTCCCAGGGGCTGTTGAAATGCAATTAGCTGAGGTAGGACCCTTGTCTCAGCCTTACCCTCTGGCTGTTTTTCCGTACACAGAACTAATGGCCAGGGCCTTCAAAGCCTTATTTTCTTGTTTATTTGCCAACAAGGATTAGAAAGATCAAAATGTCTAACCAACATTTTTTGAGTCCTCACACACTCCAGGCAACCTCTCAGCTCATTTACTTTTCAGAAGCTGAGACATTATTATCCCCCTCATACAGATGAGGTTCAATGAGTGGTAAGTAGCAGAGCCGGGATTTAAACCCAAGCAGAGTCCACTTTCTTAACTTTTCTATACCACTGGCTCTCAGTCAATGGCTTTTAATATATGACACTAATGAATTATCATTATAATATTATTTCAAGCCTCTGTTGAAATGGTGGCTCTCTGCTTGGTATTTTAAGGATGACAGGAAGGTCCTTGGGGGAATTCCCTGGTGGTCCAGTGGTTAGGACTCCACGCTTTCACTGCCGAGGGCGTGGGTTCGATCCCTGGTTGGGGAACTAAGATCCCACAAGCTGTGCCGCATGGCCCCCCAAAAAAATAAAAAAAATAAAAATAAATAAATAAAGTGCTCATTTTAAAAAATAAAATAAAATAACAAACAAACCAAAAAGGAAGGTCCTTCACCCATAAAAAACTAAATACCTTCCCACAAGTTTAGGGCTGCTATGATTGCACAAGTAGAGCTATATCCCTTAGGCTGACAGCTTTGATCCTTGATGAAACGAAATACTTCCAGGTCTTTGTCAACTTTTTAATGCTCAGTCCTGCTTTTCATGCCAGGAACAGCTCTCTGCTTCTCTATAGTTCTTACAATAAAACAAAAGAGGTTTTACTCAAATGTAACATTAAGTCACACTATTAAATATGACTTTACAAACTCCTCCTCTCACCACTGTCACTATTTACGAATTATCTGAAGGTCTTATCTCCTGTTACAGAAACTGGATTTGGATCCGCTTGCCTGACACACAGCAAAGCCAATCTACTGACCCCAGGTTGTGGTGAAGAAAAGTACAGCATTCACTGAAGGCACCGAGCAAGGAGAGCAGGTAGCTCATGCTCAAAAGACCCAAACTCCCCAGTGGCTTTCAGGGAAGGGTTTTTAAAGGCAATATTAGGGGTGTGGGTTGCATTCTTCTGGCTGGTTGGTAGTGAGGTAACAGGGTGAGGTTTCGGCAGTCAACATCATCAACCTTCTGGTCCCAACCGGCCTGGGGGTCTATGTGCTTGTGGTCAGCAGTTTTCCTGGTTGCAAGCGGGAGAGGTCTGGTTTGTGTAAAAACAGTTTAGGAATGTGTGTCAGACCTCATTATCTATATCTTTCAGGGAACTGGGAATTCAGTGACTCTGCTATGTGCCTGATTTATAGTCTAAATTGTTACGTTTCCTAGCCCAACAGCTATTCTTTGTTTCTGTGTGTTCGAATTTCCTAATCATTATCTCTTGAGCCAGACTTTTGAGACGGAGGAGGGGCCTGAAGCAAAGCCTTTTACCTCAAGAGATGGGGAACATGGGAGGGGTGGCTCGTACACCCGAGAGGTCCTAAAGTATCCCACACAGTTTCACTCCCACCTCACTGTCCTCTGTCCCACTTATCCTGCCACCATGCTCAGTGCCTTCACCATCCATTTGCCCGATCCACTGATGATTTGTCCTCCCTGCTCCATGGCCTCCTCTCCCCCAGTGATCTTATCTTCCCTGGCTCACTACTCAGCCCCACACTCAAGCCCTAGGCCCTCTGAATATCCCATGTTCAAAGCTCTTTCTAGCTCTTCTCTTCAAGCCTTTACTCCCATGGGCCCCATAGTCCACTGATCTCAATACCTTTCACTGTCCCCTTCAAATCCCTTCTCCCCTCCTTTCCCTGCCTCAACTCCATCGTTAGTGATTGCAACTCTTCTCTTATCTACAGCCTCCCCTCCCGTGCCTCAAGCTTTCTAGGTTGTACTCACTTGGCAAAACTCCAGCCCAGTTAAATCCAGCTCTCGGCCAGCTCCACCTGCTCTACTGTATATTTTACTTGTTTACTTTGCTTGCCTCTGTCTGCCCCTGTAGTACGTCAGCCCCACGAGGGCAGGGACCGTGCCTCAGTCCACTGCTCTGTGTCTCAGTCCATACACAGAGCAGTGGACTGAGGCACGGTCCCTGCCCTCGTGGGGCTGACAAGGCAAATGTGCATGTTTGCTGAATGCATTTCTTTCAGAGTGTGGAGAAGGATCTGAGAACTCGTTTATGGTGGTATGTGGGGGCAAAGTGGAGGATGGAAGTCACATTGTGTCCAAGGAGGAACAGAGGAGGGGGAGCAGGATGAGGAGGACAAGCAGGGGACTCCTCAAGTTCACCCAAGGAAAATGCTGCTATTCCTTCCTAACTGACTCTTCTTGTTCTGGGAGAAGATCTTGAAAGAGTTCTTCATTCTCGAGCCCAAATTACAAAATTCTAAACCTTTACCAAATTGTTGTTTCCTGCTAGTCTTGGTCACTTAAGGCTTCCAAGAAGACATTTGAATAGCCATGATTAGCAGAGAATTGAAGCCCAGAGAACAGAAGGACACATGGGCACTGGTGGCAGAGCCAGGACTCGAACCCCGTATCCTGCCTGCATTCCTGAGTTCTCTCCTGCCGCCTGCTATGCTGCCCTGCTGTGCTGTCATTTGCCCAATTGTCCTTATCCTTAAAAGAAGGAGAGAAAATGTTTTGTCTAACTCACACTGAACACTCATGAAAAACGCTGTGGAAGAGATTTGTTACCAGTTCGGGTCCTTGGACTCTTTAATCCATAGAAATTGATAAGAGGCCAGATGAGGAATTCGGGCAAGGCTTTATTGGGAGCAAAAACAAGTAATGGGTTCCCTTGCTCGCTCTCCTAGGAGGGTGGGCTGGTTCCTTAAAGGGGGTGATGGTAGGGGCAGATTGGTGGGTCAGGCCAGAGGGGTAGCTTAGGTGGTCTGCCAACCCCCTCGGTGGTGCTGTGTGCAGGAGTCATGCACAGGACTCACCCTGTTTTTCTCCTAGCACCTCAGAAATAGCAGTAGGTTTATGGCCTTTTTATGTCTTATTCTTCATAATTGCCCCAACTGTGCATGTATATAGTTATTTTTAGTCCCTTATAGTTTCTTTGTACTGTGTTGCTCCAGTAGAGGGTCCTAGGTCCCAGCCTATCTTAGATTGAAGGATCCAACAAGGCTCCAGCAAACCCGTATGACATGCTTACAGAGTGACACACATTCCCTCATCTAATCCCCACGGCAGCCCCCTGAGGTTGGTACTGTTATTACCCCCATTGTATGGAGAAGGAAACAGAGACACAAGGAGGTTACACAACTACACACACAGGAAGTGGCGGAGCCTCCGTGTGATTCAAGAGCCTATGCTTATAACCTTGATGCTCTAGGGTCGTAAATGCAACACAAAAATGACTTTTCAATTTAAGCAAGTTTTTTCCCCTGAAACGTTTGAGTCCTGTCAACAAAAGAGACTCTGACCCTCTGAAACAGGAAGCAGTGTGGGAAGGCAGGCACTCCTTGTTAAATTGTGTGCTAGAGGTGTTTCAGCCCCAAGTCTGAAGGGGAAGTGCCAGAGGACAGGGGAAGGGGAAATGACACTTGGTTTGTCTCATTTTGTGCCAGATGCTGTCTGTACATTAGCTCCACTCAATTCTCACAGTGGGCCTAGGTCATGTGTTCCCGCAGCTAGTTGGTGGTAGAAGTGGGATTCAAAACGTACACATTTTACTCTATCAAGAGGCTTCCCAAGGCAGTGTTACATAGGACGTGTTTAAACACCACAAATAAGGCATTTCTGGGTCATGAGCTTGGAATTTAAAGTAATCTTGGTAAGCCCCAGCTGAGGCTCTGACCATTGCATTCTTTCCTTCCTCTTTATCACTTGAGAACTGAAAAATTTTGTACAGACTAGACTTTCCACTGAGATGGGTAGAAGAGTTTGAACCAACTAATCGCTAAGTTTTGACTCCAAAAAAGGAAACAACTTGTTCTAGTTTGCCAAAACTTAGGTCAAATACATTTTTTTACAAAACTGAATTGTCCACAGGATCCCATTTGGCATTTTTGTCTTTTTAAAGATCAGTGAACTAACTTGAGGTTTCTAAATAGAGGCAGCCCAGAGTGATAGAACCGTGGCCTTGGGGTCAGGACTCCTGGGTCCTGGGCCTGGCTCTGACTTGGGCTTGCTGTGTGACCTTGAGCAGGTTACCTCCCATCCTGGGCTTCAGCGCTATGAAATAAAGGGCTTGTGTCTGATGAGCTCTCTGTTCACCTCTAGACCTCAAGTTCTAGGATAGGATCATGGGCTCTGGACTCAGACACTGGAATTCAAACCCCTGTGTCATCGTTTACTAGTTGGTAAGTGAGCATGTTGAACAAGCTGCTTAACTACTCTGGGATTCAGTTTCTTCATATGTAAAATAGATTGATAATACCTCTGTCAGGGGGTTGCAAAGACTGAACTAGAAAATTCCATAGTTCCCAGCATGAACAGAAGATGCGCTCAATACTGGTTAGACACAGCAGTGATGAGGGTTCTTTATATGTTACTAAAAATCAATAAAGGACCAGATCATAAAAATCTAAACTTCCACCAATAAGTACTTATTGAGCACATATTCTTCATTTGTGGTGAAACTTTCGGTTGGCTACCCAAACCATTCCCAGCCCCTTCTTGGCCATCTCCAACCACAGAGACTGGAAATCCCGATATTCTCTTTCCCAGCCTTGCTCGAAGCTTGGGGTGGCCGTGTGATCCATGTTTTGGCCATGAGACATAAGCTACCGGGTGTCTTCTAGGAAAGTTTCTGTCCCCTGCTCTAAGGGACAGTTACCAGTGGACAGCCCCCTGCTGCTGCCCCTTCTGTTTTTTTCCTGCCTTAAAAATATATTATGTGGAGCAGTGGCAGCAGTCTTGTGATCATGAAGCACAATCACGGGGAGGAAAAGCCAACAAGCCAAGTGTATCAAAGTGTAAGGCTGGAAAGATTCTGGGTCCTGGATGACATTGTTGAACAGAGAAATCAGCCCCAGCAGCTGCTGGCTGTTAGACTTCTCACTAAATGTTAAAATACAAACCCTGTTTGTTTAAGCCACTGTCATCTGGGCTTCCTGTTCTGTAGCTGGGCCCATCCTATCTCATACATCATTCAACAAACATTAAGTTTCTACTAGTACTAGGCACAATTCTAGGTATGAGGTTTGTTTACAAGAAAGGATAAGACATCTTTGAGGTTTTACAGCCTATTCAGGAAGACAGCCAAGTTTTTTTTTTTTAATGCAATGAAAATGTAAGTAGTGGTACAACTGAAGTCTCTAAATGTTAGCCTGAGCACATAAAGGAAGGGGTAGACTATTGCTTCTAGATTGTAAAAGCTTTCAGAACAGATACTTTGTTTTTCTTACCAATACATCTCTAGCACGTCTCTGCATATAGCCAACACTCAATAAATATTTGTTGGATTTGGTAACTGTTCATGCGGCTTACCCTGCGTGAAGGATGATCTCACTTCTGTGCCCTTTTGAAGCTAAGTATGGCCACAGGACTTGCTTTAGCCAATGAAATGTAAGCAGAATCGAAAAGGGAACCCTCATGCACTGTTGGTGGGAATGTAAATTAATACAACCACTAAGGAAAAGAATATGGAGATTCCTCAAAAAATTAAAAATATAACTACCATATGAACCAGTAATTCTACTTCTGAGTGTTTATCCAAAGAAAACAAAACCACTAATTTAGAAAGATACATGCACCCCTGTGTTCACTGCAGCATAATTTACAACAGCCAAGATATGGAAGCAACCTAAGTGTCCATCAATAGATGAATGGATAAAAAAGAATGAAATCTTGCCATTTGTGATAACATACATGGACCTAGAGGGTATTACGCTAAATGAAGTAAGTCAAACAGAGAAAGACAAATGCCATATGATTTCACTTATATGTGGACTCTAAAAACAAAACAAACAAACATAATGAAACAGAAACAGATTCATAGATACAGAGAACAGACTAATGGTTGTGGGGAGGGGGGTTGGGGGATGATGGGTGAAACATAGGTCCATTTCAGGTGGAAGCAGGTAAAAGCTGGTGCCAATCTCTGTGCTCTCTCTTCCCCCTTGCTGTTTCTTGCTGGAACATAAACTAGCCAAACCTGACTAATACAATGAATGAATCATTAATTAAATGAATGAGTGAATTAATAGTGGCAGTGTTGGGAATGGATTAAAGGGGTGGGGACACCCAAGGCAGGAAGTTTGGGGCTGACACTATTGGTTCCCTACCCTAATAGAAACTGCCTCTTCACGCTCTTCTCATTCCTGCTGGCAGAGCCTGCATCCCACTATTGAGATTGAAACTGACAAATGATGGCTTTCCCAGCCTCCCCTGCAGCTAAGGCATGAATGTGTGACCCAGTGCTGGCTAGTGGACCCCGAGGGAGAGTCTTCTGGGGGGCTTTCTGGAAAGGGCTTTTCTCTCAAATAGAAAGAACAGGGGCTTCCCTGGTGGCGCAGTGGTTGAAAGTCTGCCTGCCAATGCAGGGGACACGGGTTCAAGCCCTGGTCTGGGAAGATCCCACGTGCCGCGGAGCAACTAGGCCCGTGAGCCACAGCTACTGAGCCTGCGCGTCTGGAGCTTGTGCTCCGCCACAAGAGAGGCCGCGACAGTGAGAGGCCCGCGCACCACGATGAAGAGTGCCCCCGCTCGCTGCAACTAGAGGAAGCCCTCGCATAGAAAACGAAGACCCAACACAGCCAAAAATAAATAAATAAATAAATAAAAGTTTAAAAAAAAAAAAAAGGAAGAACAGACTTTCCTCATTGTGTAAGCTACTCCACATTGACTTTTCTGTTACTTGCAGCCTAAAGCACCATAACTGATACAGCATTGATTACTACAATGTGGCAGGAGCCCATGTGAGAGAAGAGGCTTAGTTGAAAGGATAGAGAGGAAAAGATAGAGCTGAGGAAAGCTTGGAAGTAAAATCAATAGGACTCATGACTGATTGGGTGCAGGGGTTGAGCTGTGTGCTGTGCGGAATAAAAGAGGTTTAAAACCCAGTCACTGATGTCAAGGATCCCAGTGAGAGAGATACATACTGAATGAAAACACCAACTGCACGAGGTAGCCTATCACGGGCCAATGTGTACTGTAGGAGCTGTGAGGAGGGAGGGATGAGGAGGCAGCACAGGACTTGAAGAATGGCTGGACTTTGGGTTTGGATGGATAAAGAAGATGATGATAGTCTGGGCAGACCCTTCCTAATATATCTTAGACCAAATTTTATAGCTAGTACTTTACAAATAGTCTTTGTCTTACAACTTTCATTTTTAACTTTGTTTCAGCCATTTTCACATATTAGATGAAAGGCAATAGAGGGACAATCCAGTTCAATACCAAATGTACTTTAAATGTAAGCATCATTTAAAATATGGCTACTTAATAAATCATTAGGTAGATACGCTGTAGGTCATTTACCTATTTCCTTGCTCTCAGATGCTATGGGTTTTCAATGCTTGAATATCTAAAATAATGCTCTGGTGGGACTTCCCTGGTGGTCCAGTGGTTAAGATGCTGTGCTTCCATTGCAGGGGGCGCAGGTTCGATCCCTGGTCAGGGAACTAAGATCCCGCATGCCGCCACACAGCATGGCCAAAAAATAGAAAAAAAAAAATTAAAATAGTGCTGTGGTGAGCTCTTTTGGCTAGAGTTTTTTCTATGCCTTAAATTATTTCCTGAGGATAAATTTTCAGGAATGGAATAACTCATTCAAAGAAATATTGAAAGCAGTGAGCCTTACCCAAGACACAGCTGCTATAATTCTTGATAAATAGCCAAATTGCCTTCCAAAATGCTTCTATCATTGCACATGAGATTTTTGTTTAATATGAAAAGTGCAAAACTGGATCCACCTGACTCAGGAAGAACTTAGTATGTATTATGGCTATTTTCACCTTGTGAGCTTAGCCCTCAGGACTCTCTTTTTCATCTTAGGTTCCTAATAGTCAGGGTGGGCTGCTCCTGTTCTGAGCTCATATGGTCTGAATACATGGCTTAAGTTGGAGATATAGTTAACTGAGCTAGAAAGCAATATGCTTCCTCATCTTTTCTTGAAACAGAACTCCAACCCTTCATCAAAGAGCTAAACAAAGTAACCATTAAATAGCCAAGTAAATAATTCGACGTGATGATTTGTTTTTAAAAAGTAAACTCTTAGGTTTAAATAATAATTAAGTTTCTTGAGAAATAAATGTTTCTATTCTTTTCTCACTAATCCTCAATTATTTTCAAGCACAGCTTAATCTCATCCTGGTCTTGGTCCTCTGATTAGAATGGGCCATTCTAATTGGAGTTAGAATTAAAAAGTCCTTGCAGGGCTGATGTAAGGACCTATCTGGCTTCCCAGACGAGCAACCTGTTGTTATACTGGCTGTCAAGTCTACTTAACTCTCAGCCTTGGGCTCAGACCCCCTTACCCCCCTGCCCCCCACACACAGAGGCTGAGACCACTTTGGGCCCCAGATAAGCAGACAAGAGGGGCTAGCCACGTGAACTGGACTGTCATCTGTCTCCTCCTGAGGGAGAGGATGGTCCTGGGCATTGAGAGAGAAGCACAATCCTAGCAGAGACTGGAAAAGGATGCTCAAAGGGATGGCAGGGGCCTACCTCCCATTTGTAGCCTTTTTTTTTAGATTCCACATATAAGCGATATCATATATGTCTTTCTCTGTCTGACTTACTTCACTCAGTATGACAATCTCTAGGTCCATCCATGTTGCTGCAAATGGCATTATTTCATCCTTTTTTATGGCCAAGTAATATTCCATTGTATCTATGTACCACACCTTCTTTATCCATTCTTCTGTTGATGGACATTTAGGTTGCTTCCATGTCCTGGCTATTGTAAATAGTGCTTCAATGAACATTGGGGTGTATGTATCTTTTGGAATTACGGTTTTCTCTGGATATATGTCCAGGAGTGGGATTGCTGGATCATATGGTAGCTCTATTTTTAGTTTTTTAAGGAATCTCCATAGTAGCTGTACCAGTTTACATTCCCACCAACAGTGCGGGAGGGTTTCCTTTTCTCCACACCCTCTCCAGCATTTATTGTTTACCTCCCAGTTTGGCTAGACATCAAATGTCTGCATCATTGAAAAATCACGAGAGTACCTGAACAATGAATTGGCAACCTTTTTCCTAACTACAGGACTAATCAAAACTCAATATAATAAGTTTCCCTTTACTTCTCTGAATC
This sequence comes from Eubalaena glacialis, assembly GCF_028564815.1. Lineage (NCBI taxonomy): Eukaryota > Metazoa > Chordata > Mammalia > Artiodactyla > Balaenidae > Eubalaena > Eubalaena glacialis. Next base: position 38,745,283 of record NC_083722.1, on the reverse strand, counting down.
TCATTTCCTCTTCTATAAACCGGGGTTTAAAAACTCTAAAACTCTGGGGCTTCCCTGGTGGCCCAGTGGTTAAGAATCCTCCTGCCAAGGAAGGAGACACAGGTTCGAGCCCTGGTCCGGGAAGATCCCTCATTCCGCGGAGCAACTAAGCCCATGCACCGCAACTACTGAGCCTGCGCTCTAGAGCCCGCGAGCCACAACTACTGAAGCCGGCGCGCCTAGAACCCGTGCTCTGCAACAAGAGAAGCCACCGCAATGAGAAGCACCCACACCGCAACGAAGAGTAGCCCCTGCTCGCTGCAACTAGAGAAAGCCCCGCGCAGCAACAAAGACCCAATGTAGCCAAAAATAAAATAATAAATAAATTAAAAAAAAAAAACTCTAACTCTTAGTATTGCTATAAAAACCAAATGAGGTGATAATGTGAAGGTCTCTGAAAACAGATTAAGAAATTATTATTCATTTTTTGTTTTCATTAATAATAATGCAGCTAACATATATATTGCAATTTACAGTTTACAGTAGTTCTTCTCAAACTCTAATGTGCGTATGAATCACTTGGGAGTCTTGTTAAAATGTGGATCTTAGGTTCAGTAGGTCTGGGACATGAGATTCTGCTGCTGCTTGTTCACACACACTTTGAGTAACAAGGGTTTGCAGCAATTTGCAAACATGAAATTTACTAATAGTTCCTGACAGACTTCAAGTCATCAGTTTGGACCGTTGTTAGTGTATCCCACATGTTATATGATCAAAGCTCAAGGTCTGAACCGATTGCTGATATAGACACCCATGGTGGCCAAGTAAGTGTTGTCTCGGGTTTGACAAACTGTTCCTGGAAGGTGAGTATCTCAGGAAAAATCCAAGGACAATGGGTCTCTCCTTGTAACCATAGCTTAAGTTAGGGCCCAGAGCTTTGCTCTGATAATTATTTAAACTAAGCTGAGGAAGTGGTGATTTTCATGGGTTTACTGCTTGGCAGGTGCTCTATACCCCGGTGCTGGGGGATGCTTCCCTCTAAAAACATTTATTATCTCCTGAAAACAGTTTAAAATATGTTTTTAAAAAACTATTGAAAAGATGATGTAAAATTACCAGTAAGGACCATTTTGAGAAAGGAAGATCCCCACAATCCCACCACACAATGGTTTTTATTGTTATAGTTCCTTTCTAGATGACACATCTTTCTGTACTATATTTCCTTGGTTCTAAAATACCATCAAATTTAAGCCTCAGCATTGATTTAGTAAAAGCTTTTTAGGGGGAAAAAAAACCCACCACAAGAACCTATTAAGAATGCCCATTGATTGAGATATATTCTGATAACGGAAACTTTAAAATGTGGGTTAGAATTGTGCCTTAGAGTTGAGGAATATAGTAGGAAAAAAGATATTAATCTATTTTACTTTGCTACATACCAGGAAGTGTTTTAAATTATTTGATTTTTTGAATCAGAAACACGCTCACCTGGTTCAACATTTAGAGGGTAGAAAAGTTGTCAGTGACTTGTTCCCAAATGTCCACCTCTCTGTCCCCTCCCTAGAGGCCCAGGTGTTTTCAGTCACTTGTTTGCTGGTCAGAGGTATTTTGTGCTTAGAGCTGCAAGTGAAGTCTTCAATTTTTTGCCCCCTTTTTTACATGAATGGCATCATCTCATACTCTTTTTCCAGGATCTTGCTTTTTCACTTAACAAAATATCAAGATTGATCCACATCATGCCAAGACCATTTTGATTTCTTTTGTTTTGCTAAGATTACATCACAAACATTTCTCTATCTTTCTATACAATTGCTATAATTATCCTTCTCAATGACTGTTTGGTTTTGTGGGGTGACTGGGCCACAATTTAATAACAACTCCCTGTTGCTGGGCATTTAGGTTGTTTCCAGTGTTTGGTTATGACACGGAACATGTGATGACCATTTAGTCATTCAGCAAGTATTTATTTGACAACCATGAGTTGCCATCCTCCAGTGTATCAAAGTGCCCTCCCCCACGGGGCTGACAGTCACGCAGCGGGAGTAGCCAGGGAAATGAATAAGAGCACAGAAGTGTTCCCAGTCCCCCAAGGGGCCTCTGAGTATAGTCGGGGATCCCACATGGGGAAAAGAGAGATCAAGGTGGTGACAGATCCGCCTACAAGCACTGGCCGGTGTGAATGAATGAGTTGGTTACAGCTTATTCATCAGGCTTGTGAGCTTGGTTAACGTGCATCCACCTCCGATACAGATCCAACCCCCAGTGCTGACTATGTCACTGCCCAGGACGCCAGTTACGTGACTTTACAGAGGTGGTAAATAAAGAATTACAATGGTTAATACTTTGTAAGCACTTACCATATACTAGGACAACCCTCTAGGAGATGAGTATTCTTTTCCCATACATAAGAAAACTAAGGCACTGAGATGTTAAGTAACTTGGAATCAACATAGCTATGATTTAAACCCAGACAGCCGAGGTCCCTGACCACCTACACTGTACTGTCCTGAGTAAGGTCATTGGACTCAACCCTGGGGTACAATTTGCCTTTGTTCTGTGAATGCCTGCCCAATCCCTCTCCCTTCTTAAATCTCAACAAGGATAAACTCAGGGTGCTTTTAATTCCCATTTATTGGATGAGCATTTTCCTAGGTTGAGCCTGGCTTTTTTCCTCTCCAGAGAATTGCCTACCAGTACATTTGAGGTGGGAGCTCTCCTCCTCCACTGGGGGAGGGGGTGCAGAGCCTCTTCCTACCCTGCAGCCGGACAGTGCAAGGGGACTCAGAGCCTACGGTGGCCCAGACTGCAAGACTCAGACAGCTGGTCTTGGGCCTGCAGGGACCTAGGCGAATCCAACTGGCTCAGACCTGCCCCAACCTTCCATCCCTCTTCCCTCTCATTTCCTGCTTCTCCCAACCACTTCCCCTTGGTTCCCAGACAACTCCCCGCTCCCCCAGACAAAGGCAAGCCTGGATCTCATCAACCAGCACGTTGCTGCAAGCACTGCCCCTTATGCCTTCAGACCCAGCTGCAGAACACATGTAATCAAACTGTCCCAATGATGCCCAGTCTCCTGTCCCGTTTCTAATAATTCAATTTCTTCTCCTCTTCACCTCAGAATATTTCAAATGCCAAAACAAATAGCAACTTACAGCAATGGGGACCACCTACAGCAATTCTTCTTTGTTTACTGTAATGGAAGTAACAAGGAGAACAGAAAAAATTGGCAATGAAAAATGGGTTTCCCTCGCACCCTCAAACCCTGGTCCTCCCCCTCAGAAGTAGCCACCGTGAGTAGTTTTGTTTCTGAAATTTTATGTGCATACACATAGGGAATTTTTTTCCCGTTTTTGACATAAATGGTAGCATATTTATTCTTTGGATCCTTGGTTTGTTTTTTTTTTATTTTTATTTTTCCCATTTACCAATATATCTTGGAGAACTTTCCATATGAACAGATCCAGATCTCCCTTATTCTTTTCTATGGCTGCAGAGAATTACATTATATGGTAAATGAATATATACCAGAATTAATTTAACTAGCTTTCCACTGAGAGATACTTAGGTTACTTCTAGATTTTCGCTATTACAATTGGTGCTGTATTTAACAACCCTGTGCATATATTGGGGTTCTGGGGGGACTCCTGTGGGTATTTCTGCAGGATAAATTCCTACAAGCATTTATTTTAAAAAAGGTGGTGCCAAACAGCCCACCAGACTGCAGTTTTTCAATAGAGACTGAACAAATAGCTTAGGCTTGATGGTTAAATCATTTAAAATAACCAAGACTCTATTTTATATGAGAAGGCATCTTTATGACTTAAAGACACAAGCATATAAACCATAAAGGAAAAGAATGATATATTTTACTACATTAAAATTTTAAACTTCTGTACCATAGAGACATCATAAAAAAGTTAAAAGACAAGCCACAAACTGGGAGAGGATATTGACAACACATTCAATGGAGCTATTATTAGTATCAATGTCTACACTTAATAACAGAAGGCAAACGCTGTCCACACCCCAATGGGGAAAGGCTAAGAATAAGCAATTCAGAGAAGAGGAAGGACAATGAACATATGAAATGACGCCTAGCCTCGTAAATAATCAGGAAAATATCAGTGAAACAACAATAAGATAGTGTCCATACCCTTCCTATTGGCAACATTTAAAAAATCTGGTAATACCAAGAGAAGGGAAGCAATTAGATCTCTTATTGTCTGGGAGTGTAAAATGGCACAACCACTCCAGAGAGCAATTTGGCAACAACTGGTCAAATTGAAGAAGTGCCCTATTTTCCTATTGTGTGTATTCTTGATGGTCTGGCATTTGGCCTCCCTGACTGGGGAGAGACCACCCCTCCCAGGGTTAACCAATTCTTAGTGATAGCAAAGGGCTTAAAGCACACCTTTCATAGCAAAGTAACCAGTCCAGAGCCCTTACTCTGAACCACCTCCTTTATCTGGCTGTTATACTCCAGGAAGCAATATTCCTCTGCCCTAATCACCCAGGGCTAGGTTCCAGACAACTTGAGACCACCTCTATAGTCCAGAGCCTGCTGACACTATTTAAATCAGCCAATCCTAAGCTGTTTCTCTGCCCTGCCTTTCCTTTCTTGCAGAAAACACTAACAGGTTTCTGGGCCATGCTTTCCCCTCATCCCGTCTGCCTCCTGACCAAACCTGGTGCTTCCCCATATAGCCCTGCATGGCATGGCAAGCCCCCTTGAATCAGGGTGTAAATAATAAAAATTTTCTTTCATTGGCATTAGCTTCTCCATGTCACCACTCAGTTACCTCCATAAATTAAAATCCCATGGCTACAACTGGTATACCCACATTGTGACCTTGAGAATTTCCCATATGATATAAAGGGAGATGTATAAAAGGGTTCTCACTGTAGCATTGTTGGTTATAGTAAAACAATGGAAACAACCTGAATGTCCATCAGTAAGAGAATAATGAATATGTTGCCCCATGGTCTCATAATAGGTTACCAAAGCAGTAACATGGAAAAGACCAGAGCCATGTATCCCAACGCTGAATGAAAACAGCAAATTGCAGAATAAGTCAATGTGTTTGCTTATGTGAAATTTAAAATATTTATAAACCAATACTAGGGCTTCCCTGGTGGCGCAGTGGTTGAGAATCTGCCTGCCAATGCAGGGGACACGGGTTCGAGCCCTGGTCTGGGAAGATCCCACATGCCGCGGAGCAACTGGGCCCGTGAGCCACAACTACTGAGCCTGAGCGACTGGAGCCTGTGCTCCGTAACAAGAGAGGCCGCGATAGTGAGAGGCCTGTGCACCGCGATGAAGAGTGGCCCCCGCTTGCCACAGCTAGAGAAAGCCCTCGCACAGAAACGAAGACCCAACACAGCCAAAAATAAATTAATTAATTAATTAAAAAAAACAAAAAAACCCAATACTATATATTGTTTATAAAACATATTCATGTAATAAAAATATAAAAACATGGAAGGGAAAGACTCTCTCCAATCTGGGACATGGTTTTCCCATGGGAGGGAGAGTGGGGGTAAAATTAGGAAAGAGTTCAAAGGAGGTTTCACCTCTACCTATGATGTTTCATTTCTTTAAAACCAAGCAAGTATTTGTCCAAGATGTGATGAAATGTTAAGATTAGTTCAATCTGTCAGGTAGGTACATGGTTGTTTGCTATTCTATTTTCAGTACTTTACCGTATGATTAAGCTGTTTCATAATGAGAATAAGATGTGATTTAGGCTGCATGAATGATCTCAAGGTCATGTAAAAGGACAACATGACAGGGTGCTAGCAAGCTCTGTCCCCATCTCAAGAGTGTCAAATTTTCTCCTCTCGCCTTGTCTTTTTTTTTTTTTAAATTACTGACTTTTTAGAAAAGGTGTAAACACTTGCACCCCACAGAGGATATACATATATGTTGATCAAGTATTCAAAAATTAAGTCACAGACCTCAAAAGTCAAGTGCTATATTAGAGGGCTGTTCAATTAATTAGCAGAACCTCACTTGTTTTTCAGGAGGAATAAGGAAGAGAAAAATATTCTATTCTAACAAAGGTAATAGTTGGTAAACAATTTCTAAAAGATATAATAAAATTCTTCTGAAATTTTCAGATTGAATTTTTCAGAATTTTT